>NC_080641.1:26331094-26931094 GCF_027579445.1 Ammospiza nelsoni
ACCATAAACCAGCCTGCTGTTGCTGGTGCTGATGGCAGCAGCCACTCTCCCTTTTGTAGCTATGCTGGCTTGGTAGGACAATGAGGACCAAACCAGGTAGTGTTTTAATTCCCAAGACTAAAAAATCTGATAGCCCGTCATGCCTTCCTGGAGAACTGCAAAAGCCTATTTTCATGCTCCTACATGGAGCTCCTGTCTTTCAAATAAATGCTGAGAAAACCAGCTCTCTTCCCAGGCACTAGGCAGCTGTGCTGGTACTCAAGTAAAGCTCCAGATAAAGGGCTGGGATGCAGGGATGCTCTGTCTCTTGCCTTTCCCATTGGACTCTAGGAAAGGCCTTGTGCCTTCAACTCCCAGCTCCTTCCTCAACCTGCAAGCAGCAGCCAGACAGACCCATGGAACAAAGGTCTGAGCAGTATGTTCAACCTCAGCAGCAACAGACACACACAGCCAGATGGAAACCAGGAGGCTCCTCGGTACAGGGGACAGATGTTCAAATCCCCAGCATGGGGAATGCAGGCACAGTGAGGTGCAGCCGAGCAATATGGCACTCAGCAGGAAGAGCAGCACACAAGGTCTGAGCAGCTGCCTTTCTGCCTTTTGCCTGCAGCTAAAACAACGTGCATAGAAAGAATCACAAATGCCAACCTGCCTCCAACCACTTGCATAGACAAGGATGCTTTCGCTAAAGTGACCATGGCAGTGTGCTCAGCAAACCACTGCTCAGAATTTCACTTAAAAGGCAAATCTTTTGCCCCACTTAAAAAAAGCTCAAAGGCAAAAAAAAAAAAGCTCAAATTCTCCTCTCTGCTTTGTCCAGCAGCTGCAGGCTACACGGAGCCAAGGAACATAAGTGTGCTCCTCAGTTTCTCTTGGATCAATACCTTCTGACCTTACCTGAGAGCCCTCTGTATCCCATGTGGCTACAGGAGGCCCTGGTTCTTACTTGAAGCCCAAAGGCACTGCCAAATAATAAAGTCTGCCTTGGGATTTTCCCAGTTCAAACATCTGGGACTTGGGCAGCATCATGAGGGGAGTGGAGACTGTACATGGCACCCAAGGGACATAACCCTTCTTTCCCTGCTCACTTACTCTTGAGTTTCAGTGATGTGTCCCAAAGAATGCAGACAGCCCGTGTCCCAATGCAAGGGCAAAGTAGTGTCATAGCACACAGGGCAAGCAGGAGGGGAGAAGTGATGACTGACTGTCTGCTTCAAGGCAGGACCAGCTCTACCCAAACCATCCCCACTATATTCTTCTGAAGTCACAAGAGCCAGAGCCTCCATATTCCTGCTCTTATCCATGGACACTGCTTACTGATCTTCTTGCAGCAGGTGAGGATGTAATTGAGAGCCATACACCAAAACCAGTCAGAAATTTAGCACTTTCATTGCTCAAAAATGATTTCTGCTTAATCTTCTCTAGGCTGAATATCCCCGATCACAGAAGCAATTAGGTTGGAAAAGACCTCTAAGATCACGGAGTCTAACCTATGACCTAACACCACCTTGTCAACCAGACATGGCAGAGTGCCACATCCAATCTTTCCTCAAACACCTCCAGGGATGGTGACCCCACCACCTCCCTGGGCAGCCCATTCTAGTATCTGATCACCCTTTCTGTGAAGAAACTCTCCCTAATGTCCAACTTAAATCTCCCCTGGTGTAGCTGGAGGCTTTGTCCTCTAAATCCCTCATTCTTCCTCTGGAGGCCATGTCTTCCAGTTCTCTGACCCTTCTGGTCCTCTCTGGGTTTTTCCACCTGTGGCAAGTGCTCCCTGAATGCAGTATGTGAAACTCTTTTGTTCCAAAGGCCAAGACCAGGCTGCAAACCACCCTGCCTAGGAAAAGAGGTGAACTTTAACACGCATCTAGCACATTTTATTAAGCATTAGCAAAAGAGAATGTAGGAGAACCCCTGATGGTAAAGAAGTTAATGTGTGTGTGAGGTGCCATGAGAAAACACACAGCATAGCTATGAGAAGGACAGAAGGATGCAAGGAAGTTCCAGGAAGAGCTTGTTGTTGATAGGACCAAAATACTAAGGCATCCCTTTTACCCTGGGGTAGATCTAAGTAGCTTCCATATAACTTACATGAACCCTCAGGGGATCACATCTTTCCTGTCTCTTTGTACAGACACAAGTTCCACAGAAAACTGATCCTGTGTTTTGATGATGTAATTTACAAAAAGCCACAAAACCAAAAACCAAAGGAGAGAGAAACACAAAATCATTTGATTTAGGCAAAAATGGATACTCTATTTCTGCCCTCCTGAGATGGGCATGTATGTTATCGTTGAAGTAATCCAAAACCAGTGAAGCCTCCAGGCTGCATCTAGAGCCCCTCTCAGCTGTAGCAAGACCAGCTCCTGAGACTGCAAGGAAAGGAAATGAAATGTGAGGCTGGGATCATTACTTTGAAACTATAAGCTTGTGCCACTGAGCCAAAGCCTGTTATATCGACATGGGTTTGTGTCACCCAGCAGCAGACACCATTCTCCATCTCTGCCTGCTCAGTTCTCCCCCTCCCAGGACAGCTGGCAGCACGGCCATCCACAATGCTCTGCAAAGTCTAGCTACAGAAAGCACCCAACACCTTGCCCAGCACATTAAGTTACAGGACTGAGCTACTTCCATCATGTTTGGAAGCTGCTGGCAAAGCACAAAGTGTAGAGGAGTAAATAGCAAAAACCTTAAGCTCCCTTCCCTGGTACAGAGAGCCCAGAGGGAGGTGTTGTTTAAAGCTTCCAACGTTTAAAAGTCACTGAATTTGTACCTCTGCTGTCACAGAAGTTACTTCTACTCTGCGTCTCCAGTCACCAGCCTAGGCAGCAACTCTGAGGGAGGGAGACAGCCTTGCCTGGCAGTGAGTCCCAGGCTGAGAACACTTGGGGCAGAGCCCTGAACAACAACGACTGTCCATGTAGTCCACACGCTGTGCCTGTGCTTTCTTTGTTTTATGTGAAAGAAGATGTCAAAATCAACCCTGATGATTACTCTAGATTATGTGAGCACCTACCTTAGCATGTACTGCCCAACCCCTTGGTCCATTTGGTTACAATTTGTAGGGAAACTGAGACATCAACCCATGCTGTACATTCTTCTAAGGAATCCAGGAAGACAAAAGGAAAAGACTGCCAAGAACTTCCGGAATTGCCTGCCCATTGGTTTTCCTTCGAAGTATGTTTTCACTCAGCACTCCTTACTAAGTAAGAAAGGAAGGACAGGTTGCTCTGCAAAAGGACAGAAAGGGCTGCTCCTTTAAGGCCTCTCCTGGATGCCCTTTCCCGTTGAGATGACTATCCTCAACTCCCTGCTCATCTCCCTCCCTTTGATTTAAGAGTTCCTCTCCTGGCCCTGACAGTAAGGTATTTCTGTCCCACAGATTATAACTCACTCTGGGCTATTATTCAACTCCCAAGCCCTGGCCCTGCTGCATTTAGTCCAAACATAATATCCTTCATGCATATATTATCTGTCTCCCTATTATCTGGAATCATTTCGGAATTAAATTTCAGTCCCGCAATATTGGCTTGAAGAGCGGCTCGCTTTATGGGCTAGTCAAAGGTTAGAATACCAATCAAAATAACACTGCCGATGCAGAGAGACATTTTAATATTCCAAAACCCGGTAATTGTAAAAGGACATAATATTTTTTCCCTGATTACCCCAAAGGCAACACATGTTAACAAGGCGAGGGAGAGAGTGAAAGAAATTTCAGAGTTCAGACAGCTGCACGACAGATTTAAAGGAGAAGTCGTGGATGGCTGCTGTGCTCCAGCCCCGGAGCAGGAGGGCTCCTCTGACCGTGCCAGAGGTGCTGCATTCCCCAGGATGCTTCCCCCTGCATTCCCAGCCTTGTGTTGTTTGTGCTGTCTGTGCTCCCCAAGCCAGGAGCCCTCGAGAGTGCTCTCACTGCAAGGAACAGAGCGGCCAGAGCTGTGCGGGACTGACGGGCAAAGATCATCACGACAGAAGAAACAACCATGATTGGCTGGCCTGACCTGCACAGGCCACAGCACTGCCCCAAATTCCTGTCTGAACCACAGCTGGTGTTTTTAGGAAAAAAAGCTTTCCCTCCTGAGCTGGATTATCCACCACAGCCCTCAGTAAGTTGTTCCAACGGTTAATTACCCCACACTTAAAGATCTGCACCTGAATTACCTTGCTTTGGCTTCCAGGAACAATAACTGCTTATGCTTTTGTCTGCTTCCATGAAGGAACCTCTTGTCACATCTCCCTTTAGATATTTGGCAATTACAGCCCTTACCCTTCTCTGGTACCCTAAATGGCTCCCAGGGTTGTTACTGCATGGCGAGTGCTCCTCAGGTCTTGCAGTTCTCATCCAGTCTTCAAGTTTCTAGAATTCTTTCTGATGCAGATGGGATCCCAACATCCCACTGGTCAAATTAAACCCAAAGAAAGAAATGATCCAGCCCCTTTGCTCCTCCTCACCATTGCCTGTTTATAAATCCAACAGCAGCCACCTTCTAGATGCAGTATCTGCACATGTTATCGAAAATAATTTTTATGTTTTCTTTCAGGGCATTGACAAAAGTATTAAATACAAGAGGTCTGAGAAATAGATCCCTGTGGGACACCACTAGGAAGACATGCACTCCACGATGATTATCCATTTACAATTAAATGCTAGGAGCTGTCAGTTTGCTCTTTCTTAATCAATGTAATGTGTGCCATGTTGATTTTGTATCACTCTTGTTTCTTAATCAAAATGTCATAAGGTACCAAGTCAAATGCCTTCTAGAAGTATATTACATTGACATGGTTACCTTTATCAACCAAACATGTATTCTCATAAAAAAAATATCAAGTTAGTTTGAAAAGGATCTAGTTTCCATAAATCCACATTGATTGGCATTATATTACCCTCTTTTCATTCTTTATTAATCAACTATGATATCTGGCTTTTCATTACTTTGCCCAGAATTAATGTCAAGATGATAGCGCTATAATTACTTCATCGGTCATCCCATTTGCCCTTCTAAATTACTGGTACAACATTAGCTTTCTTCCAGTCCTCTAGAACTTCCCCCATGTTCAAAGACTTATTAATAGTCCAGGGCATCTCAGCCAGCTCTTTAAAACTCCTGTAACCAGCTATGCAAAATGCCAACCAATTCACCACTTGGCTTTTATCAGAAAACTGTATTGTAACAGCAAACCTCTTGCTCAGCAATATGGCAACCTCTGCCTTTCTGTAAATACAGAGCAAAGTATTTATTAAACACAGTCATTTTGCTGTTATAAGCAATTCCTTCCATTTCCTTCCAACTGCGAACCAGTGCCATTCCACAGATACTTTCCTCATCTCTCTGAAAGAGAAATCCTTACTTCCCTAGCCCTGGAGTCACACTTCTCCTTGTGTTTCCCTTCACACCCTCTCCCATTTCTGCCCTCTAAGACTTTCCAAAGTCAAGAGCTTCACTGATGGGGTGAAGAACCAAGCAAGCCCAGGTGCCACTGAAGGAAGGTTTGACAGGGTGTCAGAACAGGCACCCATGCTACAAACCAGCAAACCCTGGGCCTAGTTCTTCACAGTTTAGAGGCAACATTTATTCATGTGCTTGATGCTGTGGTAATGAAGCACTTTGCCTGAGGAGTCTTCCTCTGGCATTTCCAACCTTACCAGGCATTTTATATTCCCTGCAGCCAGTAACTCAATAAACAGGAAATTGATAACAATCACTCTAAGTCCTCAAGAAGTTAGACCCCACAAAAACAACTTCCAAATATATGGGTCAACACATAAACCATTTCTCACCCATTTCAATGATCTTCATCTGAAGCACTCAAGACACTTCAGCACCAAGCGCCTGAGAAGTACTCACAGCCCTTCCTCCCACCCCAAAGGCAGAAGGAATTGTTAATTCAGAGGAGAGACAGAAAGCTGTTAGCAAATCTTTGTTTGTTCAAGATGTGTTTATTTCTAGTAGCCAAACATTAACAAAAACATCCTATTACATGCTTCCTCTGACAGATTTCACAATGCAAGTAGGTGACCTTAAAATATTTGTGGATGTGTATTAACAGTTCACTTCCAAAAAGGAATATCTGCAGATCAGTACAGGCTGGCCCTGGAAAAGGCCAGCTCTGTGCACAGCCACAGCACCCAGCATGGTCACACTGTGCTCCCCAAGGCTCTGTCAAGCCTGTTTCATCATGCCCAGAGATGGAAAGCTGCATTCCTCCACACACATCATTCAGCTCTTACCTTTCATAGAAACTCCCCTGAATTTCAGGAGGATGTCAAACTAAGACCAGTCTTCTCTCACTCCTAAAGGAGCCACTATTACTGTATCTAAAGACATGCTGTACCCTCTGGACAGAAATCAAAGATGGTCAAAGATGCCAGGACAGCTGTGTGGAGAAAGGGACAGCTCTGTGATGGGTATGAAGATTGTCTTCTTAAACAAAAAATAAAATAAATATAATTTGAGAAACAAGAAATAAAGCAAACCCTTAGTGGATGCATAAACTGCTCCTCTTATCTTTTAACTGCAAAACATCCAGAGAATAAATGGAAGACCAGGAAAGATAGTGTACACATGTTAAGAATTCCACAAGCCAGTTCTAGAGTCACAGAGCCCACAAGTGCCTTTGTGCAAGCCCTCCAACAAGTTTTGCTGTACTGAAAAAGACAATTGAGCAAGAATATGATTGAGGTCTCAAATCAAGAGTAACACCATGAAGAAGAACTAGAAACACATGTTCTTTCACACAATGCAAGACCTAGGTCAAAGAAAATAATCTGACAATAGGTTTAAAAGAAACAAAGGGACCTGCATCTTCACACAATGTATGAGTAAACAGAGTATAATTGATGCATAATTAAATAGCAAAAGTCATTGCCACAGGATGCTGTAGAAACTGAAAGCATGAGCAGATTCAGAAAAGGGTGTACAAGTTTCTGGTAGACACACTTTGCTAGATACAGTGGTCCAGGGACAGCTCTCAGTTCTTGAGGAGACAATTGCTGGGAATCAGAGAAAGCTGACTCAAGCCATGCTCTCCCTGTTACACCTGCGAGCATCAGCTACTGGCCTCTGCCATAAAGATCATCTGGGTTACATATCTGGTCTGGCCATTTTGATACCCTCATCATCTTCCTAACATCCTTCTTGCACAAGCTCATTGTAAGAAAATCTATCTTCACCTCTCTTCTTCCACCTCCTCCCTCTTTTAAACCACTCTTCCTTCAGTGATATGCTCCCAGCCCAATAGTGCTCCTATAACTCCTACTGCCTGCTGGGTTTCCCACTCCCAGGCTCTTGGATGCCCTGTGACTGCAGGCACTGTGTCCTCAGCCAAACACAGCACTGGTTCCACCCCAGCGGTGAGGATTCATCACGGGACCAACCATGCTGCTAACTCTAGTGGGACCTGGAAAACAAGCCACAGAAGCTCCTCAAAGTGCAGAGGGAGCACAAATGAGAGTTGATCCTTGTGTTAGAATAAGCAGCAATGGGTTTACCCAGGCTACCTGAGGATACTCTCAGGGCAGCACCTTGGTTGCAGCCTGCTAGCTGCAGCAGTTTTCCTTTTTGCATAAATCCTGACCCATGGCCTCCTGCTTTCTGCACACATTACTCCACTGTGCCCCTCTCCCCTGACATGAAGCCCTCTCTGTTATTTCCACCCTGAGCATCCAGCTCCAGTGATGTAGCTCAGGTTCTGCACCTCAATCCTAACCCACGGGGCCTCTGCAGATCAACGTGACAGGTCCCTAAGGAGAACTGGAAGATGGGATGGTGGCTCTCTATTGAGATGGTTTAGGGGGATATCTGAAATGTTGCAGCATTCCAAGAAAGCCTCCTCTGCTTTCTGCTGCCCTCCCACAAGGCTGAGCTAATCGAAGTGAAGAACATGATAAACTCTGTGCCCCGAGTCAGCTCTACACTGACAGTTCACCAGAGACACGAGATCGCTCAGTGATATTAAAAATGTCAGCAAACACCGACCAGGCTTGACAGAAGGGATGCATTAGCAGGCTGGGGGGGCACAGGGCAAGGTAAAACTTCAGCAAATGTGGTCAAGTGCACAGGCAGCTTTCCTCCCCCTATCTCCTCCACAGAAGGCTTTTTTACAGATCCCAAGGCACTGCGGCCAGCACTGCAGCAGTCAGATGTGGAGCTCACCACCACCTGAATGGCCAGATCAATCCAACAACGTTTGCCTGAGGCAAAGTAATCATGACAGCTACTGGGGGCAATTCCTGTCTCCAGCTTGCCCAAGAGGCAGGTCTTGGAAACTGTGAAAGCTGCCTGCAGGCACAAAGTTCTCACTTCAACTGCTCCTGCAGCACAGCAGTGGAAAGGGACGTTTATTGGCAAATGAACTCTGAGAAAGACTCTCTCACCACTGCAGGAAGAAGAGTTGCTGAGCTCTGGAGCATCCCATGCTCTGGCAGAGGGAGTCCAGACAAGGACTGTTTTTTAAAACGATACAAAACAAGAAACAAAGAGGACTGGAAGCTGGTGTGTGTGCCTTGGCAGAGGAATCTGGAACCTATTTTGTTGCTACTGCAATACACACAGGTACACAAACTTGTCTGTGTGTAACCCTACTTCAGCACTGCCTGGTAGTTGCAGCAGGAGCTCCCTAATTCAGACAGGTCCTCTTGTTTTCACTGCTCATAAGCAAAGACTCAAAGAAGATCCAGCAGGTGCAGGTGGGGCCATCCTTCAGCAGACTGCTCTCTGTCATATGTGCCTGTTTTCTTGAGATCTGAAACATTCACGTCTCTGCATTTTTTGTGACCTAGAAATCATCAGTTTCACACTGCAAGTCCCACCCACCCTCCAACACCTTCACTTACTTCATGGATCAGGTCGGAGGCAGATTCAGCCTAGGAGGTATTTCTAGGTCAGGAATGTGCCAGAAGGAGGGCAAAAGGGCCACTTGAGCTATGCAGGGACAAATGGAGGGGCTAGTTACCTGTCCACTCCTATCTGTCTCACACTGGGAGCTCATTCAATAGAGACTGAGTCTCCACTGGGTCCATCTGCTTCAACAGAATTAGTTACCTAGGCAGGCAATTCTCTCTTGTGAAAACACACAGGCAGTTGCCCCACAAGCACCTGAAAGCAGTGCATGGCATAGAAGGATCACCACCCCAGGGTAAGTCCCAGGAGAAGCAGTTCTTAGCCACAAGACAGGAGAGGCCCCTGCTCTTCTCTGCAACATGGGTCACTTCCCAGAGGGACACAGGGTCCCTGGAACCATTCTGTGTTCAGAGGGTGTCAGGTATTATGTGTCAGAAAAACTTCATTGTTTTTAAGGGACTAGAGCGGCTGGAAGAAGACCAATATTTCTCTCTCACATCCCCTTTCCTGCACAATCTGAAGGAGGTTGAAGCTTTACTTTCCAAGTAACACATCTGCAGAGGAGGACAACCCAACCCACGTGCCCCCATCCTACATGCTCAGGGAGCTGGATAGAGGAACATTTCACTGTAACAACTTCCCTCTTGCTCCTGCCTTTAGCTCTGTGCTTGGGACTTCATGGATGCTTAGCAGCCCTCAGCTTAGTATCACAGTATTTGCTGACATGCAGTACATGAATGCTCACCTTGAATAAGAGACACTTGTCTGGACATCTACATAATGAGGAATCCCAGCTCCTAACACACTAAATCCAGAAGCCTTGAACTATGGGAAAGTGCCATAAGTCATTCATCCCGAGGCCCAGAGGAGGAGCATGGCTGGATCAACCTACTTCTCAGCAAACATCACAGTACACAGGGATTTTTTATTTTTTTAGTATTATTATTCTGCAGCCATCAACCTGCTGGTTATATAGCTGCTATCCATTCACCGGAAGTTTAGTGAACTTCAAATGGCGATCATTAATGGTCACTGAACTGCAGAATGCCCCAATGTGCTTTCAGATTTCATTTACCAAGGACCAGCAATCAGCCAAAAGATTTGCTCTGACAGCAGGGAAATACAAGACCCTTTGACAAGTTCAGCCAGGAATGTGCTGCCAGCATCCCTTGTTAAGTTCATGTTCTACCCTATTTGACGGAACAGATCATGCAAATTGTCCTTCTGCGGCCGCTCAGCCTGTCACTCACGCTTCCATTTAAAACAATAAATAAATAAAAGAACAAAAGAAAAGCCCACAAGAACAACGAGCTGTTTATAAGAAAATTCCCTTACTGAGACCCTTAATTACCAGGAAAAGGCATAGAAACCCAAATAAAGTACTAAATTGGGTGGGGGAAGGGAATCTTACTCATCTAAAGGTTTAACCAGGAGGGCCAACCCGATTTCTCTTGTGCACAGACTGCAGCCTCCTCCCTCACCCTGCTCCTGCTTGTAATCACACTTGCTCTTTCCTTCCCACTTTGGATTGTGACTTATGGCATCACCATGTTTTTCTGTGCAGATGTGCAGCTGTGCCAGGGGTCCTTGCGGATGCACAGCATGCTGCTCCTTAACCACCCAGTGAAGGCGTGCAGCAAAAGACAAGGCACCAGACAGTACTCAGTCCAAGGCATTTTGCTTAGCAAAGTGATCACTGATCTCTTAGGTGGATGTGCTGCTGAGACAGCTCCCTTTCCCCATGCCACAAAGAGAAATGCTGATTTTTACATTGGAGTATTTCCACATTTATTAACCGGAATTTCATCTGACGGGAACCATGCTCCTAGGAGCTTTATATGGCTGCAAAACAAAACAAAGTCAGCAATACTGGTGACAACAGAACCTTCACTGAAAAGGGGTCTCACAGTGTCCCAATATTATGCAGACATTGCACTGTGCCTGCCACAATGGGATTCTCCCCAGCTGCAGAACACATCCCATCAAGTACAGTAAGACTCTATTAGAGGAGATACAATAGGGAGCTGGAGGACTCGCTCAGCCCAGCTTCTGAGAAAATAACTCATTTCAATGCAAAACAGCAGTAGTTATTAGACACCTCCTTAAAGAGGAAAAGTGAAGGACAAGGGAAGGAGGGAGACAGGGAGATAGAAACCATGGCAGTTTGCACAGAAGTACCTTTTTCAGATTAATCCACTGTTTGAAGTAATCAGCAACCGGCAGCCCTAAGTACTGGCATTGTCCTGGTAACCTGTAAGAGAGAAGAGAGAGCAAGTTTGATTTAATCAGTGCCTTGACAACACAAACTCTGTTTTCTTAAGTGCATTTTGTTCAGAGATGGAAAAGACTCTCAAGTCTGCTGTAACATCATGCTGCACATCAGAAACACTATAGCTCTTGGCAAAAAAATCTCATGGGAGTACAGCTTGGCTTAAGACTTACACACATCCAGGCTGCTGAAACCTTTTAGACTAAACACTTTGAACAGTTGTGTACTGAGCAGCACTCAGCTCTTCTCCACAATGGCTAACACACAAACACAACTGGAGTATCCAGGCTCCCCTTGGCTAAGTAAACCCATCACAAATCCCTGCAAAACCATCCTGCTCTGCCAGCAGCTTACAGGGCAGACAGGACTGACAATTCACCTGTCATGCCCTAGTGCTTCTCCATATGGCCTTTATGGTTAAAACATCAAAAGAGATATAAGGGAGGGAAGGAGGCACCAAAGCATTCATTTTTCGGACAGCAATGCTGTAGGGCTAAGAAAGCAGAGGCTGTTTTCCAAGCAGGTGATTGGAAGAAGAGAGCAGACACAACTCTTAGATACAAGGTGGTGCACACTGTCTCACTAGGGATGTGAGCACAGCAGCCAGAGCTGTGAGCACACATATTGATTCTCCCCCTTCCTACAGCAATCTGATGGAACAGGGCTCAAAACAAAACAGCACCAGTAAGGGAGGTGGGTTGCCTGAAGGGACAGCAGCAGCTCAGGAAAGCTGCTTCTCCCACTCTGTGCCCATCCCAGTGTGTTTGCAGGGGAGCGAGGATGAGCCCCTCAGCTGGGGAACGCTGAGTCGCAAACCGTGTGGCTCCAGCCAAGCTGTGCAGGGACATGAGTTATGGGAGTATTTCCTGGCCACTTTGATCTGATCAAGAGTAATTGATGGATCTTGTTCATTCACATACTGCTGAGCATGCCTGGGGCACTGGTCACAGGATCTTTAAGTGAAGCAAAGGAACATCCCAAATAAATATGTCAACTAAATAAATGACTAAATTAGCGCTGTTTGTGCATGTTAAAAGTCACAACCCCAGGAATCAGCTTGCGCAAACAGAGAGGATGGGAAATCTCCCAACTTCCTCAGGCACATGGGGGCTGTAGGAGAAGATTGTAGGGGAGGAGAAAAAGCTAGAAGTGCCAGCATCAGCTGATCAAACATCCGAACACAGACCACCATGTCCAGGGCAAAGTCTTCTCTTGCTCTCCAAGGAGGAAAGCATGAATAGCCCAGACTAGCCTTCAGACTCAAGACTGAAGTGCAGGAAAAAGCTCTGGTGAGAAGTGGATACAAGGTAAACACCCCAAGGGGCACCATCAGTATCCCAGGCAGTACCTGAGTGGTCAGCCCAGCTCCAAACCCTTTGGTGAACAGAGAAGCATCTCTCCAGGCATTTCCCCATGTAAGGAGATGAAGGAGCAACACAGATAATGCACTTGCAGATAATGTAAGAGCAGTACCAGAGCAGTCTGGTCTTGGTGACTCCTCCGTTTTGAGGCAAAGAAAAGGAAGGAAGCTGGGGAGCATATCCAGAGCAATCTCCTGGGAATATGCTGCCAACAGAGCCAGCACACACTGGGACCACCTGTGTACTACCTTTGCCCTTCTCAGGCTAACAAAGTAATAGACTTCCTATGCCGAAGTCAAATGCCTGGTTCTGAGATGTACATGTGATGATTCAGGACCAATCACTTAAGTCATACAAACACATTTGAATAAGAATGTCCAGAGGAATTTCTTTGAAAATAGGAAGGCTGTCAAAAGATGGAGCTTGCAAGGAGCAGGGCCATGGCATTTGCAGGGCAAGCAGTGCAAGTTGACAGCACAGTCCCATCCCTGGGCAGAGGTCATCTGACACCACTGTGCTGAAATAAAGCACCTGGAGTCACTCTTCACAATTGCACACTGCCACACAAACAGCAGCCTGGCCCGTGCACTTTACAGCCATTACATAGATGTCCCTTAGTCAAACAGACCCAACCAGCCCCAAGCAGCATGCTGAGAAAGCTGTTTCTCCAGGAAAGCTGCTTTTTGCTGGTGCCCAAATCAAGAATCACAAGAAAAGGAACCATCTAAAACAAACAACTGGTCTAAATATAGGCACTTGATTAGCTCAACCTCTTTCAGTCTGCTCACATTTAGCTCGAGAAGATGATAACAGAAGTTAGCAAAAGGTATGTTACAAAAAATTAGTTTCTCCTCCAGACCCAAGAGGCTTTCATTAATACAGGTCTCAGCCTAGCTCCAGTTAGAAGAAAAATTATCCATTTACCTAACTTCTGGATAGGTCCCAGAAGAAGTGAGAGCAGCATTGTTCTTGTTAGCCACAGGAATTGACAGCAAACCACCCACTGCAACGAATGACATCTAAAGCACTGCCATCCCTGTGGGACCAAAAGGCCCAGCAAACTGGACAGTCTGGTTCTATTTTCACCCTGAGACTGATGGCAGTGTGCCCTGGGCGCTGGACAGTGGGTCTTTAATTGGAGAAAATAAATGCTCCAAATAAATATGTCAACTAAATAAATGGCACATTTTTGCAAACAAGTAACAACCCCAGAAACTGCCTGTGAAGCTGTGTGACCTCAGGACATTCCCCCTCCCCCTACAAGCTTGTGCTCCCCTCATTCCTTGTCAGCAGCAGAGGGGCTTCAAGTTTTTCAAGCACCAGGAGACCAACACTCATGTTATAACCTGGGCGAGCTGTCAGCAGCACAGACCAAAACGTAAGTCCATACCTGAGCTGAAAGATGCAGTCCTGGTGGCTCCAGGCCACTGGGGTCACAGCCACTGAGCAAGGATTAGCAAAGGATTGCTATATGGGTCTGGTCTAGTCTGAACATACAGCACTCCAGGCACAGGGAACCAGGGGCTTTCACTGCACAGAACCCAGGTTTCCTGGTAACCATGGGGAGGAAAATACCCCTGCAAAATCTTTTCCTCAGCTCCAAGAAATCCCTGCAGTGCTCCCCCCTACTCTTCAGCCTTGAGACCAGACAGGAGTTTCTCTATCATCTTTTCCAGGCTGGACTGAATAAGGCACATCTGTGGCTGTCCTGGGGAACAGAAGTACCATGGGCTGCAAGGAAGTGTGTCTATTTATCAGACCCACCATTCACTTGAGTATTCACTTATTTGAAAAATAAGCTTTTATGCTCAGTCTGGCTTCTTGCTCTTGTCAGAGCCAAACTTGCTCACTGAGGGCAGCTTTGCTTTAGCAGAGAACTCAGGATTTGGCCCTCCCTCAGGTAAGGGAGAAATGATGGCACATTTTGCTGCCCCATCAGCCAAACTGCATTTAGTACAGAGAAACTTGAAAATGGCTGTGGGATTTTTCAGCCTCCAAGGCAACTCTGGTGCTCTGTCCTCCCAGAAGCAAAGATGGGAGCTCATAACTTCTGCCTGCTCCCAAAATGCAGATCACCTTTGCTCAGAAGAGCAAGTGACATCAGGTAGCACACTGTCCTCCATCAGCTAAGCACATCTAACTCCTCCTTAGGCCATGGTCAGCAGTGGCAACTCTGCACCATTTTCAGAGAGCTTTCACCACCCCAGGCTCAGATTTCCATCCAACCCTGCCTCAGCACCCTGCAGGGTAAATGGAGCCTGGAGATGAACGGGATGCAAATAGGAGGTGAGGTGACATGGCTGCATTTCTGCTGTTGAAGGCAGCTCTCTCCAAGGCAGCAAGAAGCGCACAGCTCGGCGGTGATAAACGGCCTTGCTTTAGTTATCACTTTCCTTAAGTTAAGGAGAGCAGCCTGGTGATGGATGGGCTGGAATTCGGTTATCAGGGAAGGCTGTCAGCCAGAGTTGCCTATCTCCACACACATTTAGCAGGGCGTCATTATGCGATGGCATGGAGTTAAAATATGACCAAGGGTACTGAAAGAAAAAGAACAAGATTAAAAAAAAAAAAAAAAGGCAAATTGAGGAACAATAAAGGAGCATGAGGCAAGAACGTTATCATACTAGTGACACCTTTTATCTCAGTCTGGTTAGCTAAAGCAGGGCACAAATTGGTCCTTCCTCCACTATTGTATCCTCTTGTACAAACAGAGGCAGATAAAATGTGTCACCAGTGCGATAGCATATCAACTTAACCCTAATTATCTAGAGGGTCAAACGAAGAAATAGGGGTTTCTCGTTTCAACAGGTCCCTCCATCTCTGCTCAGAGCCAGCACATTAATATGGAAGGGGGAGGGGCAGCCATAATTGATTTCCGTCACTCAGGTGGTTCTGGCGTATAAAAAATTAATGCTTGATTCTCCCAACTAATCAGAGCTGGTTAACGTCCATCTGCTTCTGGGTTCAGGATGTCAGGAGACAAAGAAATTGGGCCACTTGCTACACACAGGGTGTATTGATACTGAGGCAGTTAAAAGAACAAGTTCCTCCATGGGAAGATAAAGGGACATTAAATCTTGGGGTTTATAGACCTGATCTTAACCTTCCAAAAAAATCCATTCCCTGGAGACCTTGCATTGTAAGAGATGCAGAACATTTTAATTGTGTCCTGGCCAACACGTGGGCATTGGGCTGCAAAGGAGAGCAACGGCAGGCTCCTGCCCTGGAAATCCTTCACTGATGAAGGAAGCTGCTTGGATGCTGAAGCAACAACAGCACCATGGTGAAAGAGAGGAGCTGTCAAACCACCTCAGCTGGGCCCCTTCGTTCAAAGCAGGGCTGGTCAACACTCTGGACCACACAGCTCAGAGGTGCTCCCCTGTTTTGATGTAGAGTGGCATGTCTGCCCAGCCAAGAGGAAAGCTTAGGTGTCCTCTCCCAACAGCATGAGCTAGCAAGGGAATAACAGCCTATGCACCTGAACTGATTTAGCAGAGAAATGGCACTGCAACAGGGAAAGCTGCACCTTCTGCACTTAACCTGCACTTACATGAGATGGGGCCAAGCTAGGAATTCAAAGCAGTTTAGGTAGGTCCATACTCTCCCAAAGAGGCAGCTGCAGACTGCTGAAACCACAGTGCCAAACCAGGAGGTCTCTGTCAGGGTGATGTCACAGCACCCACACACAGTAGAGTGGCCCACGCACAAAGAACAGCCCAAGCCACGCCACAACCTACAAAAACTGAAGCATGCTGACATACACCTCCACAAAAATCCCCAAACCCCAACCCCCTCATCCCAGTAATTCAGGTTAGACTGGGGTTACTTTCCTGTGTATCCGGAAGCTTTGGCAGGGAGGTGCTGGAGTCACTTTGCCATTCAGTGCAAACATGTTTCTGTCCAAAATGAAGTACAAACCCTCTGCCAGACCTCTGGCTCCCCACTCACAACTTCTCAGTTCCACAGACCAGCCAAGAGGCAGAGGAACCCACCTGCTCTTGCTTTCCACCAGATAAGCCCTCACAAGCACACACAGTGCCATCCCTCTCTGCCCCCCATCAGTGCCGGACAAACCACATCTGCCTGGCTGTTCTTAAAATTCACAAGCAGTAGCTGTGGAAAGACAGTACATCTGGAGAGGGTCTGAAAAGCCCTGGCTTTCACAGAAACCCTGAGACAGGTCCCATCTCCCTCCCTCTTTGCTTTCCTTCCACCCTCTTAGTTCTCTCAACCACCCCCAGACTTGTCACAGTGCAACAAGCCTATGAGCCACACATCAGCTTTAAATATCAGCGTGCATGAAGCAGGGACATGAGAGCAGGGAAGTGGGAACAGACAGAGCAAGCCTCCATCGCCTGTCAGGTAACACTAATGAATTTCAACACCAGCAGCCATTGCCTCAGACGGGCTGGTGAGAGGAGACAGAGTTACAGTGAGAAGCCTTTGCAGGAGCAGCCTGCCTTTTTTCAAAGCCCCCTCTGTTAATAAATGTCATTGTTGAGCAGGCTGCAGCAGTCCTCAAGCCAGGACGGCGTGGGCTCAGGGAGAGACAGGCAACTGACAGCACTCAGGATGCCTGGGCAGCACAGCCTTTTCTTCTACTGCTTCCCCAGACAAGAGCCAGGAAAAGGAAGAAGACAGGTCATTGCTATTGGCATAAAGCTGTGTTCCATTAAGGCCCCAGTTCCCAAATAACAAACCTCCACAAGGAGCCACAGTGCAACCCCAACACTCTCCAGTCCCGTTCACTGGGATGGGTGGATGGATGAAGGCTCTACAGCAACCAGTCCTGGAATGGGCAGAGGGATGCAGAGACACCCAGCCACACTGCCTGCACTCCTGACAGCAGCAAAGGGTTACAGAGCAGTTGGTCCCTTTGCTAACACAAATGCATTCCTGAGGCAGCACAGGGAGAAGCATCCAGCACAGGGCACTGTACGGCAACCGCACCAATGCACAACATGAAGGTCAACGCAAGTCTTCTTTACAAATGTCAACCTGTCATCTCTGGATATTAATGAGGGCTGACCAGCAGCTAAAATGCATCCATGCTCCATTAGTAATAAGAGAGACACAATGCAGGAGAAGAGCACACACCATGGCACATGGAGACACCAGTGGGTCTGCAGGGCCTGAGGAGGTGTGGTGATGCACAACATAACTCAGGCCACTCCAGATGCCCAGGAAGGAAAGCAGTTGCCACACAAACCCCTTCACTGGAGTGTGCGTTATCTTTTTCCATCAACCTTTAATTGGATTAGTGTAATGAGGCCAAAAACACAGGCTAAGCAGCAAGGCTAATACCTGGCACTTCCAGATCTTTTCTTTTTCTGTGATGCCAATTCTGGACAGACCTGCATTCTCCCTCTACCAGACAAATTCCTGCCTAGGAAGCCTAAAAGGCAAACTGCAAGCCTTAACATTCGAGACTCAGTAGCATTGGCTGAAATATCTGAACACCCATCATATGCTAACAGTGTGATCCTTATGCTCTAAATTTTTGCTGGGTACTAAGAAATTTGAGAGAACCTCAAGACCCTTGTTTCCAAGCCACTAGCCAGTGAATGGAAAAGGGTGTTAGCCTTTTGCAGCCAGAGCAATGTATACACTAGGGACATAATTCTGCCACAAAAAGCACATAGGGCAAGTGGCTCGTTGTGACTCGCTCGTCCTGCAAAGCACTGTGTGCCTTCCACTGCCATCAACCTTAATGAAACATGAAGGCATTTAACACCAAGTGAGATCTGGCCCTTTTATGAGTATCTGTCTGTGCATCAGCAAGATGCTGGCAGAGATGCTATCTCAACATTAAAAGCAAGGCTGTAACACAGCAGGTATTCAGCCTCCAACAGAAGATGTTCATCAACAATTGCACACACATGATGCTACAATAAATCTATGTGCTACTTCTTAACAGCTTCTCTTAAAAAGATTCATAGCTCTATTTACTGGGCCTGATTCCGCTGCTAGGCATGTGGGAGTAAATCTAGAGTAACTCTACCTGGAGTTTATAAACAGACAAGGATAGTAGGATCAGAACTGAGCTGCTTGATTTTTAAATAAGTACTTAATTACCATGCAGGAAACCAGAGCTTGCTGGCTCCATGGTTCAGCTGAGATTAGAAGTGAAGCAGGAGGAAGATTTGCACTACTCCAGATTGGTGGAGGGATAGAGCAAATGCTCTCACTATCCCTTCCAGACATGGAGAACAACTAGGTGGACTTCCCTTTGACATCAGAAATGCATGACACTGTTCCCAAGAAAAGAGGAACTGCAAAGTCTCCAAGGCTGAGGTTGCTTCCCCAGCCTTGGGAACCTGACCTTATGAAAAACCCCTACAAACGGATTTTTACACATAACCTTGGTGTGAGAGTCTGTCTGCTTACTAAACATGACATTATACAGCATCTTATGAAGAGAAGCATACAAAAGTGCACACTGTGTTCTCAGTGAAAGTCATGCATCACGACCACAGACTGCAGCAGGTGAATGTCCAATTTGTCATCAGGAAAAACTCTTCACCATGCAGGTATAAAGCTCTAGAACAGATTGGTGGCAAAATCTCCTCCCCTGGAGATATTCAAACTCATCTGCAGAAGACCCAGAGCAACCCAATCTAAGTTTGAAGTTAGCTCTACTTTGAACAGGTGGCTGGATTAGAAATCTCTATTTAAATTATTCTGTGAATCATGCTCCAGCAGATCCTGATTACACATAGCATGTGTCCTTTCTCTGTCTATACAGTCTGTTAATAAGCCTTTCATACACACACTAATGTAGTAATCACCTGGTTCTCTGCATACCAGCTGCTTTAAGAGGGAGCATTCAGACTCCTGCTGCAGAACACTGTAATTATGCACT
This sequence comes from Ammospiza nelsoni, assembly GCF_027579445.1. Classification (NCBI taxonomy): domain Eukaryota; kingdom Metazoa; phylum Chordata; class Aves; order Passeriformes; family Passerellidae; genus Ammospiza; species Ammospiza nelsoni. The sequence goes on from NC_080641.1 coordinate 26,350,430, forward strand.
GAGTAAGGGAATATATCTGATGAAACGAATGTACCTATCATGTCTAAGCCCTCTTAAAACCAAAACATGCAGAAAAACTAAGTTAAAATTAAATATTATTCTCCTCCCACTGTACAAATCCCATTGCAGAAGTATTTCTTCCCCAGGAAACGTGGACACACAAGACCTAGAGCCAAGGTATAAACTAAGAAGACATGTCCTGTGCCCGGCCTTCCTTAGATCTGCTCTCCGACAGGCAGGAGGAAACCTTGCATCTCCCAAGCCTGGTCTGTCCGGACCATTTAGCAAATAAACTCTTCAGGACAAGGGCTTCTCTGCTATGACTCATAAACTGTTTAGTGCCTAATGGTAAAGCCTATAGACGCTTAACATAATACAATCATGTCACTTAAAGGCCATTAGTCTCCAGTCTGAACAGCACTTTTCCAGTTGCAGCGGGGACCTGCCAACCCAGCAAAGCAGGATAAGGGACGTGGGTGGTCAGTCAGGTCACTGGACTTGCAGACACCTAATATGAAACCCCAAGCAAGACAGAGGCTAGCCAGAAAGCATGGGAGAAAGCCATGGTAGCTCTAGCAATCAAAAGTTTTGTCTTTTGTGCCTTCTTGAATCACTCGAATCAGCTGAAAACCTGTCTGCCAGGTCTGTCTCCACCTTCAGCCATGGCTGTACCACTTGCATGGGGAAGAGCCCCTCATCCACAGAGGGAGCCTCCAGCCTTCTGCACCACCTCTCTTTCCACTCACTGAAGTAGACCATTTATCTACAAGAAAAGATGCCATTCTGTTTTGTGGCTCTGTTTGAACCCCTCTTCTTTCCTGGCATCATCTCTGTCTTCTTCTGGCACCACATCACCCAGTTCTATTCTCTCAACTGACTTCTGAGATTGCTTCTTCTTCCCACTCCCCACTAAGGGGAAGAGAGAAATCCTAATAGGAGCCAGTGAGATGGGGTAAACTGCTTTTCTGTGCCCTGTGATGATACACAACCCAAAACTGCATGCACAGCAGCTTCATGGGCTCTCATGCTGTCAGCACTGGGGAGACCGGCACACTGGGTAACAGGGTCTGAGCACAGGTTTCTGTGCAAATTACACAGGCACAGAAAAACACAAAAAACCACAAAACAAGCTTGTGCTTTCCTCGTGGGGAAGAGACCGCTCCCACCTCCAAGCACAAGCTGCCATTAGTATTTGCTTCACCGGAGAGAAGGAGCAGCGAATCCTCCAGAGCAAAGGACAAGTGCAGCAATTAGGATGCAGGGGCTGCGGGAGCTGTTTAACAGCACGACCCAGAGGTCAGTGCCGCCGACTCCCAGCCCTGCATAAATATTGTATGAGCTGGGGAGAGGGGCTGTCACGGCCACCCTCAGCGCCAGCCCTCCCCCATCCATCGCCACTCTGCGTCCTGCTAGATACACCAGCAACATTATTTACAGATGTGACAGTCAGGAAAATCACTTTAGTAACTAAGGGAATGGGAATGAAGACTGCACACTAGAGCAGGCGCCTGGGAGCAGGCTCCCATCCGCACCTCCTGCCTCCCTTTACAGCCCTGCCAAACCACACGGCCTGCTCTCAAACTGAAATACCACCAGGAACAAGGAGGGGAGGGGAGGCTGTGAGCTCCCTCTCAAAGCTTGCCCGGGGGTTTGATTATCAATGCTGCTGAAGGACACCTCAGCCAGCAGCTGCCTTCCAGTTTCCTATCAGTATCTCTGCTAGACCCGCCCTTTGGAGGGAGCTTTATATCATTATAATGAGAGGCTTTAGAGGGAGCTTCCCTCAGACTCTGTGCAGACCTGCAGAAGGGTCCCCACTCCAACACAGCCACAGGGGCTCATCCCGGCAGAAACTCTCCCAGATGCTCTATTTGGTACCAGCCACCTTCCTCACACGTGACCTGTTCACTTCTTATTCCCTGGAGGATTGTCTTCACCTGCAGATTCAGTCACACTGAATGGCACCATCTCTACTGTATCTTGGAAGATCCTCATTCTTCTGCTCACTTTTTTTGCTGGACATGCCAGGTAACTGCACATTTGCTGTGATGCTCTGCACAAATACAAACCTATCTCAAATTTACCGAGACTGAAGGTTCCTGAGGACAAGGACATGGGCCATTCTCCAACTGTACCAGCAGCCCATGAATTCCTAGGGGCACACTGCTAATAAACATTACTGCCCAGGGCAACACACTAGAGCTGCAAGGTGGAAAATACAGCTTGGATGCGCTTCTGTCCATGATAGCTCTCCAGAATTTTTTTCATTGTTCTGTGTCTGGTTGCTGAATCCAGGGAAGGCAGAAGCCCTGTCTTACAATTAGCAGCCTTTCTAGACTCACTGTGCAATTAACGGGCTTAAGTATTGATGGCAAAGGCAGGGAAGGGAGGAAAGAAAGAGCCAATGAGGAAGGAACGATGTGGGGGTGGCAGGCACCAAAGGTCTCCGAAGATCTTCCCTCAGCCTAGAGCACAGAAAGAGCCCCTAGCCGCTCTGCTGCTCCCACGGCCCTGCTCTAATGCTCCCTGACATGCCTCTGAAGACAGCGAGCTGTTTGCAGTCACCACCGTGATTTGTTAGTAATTATTTTCACGGTGTCACATTGCTGTCACTCTCTTAACAAAGAGACAGGCAGCCCGAGGCTGCCTGCAAGAAAGAACCAACAGAGAAAAGCAATTGTCAGGCACCCAGGGATCCTCTTTGCTTCCTGGGTTTCACAACCAGAGCCCTTACCAGCTTCTGAAGCAACTTCTGAGGAGAAGTGGCAAGTCAGAACCATCTCCCATCCTGGTCACAGGAAGAGGAATTAATTACTTAGCACCTTCTCAATTTCACCTTACCTGTAAATCCAGTGCAAGACCCAGGTGCTTAGAGCCCCTTAAGCCAGCAATTTGCTTCAGGCCTGCAGCAAACGCAAAACAACTTTGGCAATTGATGACTTTCACTGCTCTCCTTCCAAGTCCCAATTTCTTTTTATGTGGTCTTGCCATTAGAACGTGCTTCCCAAACACAGCAATCCTGATGACAAACCCCTGCCTAAGTCTATCATCCTCACACATTAACCCTCCAGACTGTTCACATGTGCTCTTCCTACACCAGACTCATTAATTCCAACACACTGCTGTGCTCCACATGGCAGTAACATTTCACTTGGCATTTCACAATGCCAGAGGACCTCAGCAGCTTCCTCACACTTGAAATACACAGCCTAATGGCTTGCTGCCTCTGTTTTCTCAAACACAGCACAGTGACTTAACAAAGAACTTCCCTGCTTGAATCACCTCCAGTCCATCCATCCATCCATCCATCCATCCATCCATCCAACCTTTGGCTGACCTGTCAGTAAGTCCAAGGTAATCACTCCTTTCCCAGTAAACATGGTGCTTGCTTGGGCCCCCAAGGAATGGAGGCTACTTTGGCACCTGAAGTGTCACACGAAATAAGGATATAGAGATGAAAGACTGAGACACCTGGCCAGACAACCTTTAAAGCACTCTTGAGCTTTGTGCAGAAATCAAGTGGGCTTCCTCCAGAGCATTTCCAAGTCTGAACTACTCCCAGCTTGCGTTCTTCCTATGCCTGCTTACTGATGGTGCACGAGGGTCAGTCTCTGCAGCCGTGGGGAAACCTGGGTACTAATTCACCCTCTTAGCATAGGGAGAGCTTGGAAATATTAAGCCTCACAGTCTAAGGAAAACCTTCCTGCAATTAACTGCATGGAAGAGCTCTGACTCAGAGGGCAGCTCCTTTTCAGGGGTCCTTTTAATAACCAAGAAATGGCATATACATGCTGTGAGGAATTAGGATCACCATTGGGAAGCTAAATGGTCCATAAAATGTAAAAATTCTCCTCAGAGCTGGGAGCATTGTGGGCTGGAGGAGAGGTCTTGGCAACCTCCCACCTGCCTACTCCATACACCCGGTTTGCAGGGATGTGGCTCCAGGCAGGGATGAGGAACTGAACTCAGCTGGTGCCCAGGCACCTTGGGCACGCTGGACAACAGTCGGCACCGAGACCTGGTTCAACATGCACATGGAAAAACTGAAGCAAGGAAATTAGAGATGACCAAGATGCACCTACAGAGCAAAAATGAAGGGTGTTGCAGAGTTCCAGGCAGAGAGGAGGAGAAATCCTTGCTCTAAGAGAGGCAAAGCTGATAGGACCAAGGTAGGATGAAGTCCTGGGCAGTACGAGCTTCCCGGACACAGCCCTGCCAGGACATCACCTTGCTTCCTCTGTCTTCTTCCCGCAGACTTCTCTATTCTGTTTTATTCCATTACCACCTCCACATGCCTCACATCATTGCTAACACCTGGTCCACATCAATGTCTGAGCATGTGACACTGCCTTTGGGGTGCCAGGCTGCTGATGGCAGCACCTGGGCCAAACATGGAAAAAGGTGACTCCAACATGAAATGGACTCAGCTCAAGAAGATAGTCGGCAGCTCCAGTGTCCTCCCAAGTCCTGCACACACCTCATCATCCACTCCTGAGGATACAGAGTGTCACTGGACAAGCACATGAGAATATGCTGGAGGGAAAATACCAGGGATGACCTCAAGATGGCCCAGTAGGTCTTTGCCAGCCAGGAGCTTCAGGAGGAAAAGGACTGAACCCATACAGGAAAATGGCTCCCAACAGGAAACAAACATCCCAACAAAATAAAACATTTTCAAGAAAGCTATAGACTCACACAGCAAAGCAAGTGAAAGAGGAAGGATGCTGCTCCCAGGCTGGCAGTATTCTTCAAGCAGAGGTCTCTAGGCAAAGAAGCCATAAACACATCTCTCCCAGCCAAGCCACTGAGAGGGCAGCACCAGTGCCAACATGCAACTGCTTTGCTTCAGCTGCAAAGTAAGAAGAGCTGGGATCCAAAGGAAGACAGCTGACATTTCAGACCCAGCATGAAGCACTAGGGCTGTCTAACACTAGAAAAATTAAGCTATTCTAAGAGAAAACAAACACTTTGTGGAACTAATCCTGTTTTTCACACATGCCACAAACAACAAAATTCAGATGGCAAACAGCCCTCCAGTGATTGTTCTCTGCAGTCCCAAGCCAACCAGCTTTTCAATTCTCCAAGGCACAGAATCACCACAATCCTGAACTGCTATTAGAGGGCTCTCATATAGACAGAGGCTAGGTACCCATTTACCAAGTACCCATTATAGATCCATTGATTTTGAAACCATTTTGCCTGAATTCACTAAAACCCTGGACATAGAATTCACCCTAGTGATTCCTGGTGCAGAGGGCATTATGGCTCCCTACTCTGTGAGCAGATAACATTGAGACCATTGATTTACATCCAGTTCAGTGTGACTGTTTTCAAACAGCTTGAGTTAAGTTACCCAGGGGTAGAAAATCTACCTTCTCCACTTATTACTCCACCCCAAAGGTTCAGTGCTGGAAATAAAGTACATGATGCAATGCCTGTCTCATTCTCCCCCACACTGCAAATTTATTTGTAAATTTCTCCAGACTCTTTTCACGCTGTCTCCAACTTCTTTGGTCTTAATTCCCAGGTAGAAGAGTCCTGCTCCCCAAAGTGCACCAGGCACCACAGCTCAGTAAATCTGTAGCCACTACAGCCCTAATATGACAAATGTTTTTGCTATCATGTGCCAGATAAGGAACAGACCTGAAGGTGACAGTCCATTGCATGATGATCCCCATGCAAAGACTTAATGTCCAAAGCTTAACCCAAAGACATTCCCAGACATTTAGGACAATGTGACTTGCAGAAGCCCAAGCAACCAATTATTTCAAATAAAGACAAGAACAGGAGTCAGCCAGGGTAACTGGTACATAAGGATAACAAAAGTCAAGTCTGGTATATTCATTTTAAATAAGAGTGTACAGAGGGGGAATCTTAAAATCCAAATTTTTTTTTTTGCATAAGTGATATCATTTTCTTTAAAAACAAAAAGCTGGACTGCAGGGTCGCAGAAGTGAATGGGGTCAGTGCTATTCCCTGTAAGTGCTCACAAGGCTCCCTTGCTTAGCTCTGGCAAAGCACTTTAGGATGTAATTACATGAACAACTCCATCAGCAAAGCTGACTCAAAAGGTTCCTGACCCTGGATATTCAGTCCCATCCCTTCACTGTAGTTCACACCACACTCTTTGTTCAGCCAATGTAACCGTGTGAAGAGATATAGCATAGGGTTGTTCAGCAAAATGATCCCCACTAAAAAAGCACCACCAAGCTAATCTAAAGATCTTAGTTGGAAAGGACTTGTTTTATTAGCTTTAAATGCAGATGACTACATTATCTTTCAGTTACCAGATCTTTCTTGTTACTCTCAACTCTGAATATACCTCTTGCCCTGCTGCCACACAGCCAGCCCACCCCACACCTTCTCCTGCCCTTCCTCATGACTACCCAAGCGTTTCCACTCACTCCAGTCAGTGGCCATCTGCAATTTCTCTCTGAGGCAGAGGCTACCAACTCCCTCCTGGTCCTGGGATAAAGAACAGCATGTACAGAGGACACTAACACCAACAATTCTTTTCCATGCATGACCTTATTCTGATCTCAAAAAAGTCCAGGACAGAAGCCCGGAAAGAGCAACCCACCACCACATTTGGAGCTGGTCAGAGAAGACAAGCATCCTCCCAGCCTGTGTAACTTGCAAGAAAGAATTAAAACAGTAACACAAAATTAAGCAATGGTATAATTTACTGCTCAGAATTTACTAATATCCAACCTAGGAAGAGCACCAAGGGCTATAAACATTTCAAGACACTTCACTATGTTTTATCACTATATTAGAGAGCACTTGCCTTTTAACACTTATTTAAGAAAATAAAAAACTTCTGAGCAGTAGTTTCCTGTGAAGACATAAATTAGCAAGTTCTGATCAGCCACAGTAAGTGCAATTAAAGCATCTTCATGTAGAGTTATATAGACCAAAGCCTACATGTCTTTTGGCTATGCTCAGTGCATTTACAGAACAATCTAAATCTGGAAGGAGAAGGATTAACAGATGCTTCTGACATTATGGTGCAGGTCTGAGACCTGGGACATAAGACTTCAGCTCTGTCTCTGCCTGCCTGCACAGCCACAGGCATCTCACTTAACCTCACCGTACTTCAACTCTGTATCTATGAACACATGGTAAAAATGCCTCTTTTGTTGCCAAGATTAATTCACATTGTGTTTAAGAGCCCACAAACTGGTTCCACACACAGGGGAAAGCAATTTGACATTTCAGCAGAGATAAACTACACTAAAGAGCTTATATTACAAGGGCTCAACTGTGGCAGATACTAAGTACCCTCTTTTCCACTAAACCCGTCTCCTGCAGTCAGCAGCTCCCTCAGCCCTTCAGAGGCACATTACCCTCACCACCCAATGCCACATCAATGCTATTTGCTTAATGACTAGTGTCAGTTCCAACCTAGGTGCAGAATGAGGTCCAAGCACTAAAGCAGACGACATCAGGTATCTGAATCCATCCCTGGAGCTGTTAAACTTGGACTATAGCTCCTTGCTACAGGCTAAAGGAATCCTCCCACTGAGCATGCAGAGGCCTGAGGACCGTGTGTCTAACGAGGCTGTATCCCCACTCATATTTTAGCTTGGCAGGTCTGGTGCTCCTTTCATCTTTTGCTTCAGGTAGCTCTCTTTAATTAATAACATTTCTGAGTCGACACAGGGAACTTTCCACCCAGAATGAATGGCCCTCTCTCATTAGAACCATGACTTGTCATGATGTATTCAAGAGCAGAAGTGTGATTCATTCCCTTGTCTGGGAATGAGGGGTGTTGCTGGGGGGTGGGGGGGAGCAGAGTCTCTGTAATGAGTGACTGATATTTGTTGAAGTTGATATGCGACTCTGTCGGCTTGAACTGCCTTGTCAGGACAAGCCTTCAAGAAAGGTGATGTTCCTACTCAAGAGGTTTTCCTCATTAAAGAAATTGCATCTTAACAAGAGGGAAGGGGAGGGCTGGCAGGAGAGCTGCTGTCTCCCCAACTCCAGCCTGATTCACACACACACCAAGAACTGAAAGCAGGTTGATCCAAGCACAGCCAGTAGAGGATCAGCGCTTCATTTAGGAGCCCTCTCACACAACGGACTCTCTCCAGCAGCAACCAAATCCCTCCAACAGGTGCACTTCTGGTGGTGCACCACACCCATAACAAAGCCTTTGGCCGAGGACCTTGACTCATGCTAAATCTCCATAAGCCCTTCTCAGATGCTTGGTGTTCTGGGCACCCAGCTCCTTGTGACTAGTGCTCCCTGTTGTCTGAGGGAAAACAGACACATAGCTGTGTGTCTTCCAAGGAGGCTCCAAGTGCTCAAGAGCCATCAAGTCTGTAGCCTCATTTCCTGAAGATCCCTGAGCCAAGCAGAAGCTTTACTGATCCTTTAGCAGCTGATATTACAACTTGAATCCTGCAGACTCAGCAGTGCCAGACACCATCAGCAGAGAGCAGTACCGTGACAATCACTATTTCTCTGGTCCTTTTCTTTGCGCTACATACATTGCAACTCCTGGCTTAGGCAGGGCTATTTCCCTACCTTATCCCTATATCCAACACTGACAGGCTTGAAGATTCCTCCTCCTTGTTACTGCCACTTCCCCACATCCAGCCTGCTCATCCCACTGTGCCTTCCTGGCTCCTACCAGTGGCACCTACTGGAAGCCCTCACAGTAGACAGAAGAGTTCAGAAGACACCATATCTCAGCTCTAGAACAGCACATGCAGACAGAAGCCAAACTAAAAGCCCAGGTCACTGCTGGAGAAGCCAGGAACAAAGCTGCATGGTTTACCAGCCAAGCTAAGGACAACGGAGGACAGGAACTCCAAACCACTCAAGATCTGGGTAAGAGGACTGCAGCTATGCAAGCAGTTGTCATTACTAAGGAAGCTGAGAAAAGAAAGAGCAGAGTTAGGAGTAAACTTGTCACAAGTGATGGCTCCTTAAGCCAGGAAGTGTTGCACTCACCTCAGTGTCCTCAATTCCTCTGGAACCCAGCCAGGTTTCTACCATGCAATGCTCCAACAACACTCCTCCAAAAGTGGACAAACAGCACCACCTCCCTTCCTGCTGCCTTTTGTGAGACCAGTGTGTGGTCTCAGCGTGGTAGCAAAGGGCATCAGCTACACCACAGGTCTTGTAGGGAAGCATGAAGGGTTCCCTGGAATACCTCACAGATGTTCCACGTCTCTGAGGCTCTGCCTCCCTGTCTGAGCAGCCTTGTTTCAGCTCTCCGCTTTCTCTCTTTAAAAAGAGATGCTCAGTTCTGCTTTGCTAAACCCTATTTGGCAATGTGTCTAAACACACGCAAACTTAATTAGTTCAGGAGGTAGACTCGGCATTTGTGGTGACGGATAAAAGTAATGGGAAATGAGACAAGTCAGAGCTGGCAGGGAGTCCTCACTCCAGCCTCATCCACTGGCATGGTGCTAATCAGATGTGATGCTACACGCTGCAGCACCCAATCGGCGACGGAGCAGCGTGATGTGCTACTCACCAGGCGGCTGCAGCCAGACTCCCGCTATCCATGTGCTTGGAAACACAGAATGCATTTTCTGCTTTGCCCTGAAGACGCTTCAGGATTGAATTCTGAAGTTAATGGTTTAAAAAAAAAATTTAAAAGGAAGAGGGAGAAATGAACCACTCTCAACAACCTCATGGCCAGGAGTGGAGTCTTCTTTTCCAGCTGAGTAGTGAGGGACAATCCATGCGAGAGACCACTGCAAACAGTGAATAGTGTATCTCCACTCCAGAACAGCGTGTCCCTCTGAGCCAGCTCACCTCACAACCCCTATGGCCCACCACTAATGGGACTCCTCTTTACCTCTATTTGCCCGCTGTAGAGCTCTGAAGGAAAAAAAAAAAAAAAAAAAAAGCCACCCAACACATCCAGGTTGCTCTTTCCATATGAACACCAAGTTAGGATATCATTACCTGGGAATCTTGTCAGCCCACTGTGAAAGCGACGGAAAGATGGGCTTGGAGCAAAGACAACTGTTTCTCACAACCATCAACAAAGTGGTAAATTGGACTCACAACATCAATACAGGAGTAAAGAACAGAGAAAACAGAATACATGAGAAACCGAAGTTTAGTGCAGCAACTGTGCTGGTCTCTAACAGATACTTAAACATGATATATAATGAAAAATAACTGACTCCTAATTTAAGCAACTAACACAGGAACTTGCAATATATATGAGCTCTGGACACAGCCTGAGCAAAGACTGAGATTCTGACTCAAAAATTCAAATACCACCCCTCTGTCTGTCTGGAGGCAATTTCTCAGCACCACTAGTGCTTGTGCTGAGCTTTGGACCCCATATTTCATGTTTCACTAATTACACAAAGAAAAGGCAAGGAGCTGCCACTCTGCAAAGACTACTTGTCAGGGAAGAACTGGTGCTGATTGCTCCTAGACTATGTGCAGTTTATTTAGGCTTCCAGCTTGGGGAAACCAATGTCACAGTGAGAACCAAGTAACACTACTAACGAGTTGTGGCTGTCAGTTTAGGATGGGATGTGTCAAGCCCATGCTTTACTGCTGTGATAACAACAGGAATCTTTATCCAGCACCACAGGGAAATGAAAGCTGAAGCAAGATTATACTAATCCAAAGGAATTCAGCTCTATAGGACACTGATCTGCAAACACTTTGGAGATTGAACTAATTTAATTTTCGGACATTTAGCTCCATTCTTACAATAACATTTTTAGGTTGTGGCCTAGCTATTTTTCTAACAAAACATGCACATAAACTAACATTTGCAGATCCCAGTGCAGGCCCCCACCTGGTACTTGCCAGATATTCACCCAACTGATGAAGATGACCTTAACGATAAGAACACCACTGGAGCATGCCAGACCTGGTTTCTATTCTGCTTGTGTTCTGTTCCAAAGACTACTCTGTGATTCACATTGAATTACTGTGCCAAGATGACAGAAAAATCCTTAAATGCAGGAAGTCAGGTAAGGATCATCACTTGATCATTCACGTATGCACTCAGAAATATCCATCCCTTTGGAAAGTATATTGGGTAAAAGGCAAAACATCCCAAAGCTCCAGTTTAAACTTTTCTTGGGTTCTGAAAGGCTTCATTTGCTATAGGGAATATCCTAGGCAGTGATCTTGCACCACGCCCAGCACCCACCTGTCTTCTGAAACAACTTTCCTCTCCCAATTATGCATGGCAAACAACAATTTCCCTAAGAAACAATGAGTAGGGACAGTTGGAGGCTTGCAAGGACAAAGACATATGCACTACAAGCAAGAATGGAGCAATAAAGCCCAGGAAAATCTCCCTCCCCTCCCATACTCACATCACTTTCAAATCCCAGTCTCCACAGGTCACAAAAATCGACTTGACGCTGGGATCTAAGAGGCCTTCCTTTGCCATCCACTCGTCAACCCTCTGAAAGGAAGGCAAGAAAAGAGGATGAGTTTTGCAGAGACAGGCCGAGCCACAAGAGTTAAACTCAGATAAGCTGCTTGCAATCAAGAGAGAAGAAAATTGTGATCTTATCCAACCTCTCCCTCTCTCTCTTCTCTCTTTGCTTGCCATCTCAACAACAGCACGTTTGGACCTTTGAAGATTTCTGATAGGAGACATCAGGCAACCAGAGGAGAGATGATCTTATCAGACACTGCAGCAGCTCTGCTTGTGGAGGGATGAAAGTTGTGCAGCGTTAACGGGACGACACAACCGTGCTGTTACCTGGCATTTCTCCTCTCCCTGTACCAAAGAGGCTCGTAGGAAACATAACTTTTGTCCCCTCCAGTGAGGATAAAAGACAGGTACATTGAGATGGCACCCCTCCCCTACAGCATTTCTCACATACACTGATTCATATAGCAGCAGGGGGATATGGGAAGGGGAAAAAAATGGAAGGGCTGGGCACACACAGGCGCTGTGTGGCAGTAACAAGCAAAGCCAGGTGTCCCCTTCCTCTCCAGGCTGGATCTCTCTTTTCTTCTTACAGTTCTGAAGTAGTGCTTGTTCAGGGTAGTATGGATTTAAAGTGGATCCCCTATTCCTGAACAACTTCCCACAGGGACAGACATTCTGGGTCCTCTTAAAAAATGGGCCATGTTAACCTGGAGGATGCAATCCACCTCACAGATTAAGGAACTAACCTAGACTAGAAACCCTGCACAGACAGAAGCCCTGCATACACACTCAGTCCAGCTAAAACTAGCAGATGATGTGCCCAAAATCTTGCAGTGGCAGGCAATCAACTGTTACTATGCAACTTCATTAGCAGCATTTTCAATGCTTGAGCAACAGAAATCCCTCCTCTTTTCCCTTGTTTGACACCTTTCATTCCTGAGCAAACCAGCCTGCCTCAGAAGCTGCCCGACCTGAATCTCATTTTAACCTAGAAACATGCTGCTGTATGAACACCTTTTCTGTCCAAATAAAAAAAATTCTACATAAGTGTTTCCACACTCTAAGAAGCTTCCATAGAAACAGAATGAACCATTTTCTGGAATACTCCAGTGGCAATCTACACTCACCCATCCAGGCAAAGAGGGCTCTCCCTCCTGGGGGAAAGAGGCTCATGCATCCATATGTTTATGGCCAAGCAAGACTGCTGTATGCTCTCTGGAGAGCTGGGGGTTTGCATGGATGTGAGACACCCCCTCTGCAGAGCACCATCTTCAGTCTCATGTCACCAACACAGCCTTTCCTGCCAGGGGTCAATGCTTCTTCCTGTGACTGTACAACATCCCCCTGAGTAAAACTCTCCAGAAAAGCAGCATCCAGCCTCTTAGCCACACTCCCTTTGGCTAAAACGATCTCCCAGCCAGCCTCACATGAGCCTGCCCAGAGTTGGGGACAGCAGTGGTAACCTTTCTAAACTCCCTGATGTGAGTGCCCATCAAATGCTGTCTCCATGGAGGATTTTAACACCTTTAATTTGATTTCCTCAGATAAACAATTGTTGCAATTATTCTGATTAGGAACAATTAGGTTACTCAGCAGTGGAAATCCTGACAGAGATGACGCATCAAACACCAACCTGCAGCCCAAGTAGGCTCTGCTTGAGGAGGTTTCCTTCCCTATCTGACTACCAACAAAAGCTATTGATGGAGAAATACTTCCAAGTTAATTAAGCCTTAAATGCTCTAGGAATTCCACATTAAGCAGAAGGTATTATTAGGGCTGTATCTGCATTCACACATCCTTTAGATTAGATTTCAGAGGCCTTTTCTTTCTATACTACATGTATTATTGAGCATTTAAATACGTAGAAAAAATAATTTAATAAAGTGCTGAGGGAGGGGAAAAGAAATGAAAGCAGAATCTCCAGGAGCAGTGGTCTTGAGCAATGTCTTGGCGCTTTAAAACTGGCTCAAGAAAGAATCGCCTCTTCTCCTATTTACTGGCAGGAGTTTGGATATCTTGTCAGCACCCTTGACATGAACAGCTGGAGATGACAGATCAATGGTTCAATAATCTCAGCAGTGTGTCACCAGTGTGACAGCAAATGTTATTCTAATGAAGCTGTAATCATAGTCAAATTACGCGGTTCGATTCTCAGCAAGGGGAGGGTGCAGGGAAAGAGATGAAGAGGGGACTACAAGACCAGAGGTCAGAGTTTGAGAACTAAAGGTTACTCTGCTTACCTCAAGCACTTGCTGGAGGCTCGGCTGCCCATCCACCATGCCTTGAATAATCCCAGTCAGCTGAAACAGAGACAAACGGAAAGCAGTCACCAGAGCGGCACTCAAAAGATCATTAGAGAGGTCTACTCTCCTGTCCATCTTTCTGCAACCAAAACATGCTCCTGTGACCCACAGGGGTGATGATGAGGAACCAGCCACAGCAGAGTAACCCTGCTTGCTCCCCAGCCACAGGAAAGGGCACAGCTCTATCCCAAACACAGAAATGTAGTGGAGTTCCTACCCACACCACAAACCTGCAAATTCTCAGCATGACAGGATCAATTTGGGGAGCAGTATCATACACCAGCATGATGCCCTTTTTCAACATGCCCTTCAGCAGTTTTGGTGTTGCCTTGATGTACACAGGCAGTGGTGACTACCAAGGTCTCTGGACATTACTCTGCTGTCACAGTGACACCACAATTTCAGTGTCAGATAAACCAAACAGAGAAATATTGGCAAGTGAGACCTGGAGTGGACCCAGTCATCCTCCCCTGAGCTGGGCAGACAGCATGTCCATGTTCCCATAGTCCATCACAGCATTGCTCAGCAGTTAAAAATTGTATTCAAAATAATGGAATGAAATCTGAAGAAAAGCACTTTCTTCCAGAGCCCTGTCTAGTCTGTTTTCCAGTAGGCTCCTTAGAAGAGGTCCTGCCAACAGATACTCCTACTGACTGCTCCTAGACTGCCCATCTGCTCAAAGCTAAACACATGCATTAAAAGATGCAGTCTCACAGGCCTCTGCCTGTGTCTGCCCAGGAGAGCTTGAGGCACATGGAAAACTGATAATTTTTCTGTCTGCCTTCCAACTGACAAAACTGTCTTTTAACATATTGAATATTGGAGTTCAGTAGCTTGCCATCAATGCACCCAAGTAATTAAAAAAATCATTATTAGAACAAGTGCACACTGTGGGATTTCACTTCATATGGCACTTTCCTGAAGCTACACATCTCACACGTTTTCATAAAATAAAGGTCAAGCACAACCTAGAAGCATCCATGCCTCTGGAAGCCACAGCATCCAGTTGAGAGATACTGATGGCCACACCCGCAGCCAGGAGTAACTCTTCCACGCAGACCAGCTCAAACTACTTGTACAAGATAAGTCCTCTCATAAACCAGAGGGCTCTGCTTTATTAAGTATGTGGCAACTGAAGGAAGCTAAATGGTTTCTATATCTCAGTTTCTTTGGCTGCTTGGCTTACAGCACTGAACTTGGAGGACAGAAAAAGAAATTATAATAAACTCCAATTAAACTGTAATTACATTTAATGAATACCAAATACCTGACTCACTGAATAAACTGTAAGTGGAAAGATTATTTTCTCATAGTGACTCCATGAAATGGCAATACATACCTTTTAGGGGAAGTATTTTAATTTTAAGAATGCAGAGTTCCTCTAGGTGTGTTTCTCAAGTTCATCAAGCCATTATGAAGTGGAATTTTAGGAAAGTGGAGGGACATAGACACTCTTTTGTATTTGGGAAACTGTTTTAATAATAATCTCTATTTTAATTGTGTTAACAGCTGCTACCTACAGACTTCTATACTCTGAGAAGCAAATAGATTTGAGGAACTAATGCATGGCTCTTTAGAGCAGTTTTTAAAACTCACTGGCGTGGTTTTTGCTTTTCTTGCCATCTTTCTCTCCATGTATTCTTCTGGCAGAGGTGGAAGGTTCACCTATTGCTAAGTGCTGGTTCTGCCTTTCAGACAGCAGCTCAACCCAAATCTCTGGAAGTGACTGAAAGGTGTGCTCAGAAAGGAACACAGAATCATAGAATAGTTTGTTTTGGAAGGGACCTTTAAAGTTCATCCAGTCCAACCTCCCTCACAGTGAGCAGGGACATCTTCAACTAGATCAGGTTGCTCACAGCCCCATCCAACCTGACCTTAAATGTTACCTCTGGCAATCTGTGCCACTGCTTCACCACCCTCAATGTAAAAATCTTCTTCTGTACACTTAGTTGACTAGTTTAAAGTCATTATTCCTTGTCCTGTCACAATGGGGCCAAGCTGAAAAGTCTATCTTATAGGCCCTCTTAAGTACTAAAAGGTCACAACAAGGTCTCTTGGGAGTATTATCACAAGGTCTCTTGGGAGTCTTCTCTTCTCCGAGCTGAACAGCCCCAAAGCTCCCAGCCTTTCCTCACAGGAGAGGTGTTTCATCCCTCTGCTCATCTTCATGGCCCTCCTCTGAACCTGCTCCAAGAGGTCCAAGTCTTTTCTGTGCTAAGGATGACAGGTGACATTTCACTATCTCAGCCAGTACTAATGCAAATGGTTTCTACCACTGCAGGCACCCTCAGGACAGTATCTGTGGAGCACTGCACCCCTGATGCCATGGGAGGACAGGGTATAATGGCCTCATCCAGATATTTCCCATCAGGAGGAGGGAGGGATATGGAGGCAGATGCAGAGGTGTCACCAAGAGTCACTGCTTATTCTTGCCCAAAACTCCTTCTGTCCTTCCCTGCCAGGCTAGCAAAGCACCAGCCTGTCTGTACAAGGACACACTGCCAAGCACACACACACGAGATTCACACTGCAGAAATCACACACATGAATACAAAGGAATGTATCTGCTCCATAGGTACATTTCAATACAGGTCAGAGTGCTCAAACTGGACCAGATTTCTACTCTCTCATCCTTTCTGATACTTTTTGTTATCAGTTATGTCCATCTGCCACATCTAACCTAGTGCATTGGATCTCTGCAGCATTATCTGGTCTTGCAGCTTTGAAAAAGTATAAAACATAAAACTGTACAATTGTAAAATTTCACTGGTTATCCCAAGAAGCATGAGGTACTTGGGAACATAAGCAAGCAATAATGCCTTTATCTTTTTGTATTCTTTTTTGTCTATTCCTTCAGGAAAAAAATCAATAAAAATTAGTCATAAAAAGAGAGCCAAGTATCGCAAAAAGATCTGTACAAGCACCTTGCATGTAGAGGGAACCTCTCCTTATGCTCCTGGCAAGAACTTTCTTGGGCACCAGAAAAATCATCTGCATCTTCCAACAAGGCATGATGAGCATTGTACACCTAGTAACAGCTTTTAACAACTTTTCCACCTAAGTATTCAGCTCTCCCCTCAAAATAACCAAGTTTCACGACCTGTTGTTTTACAGAAGCAGGTCAGGAGAAAGAGGACGAGACGAGGTCTCAGAGTGAGCCAGCACTGGAAGAAAGCTCCTGGCCATTGATGTGGGGAATTGGAGAAACATCCTGTAGCCAGGGGAGAGCACAGACACACCAAAAGGTAAGCAAAGCGATGTCTTGAGGGAGGCAACAAGCTCTCCACCCTTCCAAGTACCCTTCCCATGCTGTGCTGTTATCTTCAAGAAGGAAGAGTGATGGAAGAGGTAATCCAAACCCCAGTAACCCTTCCACACAGAGTCTACACCAAGCAGCTCTACTGCTTAGCAAAGGCAGGGGGGAGAGGGGAAATCAGCAGCACAGCAGACAGGCTCCTGTGTAATGTCAACACCAGTGCTTTTGCTAGAGAGTTTATCTGGGAAATCATCGTATTTCTACTCCAAGACAGTTTGCTGATTACCTAAGCACTTGTCTCTGGTGTACCATCTGATAATCAGGCCTGGTCTTTCTTTGTAGACAAAGAGGCCAATAAATCTCAACCTTTGTAAGTAGAGGTGCCTAGACAAAGCCCTTTACTGGCATTTAGCAAAATTAGTATTTTTCAGAAAACATAAACCAGCAGAAAGTCGATAACAAGTGCTGGAGCAGTTCAGGCAGCAGCTCTGCAAGAGCACATCCTGGCTGTGTCCCTGGGGTCTCAAGCAAACCTGCACCAGTGGCACAGGGATGATTTCTGCACCTACTTGGCAGCACCCCACTGTTTAGTAAGGTTCACCAGTGGCTCTCAGGGTAGGGTTTCAAACTCAGCCCCATACATGGGCCTCAGGAACAAGCACATCTCCAGCCACGATCCCACTCTTGGGGATCTGTAACAGGCCAGGGGACTGCCAAGCCAGGAAGGACAGGGGCCATGCTGAGCACTAAGTAGCAAGGGGTAAAATGTAGGGGTAACCAGGAGCCAGTGACATCAAGGCTAGGATTAAAACCAGCTTTCTAATCCATGTTGTTAATAGCAGAGGACTTGCCAAACCTGGCAGTGCAGCCTTTTTGCACCATTGATAGACACAGGTGGGGGTTCTGCAGTCATTTTGCCTGCTGGCCTCAGTACTGCCCATTTTCACCCAGCTCTGGGCATGATGCCAGACTGAGGTTCATGTCAGAGTCTGCAGCAGAATGCTGTGCCCATCCTGCAAAAGCACAGCCATCACAGACACACTCAGCTTGACTTGCTTCAAGGCTCCACACAGGAGACACAAACACCCGGTCCAGACCCCCAGGAGCAAGAGAAAACCAAGAAACCATCACTGCAGTACAGGAGCAATAGATGGGCTGGCTGTTGGTCACAAGGTCATCATCTAGAGAAGCTCTGAATGTCCTTAGATTACAGCAGGCTGGAGGCTCTGTTCAGCTCACAAAACTGACCCACAAGCACAGAGCAAGCAACTCATGCAGACTCTTGTGCAAGAACAGAGCTGCAGTCTTTAGAAACAGGGGAAAGCATGCAATAGAGAGATTTCCAGAAAAGGGAGTTTTGGTGGGAGTAAATGAGACAACTTCTCTCCAGAATTTAGGTGACTTGCAAGGCCAACATTTTGGGCTCAGCTCTAGAAGATGACGTTGTCTTTAGCAAAGATCAGGTGCAAGCTGTGAGATTTATCACATTTGTACAAGCATATGTCCAGCAAGTCTCATGGGGACAAGGACAGCCAAAGTAGTTGCCCAGCCTTCTAGCATTAAGGTTGCAAAACCATTTCCATTATAACCCTCTGTTCTCACACATTTATAGGTTTCTGAAAGCTCTTCTCTGGGGAATAATGTTTTCTGGGCTTAGTGTTTTTTTTTTTTTTTTTAAGTTTAAATAAAATACCTTCAGACGGTTTTGAGTTACAGCAGAATAAAAATAAGTATTTGTTTTTACAATGTGAAAATATGGAAGGGGCTGGTTGGTTCTGGAGGGGACTCCACCTGACACAGAGGAGTCATTTTTCATCAGGCTAGTACAAGCCCTCCACGGGCCTAAGCCTGTAGCCAGAGAGGTAGGGGAAAAACACATCATGGTGTTGGTGACAAGACAGGGACAGATGAAGAACTTGAATACACTGATTCCCACAGTCAGTATTTTAGTGATTGTGCTGGCCAAAACTGAACCATTGGAATGACAGGAAAAAAAGCTCAAAGCAAAAGGAACTTAAAGTTTCTTTTGGTGATTATGGCAAGGAGGGAAAACACACTTGGAAAAATAGTTAACTTTTTCGGTGAAATAAAAAAACAAAACAAAAAGCCACCCCAAATCAACAACAAAACCAAACCCTGCTCCTCAACTCCTCTGAACCATCAGGGATCACATTTACCACCTTCATTCCATATCTGGGGAAAGGTGGCCACAGCTCAAAAGCAGCTGTCCTCAGCAATGAGAGTAAGCAAGTAAAGAGCAATCAAGTGGCCCACAATTACAACAACCAAAAAGAAAGTCTTAAAAATGCAAACATTAATTATCCTACCACTCTGAAGGACTCCCCAGATCCTAACATGCAGGCCCACAGGAGAGTCATTTAGTGCCTCTGAACCACACATTTGCAAAGCACTGTCTTTCCTCAGTCCATGCTCTCTTTGATCTTCCCCACCACAGAGGAGAACAGCAAAATTTCAAGAGCTCATAAACAGGTTACAGCATTTTGAACATCAGCTAACATGAGTGTGTTTATTTGGTGGTCACCCTATTGAGACATTTTTTAGCTGTAAATACAATTATCTTAGTTGGTTGATCACAGCTAGAGTTATTTATGAATCCAAACTGATGTCTCTACACATTACTGCAATAACAAAAAATTATTCTCTTTGTCATGAACTCAAGACTGGCATGACACACTGCCTTGCAGCTGCACCGTGAAGAGGCGACCTGAGTCCTGGTGCAATGGAAACCTGCTTCCCAGAGAGACTCTTGGAGCACCAGGGAACCTTTGCACTTTACCTCTGTACAGAAGGGCGTAAGCTGGGGATGCACCACAGGCTGAACATACATGTGAAAGGTGGATTCGATCTCCATCGTCCTGCCATTCAGCTTCAGGATAGGGAATTCGATGATTTCCTGAATAGGGCAAAAAGAAAAGCAGCTGTTCATTTAAAACAAACAAGAAATGAAGATGGAAATGATCCCATCTAGCGAGGTGGCCTGATAGCCCCAAACAAAAATAAACTCAACACAAAGCTCTGCAGAAGTGGGAAGGTGGTACCACAGCACAGAGCACATCCAACACCACCAGAACAGACGAGGATGGTGCTGATGCTCATTGCAGCAGGGACAGGCTGCAAGGAGGTCTCTGTGCTCAGCACTGCAGCTGCACACATCACTGCCTAAGCTGAACCTAAGGAAGGTGGTCTCACACCAGTCCCATGTGCTACCCAGGGAATATGAAGCTGTGCTCACAATGGGCTCACAGCTGTTTGGCAAGGACATTGCAGGGGCTGTGCCCTCCCCAAGACCAGTCTCAACCCTTCCAGCCCACCATCCTTTTAGAGGACACCATCACAAAGACAACAGGGACTACTGCATGAAGCACCTCCTTCTCTGGAAAGGCTGAGGAGGACTGCCCTCCTCCAACAGACTGGGAAGAGGAGCTGAAAGCTTCCCCCACATCCATCCCTATGAGATACAGCACAGTAGCAAGCCCTGCTTCATTTTCCTCTTTGTAGCCAATTTATGCTGATAGGGAAATAAAAACGTTCCTTCATCAGAAGAATGTTCAATTATTTGAATAATCAGCAATCAAAAATTTACATGAACCTGTTAATAAAAAGTTTAAACAAATCCAGTTGCAATGGATTTCTCAATTATTAAAAAATATACATGAAATTAAAAAAGCCACCCACTGAATAAAAGCGATAAAATCCTTTGTGTTCACCCCCCTCCTCTCCACTCCCTTTCTTCGTTCTAGTTTAATGTAAGAGGAGAAGTGACAATTTGTTTGGTGTCTTTAAAGAATAATTTGTCTATGTTATTTAATAGAGATCCATGGCACCAAGGTTCTGGAGTGCAAATGAGCCTGCTGAGTGATATCCATGCAACAAGCCTCTCAAATCACTTCTAGAGAAAAACAGAGAGAGGGAGAGAGAATAAAAAAAATATTGCTTTTTAATATTCAAAAACAGTTTGCAAAATTTAATCAAAGCAGAGCAAAAGCTAACATTTTTACCACTTTGACATTTTTATTAGTGCTTTCATAAATTTTTAAAACATGAATGGAATTAGTTTAACAACAAAAAAAAAAACTGCCTGAAAACATCTGGAAGAGACAAATAAGAAATAATAAAAAATGGAAAAAAAATCCAACTCCTGTGAGTAAAATTAGCATGTGAAAAATGCAGCCGCTGCAGAGGAACTAACACACTTTTTTGGAGCGTGGTTGCAACCCTCATGACCTGCAGGCGGAAATTATCGTGAGGTTACACATATGAGCTGATGACATCACCACCCCACCAGGCAGCAGGAGGGCAAGAAGCTGGGTGGGTAAATGCAAACAACAGATAATTTAAATAGCCAGGAGAAACACCCAATTTCCATGGTGGGCAGAGCCCAGGGACAGAGCAGAGCAGCTCCCCAGTGCAGGAGGGCACAGCCCAGACCAGGGCACATGGAGAGCACGTGCTGCTGAGATGGAAAGTTAGAAAATAATGTAAAAATCAAATAAAGTGTTAACAGTGTGGAAGTGCCCAGGTGTAGACATTGAGCAGTGAAGCTGCACAGGACGCATGGCTTATGCATTTCCTCATGTCCACTGTGCCACTCCCTGAGCACGCTGTGCTGGATGAGGCAGAGTGGATGGATGGGCACATCCTTCCCTACTGCCATACCACCCCACTGGGAGTCACCAAGTTTTCCCAGGAAAGAGAGCACACTTGACCCAGGGGCTCCAAGGGAAGGAGAAGGCACACACCAAACACTTGAGTATTAGCCAATTTG
Source organism: Ammospiza nelsoni (assembly GCF_027579445.1). Lineage (NCBI taxonomy): Eukaryota > Metazoa > Chordata > Aves > Passeriformes > Passerellidae > Ammospiza > Ammospiza nelsoni. The sequence goes on from NC_080641.1 coordinate 26,372,152, forward strand.
CCTGTTGTGGTGCAGCCAAACTCACCAGCTTCAGCCACCCAAGAGGACCCATGGAAACCCAAGACAGTAAGAAATCAGCTGGATACAGCTGATCCTCCCCTCAAAAGGGCCACCACAGACAGGGTCTGAAAGCAGCAAACTTCTGTTCAGAAAGAAAACAGACTGCAAAGTTTGAAGTCAACAGACAGGCTGCTATAATAGAGCCTGACTTAACCTCAGAATAACATCATTCCATCTTTCAAATGGGTCAGGGGCATCTCACTGCCCCTTAGGCCTGCATCCCACCCAGAGGGTGATCATGGAAGCAAGGCAAGCTCACGGCAAGGCAAGACAAACATTTCCCTTTCCAGAGAGGGACACACACCGGCTGGATTTCAGAGCAGGGCTGTGCTGCAATGCTGGGATGTACCCTAAGGGACCACAAACATCCTCAGGGGCCATCAAGTGGCTGGATGCAAAGCGAGACTGAAAGACAGGCTGCTGCTGATCTGATACACAAAGGCGTCCTCGCCTTCCAGAACCAAAGGCAAAAAGCACTTCCAGGAGGGTCGGATTAAGACAGACAGAGGAAATAAAAAGCCATACTTTAAAAATGTGGAAAATGTAACAATATCCAGAATTATGGTAGGTCTGTGAGAAGTGCCTGGCCAGGAGCAGGGGTGGAACCCCAGAGGCAGCTAGAGCATCTTAGGAGAAAGTGCTGCCACTCCCTTGGGCTTACTGGGTCAGTTTTTGAAACAAGTGGTAAGGAACCTTTCCCAAAAAGCAGTTTATCTGCTTCCTATAGCGGAGATTTTTCCAGTCTCTGGCAGTGTTTGCTCCACTGGTATCTAAGGCAACAGATACCAGCCCCATGAAATCAGCCCCACTCCTCACTAACGACGTTAGCCAGTCCTGCAATGAAATTTAACCTGTGACACTGCTGTACTTTTCATTTAAACTTTCATTTGGAGAGAAGCAGTGTTTGGAGACCCTGCAGTTTGTCCTGCTAATAAAGACAAGTGTTGGGACCTTTAAAGGTGCCATTCATCTTTTGCCTTTATTAAATTCAATTTTCTTAAGCCCATGATACATCATGAAATTAAGAGTTGACATTCCTGCAGAAACAAAAATATCTATCAAACATAAACAGAAAGGGGGGAGAAAAGAGGCCTCTATTACCAAGAATTTATGACTTAAAGTAGATCTGTTTCCACTTTTTTTCTCTCTCTCTTTTTTTTTTTTTTTAACAAGCATATGGTTTGTTTTAGATATCTGAAATGTTATTACAGATCTAGAATTTCATTAGTAATTATTATGAAACGGTGAGCACTTAGACACTCATACACACAACCCCCCAAGAGACTGTGATGCAGGAAGGCAGCCGGGTGCTCTCTCATGTTTCACAGCAGCCCAGAGAGCTCAACATGGTCAGCTCCATCTCCACCATTCAAGGACCTTCCCTGCTTCCTCCCAGGCAGGAAAGGTGGAGGAAAGCAGCATGAAGGAGTTAAGGGCAGAGATTCACTGACAGTTCCTTTCTTCTATCAGAGCCTGATCATCCCGAAGTGTTACCTTGAGATCCTCACATATATCCACTCCAACACTGAGTAAATGTTCCAACTTTGGCAGTGATTTGTGCCAGCAGCATTTGGGGCTTCTAAGCCTTCCCTCTGCCCCCACTGCCAGCTTTTCCTTATAGCACAACCAGGAGTTATGGATGTGCTAAAATAATGCTGAGGGTGTCCAGAGGCTGCAAATAGCCGCGAGCTACCAGAGAACAAATGTACTCATTTGAATTTTGCGAGCACTGCAATTAGGTATTTTATTTAGCACTGCAAAGTAACTTGAAAGGAAATCCAGGATTCAAACCACCACCAATAAATAAGTGGCTTTTTATTTTCCTTTCATTGTCAGAGAAGTTGAACATGTTTTCTGTTGAGAAATTCTGCACAAGGCTCCCAATTACAGGCATTTGCATTTATATTGTTGGAACACAGAGCTTCTAAAATCAATATTAACACGCTTAAAGAAAAAAACATCAGCACCCTGTCCCTCCCCTCAGCTGTGCCCCCAGACATGGTAACAATAGGAACCTACAGAGCCAGAGGCTTATACAGATCCATTACCAGGTCCACTCTCTTTATAACACTCCTACATTTACTATTTCAAGGTACTCCAAGCAAATCTATGTGACAGCTTTCTCAGAACTTTTGTCCTTTAGAAAAACCAAGGGTTTAAAAAAAAGTTCCAGGTAGAAGTCTCCTGTGCAACCTGGCTGCCCCTAGCCAGTGGGTTGAGCAGCAGCAGGGTAACTATGGAATGGCTAGGGAATTTCTTCTAAGAGGGATTTGAAAAATTCATAATGGCATGTGAAAGCACTGCTATAAACCCAGCCCTTCCTCACCCAGTTGTCCTATATGAAAATGCCTTCCCTTTGACACCAGAGCAGGGATGCATCAATTCAGATGTCTTGATCTTCTTGCTAATAAAGAAAATGAACAAGCACAAGACTATACTTGCTAAACAATTTCCAGTCAGAGAAGAAGGCACCTGAAATTACCCTAATTCCCATAGAGAAATCTTATTGCTTATCCTTTTTGCTTATCATTATGGAGAAAGAACAAAGTGCCAGCAAGAGCTTCCCAGCTCTCAAGACCTTTTGATCCAGACACCTATGTACAAAGTGGACAGGGCACACTTCAGGACACAGTTATATATTTGAGGAGGACCATATGGCCTATTCAGTTCAAAAACTACCAGAGAATAATTTATTCCTCACTCTAACCCCCATGTGAAGAAGTTTAATAAACACAAGAATAAAAGATGCCCATAAAAATCAGAGCTGACTGTTCAAAATGCAATAAAAACAAGCAGAGGCTGTTGAGAGAAAAAGATTTTGTCTGATAAGGAAAAGCATAAAACTTCTTACCAAAAGAAATGTTTACACCTTCAAAAAAGGTAGGGGCAGAAGAGGCAAGGGAGTGTCTGTGGAGGGACAGAGCTTAGCACCAGTTCATGTTGTTCAGGGATGGTTTTCCCCCCTCCTCTTTAAAGAAAAAAAGTCATTTTATGCACAAGGAGCTTATTTCTTAAACAAACACTCGTGTTTTTGATTTACACCACGGGCTGCTCCTAAATAATTTATGGCGGGTTAAATTTATTGCACAGCCCTGGCCGGCTGCAAATTCGAATTGCCAAATAATTAGATTTTAGGGCAATGCTTATAAATTATCCGCCGATTTGTCCGGACTTGTTTGTCAGTTGCTTTGTGCTTCGGGTCATCTTTGGCATTTCGCTGTTTGTGTTTTAATTGCTGATTTACACTTTGACAGATGAGAGTTGATGCCTCCAAGATCGGGGAGAGGGTGTGGGGGCGTTGAAGAGCAGAGAGAATCAGAGCTTTTAAAGCCTTGTGATTTTCTTTTTTTTTCCAAGGCAATTAAAATCGAAAAGGGACATAGTAAGGACAGCACTAGCCGAACAGATCTGCCTCCCCAGTTTCCATCCTCTGCCTTAATTATTATTTTAACTAAAGCCATTTCCAAGTGAGCAGCCTTGCACTGGCCCTCAGGGGCAGTAACCAAGATGACCTCATAGGTCTTTTCCCCACTTCTAAATTTTTTATTAAACTAACCAAAACAAGTACCATAAAGGCAACACCTCTCCAGTGTGGAACAGCAGGACTTCTGCTGAATCAGGGCTATGCTGGCTTTCCAAAGGATGTCTGCCTGCACACACACTGTGGAGCCTCTCAGCGCCTCAGTCCTGGCTAAGTTATTCTGTGTACTGATTAAACCTCTCAAAAGGTCTTTGGGGAAACAGCTGACCTCCAAATTTCTTTTTTCCATCACTACCTAGCTTAAAATACACATAAGCATACATCTAACAAATTGATACATTTAAAAGTACTACTATATCCTAGAAAAGCATGAAGGGAAATACACATCAAAAACAAAACACAAGAGAACTGGAAGGAATATGGGAAGATCATGAAACACTGGGATAGGATGACATGAAGAAAAATTCTACTGCCTGACCATTGATTATCCAATATTTCTTCTTCCCCCTGCTCTCAGGTGAATCACACTTCCTACCCCCAACACTCGGACACCGAAGCCCAATGTCAAAGGCTAGATTTCCTCAAAGATAAATTTTGAGTTGCATTTTGGGTTCTGCACTGACATCAAACGTGGCTCTTGTTTCCCAGTGCTGCCTTACAACTCTGAGGGTGAGGGACCATTTCTCTTTCTTTAATAGAAGCTGAAATCCCCATCTAATCACATGCCTCCAGGAGCTTCAGCTTTAAAAGAGACATCTAGTCCATGCACCTGCCTGAGGGCAGCATCATCACCCCCTAAATAATTTCTGACTTTGTCTAGGCTGTTTTTACCGACTCCAATAAGAGAGACTCACATACTCCCCAGGCACTCACTCTATCCTCCTGTTTCATTAGTCTTATCATTGGGAAGTTTTTCCTAATGTCTAATCTGAATTTCCCTTGCTGTTGTTTAAATTCCCGACTGTTCTTCATACCCACAGCAGACACAGGCCGGAACATTGCCTTTCTCATTTTTGCAACAAAGACCTCATCTTATATACACCTCTCATCACTGCATTAAACACAACCCCAATGCCATCCAGGCTGCACTCACAGCTGCATTTTCCTGTGATCACCCCTACTCACACTCACTGATTGTCTTATTCACTCTCATGAAAAAGTATCTTTTTTTTCTTCTAAAGAGTATGGAATACAAAGTGAAGTACTTAATCAGCTCAAGTCCCTTCTTAAAGGGCCAACAAAAGGAAGATCCACATCTCACAAATGATGCTTTTCTCCTAAACTTACCACTGTGGTCTTTGGGAGTTTTTCATGCCTGCCGTTGCACCTGAAATCTTGACAGCAGGCTCACAACCCATGTCCTGCCATTCATAACAAAACTTCCAGTAATCATTTTCTCCCAGGCTGGTTCCTACCTCTCACCACCAGCATCATCTTTCCCTGCCAAAACTCACTAAGCTATTTTGATCTTTCCAGCAGGACCCAGATATCAAGAATAAGGCAGAATTTCCCTCTTTTCACACATGGGATGAGAAATATAGACCATCAGACATCAACACTTCAATGTGTTTCTTCAAGCACTATTGACATATATTTAACCACCCAGAACATCTCTACTGACACAGCCAACAACAATTTAAGCTTGGCAGTTTGGGGGAAGTTTAGCACTCAGACCAAGTTAAAAACAGCACACACACACATTTCCAAGTATTACCTTTCCACTGCAAGATGGCAACTACACTATATCCTTTTTCACATCCACTCCTCTCTATGGCAGACAAACAGCCTGTGCAGTCCCTGTTGCAGAATTATCAGATCATTTCAAGTCCCAACCTCTTCACCTGATATTGAGCAGGACAAATGATCAATGTTCCCAATGACACTAAAACATCTGGGATGGGTAGAAAGGGCACATTAGTGCATGTAAATGAACACCCAGGGTTTTACAGACATCACAACTAGCTGCTGATGGCAGCACATTTCTGCCTGACAGAAAGGAACTAAATAATGTTATGAAGAGTTATTTTGCCAGCTAACAAGTGCACAGATCAACAAAGAAAACACAGGGATGGTTGCACAGCAAGCTCGGCATAAAGTGGGAAACGCCCACAAGATTTAAGCACGTCCTGTGTCCCTCTCACTAAAAGAGCTGAGCTGCATTGCTTCTTTATCAGGAAGGTTTTGTTCCAAGTTAAGACAAGACCACTTTAACACAGCAAAGACAATTTCCCAGGAACCATGGCAGCCTGAAAAGCATCATCCCCAAGTAACACTAGCTGGGCACTATGCCATGACAGAATACTGCCTAGTTAAAACATTATGCTGGGAGTGATGCAAAATACTTCCCATGCCTCAGAGGCTGTGAAAGAGCAGCAGGCACACACCGACCATTGAGAACCACACCAGGCCATGCACATGGCAGGACAAGCACAGCAAATATACAAACCTGGATATACTTCACATCCCCTTCACTTCAGAAATGCACATGATGGGAGTATTTCAAGAAGCACACGTAGCCCTCATCAGTGGCTTTATGGAGAGGCAAACAATCCAGCACATTCCTGAGCTAGCTTGGATCTTTTCCTTTCAGGGTGACTGCCGCTCAACTACTTTCTGCTGTAACAACAAGTCTACTTAACTTTGCAACTTGTCACCTAAACGATGTGTAATGTTTGCACAGCTAAGGATACAGTGTTCAAACAGCACAGGTGGGAAATTGCACTCCAGGATGCATAACTGATGTGGGGTCTCCGCACACTGTGAGGGAAAGGGCAACATGACTGATTGCTTTAAAGTAGTCATCTCATCAGCCTGTCAACAACCAGGCAAAAGCTTAGCAGGTTAGGCCAGGTTAGGACTGCAGCCATTGGCCACCTGAGTGCCTTGGTATTTTAGAATTGTTGCTATAATAATGCTGGGTTTATATCTTTAAATAAAAAATTGCTTTGATTTTTTTTTCGTACATCAGATGTCTTGCCTGGTGGTCTCATGGTTGTGCTCTCCAGGAGACTTGGGTTCAATAACTGTTCATATTCTCTAGCTCATCAGGTTTAAAATAAATACTGCTAATTCTGTTGCCTGAAGTCATAACCCACCCTGTCAGACTGATATGGGTCACAGCAAGGTTGTCCCCACTTACTGGAAGAATGAGAGAGGTCTCCAAGTGCAGGTCTGACACCAGGTGCAGTGCAACCCTCTAAAGCTACAAGGCCTAAAGAAGTTGGCTCAAAAACTCAATGCAAACAGGAAAATGCATTTGAAAGGGCTCTTATATGAACCGTTTACTGCCACTCCAGAAATTTAAAGCATTCTGATGTAAGAACAATAGCATAATAACAGCCATAACTGACAAAGAGGTGATAAATATCTACATATTTACTTACTTGTAGTAAAAAGAAAAAAAAAACTTTTAAGTCACTATGTTACATGTATTTTTAACAGCATTTCTCTACAAACAGCATTGTAAGAAGCTGAATGGAGAAGTAGGTTATTAAAACTACACCCAAGCCTAAGATGCATGAACATAGGTAATTACAGATTAATATTCTACTGTAATACTTATGCTGAGTTAAAGTTGCCATGGGAAACAAGTCTGAATTTCTTTATTTTTCAGCAACTCATGATCATCCTCAATAAAGGTTTTGGCAGGTGATTTCTAGTGCATTGAGCTTAACAGCCACACAAAAACAGTGCAAGAAGAAAGCTGCTATGTGGGGATGTCTAGCTAGAACAGGCAGGCACAGGCACACACATGTCCTCTATCCACCTCAGGGTAGGATTGTGACAATGTCTGTTACTGTGTGAGACACCTGCATTCTCATCCTGGCCTTCAGCTGGGATTGCCTGGATTCAGCCTCCAGAGGAAATGATGTGGAAAGCACACAGAGGGTACCTTGCAGCCTGCTCCCCTGCAGATGAGCGATCCCTCCATCGCCTCCACCTGCAGCAAGTTTGTGATTTCAAGGACACATTCCTCCCACAAAGTACCTTCAGGCATGGCTCCCAAGGCAGCTTCCCTATCCTCTATCTAGTCACCCTACACAGAGAGCTTGGCAGGGACTGCACATCTGTTGATATGGCCTAAATTTGGTGGAAATCAGCATCCATTCCCATTACAAGGTCAGCCTATAAATCACAGCAGCTCAGGAGCAGAGACACACGACTCAGTTGTCCCTGCTGCAGTAACAAGATTGCAGATAGAGCAGGACAGGCAGCTGCACAGATCATCACAGCCACTCCAGCTGTACCTGCCCGTGGCTGGGAGCTGGATATGAGACTGATGTTCAAGGGAAAACACATGTAATGCTCTTTTACAGCAGCACTCAAGGAAATGCACACTGAATCTGATATAACCTTCTCCTGCATTTGTACTAAATATTATCTTACAGAAAGACTGGCTCCTATTTGTTAATACACTTTTAATACATACACAGTATGTACTGTGATCATCCAGATTTATTTGAACACCAAAAATAAATTAGTAACTGAACATCTGCTTAGTCTGTGTCAGTGTTTAGGGTTTTATGTTGAAATGGTGAGTGATGTTTTATATTTATTAGTATATCCAGTTTTATCTGACAGCAATTATAATTAAAAATTTTCCCAAAATAACCATCTAAATGCATGCTAAACAGAGTTGAAGTATCTAGGATACACTAACAAAAAAAAAATCAAGATATTTTTGCATTTAAAAAGTACTGTTTAGGAGGACACAGAAAACACTGTCTGTAAACAGTTTATTCTTCTGCTTCTGGTCACAACCTTCTTCAGCAATAAGAAGATCTGAACATTTCATATTTTCCCTTTACAGAGAGTTTGAAAGAGGCCAATTACTACTTCCCAAATGATTACCAATTTGACTGAATCTGAGACAATGAACACCTGAAAAAACTGACATGAAAAAACGCAACTTTATCATTACCAAAAGCTCATTTAGCAGCTCAGCTACTCCTAGATCCAGCTCCTTCTAGCAGGTCAGAGATCTGATGCTCTTCTATGCTTCCATGCAGCAGACATACAGAGCTTGAATTTTATTTTATTTTCATTTAAGTGGCTTTAATAAATTAGAGATTAACATCATATATAGAAGGCTAATTTCAAGTTCAGCTTTGAACAGATCTGATTTCTACCGTCAGTCTTTTTATATTTAAAACAAATAATTTCTTTTCATCCGCTCGGCTGAAGTTGAAGGCAAGATACTTGGCTTGCTGACTGAAAGAGGCACACCTTCTTACTACATTAATAAAGGCAGCCACAGACCTGAGTCTGTGGAGCTGCTTAACACAGTCACTGAAAGCACTGACCATCATAAACATTGGTGTCTACAAGGACAAAGGGACAAAAGAGCAAGACTGCCACTTATTAATGCATCTTCTCATGAAGCTAAAGCTCCATATGTATCCAGCTCTATGGGCTGACAGTGTATAAAAGCAGGTACTTATAAACTCTTACCAGACAGTAAAAGAAAAAAACAGAGCTGAAAAATGAAATACACCACCACCATTCAGGGTCCACCGACCTCTGCAGAATGACAGCTCCCAACTGACCCCAGCGGGCTTTGGATCACATTCCAAAGGCACAAGGTAAGCTTTAAAGAGATGCGAGAGGCCAGCCATAAACATCTCTTGCTGCCAACCCCTAATGACCTTTGGCTGGCTAAAACACTACATGACACAGAATGTGCAGTTAAAACCCCCCACACCTTCTTTTCTCTCTGGGATGGTCCCATTATTCATGCATACATCCAGAAAAGCAATAAAGCTGAGCGGTTTCTATGTGTATATAAACAAGCACTGATGGAGGGGCGTATCTTCTGAAAGCAGTCAGAAGTCAGGGCTGTGAGGATGCTCCCGTTCCTTTGTGGGTACAGGACAGGGAGCATGAAGGACCCTCGATGCCTGACGCAGGAGTGAGTGTAAAGCACAGGGCAGCGGGCACAAGGCATTCAGGCAGCAGTCTCAGCCACCAGAGCCACAATGCAGATGGCTTCCCAGGGGAATACCACTGTCCTTGACCCTCCTTGATCCCCATTACAGAGGCCATAACACGAGACCTCAGAGAGCGATGGGGCAATGTGAAAGGGAATGGAAATGAAGGGGTCTTCAGGGCTCACGAATGAGCATGAAGGACTTCCCCAGGGATAAGGGCAGCAAGGCTGCCAGTTACAGAGGAGCACGAGTAAATACAACGGGAGGGGGAGCAGATGTGGCAGTCATACATCTTAGTGCGCACAAAAAGATAGCTCTTTCAGTAGTTTCTTGTAAGAAGCCAGAATATTTTGAAGAACAGTGAGTGAGAAATGTAAAACGTGCTGTATGGTGGCAAGTGAACTCTTGCAAGATTTTTAGGCCAAACTGGCTAAACTTACAGCTATGCCTACCCACTTAAAGTAACATGGATCACGTTACTTTAGATCTGTTACTTTGGATCTGGGTATACAGAGCTAAGCTTAGCTCAGCTCTGTATACACAGCCTTCTCAGCAAATCCCACTGCATTTGAATTTCTTTGTATCTAGACTTCTATTTTGCAGATATTAAAATAAAAGCAAAAAATTATCAGTATCACAGTGAAAATCAGCACATGACCATTTCTAGCTCCCAGCTCTGACCTCAGACCAAACCTCCAAAACCTGTCTATCAATCCTGCAGCTAAGGATTCTGTCACTAAAACTTTGCAGCAAACATCACTGAAATGCATGGCACAGATTGCTCACCATGACATACAGCCTAGCAGTGAAGAGGACAAAAGCCATGCTGGTCAGCAAAGACATAAGAGGTATGTAAGGGCATCAACTGAAGTCTCATTTTATAACATTTCCAGATTTTGGCAGGCACCTTCAGCCTCTCCAGCTACATTGAGACCCATGTAGCAAAGGTAATTTCTTTATTTGTCAAACTAATTTGTTGGTGAGGATGTGAGGCACTGACAGCCCTTTCAACACATTATATGATGCAGACAGGCACTGAACACAACAGACTGGAAAAACAACACTGAAGAACATCTCCACCTTAAAGGTGCTATCTCACCAACAAAATATATAGCCGATCTGCATTGGCCCAGACCATTACTTTCCCTGGCAAGGACTTGGGGACAAAGCTCCTTAAAACAGTAGTAATCATATTCCACTCATGCTCCTTTTTACTGCCAGCTGTAAACTAGCTCCACATGCATCATGGTTTTGCATCAAAATGTGCACAGACCAAGCCCATATCCAAAGGGACAAGGTAGATCCAATTTACAGCTTTGACAGGTCTGTGCACCCGAGGCAGAGCATGCAGGAAATAGCCTGATATCTCACTTGGGGAGCGCTTAAGAGCCTGCTAGTAGAACTGGATGCAGAGCCACAACAGCCTCCCACAAAGAGCCAGCAAAAGAGCAGGGAATTTGCCATCCATTTTTCAAAAAACACAAAGAACAGGCAGCACCCACCAAGGCACTACTGGGGAAGACAGGAGTCAAGTTTGATCCCAACTTGCAGCAATCCTTTGTTAGGACAAGTGCAAGGGAAACCACAGCAGCACTGGGAAATGCACAAGCTGCATTGAGTCGCTTCAGTAATGAGACACCACACTGAAAACTGCTTCAGCCTTTCATATAGTTGAAACAAAACAAAAGGAACTTGTGACCCAATGCAGGTATCACTAACATATGCAGACCAATTACTTTGCAGAGGAGGTTCAGTCCACTTTAGACCCAGAAATTCTGTTTGTTCGCTAACAACCTAATATCAGGGGTTTTTTTTCTTTTTAGTACAGTTTTCCAGTTAAAAACCTAGGCCTATCTTGATAACAACTGAGAATATTTTTACTAATCTGCTCTACAGCACTGTGGATGAACTGTTTGCAGATAAGTTCTGTACTTCATATGGATCTCCGTATGTCTCAAGTGGCAGAGCACTAGAAGATCTCTCTGAAGCTGAACTCTTCCTGTCTCATTACACTTCAGAGTTAAAACCCAGGCAAGATATCTGATCTTGCTGAAATGATCTAAAAACTGTTTTTCTTGTCTACTTAGAAATACCATTATGTTGCACATATTCCCATCATTCAAAATATTCTTTTCCTAAAGCTGTTCGCTACCAACAGTAGAATTTTTCCTTGCAGAATCAAACACGGCTGCCATCTATTAATGCAAGTTTCCAGCCAAAAACTTTTAAGACCCTTCCCAGTTCAGACAAATGACAAGTATACATGACTTATATGTGAAAACACATATGAATTGTGTTTTCAATAACACATGAATTGTCACTTCCTTGATGGAAATCAGACTCCTTTATTCATTCCCACCAAACAGTCCTGAGACAGCAGGTGACTGGCAAGCGCCCTGGAGAACCAGCAACAGAATGGAGGTGGGACAAACCAGAAAAAATTAGTGAGCAAGCACTGTGTTTTTCTCCTTTTATCTCTCAGAAGAGCAGCAGCAACTTGCAAGGCAACAATTAACATGATTAACTATTTACCTGAGGATGAATCTGCGGTTTATCACATGTAGCCTCAAAATCCAGGACTAAGAAGTAGTGATATCTCTGTGGAGGGAAGGATGACATTGCTGCCATGGAAGCTCCAAAGCCGTGGGACGCCAGTTTCCTGCTTACGATGGAGCGGAACCCTTCGAGAACACCAGCTGGGAAGAGGAGGGACACAGCTTGTCTTGACCTTGGAAGTAAGTTTGGGGGAAACTTTGCTGCTCCAGTATGGAGGAGTGCTATCATTGAACATCCAGAGGCATCTGAAACTGAAGAGAGACTCATGTTACTCATGCACACCTACATCTCATCTCTGCTGGTATCTGTTCACTGTCCTCCTCTGACAGGGATTCCCTTTGTGCTCCCCAGTGGAGGTTCCAGCATCACAAACCTGAAATAACACAGTAGCCTGCTTTAAGCACAATAGATGACATTTGGATTGAGCTTAAGGTGTCCAGAATCACAGGCAACTGAAAATTAACCTCTGCAAATGACTCTAAATTAAGAACTATGAGATGCACAACAATGATGGCTCCAGGCACCAGATCACACCCCACTGCTGATCCTCATCATAACAGAACATAACACAAACCAACAAAAACACAGCCTATCCAATCTAAGCCCTGTTGAAATTTCTGATGCCTTTTATCTTTTCATATACAATGCAGTTTCTGATACATGGTAAAAATTAATCACAGCAATACACATACCAACACTACAACTCATCCAAACAGCTTGACCCTGAAACACCTGCCAGTTGCACCAAAACATGGCATTTCCATTACAAATCCAGGTGGCTGGAGGCTGGAAGGCTCCTCCCCAGGAAAGTTCTCATTTGGTCTGTACACAAGGTTTCTCAGAGATGTGATTTTAGTGCTACACTCCACTTCTAATTTCAGGTATTTCTCCCAGAGGAGGCTATCAGTTCAACTGATCACATGCAGGTACTGCAGGAACTGTAAAATGGAAGCAGGACTCTATAGGCTACAGTCTTCCTCTCTAAGAAATACCTCACTCAGCCATCACCTTCTGATACTTTCATCTAACAAACACTATTAAATAAATTGCATTATCCATGTTGAGATGACCTGGATTTCCCCTCCTGCTACTTTTCTTCTAAAACTTTGCAGGAAAAAGTTGCCAGAATTGTCACTATCCAGGATGGGTTAGCCTCAGGTCTGTTAACAGATCTACAGGAATAAGAATTCAAGACTAGTTCATGGTGTTACATGGGTGGGTACAGGGACTGATAACTAAAGAACCAAATTGCACCAACTCAGTCCTCTTGAACAAGGATAGGAGTACCCCCTCTAATTGTGTATGCATATATATACACACACAGCAAGCTATATAGAATATTTAAATCTATCCGCTATATAGAATATTTAAATCTATCCCCACAGTTGGTACCACTGCTCGTGGAAGAACTCCATCACTTGACATGCCACCCACCTGCCCTTTCATGAGCATGGCCCCCCACACCTGTGCTGGCTTTCTGCTCTACCATGAAGGGATGGAAATACCCACCATGAGACATGGAGACAAAGTGGCCACAGCAAAACAGGGACTTGCTGCTCACAAACAAAGTCACTGTTTGCACAAAAGACAGCATTTGCTCTCTCCCATCCGTTAGTCCGTCAGGTAAATAATGCACGTGCCAAAACACACACTTAATGAGGTAAATAATATGCCTTGAATAACAGCTAAATCTGTATTTACCTGCGAGACCAGAGAAACTTGGAAGGACCAGATTAGGAGATAATTGCAGCTAAGCAGGTTGTGTGCTTCGAGTAAACATGCATTTGGTAACCTTCCCCTTCCAAGCTTTTGAGTGAAAGGCAAAAATCAAAGAAGTTGAAATGTTAAGGACCAAGCCAGTGCCCACACTGCCAATTCCACGGATATATGCATTGCCCTTGCCTCAAGGCTTTCATGTTTTGAAGCCATTTGCTTTATTAAAGCACTATGCTAGAGAGCAGGTACCTCAAAAACTGAAAACTCAAGTTGCAAAACCAAAAATAAAGAGCCTAACATGGCATTTATCTTGAAGGGGCTCAGTTCTACCAATTGTCTTTTCATCCACAGCTTTCGCTGTCATTCATAAATTCTTTACAGCCAAATAGAAGTTACTTATATTTTCTTCTAACATGTGCCAGATAACAGATATTTAAGGTATGCATGCTTTAAATCTCCTAACTACCACGAGTCTAAAGGCCCATCACAACAAATACAATATCTCAGAATAAAGCAGCTTGTAAGTTAGTTGCAGGAAAACCTGGTCTTTAGCCTACTGCATCAAATAAAACACACAGTTGGAGTGGGGGAGGCAGACAGGCTTCAACCCCTGTATCAAACACAGGCAATAAAACATGTATTATCCACCCACCCACAGCTAGCTCTCTTCTCTAATGTATCTTAACTGGCAAGAGCTGGGTATCTGACACAGACCCCATGAATCTTCAGGCTGGGTTGCACTACACACAGTGGTGCAGAGGTTCCCAAGCCACTGAGTCCATGGCAAAGGTAAACCAGCCGCCTTGGCAGGATTCAGGCACATCCCCATGCAGACATAGCAGCACCATGGCAGACCCTGCCATGGCAGGTCAGGGTCACAAAAGTACCATGTGACATCCATGGAGGAATTAACAGTGCCTGTTTACACTAACAGCTTCTGCAGGGGTCCACATCTAGCAACAGGATCGGGCTCCCGGTGCTAAAAGCAGCCTCCCTCCCCACTCTCCCGTGTAGCAGACAGAGCAGTGCTCTGAACAAAGGTGTGTGAGTGGGCTATGGCATGTGGATTTCCCTACACAGGCAGCATACAAACAAGGGCAACCCCACTGCAAAGTCTGCACCTTCAGCCAAATGAAGTTTTAACAGTATGTTTACCCAGCCACTGCTCTGGGTGCCCTGGGAAGACCTCGCATCATCTTCTTTGGCAAGGTCAGAGTGCCTTAGAGCACAAGATAGCTGGTGAGCAAACACACTTTATTAGATGTCATGTAAAGCATTTATAATGGCTATGACAATGCAAAGCACTAGTAATTATCCTGTACTTTTTTTCCAAGAGAAAACGATGCAAGCAATGCAGCTTCAAAAATTAAAAACCCAGCTCTAGCCATATAAATCCACATGTTCAGTGATTCCATTTCCAAACCTACATAAAACACCATATATATATTTCTTATACACACAGGATCAGATTATAATCTCAGACAGTGCAAGCTGTCACATCTGGCAGTCAACCCTACTAGGTTAATATTTCATATCACACAGCTCAAATTCCTCACACAGATACGTATGAAATGTAATGGGACCATGAACTGAGGTTGGACCTCAGGAATTATTTTGACAGATTGTACACAGACCTAGGAAAATGTGACAGCACTTTACATTTGCTACACCCAGTAAGATGGGAAATGGCTGCATGTGGTGGGTTTCAGCTGGAAGATAGTTTGTGTTCTGGGCTGTGTAACACTGTGTGTCCCATATGACACTGGCTAAGTACTGGCTAAAATCAGCATCTATATTTTAAAAATAAATTAAGAAAAAAATGTTCTCTGGACATCAACTGCAGGTACCAAGACAAGGTCAGGCTGAGCACAGCTCTTGCTTCTTTAGCAGTCCAAGCACATGTACTAAAGCATGACAGTTTGATCACCAGCAAGGAAGGAAAGCCAAGAGAAAGGCAAGTGTCAGCTGTAGCCACCAGCCTTGCCAGGGCCCCACTGAGTGTGAAGCGGAGAATCTGCACTGGTGGCTGCTGCACGCCAGGCTTCCCACTGGGAAGGCTGCTTAGGGACAACCAAAGCAGCAAGGAACAAGACAGGGAACTCCTGCCACGTGAAGAATGCTGGTGACAAGAGCCAGCAGGGCAGTGCAAATGCTGTCCCGGGCCTGCAGGGCAGCCCCAAAGCCACAGAGAGATGTGCACCACACAAGCTCCAGAGGAGTCAAATTCATCAATGGCAGGACAAATTAGTCTACTAAGAACTTGAGCTTAATGACTTCTGGCACACAACATAAATATGAACTTTTTACAACTACATCTAATAAAAATTACAGTTTGCCTTTGAGCCCAAAATATTCCCTTTTACTTTCCAGTTTGATAAACTGAGTAGGGAAGGGGCAGGAAGACAACACCTAACTTCACATTGGCAGGGTGACCCAAGAACTTACATTTTATGAGAGCCTTCACTCACATGTTAAATTACTTCATTATAGCAAGACAGCCCTCCACCATATTACAAAACAAACAAGTAAGAAAACCCCCCACTAACCTAAACTACAAGAGAAACTGAAATTAAAAAACAAAAGCAAGCAAGCTCTGGGAGTAAAATGCTTCAGTTTATTATTTGTGCAAAACCTAGGTAGGGGCAGCTGTGACTCCTGGCCTCCAACAGACAACTGAACTCAAGGCTAGAGCAACAAAAACCAATCAAAAATGTAAGTCAGGTTTGTCTATTTTATTGAATTGTGGAGGAAAAAAGTTAGGGTAATAGAGATGCTTTCTGTAGAACAAAATTGCACACATTTAGTGACACCTGGAACACAGTATAACAAAAAATGCAGGACTTCAATTTTGGTAGCTGTTCAAATGCATACTCAGAGGTCAAATGTGAGCCCATATTTCACTTGTGTGAAAATATAACTGAAGAACAATAGAGATAACTCAGGGTGTTTTTTAATCAACCTTAACCTAAACCCAAATATTTCATTAGATGAACTACAGTACAAAAATGACAGCACCTGGCTAGCCTGTGAGGCAGGAAACAAGAGACTATGAACAAGACCAGCTTATCCACTCTTACCACTCAAACTTGCAAAAAAAAAAAAACAACCAACATAAAGTAAAACAAATAACAAAAGACAAAGCTTTTAGAACTGTTTAATAAAGTAACACAATTTTAGACAGGTAGATTTGCTTCTTTCTTTAATTTGTTAACCTCACAGTATCATCACTGGAACATGAGAACAGTACACTTCATGGCTGCACTCCCTTCACCTTTGGCTGGGTTTGTCTCCAGCACTGCTAGACAACCACGCCTGTTTTGGAAAATCTGTACTGTCATGGCATGTCTATATGCTGCCCCATCATTGCTCAGCTCAGATACAACTTGGCATTCATCATTTTGTTTTTACAGTACTCCACAATCACACTCAGGCTCTTCCCACTACAGATGAGGAGGTCCCTGTTCTCAAGAACTTACAGTCTAAAATTAGAAGCAATACAAGTGAGGGGAACAACAGAAAAGAATGAGGGGTACAGGAGGAGAGTTGGGCAACTGCTCATCTGGGAGAAACATGCATCTTGGTAGGTCAACTGAAAAAAATAATTCACCCTATACAGGCACTGGCTTCCCTCTGTATGGTCATTATGGAAGAGATAAGTTAGCATGGAAAAGGCTGACTAAAGGATGGAGGGCACTCTTGGGTTAAGGAAGGTCTCTCCCATTTCTTGAGCTCATTCTTGCCGCTGGGTTCCTTGGCTGATTTGTCAAAGGCACGAGCACACATGTCACAGCACCAGAATCTCTTCCATTGTGACATCACAGACGCGATGGCTTGTGAGATCACAATGTGCAAGGCCGAAGGCGCTGATTACTTAGGGAAGCGCTTGCTGCAGCTATGGCACCCTACAAAGCTGGGAAACAAACACATCTCAGTTCACTTGACAACACACTGAAACCCACATGAGACTCCACACCAGCAGGACACGAATTTGTCTGAACAGACCACCCAGAAGCCGTCCCAAAGATGCACAGTACAATTCCACTCCAATTTTATTAGGCCACCTCTGCTAGGCAACCCACTTTCGTCAGCTCCTTGACTGGTCTCCTAAGACAGGCTTTGCTGTGTATTTTTAAACCTTCTCCAAGAGTAACTGCAGATGAGCAAACGGGTCTAAGCTGGAGTCTGAAGAAGTTCCACACAGCAAAGGACTGGTCACTTAGAAGAAATGTAGAGAAAGGAAAGAACAAAAATTAAAACAAAGAAGCAATAACAGGGACACATACAGCAAAAGCCAAAGAGGAAGAACAGATTTGCTATTAAGGAAAAGAACAGTTGCACAGGATCAGACCAAAAATCCTCTAGTCCAATCTCCTGCCTCTGCCTGGGAGCCATAAGAAAATGCACCAGTGTGAAACTACACAAAATGAGGTTAACCAAGCCAACAGCTCTGGGAGGCCAAAAGGAGGCAGGCCTGTCCGTCCCTCTCAGTCTTGCTCTCCTGCTAATTACGTTACACCAGTTCCTGAGCTTGTCTGGCCCTTCTGCGTGCCGATTCAACCACAGGAACCTATAAAAGGACTCACACAGCCAGAATAAAACACAATTAAAACAAGATAGTTTCTGGCTGGTTTAGTGAGACGAATTAGCTCAGGGCCAGGCTGGATGAATAGCAAAGCTCAGAGAAGAGGAAGAGCCCACACTGGCAGAAGCAGGAATGAGATGAGCCACTGGGGCTGTTGGTCAGCTCAGCTGCTCACCAACCCATGTACTCAGACCAGGACAGAGACACCTGGGATGACATGGCACTTTGCAGAGAATGGAGAAGTTATCTTAGCTCTAGCAGCATAGACACATTAAACTTGAATTCACAAAGCCCACCAGACCATCTGGTCTCAACCTCAGGTAATGCTGGCCCTAAAGTTTCCATTTCCTCAGTTGAGCCCAAAGGCTTGAACACCTTTCAGAAAAGTCTCTGGCCTTGAATTGCAGCATGAAGACTGGAGCTTCCCCTCTACCTTCAAACAGCTCGTTCCAATGGTCAATCCATTCGCTGTCAAAAAATAACATGTCTTAGTTTTCATTCAAACTTTCCCAGCCCTGGTCTTTGAGATAAGTTCTGAAATTTATGGCACTTCAGTGCTCTCTATCCTCAACACAGCTCCCAGTGCCAGGAGCTAGAGATTTGTAGCTACTACCCATCTAGTCAGTAAAAGCTACTATTGCACATTGGCCTAATTTAGTGGAAAGGAGACATAGTAGGCCACCCTTTGTTTAATGGTATCTGGCACACATAATTACTTCATTTTCATACACATGGATGCCACAGTTCCTCAAACCACTTATACAGCTGCACACCTTCGTTATCTGAAAAATGAAAGTTAACACCTGAGAGTCCCAAATGAATCAGCCTGGATTCAGGGAAACAAGATTTGCATTGCTCAATACACTGGTAACTTCTGATCTTCACAAATGAGCTCCAGAAGTGTTAAAAGCAAGCCAAAGCTGTGTCTTGGTACACTGGCAAAAGCTCCAAGCAGGGTAGCAGCTACAGTGGGGCATGGTTTCCACACAACCCAGTCTCAGCCCAGAAAATCTGCCAGGGAAGATGTTCACCCTAATATTCAACCACAGAAAAAAAAAATAGATTGTAACAAATACAGCTGAAGTTTAAAAAAATAATTTTTGGTTGGAAGAGAAGTAGCTTTACCTATACAACACATCTGGGGAGAATATAACTTTTCAGCTGGCCTGAGGCCAGCTGAGATCACTTCTCTTAGGGAAGGGAAATGGTCCAAATGGTCCCTAGCACAGCCAGCACCTCTGCTCTAGGTTATGTCTTGGCAGCCTCAACTTGTCCAATTCTTCCCTTATGGCCCTGCTCGCCATGGCACCACACTGGTGCGTTGCTCATCACTACTACAGTGAAACACCAGGAGTCTCAGGAGGACCACTTCTAGCAAAAATACCTTCTTCAGATTCAAGAGAGACTTGAGACAAAAGCACAGCTGCTTCCATGCTCCCCTGTAAGCCCAGGCACTGTGGGCAGTCCTGCAGCATTTACCTGGATGTCACCACACCTGGACTCCACAGCCTTGGGGCCCTCCACTGCAGGTGGCCACAGCACTGACACGGAGACAGAGTAAAATGCAAATACTCCACACATTTAAGTATCTTCCAGAACTCTATTTTCAAAATTTAAGAGGGTTAAAAATAAATAAAAGCAATGCCTACCAAAGTTAACAGAATCAAAACAAGATAAGCACCAAACCAGCTGTAATCAGGCCCTCTGAAGAAAGCAAACTGAAGTATGTCCCAAGTGCAGAACAGAAACTTTAGGTCCTATCAGTGTTTACTCAATCCAAGGTCTTCTTTATTTAGCATCAGGCACATGGGCATTTTTTAAAAGGCTTTAATCACTTCCTTCTTTTGGATTTTGGTACTACTCAAATCTGTCTAGACACACTAACTTTACAAAAAAACCCAAACCAATCACACTATTCATGTAGAGCAACCCAAAGTTTGAGATGAACAAGAATGCATAAAAGGACCACAGGGCCGCTCTTTGAAACAAAACAAACATTTAGTCCACACTGTCAATTAATGTGAAAATGCAGTGGCAAAGGGCAGAATCCAGTGCTCCAAAATGGAAACAAAAATATCTGAAGTAAAAAACACCATCTGAAATCAAATTTCCCAAGCCTATGCAGGGGACTAATCAACTAGACTTTTAACATCTACTGAATTTCAGAATTATTCATTCTTTATTAAAAGTTCAGATGCCAACTTTAATATCAAGTGATATGAGATGCTACAGTGTTACAAAAAGACACTACAGGACAAAATCTATTCAAGTTACCATCAAAAAGAAACCAGGTAAAATCCTCAAACAGCTGTTAACAGTATCTGATGGGACAGGTGTTTTGGAGATGTACCTTCCTGGAGCTCTGCATACCTCACCCTTCCTGAGACACAGTGCAAGCATTAACATATTTGAAAACTTGCTGGTCCCCCTGCATCACAGCTGAAAGAATATCAAGAGTTCAGACTAAACAGCAGCTGTCAATCTATCACCTCTGGAACCAAAAGCTCAATAAAGAAACTAGGTAAGTAAAGAAGTAGCAAAACAAATGTCACACTTATCAGCAAACAGGCCAGCAATTACCACGTAAATCCACCAGACACAGGACTTGTAAAAGACAGAACATCAGCAGTAAATGACAACACCTCTTTATACATCTCAGTTTGGAAGAAACACCTGTAACAGCATAGCAGCAAGAAATGAAAAGGAGAAGAAATTCCTACTGCCACTCAGGAAACAAGTAAACAGACTGTACTCCTAAGCTTTCTCAAGTTTACTTCACTCTCCAGATCTGAGACAAGTGATCAGTTCAATCCCATATGGTAAAAAATATAGGGAAAAAAAACCAAAACAAACTTCCTACTCCCTCATTACCTCCACCTATGAACCTCCACATCCCAAAACATAAAAAAATCCTTCCTGCTGCCGCTGCCTGCAGCTCAGCCCGTGCCCAGCCCGCGGGCACACGGGCTGTTTTCCCTTCCTCAAGCCCGGAAAGCGACTGATGCCGCCGCAGCTGGGATCTGGGGGACTGCTGCCACAGCCACCCTCCAGACCTCCCCTCCGGCCGCACCGGGGCGCGGAGGGCCCGGCAACCCGGGCGTCGAGCGGACGAGGCGCCGCCACCCCGCGCCCTCCCCTCGGGCCGGGGCCGCCCCCGGTCCTCACCGGCACCGGCACCCCCGCCCTGCCCGGCCCGGCCCGGCCCGCAGCCCCACGCCCCCGGTTCGAGCCCCGCCGCCGCGGGGGGCCGGGCCGCGCCCCCGCTCCGCGCCGGGCCTTTCCCCCCGCCCCGGGCCACGGCGGCCCCACGTCTCCGCCAGGCCTGAGGGGCCCCCCGCGCCGGCCGGGCCCCGCAGGGCTGGGCCGAGCCGCCGCCCGCCTCCCGCACCACCCCCGCGGCGGAGCCGCCCCGGCCCGGCCGGGCCCCGCGCCCCGCACTCCGCACCACGAGTGCCCGGCACCGCCACTCACCGCCCGCACTCTGACCCCCGACCCCGCGCTGAGCGGCAGCGCCGCCGCCCAACCGCAGCGCCGCCCGCCGCCGCCGGGGGCGGGGCTTCCGACCCGCCGCGCCCCCTCGCGCAGGCGCGTGTCTCGCGCCGCCCCGCGAGGCACGCTGGGGACCGTAGTTCTCCGCGGCCGGCCCGGCCGCGTGGCTGCGCCTCGACGCCGCGCCGGGTGTGGGGGCGCCGGTTCCCATCCCCCGTGCCCGGCGGGATCTCGTCCTCTCCCCGCCGGCCCGACTCCTCGATTGCCTCGGGGCCAGCACTTACCCGCCTTGTGTCCTCAAGGGCCATCCCAGCCCGTCGCCAGGACACCTCCCCCAAGTCCTGATGTGTCCGTGCCTCTGTGCTCCCTCATCTCTCTCAGCCGAAACCTGTCCGAGCCGTGCCTGCTCTTTGCTTGACACCCTGAGCTGTGGCACCTCCTCCCCACTCCCGATCTCTCGGGCTGTCACACTCTGCCAGGGTTCTGAGCCCCGTCCCTGCCTGCTGCTGCAAGGAATCCTGACCAGGCTGGCCATGGATTGTCCCTCCTGAGACATTCGAGACCCACCTGGAGGTGTTCCTCTGTCACCTGCCCTGGTGACCCTGCCTTGGCGAGGGGATTGGACTGGATGGTCTCCAGAGATCCCTTCCAACTCCAACATTCTGTGATTCTCTGAACTTACCTGCAACAATACCCAACCTTTAGCCTATTGGTCTATCCATAACTCTTGGAATCTCACTGCAGTGACAAGTGTTCTAGCTGGGGCCATTCCCTGCTATTCATTGCTTCCTTCCCTGCTTCTCACATTCACTCACACCTCCACACTGCAAGCCAGCAGCTCCTTTGCACACCCCTGATACTCCTCATATGCATGATGAACAAACTCAGAGCACTGACTCATGCAAACAGGACTGTGAGGGATTCTAGAGGCTGCCTCACCCATCATTTGCCTGCAGGCAGGAGCAATCCTACCTCTCATGGTCTCCTCTTAAAATAATTCCTTAAGCCTTTCTCTGGCTCCATGTCTTAAAATACTGGACAAAGATAAGCACCAGAGTGCAGAGATCACTGACTGATGCTCCACATGAGGTGGGATGGCTGCCTGACTCAATCTGCCTGGTTCTCCTGCCTTTCACTGAGTTGCTGGCTCTTCAGGCTGGATTTATCCTTTCCTCTGTTTGTGTGCAGCCTTGAACTTGAGAGGCCTGAACCATGAAAGTATCATGTCAGAACTATAAAAATACCAACAGCATACCATTTAATAATAGTAAGAGTTCCTTTAAGTCCTCTTAGATTTGGCATCTCACAGCTTCCCACCCACATAAGCAAGGATAATGTGAAATTTTACTTCTAAGCTTAGCTATATTGCTGTGATTTGTCAAGTCATTGGTGACTGATGTATGGATTGTCAGGAGCCCAGGAGAGTGAATTGAAGGCCTTTGCACTGTGATTCCTTGAGCAATCTGTCCCTGGCCCTCCCTTAGCAGGGATGGAAACTGGCTGAAATTACACTGCAGTCCCAAAGCTTGAAATTTAAGGCTCACAGCCTGCCTGTGTTTCTAAGAGGATGAAAGAGAAGAGGCCTTTCGTCTGCTGACCTCTGCATCTTGCAGTAAAATATAATTCCTTGGTCTAGACAAACGATGAAGGGCTCATAGAGGTGTGCATGCCTTTTTTTCATTTGCCAAGCCTTGTGCTGTTTCCCAGGTTTCCCAGGTTTCCCAGCAGGCGGATTTCCTCCTGCCCAGTTCATTAGGGAAAACCCCGTTTCCCAGATGAGTTATCTGCAGTAACCGGGGCCACACCTTGGCTTCTGCCAGCCTCTGTGACCCAGAGACTGCAGGACAGCAATGAGATTCCTTCAGCAGCTGCACTTTCAGAGGGCCTTTTTTTTCTGGCACAACTATCAGCACCCAAACCAGCTCAAAGAGAGCCATGTTTTACGAAATATTGTCACTGTTTCTGTATTGTTCATGTCTGAGCCTGTCTTATGCCTCAAATGAACACTGCAGGCCACTGAAAATGTCACCTACAGATTAATCTGGCTCACTCCAGGCTTCTGGAAAAATAAATGAGGGTGATCAATAGCTATCCTGTGGCGTGCCCTTCAATGCACGTGGCCCCTGTAGCATCCTGACTGGGAACAGCTCCCCTGCCCAAGGGACTGTGCCACTAAAGCACATGGTCAATTGCCATGGGGCCCGAGGCAAGGAATGCTGACAAACTGGGTCATGCAGGTGGGGAACAGTGGTCAGAAGGGCTGAGAGTTGCTCATTAGGGCCACCTTATTTATTCCAGGTAGCACAGCCCACGTCAGTCCCGGGAGCCCGTTGCCTCAGGACCAGCTCTATCCGAGAGCAAGCGAGCGTGGTTCAGGAGTCACTCTGGTGTCTTAATTGGTTGCCCTACTTTACAGATTTTGAGATGGCTAGAAGAAGCCCATAGGAAATAGGGTCCATGCTGGGGCAGTGTCTGCTCTGTCCTAATTTACATGAAAGACTGTCTTCAAACCTTTGGTGCAAATCAGCTCAGATTCCAGCTGTGACCTTCTCTCCTATGGCTGGATCCCTCTGCTGCTGCCAGCAACCTGGTCTACAGTTACCTGAAGTTTTATTTGTTTTAAAACGCCAACAGTTTCTGAGCAAAGCATTATTTCATTCAGCAGAAATGTTAAGCCGCCACTGGGCTGATGGATGGACAGAGCTTGATTAGAAAGCAGCAAACCAGTGGGGCAGGGTAAGGCAGAAAATACAAAATAAACCCCCTGGCCCCAAGTGGCAGCTGCAAGGGATCCTCTGTGTGAAGACAGGGCTGAGCTTATCCTAACCCAAGATCAACTATCAGGTCTCTCTCTGCCTGCTGCTGGGTCAGCACAGAGAAGGAGGGACATTCCCTCCTTCTCCCAGTGCTTCCCTCCCAAGGGTCCCTGGAGCACAGCTCCTTTTAAAGCAATGGGATTTTACATTATTATGGCACAAAGAAACATCAGATCATTTTAAAGGCAACTCTGTTAATACTGTTCAGCTGCTTATGCTGAGTGAAACTTTTAAATGTCTTATAATACACATGACAAGTAGTTTTGTATCACTGTTTTCTACTTAACAAGTTAATAACGTGCCAACCCAAATCCTTCAGTTACTAACGCCACCGGTGGGACTCATTAACCAACGTGAGTACATATTTAAGGGAATACTAATATTCACAATGTACATTTTTATATTCATGTTGTCATTCTTGAAACCACAGCTCAGTTCATGTATTCTGTTGAAACATTTGTTTGCAGAGGATTTCTCTCTCCCTTTTCCCTCCAAACACAGAGACTATCACTGGGGTATCATTCTGGTGAATGATATTAATGACAGCCTGTCATCATGGAAAGCTATTTCGAGCTGTCAATTAAAGGGTGTTTTGAAAGAAAGCAGCTCATTCAAACCCCGTGGGAGCAAGTGTGTCTCATTGTCTGACAGTGACCCCCTTGATGAATTTGGGAGCAACAGCAGCTCTGTGGGGCTCGGAGCTTTGCAGATGCAGCACAGGGCTCTTGGATGACAATGACAGGAGATTTTAAAGGTGCTGATGTCCTTAGCAAAGAAAAGGCAAAAGAGTATTTCAGATGATAAAAGCAATCCACAGGTAGGAGTGTTGGTCAGGAAATAAGTCCCAGGGATACTGAACCATTCTCCTCCATCTTGTAATATAATTTCCTCTCCAACATCCCAGTTTATCCACCTCCATCTTCAAATATGTCTTTTTCATGCTCACCCAAGTAGAAGGTTTCTTCAGCTTTCTCTACCTGATAGATGGAAAAACCTCTAATTCCCAGATAAAATGTAATTATAGCAAGTTTATGCCAATTTATTCTGGAAAAATGATCCTTTGATTTAGCTTGGTTGGTTTCTTTCCCTCTCCTGGTGTATTCATAGGCAGCTCACAGATCCCAGCCATTTTTGCCATCTTTGCTTTGGTGGCCTAAACAAGCCATTTTTTCTTGTGTCTCCTTAGTGTCTTATCTTTCCATTTCCCAATCCATCTTGATAGACCTCCTTTGCACCTGCTTCAGTTTCAATTAAATTTTCTTGAGCATGAGTGCCCAGACTGGTATGTGGTATTCCTGAGCTGGGCTCCAAGGCCTCGTACAATCTATGTCATTTGACCCTATAAATATCACTCATATAAACATGCTTGATTTCTACATTTCCCCCCTCAACAGGGTGGTCCACTCTCAGGGTTTTCTTGTTCCTTTTATTTTCCTAAGCACTCCTTGCACAGTAATAAAAATGTACAGACTCAGTGGGGATCTGTTTTAACTTCAAATGTGCTGATTCAGTTCAAAAACCATTAATTCAGCCAGAATCAGGGCCATGGGGTGGAAATCCTTTTCCAGTTAAAACAGAGGTGAGAGGGACAGCCTTTGGCAGGCTAGGAAATAAAGTACATTAGAAAAACATTGCAGGACATCAGAAAGTGGCTATTGACTGGGCTATGTTAACAGAGGACAAGGGAATCTTGGACATTTCACATCAGGATGGGACGTTTCCATGGGAGATCTGCTTGGATTTGAGCAAACTTCTGGGGTTTGGTGCATGTGAGCATTTTATTTCTCTACTCTCTGCTTTGCTGGAATGGTCAGAATCATCCCTGCTGGACCTTCTATTGACTGAGCACACAAAGCTGGTCAAACAGGCTGGTCCTGTCCCCAAAAAACCCCACTTTAACCACAAGTGCAAGAGGATGCAGAGAAATGCAAAGCAGGCATAAACAACTGTGTTGCTCGGGCTGTAGATCAGTGCCCTTGCCCTTTGTGTGGCTCCCAGTGAATCCAGCTTTTGGCCCTCTCTCCCACTTTGTAGTGGGATGAGCAGAAAAACTGAGTGTGTCAGGAAGGCATCAGCACCAAAACACAAAATAAAATGACCCATCCTCAGCAAAGGATTTCCCCAAGACACTTGACCAAAGGAAAACAGGCTGAGCATCAGGAGAAATGTCCTGAGGCTATGGTGCATTAAACTGTGGGATCAGCTTCCGAGGGGAGCGGTGGGAGCTGTGAAACCAGCCACTCACAGCACTGTAAAACGTCCCATTGGTGCCAGCGTGATCTCAGCTCAAGGGAGCTGCACTGAATCATCCACCATGCCTTTCCCAGCTCCTGCTCCTAAAAATCAGACCCAAGAAGCACAAAGAGAGAAGGGCAAACAGTGATGTCAATTTGCTGAAGAAACACAAGCTTTTCTACATTATTGTACGTCGTAAAACCCTGGTGCTCGCACTGTATACTTAATCTTGATATTTCAATGCCATCCACAAAGAAATTCAGGCTTAACCCTGGTAAAAAATATTGTGCAATTGGGTGCAGTTTATTCTTTATATTTTAATAGCTATAGCAAAGCTCCACTGCTAACTAGTAAAAAAAGAAAAAAGAAAAAAAAAGTTAAATGTGTTTTACAGCTATGTTGTCATGGGAAAGCTGTATTTCAAAGTGAGGGCATCAACAGCAGTGAAATGGGAAATTTTTAAGCATTTTTAAACATTTTTAATGCGACATTAAAAAAAAAGCAAAACTCTTCATCAAAATGTCTTTGCCAGTATTTTAGCTAATAGGGCTGCAGTGTATAAAGGAAGGGTTGACGCCTGCACAGGCCACCCAATACTGAGCTGCTCCTCAAGTGTCTTGAACTCTAAGTGTAAATGGAAAAAACATCTAAAATTAAGCATTACTCCTGGAGGAACACATTGCTGATAAAGCAAATCTTCCCATAGGACAAGCACACCTGCTGGAAGGTAGAGAGACGTTTTTATGTGTGGGATTTTAACTTGAGATAAAATACTTTTCACGGGCAGTCATATGGAAGACAGCTGGCCAAAAATAATAACAGAGGAATTTGTGTCCCTTGGGAAATTCTGAGGTTTCAAAAAATATGATTTTTGACCTAAGTTGGGACAAACAGTTTAGTGCTCGGATTTTTTTTTGTTGTTGTTTAATGACATATTCCCAAATAAAAAAGTGTATTTCTTTTCACTTTACCACTTTGACATTTCTTTTGTTTTATTTTTACATCATTGTAGAAGCCCAAACCATCCATTACACCACACTGTTTCCTTTCCTCATACTGTAGATTACATTGACAGGCATAATCCCCACCCTTTTTAAAGATTCCTATTAAACCAGCTAAATGTCTTTGTGAAACTCAATATCAGGATCCCTGACATAAGCTGTGGCAACAATGGGTTTTAACAATTATTTTTCAAATGTGCCTTTAAAAGATGGACATAAGAGACTAGAGCAGGGGGAGGAGTGCCTGGCACAGTCTGAACAACCCCAGGGAACGTGATTGTTCTTGAAAAACCTGAACTACCCCTTGGTCTGATGGCTGGCAGGCAAAGGGCCTGGCACAGGCCTGTCATCACTTGTGGTTTGTTTTTTTTTGCTGCGGGCAGAAAAGCAAAACTTCACAAAGGAAAAATATTTTACCCAGAGAGCCCCTGGTTTTCCCCCCAGCTCAGGAGATCCCATGTTTTAGACCAAATGCTTGGACCAAATTGGGTATAAATGTAGAACATGAATAAAACAATATTGTCAGAAGGACATGAGGGGGGGGGAAAAAGAGAGCACCCCAAATATGAATATTTTAAATAATTTCTCAGCAAAAGCTTGGATAATGTTGATACAATCTAGTAAATGTTCCCAGTTACTCCAATCAGTGTGTTCTGGTAGAAAAAGACCAATTTTCTACCAGAAAACACTGATTGGAGTAACTGAGAACTAGAAAAAAAATTACTTACTCTACCATGAAGTCTCTTAGGTTCATTATTTATTTGGACTCCGTTGTGATGCTTTGTGCTATGGAAAACTTCCTGGATTCTACATTCCTCTAAACTGCCCCATTGAAACGAAATAATTACTTGGACAGCTCTAGCCCCTGTTGCTCCAAGTGTCCAGAGCTGTGCCTTTGAAGTAGTTCCTAAACTCCTGACCAAAGCAGCTCCTTTCACCAAACTTTATCTCCAGGAGCACACACATGTCCAATGGACAGAATGGACAGCTGAATTCACCAGGGAGGGGAGTGAGGGTTGCTGCCTGCTCTGGGAGTCAGACCCTTGCTCTGACATACCTTCTGCCCACACTGCTTTAATTTCCCACTATCTCCCCCTCTCTTTATTCTATTTTTTGCCTCTTTGTCTTTCATCTCCAGTGTTTGCAGACCCTCTTTCCTTTTCCAACCTCTCTCTTCCTCCCATCACTTCCCCTAGCTCGCTCCTTCCTTCCTTTCTTTCTTCTTTCCTTCCTTCTCAGCACTCTCCTGGAATTTCTATTCTCTCTTCTCTCCTCCCTGTCTTCTATCGGCACTCTCCTGGAATTTCTATTCTCTCTTCTCTCCTCCCTCTCTTCCATCAGGACTTCCCCTGATGCTGCAGGAGGTCCCTAGGCTGACAGGGGTAGAGAGGAGAAGGACGTGCCATGTCCAGAAAAATCTGAGCTGCAGACATCCCGCTTGCCAGGGGACCGTTCACAGATCCTGCTTCTGCTGCTGCTTTCAGCCCACAGGTGCCAGCTGTGTGGATTGTCACACAGGAGTGGGAACACCTAAAGGGTCCTGGGAGACACAGCATGGAGTTCAAAGGCTGGAGACCTTGACCTGTGTGCTGGCAATTGTCCTTTGAAACCCAAGAGAAAGAGCCTGTGGAAGTGAGCAGTGCATCCTCCCCCAGCCTCCTCCTTTGCTGCAGCCCTGAAAGGAACTGACCTTGGAAATATCAGAATTCCTTTCCCCCACCAGAATTCTCACTCAGATTGGCTGCCATCAGAAAGCACAGCTGAGACCACTGAAATCTGTCACACCTGTGACCCACAGTGCATGGTTGGGAAAGCTCCTCCATCTGAAGAGGCCAGCGTAGTAATGTGCTACCTTATCTCTAGTGCCACCGACTTCAGTCTATTTAATTTTCCCTTTGATTTTAATATAGATTTATTGAAAACAACAGTTATCAAAACAAACTGCACTGGCAAATTGGTGTTCGTCTGTAGCTGTACAAGCACCTATAAAGCTGCCAGAGTATGAAATAAATGGTGCTATATGGGAGGTCAGTTATTGCAATAGAAGTTCCCCAAGGATTTGCACTGGGCAGTTTAATATTTTTCTTATTACCCTCTTTTCTTTTCTACTATTTATGTCTCTCTGTTTAAATTTAAAGCATACAGCCATCTGCTGAGGCAAGCATCTCTGATAAAATCATCTCTGGTAAACCTTTTCATGAGTGGGCTTCCCTCAGAGTACCAGCAAATACTGTTGTGTCTCACTTAAAATGCAGACAAATTGAGACAGGGAGGCCAATTTTTCCAAGGGTTTGCCAACTAGGCCAGCTCTTTTTTTCCCTCCTTTTGAAAAGGTTTGTCCTTACCTCATGCTCCTTGAAAAAACCCTACTGAGTAAAGCCTGCTTCTTGCCATGTTATTTAACCTCCATTTAAATTCTGTGGCTGTATCCCACCTTACACACATCATACCTGGTGTCTGTGGGCTCCTCCCTACACACAGTTCTAAAAAAATCAAATCCAATCATGGTCTAAACCTGCTCATCAGAAGAGATAAAAGGGTTTCTGTACTGATCTCCACATCAGGAGAACACAAATCAAATAACATAACTGTCAAATGAGGAGACGGGGTGTTTAAATGCCTATAGAAACAGGAACTCTAATTACAGAAACATCTATAATGTAACTAATATTATTTACATTAGAGCAATGCTAATCCAGATGAGGGTTAATGTCCCTGCTCCTAAAACATTACAGTTTAAATAGACACGAGACTGTGAGACGATGGAAGGAGCATCAGCATGCTCATCCCTGCTTGAAGATCAGGGTTGGAAGCCAACTCCTCACCACAGAAGAGGATGAAAGTGAGTCAAAATGTGCAATAATGAAGATAAGTTTAGTGGCAGCCAAAGAGAGCAAACGACTTGCTCAGCCTCACACCAGCTGCCTGGGGGTGTGGCAGAAAATTAATAGAAACCATGGATGGCTCATATGAGTCTCTTACTCACAACAACATTACTCAGCAGTGGGCAGTGCCTGGATCTCACTGAGTCTTGCACTGTGCCCTGCAAACATCCAGTTCACTGGGAATGAGCACCTTCTGCCACTTCCTAAAGTCAGGCTGTGGGTTTTTAGACCAGGCTGCTCTGTGTGGACCTTTTCCTTCATGTGGCTCCAGGGAACAAGGCATCTTGCTTTGCCTGACAGAGACAAGGGAGAGCAATAAAACTGCTCCATCCCCTGGACGGATTCACTGATCAGCCCATCAACATGCAGACAACCCACCACATGCTCAGAATTGAACCTTTGGGCCTTAAAGTCTGTACCCTGGAGGAACTCACTCCAGGTCAAAATCCTTCTACTCTTTATCAGTCTGTACCAACTGGGTGCAAAACATGCAAGTCCTTTGTCCTTTTCCCACTGTGGTGTCCAGCTCTGGCAGCTGTTTCCCAGCTTCCCAAAGTGCTGAAGAGAGGACATACTCTCCTTCTCCTCCATCCTGCCCCTTCCCAGTCTCTTCTTAGTGCAAAAGCTCAATATTCAACACTTGCAGCTCCCAGCAGTTTAGAGACCACTTGTGGTCCTTCCTGACTGGCCCAAGATACCCCACTACAACCTAGGGTTAGAAATTATCTGTTTAGACCATATTCCATTTGATGTGAGTTGCTGAAGTGAGGGATAAACAGAAAGAGCAAGTATGAGCTTCTCTAGATAAAGCTATTGCAATATTAAATACAGCCCAGATCCCTTAAATGATCTCAAACATTTCTCATCCCCATCAGAAAGTTCCTGTGAGAATAGCAGTCCTATGCACCCGAAACAAAACAAAAATCTGTATTTGGAAGGAAAGGATCCACACAATTTGGCACTGGACCCAGCAGGTTTCCCAGGGCTCTGGTAACAGCACAAAAGGGAAAGCCAGCAGGTGAGAAAGAGAGCATTAACAAGCCTGAATGACACATGCAGCCAGATTGTCTGCTTTGCTGACGATTGATGCCATCCCTATTACTGGAAAAATCCTGTAAGCATGCTTCCCTAATGTTCAGCAGCTTATTGCTTTGGATAGCCAGTTTCTTGTCATGGCCTACAGCTTCTGTGAGCTGGTGTAAAAAGGCTTGGGGACAGCAAGTTTAGTGGTGAAGGCAGCCACTGCACAGCCAGAATGTGCCTCTCCAACCATCTTGTATGCTTTGGGATCCTGCAAAGTAGCAAGTGTGTTAACACTCCTGTGGCACAGCTAGAGAGTCTGTCTTCTAGAGGAGCTCACCATTACATCTCCCTGCTGAGCATCAAATACCAGACAAGGGAGAGAGAATCCCACAAACAAGACCTTCTGAACCAGGGGGAGCTCATGGATTTCCACAGATGTTCCTCTAAACAGGACCACTAGGAGTCCAGGTCTGAGGTATTTAAGTTGGACAATTTATTCTCACCATGTCAAGGAAGGGTGAGTGGGGAGACTGGGGACAGCAGCCAGTGGACAGTAGAACTGTGCAGTTCAGGACAGCAGCCTTGGGCATGAGGATGGCAGAAGGAGTGGATCCAGGCAGGCAGGGACTGCAAGTAAGGATCTGCTACAGAAACAGTTGACAAACAAGGTGCTAAGAGCACTCCCCTTGTTTCTGCTAATATTCCCTCTTCACTCTGGCTCTCCATTTCTTTTCCTTTCACTCCTGAAGTGTCTCATAAGGAAGGACACGCAATTTGCCTCTCCTAGCAGAGGAGATGTGACACAAGCGTGTGGTTTCACATCTTTACATCCTTCTTACATCTTCCACCTACAGTCAGAAGTACCCTGTAGCTGTAATGGGTAGGCAGAGCAGAGATGGCAGTGAGAGGAAGGAACAAGAAGAATTGGAGGCTGAGGCAGAGCATCACTGTGAATCATTGCAATTTCCTCTGATCCTGTTTTATCATTGGGGGTGGGAATGTAAAAGATGCAGAACCTGTATGAACAAGGTCAAATTAAATCACATTTCCAGGCTGGGGAAATTACTTTTGCCTGCAGCAAGAGAGGTGCACAACACGAATGAAGGAGGGGAGGTTCATGCCACCAGGCATGCTATATCCAGCTATTGCAAGACAGAAGGAATTTATAATTAGCCCACTGAAATATATCCCTGCAGGATTTCAGTGGAGGGAGGAATCATGCCAGTTGGATGTGTAACAGAAAGACCAACTGAGATCTGATTCCAAACCTTATGCGAGACAGCTCATCCTTATCTCAATGAACATGTGTTTCTGTCTAATGGGATGACATTACTCAACAGGGTCAACTACCCACACACTCTGAAGACATGAGAGAGAGACACTGAACATCTCCAGAATAATTCAAACGTGACAGCTTCAAGAACATAACTGGGAGAAAGACCCAGATGCTACTGAAGTTCAAGATTTCCTACAAGAGCACACAAATTGTCAGGTCTGTTTAACACCTCCTGGTCAAACCTTACCACTGTCTCTCGCTGTCACAGCCTGTGGAGGGAGAGCAGTGCTGTGCATGGGTGGCTTGATGAACTGCTAGAAGGGTGGGTGCAAAGGAGTCTCCTGAAAACCAGTCTAGAACACAGGGCTGGATGAAGTGACCTTTCGCATATTACACATACAACAGGGAGAAATTACTACATGCAGCCTGACTGGTTATACATGGTGCATTGCAGACACCTGGGAATTTGGGCATTTGCCTTAACCAGCTCACTGTCTCACTGCTAACAAAGAAAGTCTAATCCATGTCTTCTTACCCCCGGTGCTAGAGGCAAGAAACTTTGCAAAGGAAAACTACACTAGCAGGACAAGACATTCCCTGTGCCAATTTCCTCTTCATGCCAGCTGCTGGTCCAACCTGTGCTGTAAGGGCTTATGCCTCTTCCAAGTTTAATTGTTGTTTTTTACTCTTAAAATTCAAGCTATTCTTGTTATCTGAATAATTTTCTGAATTACATTAAGTTCTACCTTATTGATCCCATGGAGGAGTTGATTCTGCAGGAAAACTGCAGAAGCAATAAGGTGTTCCTCCAAAAATCGAGGCAGGAATCTGAAAGGCCATGATTTGTAGGGCACTGGGACTGTGTGATGGGATATGAGACATTTGAACTGGATGGTGGAAAAGGCTAGCTCAAGATAAAGCTGGGCCAAGATAAAGAAATTTTGAGTGTATCAGTTTCTGAACAGGCTTGTGTCTGACAGAAAGCTGGCTTGTTGCACGTATTTGCCTGCTTTAAATAATTTACTGCTGGAGTAATGTGAGCTGGATTAAAGGACAAGAGAGGGGCAAGAAAACAGAATGGGAAATGCATGTGAGAAGTGACTTGTGAGAAGGACTGGTAGAAAGAAGACGGATATTTCTCAGAGGAAGATGGGTAATTTCCTGGGAGGGGAATAGTGACAGCCAAGCACCAAGTCCTGGAATTCAGCACCAGGTGTTTATTTCTGTATGAAATTAAAAAAAAAAAATCCAAAATTTTAAGAAGAGATTCTGAAAATGGGTGCTGGAGCCAGGTTTGGTGACTGTGGTAAGGAAGAGCTGAAGCTCTGAAGCACATCAGCCTCTCAGAGAGGGAAGGGATGATCCTTAGGAGGATGCTTGGTTGGGTCTGTAGCATCATCACCCTTCCTACTGTGAGCACCCTGACAAGTGCTTCAGAGCTGAACTCTGCCAGGGCACCACATGTGCTGGGGCAGAGAACAGGGCAGGTTGGGCAGGCTGGGTGCTCATGTGGCAGCCAGAGGGCTTGGCTTTCCTTGTGCCATGTGCCTAATGGGGCCACACTGCCATGGGACCAGGATAGGGGGGTTCAGCATGGAAGTCCCGAGCCTGACCCAAATCCCCAGGGAGCGACTGGTTAGGCAGAAATTCCTGCTCCCCCATCCTGCCACAGGAGGGGTTTGCTTCACTGGGAAGGAAGCTTTGTACAGAGTGCCCTGCACAGCACAGAGGGGATGGAGAGGGAGGAAGATGTTTTGCTCTGCTTTCGTCTGAACAGAGACTGGTTTGTATTTCAGCCGGGATTTTCCTCCCTTCAGCTTTAATCTCCAACTCCTATTAAACAGACAGATCAGTCTGGAGAAAGAAAGTATTTATTTATTTGGTTATTATTATTTTTTCTAGAGAGGAATACCACCTCGTTGGCATGACAACGGTGCTGTGGGCCACCATAAACACTGGATCATTAGCACCAATGCACTGGGCCATTATGTAGGCTTGGCCATCAGCACGGCTAAGGTGTGTGAGTTTATGGTGCAATCCCATTCATGTGACAGCATGGGAATTATCACAGCAGTCACAGTAGTGAGCACTACAGCTGATGCTGAGGTCCAGCCTCATACAGAATTACATACTGCATTGGCAGAAAGCATTTTTCCTTTGAAGGAAGGCAGGCACAAAGCATAGGATTGAAGTCACCCATGGTGTGTGGGCTGCCTCACATTTAATGCGGCTCCTGGGATGGACCACAAACATCACAATACTCAGCACTTTAAACTCCTAAACAACATCCTCGTGTGTTATGCAGTACCATGAGAAAATGCACATGCATATAAGACACCAGTGTATTTTCTCCTAAGAACAGGCAGCTCCCACCACTACAGATGTGCAGGGTGCTCAGCATGGCCCTGAATTACATGCACAATCTATATGTTCTTGGGAAAGAGTAACTTGTCTTCCTTTTTACTGTAAAGCCCCATTTCAGCTTATACATCTGTAGCAGATATTAATAACAATCATGCTGCACTTGGCTGCTGCAAACTCTGACTGATGAGAGCAGCCCTAACTCACACAAGTTTCCAATTGATTTTATCTCATGTTAAGCTCTAACTAATCACACCAGAGAGCTGCCTTAAAAGCTCACTAGATCTGTCCTGCTCGGGTTTGCTTGCCTGGCTAAAAGGGGAGGTGGGTATTTTTTCCCATCCTCTGCTGAATTGGGCTTCCCTGCTGAACTGGGAAGAGAAGAGGAGGAGCCTGGAGCCACAGGTCCATTCTGGGGAGGTGGTGCTCCCCTGCCCCAGGCCATGCAGTTTGGGCCCCAAAACCAAACCAAACAGTTTTCCTGCATTACAGCCACATCAAACACAAATAAATAAGAAGATCAAAGCGTTGCTCACCCCATGCACTTTCCGTGGGCCAGAGCAGGAGCCACCACTCTGAACTGCTCTTGGACATGGCTCCAGGTTCCCCTGGCTTCTGTGGCACAGTTCAATAGCTCTGCCTTAGTTTTGCTTGATCCCATTAATGATAAAAATGACAAACACATATGCGTTGCCTTTATAGCTATTTCACGCTTTGACATGATCCCGGGCAAGTTACCTACGCTGTCAGTGTGATGGATGGTGCACAGAAGGGGGGTTGGACAGGTGTAGCTCTTCTCACTGGGAAATATTTTTCCACACCATTAGCCTGTGGAACTCCTAGCAACAGGATATTGCTCAGAGAGGGATTTTAAAAAGCCCTGAAAAAAAAGAGTGGATGCTTGTACAGAAAACAAGTGTCCAGTGCTGTAATCAAATTCTAGAAACAGTTGATAGAAAAAGGTGTTGCTGCATGCATGTGCTCAAATCACACACTGTGGCTACCAGGGTTTTGGAGAGAACTTTCCTCAGGAGCTCACATCCCAGGAGTGCCTCTTTTAGGGCTCTAGCTGTGTTAGGCTTCAGCTGTAGGAATGATAATGTGGTCGATATTCACATAAGAGCAGTCTTCCTAAAACAGTTGATACAGTTACTTGTCCAACATCTGCCATCCAGTGTACAACCTCTTTTTTGGAGAAGGAATTTTCCAAGGGGAAGGTTGTAAAAGAAATGATACTGCAGGACAAGGATATATAAAGAGTACATAGTACTTGTTTGCAAAATCCCAGGCATGGTCTCCATTCTGCTGTAGAGATTCGGTGATGAGCAATGTTTAAAACTATACTGGCATTTTGCAGTGTGTTATGAAAAGCAAAACCAAGAGGTTCTTCTGTGTTAGTCAGCAGACTTTGGAAGAGATCTAGGTGATGGTGAAGATAGTGATGCTGATAATGACAATGGTGATGATGATTAACAAGAAGAAAATTAGCTTATCTCTCAGCCATTGAAAATTTTTGTAGGCTGAAGAAAATTTTCTTACTACTAGTCATATGAGTCAACAAGTCATTTAAAAGACTGCTTTCTCATTCTGGGAAGACTAGTCACTGAGAGTGTGCCAGCTCTAAATTTCAGTTTTCTGGCAGATAGGTTGATTTCAGCCCTTCCTCTGCCAGACTCTTCCTATGACGAGAGAGGGCTCTGGCAGAGGGCAGCCACAGATGGCTCAGGAGATGAAGAGATCCCATATTAGCTCTCCTGAGCTCTGGGACAATCCTCACACCAACCACTAGAGTAAAGCCCAGATCAGCTGCTAAGACCAGAATAATGCTCCCAAACTCATAGGTCAATCTCCATCTCAGATGTCCTTGCTAATAGCATCAGAGCGAGACATGGCTAAGTGCAGAGCCTCCGAGCTCCTGTCCTCCTGGAGGGCAGCCACCAGCTTAGGGATGCTTAAACCCGGGCCACAGCTCTGACAAAACCAGGGGATAGAATCGTTTGGGCAGCAGGGATTGTGGCCCCGGCCAGCAGCCTCCCGGCGTGTCCGCTGTGGCGGCGGCCAGGGCAGGGCGGCGGTGGCAGCTGGGACGCGCTGGCTGTAGCCAGCAGAGGGCATGGACATTACACACGGCAGCAGCCAGGCACCCACACCCCGCCGGGAGCCACTGCCGCCTCCGAGATCGCTGCCAGGAAAAGTTCTGCTTTAATTAGTTAAGTAATCCTTTTGCCGTCCTTCCACCTTCCACCCATCCCGCAGATGAAGGGAGGCAAGGAGTGGTCTGGGTCTGGCTGTAGGTGGTGATGGTGACAGTGACTTCAGGACGGGGTTCCAGAACTGGAGAGTTTCAGCACTTTTTTGGGGTGTCACTTTTAGGGGGACCAAATAGGGCACACAACAGGACCTACAAACACAACTCCCTGCCACAGGACCCCTGTCAGTGTGCTGCAGGTACACAGCCTGCCCACTGCTTTCTGCGCTTGCTGCTGCAGCTTATCACATTTCTCAATCTCATTTCATGCAATAGCAGCTAGAGGAGATGATGATGGGTGAGGGGGTCTCTTGTTTTAAGAAATGGACATCGGTACTGTAAGAATACAGCAGACTTTCAGTCAAGGCACTGCTCATGGTGGAATTTACATGTGTGCTTGACTTTATGTATTATTAGTAATCCTGTTGAAATCTGTATGTATAAAGCTAAGTGCATCCAATCAACTCTGTAGGTTCAGGATTGTATATACTAATTTAGATTTCAGTATTTAGAGCAGTGTTTGAAATGGGAAGGGACAGCACTGTGATGTCATGTAACAATCTCTAATTTTGTTTTAATATTAAGTGTAAAAAGGAGGTGTGCCCTATTACTTAGAGATGAGCAATACAGTAAAAGTTAAATCAGATGTTCAAAGTTATTTTAAGGTCCAAATAATCAGTGTAGCATATATATTTCAGTGGAAAATTTTCCTATGGGCCTCTGTGCATATCACAGCTCCATGGTGGTGCAGGAGTCCATGTTTATGGATCCATTTTCAGGATCAAAATCCTCATTAGTAATACAGATTAATGGTAATTACAAATATAAATAACTTGAGTGTATCTTCTTATTTTCCTCTGAAGACATTGCTCACAGAAGCTAGCTAAATGCCAGATTTGTTCCCTGAATCCAAGCTGTATTAAGTTTGTGTGTGACGATGCAGTAACATAAAGTTAAATAAAGCTGCTTTTTTTTTCCAAGCCTCAAAACACGGAGCTTGGTTCTCAGCTAGCATAAATTGGACGCTGGTGCAGGATTCAGATCCTTTTTTCCATACTAAGAAACTGAAAGAGTAAAAAGAATTGCTTTTTGGCTAAGAACAAAAGAAAGAAGTTTAAATCTGAGGGATCATTTTTCATGATGTTGTAAGTACTGAAAATACAGCTTTATAATAAGAGCACTTTCTTTCCCCTGGAATTCTGTAATTTTGATGGTGAAGCTGTAGCACAAGCTGGGCTGTGACTGAATGTTTTCTCCAGGATCCCTGGGAGATAAGGGATGGTTTTTAATGTGGCTTCCTGAAGTGTGTCAAACTCTGATGTTATTTAAAATGTGGCTCATCTACACTACCCTGTGGAATAGTTGCTGAAGTCCTGAACTGTTGATGCTTTTGGTGAGAAGCATGCTGCAAGATGAGTGCCTTGGAAATGTGTGTGGTGCCAAATAATTCAGGGTCCCCAGACAAAATACTCAGGTGTTGAGACATGTCCTATGCACAGCCTGTGGGGTAGCTGCTTCCAGAGAGGTGTTTGAAATCACCAGTGCAAAAAAATGGTAACTTTGGTCAGTCAGAGGGTAACTACAATTGATGAGCAAAATACATGTACAATAATGTTTGCTCCAATTTGTGAGAGATTTTTACCTGGACCATCCAAATGCCAGATTTTACACAAAGCAGAAAAGGAGTTCTGGAATCTGAGCCCACATTTACCATTGTGCGATGGTTGATCCACAGGAGAAGGCAGTGCTTGCTGCCTGCTTTGCTATCCTCCTTGCTCTTGCACGTGGTGTGCAGGAGAGCAGCAGTGGAGCAGATGCCTTGAAGGGAAGCTGCCTCTTTTTGGTGGGTATCATCAGCCTCCGAGTGGCTGAGCTGCAGGCAAGAGCAGGGAACAGGGCTTCTGGTGCTTGTGTCGAGAAAGTACATGAAGCTCCTTCACCCAGGTGCTTTCTTCCTGAGTTCAGAAGCTTGAAATGCACATTGTTTTATTTTGAAATTTAAGTGTGAAAATAAGGAAATTGTTTATTATTGTTACTATTATTATTAATATTTCTGAATATTTTATCATTCATTCCAAAGTCGTGCAAGAACTGTGTGTTACACCTGTCTCTGAAATGCTGCAGGAAGGATGGGTGAGTTTCAGCACAGCAAGAAGCAAACAATCACGATCTGCACTCAGTTCAGGCCTGAGGACACGCTTTGTGTGGTGCCTGTGGACATTCTTATAGGGGCTGGCACATTCGGTGATCCTGGAGTAACAGGTAAAGCCAGCCCTTATACTTTAGTGATGAGTCACTGCTTACACAGAAGTTGTTGGATGACACAAGCATGTGATCCCTCTTGCTGTCATACACAGAATACAGCCCAAGTGGTTGATGATGCTGACGGAGAGGACTTCTGTTTTCAGGGTATGTCACATAGTACAATTGTATTTTGAGAATGCCAGTGCAGAGTTAGAGAAGAGCCATAAAATGCTGCCCATACTACTTGGAATTATTTAGCAGTTGAAGAAAAAACACAAAACATTTTGCTCTTGAGCAAAACAAATAAGTCTATTGGATCAATGTTTGGTGTACTTCACAAGAAACAGCAAGACAAGTGTTTCTTTTGAGTCTCTATCTAAAACTGGCTCTTCCCTTTCCTATGGCAGGCAGTTTTTGCTCGGGACGCTCCTAGGATTGGCAGGGAAGTTGCCTGTGGCCGAGGTGGAGGGTGTGTGCAGAAGGGTTTGTGCAGAGCTGCGACGTGCATCCAGGAAACATTAAAATAGCAGTGAGAGTGCCGTGCCTGCGTGCCGCAGCTGGGAAACACTGGGAGTGCTAAGTCCCTAATTTGCTCTCTGGCTCTGCTGTGGCTGTCTAAGGCAAGTTTGGGGATGATGCCTACCCCTGGAAGCCATGCCCATCCCATGCCAGGAGATGCCGCAGGGTACGTGAGGGAAGGCTGCGTCCCCACGGGCATCCCGAGGGCAGTCGGTGCCTCAGGGCCGGCAGGGGAACGGGGCTGCCCCGAAGCGGGGGAGCGGCCGCCCGGGGGGCCCAGCAGCGTCCCGCTGCAGTTTGGGAGGGAGCTGCCCGGTGGAAAATATGACCGATGCCAGATGCCAGGCGGGTGGGCGAAGCCAGCACGGCGGGGCTGGGAGGAGAAGCGGCGCCCCTGGGAGACGAGCAGCTCCCGACGCCCCGTTTGGGCAAGTCCGGGGACCAGGGCTGGCGGGCAGCCGGCGGGTGGGCGCCGGTGCTGGACTGCATTTCCCATACTGCCCGAGCGCCCTAATGTATGCAGTGCTCAGCCCGGCTCCGCGTGTGTGAGAGTGAATGTGTGCGTGTGTGTGTGTGCGCGCGTGTGTGCGTGTGTGTGTGCGGCGGGAGCCCCTCGGAGAGTGGAGGCTCATTCACTGATGAGAGCCGGCACTGAGAGGCAGCACTGCTCCTTCCCTCGCACCCCCGCCGCCTCCCGCGCTGCTGCATGCGAGCGGCGGGCG
Organism: Ammospiza nelsoni; assembly: GCF_027579445.1. Lineage (NCBI taxonomy): Eukaryota > Metazoa > Chordata > Aves > Passeriformes > Passerellidae > Ammospiza > Ammospiza nelsoni. Next base: position 26,413,293 of record NC_080641.1, read on the forward strand.
GGCAGCGGGGCCAGCACGCCCGGGACTGCCCCGCTCCCCGCACGCCGCCGGCTCCGCGCAGCGCCCGCCGCCCCGCACCGTGAGTACCGGCCCCACGCCCGCCCGGCCACACGCAAACTTTGCAGGGCAACTTTCAACCCCCCCTCCTGCCTCTATCCCAGCCCCCGCGCCCTTTCCCTCTTCCTCCTTCTCCCTCCCCAGCGCCGGGGAAGCCGGGCAGCTCGGCGGCGGCACGGAGCGGCGCCGGCCGCGGGGAGGGCCGGGTGGGTGGGGATCGGCATGGTAATGCCGAGGGGAAAGGCAGATAAAAGGGGGCCCCCCCGCACCCTCGGCGAGCCCCGAGCTGCCCAGATCCTCCCCCCCCGGTGGCTTTCCGAGGGGGACCGGTAGCCGCCAGGGGGATCAGGTGCCGGGGACCGCCGCGGCAGCCGGGCTGGGGACCGCGCACGGCGAGGGGGAGCCCGGCCGGACCCAGGGACCGGCACAGATCACTCGCTCCTAAATAGATAGCGTTTTTTAAACTCTTTTTTCCCCCCTTTTTCCTTTTTCTTCCGTATTTTTCGGTGGGGCAAGCCGGGCAGTTATTTCCTCGCTTCCCCCCGCTGCTCCCGGCGCTCGCTCTCTCCGCGGTCGCTCTGGGCAGCGACAATTTCATTTCACAGCAGCTGCAAAACAAAAACTTTTTTCAAAGGAAATAAACAGATCCACGCACCCACCCAGGGGTTTGTTGGTTTGGGATTTTTTTTCTTGTTTGTGTGTTTGTGGGGGGTTTTTTGCCTTTAAAATATACAAACTTAGTATTTTATTTCGCAATAAAAGTATCGGAGAGAAAAAAAAATACAAAATACAAAAACCAACCAAAACCCAAAACACCCACCAGGGTTTCTGTGCGTTCGAGCAACACTGCCCAGACAGTCATTTTATTTACTGCGAAGCTTTCATTTTTGCTATCGCGCAGTCCCCGGGTGAACTTTACTTTTAAGCCGCCCCAAAATGCGCGATCCCCGCTCAAAGACCGATAATTTTTTTTTTTGACCACTCGTTGTTAAGTCGCGCTTAGCTTAATTTTGGACGCGGCTGAAGTTTGTCCAACATCCTCGCCCCTCTTCGGGTCCTTCTTCTTTAAAAGATTGCCGCCCTTGCCCCTGGCTGCTTCCAGGTAGGAACCAAGTGCCTGGATCTCACATGCGGTGTTGTTCTGGTTTTATTATTGCAGATAAAACAAAGGTAGAGAGGAGGTTTAAATTGGCAGCATTATTCAACGAATGTGCTAAAATTACTCCACATGTGAATGGCGTAGTTTGGAAAGCCAGAAGAGGTGAAAGGAATTATCCCTGTTTTTGCTTTAGGTTCTTTAGAAAACTTTCTGGATCATCCAGCGATGCGATCGAGAAATCGCAGGATTTTCTTTCTTTTAACCAACAACCCCAGCTCTAGACCAGGGAAGTCTGTAAATAGGTTGGAAGCATGGAAAATAATTCTTCACCTTCAGATCTAAATACATAAAAACCATCTGGTTGACCACAATGAAATCATTAGGAACTGTCTACTTAAAGAGTTGTATTGAATGCTTATCCTTCCACACAGGAAATGTGTATGGTAAGTGATTGTTGCAATAAATCCAAACAACTCTGGGCATCTTCGCGTTTGATGATCTTTGTAACTCGGGTTTTAAAAAGGAAAAAAAAGTGGAGGGGTGGAAAGGCGACTCAAGGGGCTGTGCGGACAGGGCTGGCGGTGCCCCCTCCCGCTGCCCTCCCCGGAGCGAATCATTCCCGAGGCGGCAGGAGAGGAGCGGCCCCGGCTGCGTCCCGATCGTCGCTTCCCGGCGGGACCCGCGGGGCTGAGCCGAGCCGAACCGGGCCGGGCCGAACCGGGCCGGGCCGAGCCCTCAGCCCCGGCCCGCAAACACCTGTTTAATGCGCCGGCGGGCAGCGCGGAGCGGCGGGGCTTGGCGATGTCGGTAGGCTGCAGCGCGGGGCTCACCCCCGACGGATTTTATTTTATTTGGGTTTATTGAACAATCTGCTCGGGCGGGAGAGATAACCCGGGGGCGGCGGGCGGGTGCGAGCCCGCTGGGCCGCCCGCGGGGGGCGTGAGGGGCCGTGAGGGGCCGGTGCCCGGGGCCGGTGCCCGCGCTGCCCGCCGGAGCGGGGCTGCCCCGGAGCGACGCCGCCCGCGGGTTTCGTTCGGATTTCGCCACGTCGGGAGCGGGGCCGGGAATGCGGGCCGGGGACGAAGCCGCAGCGGACCCACGGGTAGGATGTGCGTTGGGATTTTTTTTCCTTCTTTCTCCGTTTTCCTCTTCCCCAAGCCCCGGCGCTTCCTCCCTCCGGCAGCCGCCGCCGCCGCGGGAGCGCCCTCCAGGCCCGGGGGCTTTTCCCCGCGGTTTTTTCTTTCTAAAAAAACCCAACAATTAAATTAAAATAAAAAGAGGTTTAATTTTTTTTTCTCTGTAATTTCTGAAGAAGTTTACAGCGAAACAGAAGCGGGCGCAGTCCAGGGCCGGGACCGGGACCGGGACCGGGACCGGGGCCGCTCCTCCCGGCCCCGCCGCCGCCTCCTCCGCTCACAGCGCTCCCGATTTTTTTCCTTTCCCCCTTAAACCGGTATCCACGGCAGCTGTCCGTGTGTGCGGCTGCAGTTGGCAAATTTCACGCGTTGGAAAAAAAAAATTAACTGTTTTTCCTTTGTATCTTAATCCAGTGATGAGAGCTCTCCTTTGTTGGCTTTCTAGCTTGCATTTGTTTTATTTATTAAAAGGAAATCCAGTTTGGTTCAAATATATAATCCATTTGAGCACTTAAATCCCCAAACAGCTGGCATTATTTTGTTTTATAATCTTTGGCTTTTCTGCGCAGAGCATATTTCTAAATTCCTACTTGACATTTATGGGGAAAAACTTTTTAATGTAAATGGATACTGGGATTTTTTTTCCTGGGTATTTCCTAATTTATATGCATCATCAATTTGCCTGGATTTCCTAATGTTTTAATCTTTTTTCCCTCCCCTATAGCTTGTTAATTAATTTTTTTTCCCCAAGAAAACTTTTCTTTTTTTTTTCCTGGAGGGAGAAAGACGTTAATTTGCCCCATTACTTTAATCTCTGGCATTTGGAAATGGTTGAGAGACCACAAAAATGCAACCTGTTGTAGAAACCAGAGTGGTGTGTTTTATTTATTTTAATCGATAGCAGAGAGGTGATTTAGTAATAGGAACTCTGAGTAACATTTAGTAAAAGATTTGCAGATCTGGTGGCTGTGTACGGGCTGTGCATGTGCTTGCATATGAGCGCGTTTCTTCGCAGGCTGATTAGCAAGTGGGTTTTACACTTACAACCAGTGCTCACTGCTGTTTTCTCCACTTGGTGGGTGTTTGTGGTGCCTGATAAATGCAGCTCTGTCATGGCTTCTCCTACTTTTATCAGACTTTCCTTTTAACTTATGCAGCACCATGCTACAACCTTTGTAAGCAGAGGATTCAAAACTAAGCCAGAGAGAACTGATTACTGCTTGTTTCTTGGTGAGAGATATTTTTTTTTTATGGTTCAGAGCTGAAGGCTCTTGATACAATTTGCCTGGGTCATGGCATGTTCAGCCTCGTTATTAGGAACATATACAATTACACAGGTAATCTGTGTACACCTCAAACAGGGTAGCTCTAAGAGCCAATAAGTATGCATGTAGGCAACCATAAAAAAAAAACCAAACTAAAAAAATCAGTTACTTTACAGTATGTCCATCTAACCTTCATAGTTGGAAGACAGTTTATATAGCTTCCTAGATTGATCTCCACCCTCCCTCCCTCTACTCCTTGTTTAGTTAATTCAACAAAGACTTTTTGCAATCTGTTTGGAGTTTGTCTGATGCCGTGGAAAAGTAGCTGCTGATTTATTTGGTTGCTTTTCGATTTCTGTCTCCAGCCCGTCTTTTCTCCTCCTTTCAGCGGGGATGTCAGCTGTTATTACTTCCTATTGATCCCTTTGCAAAGTGAGAAGTGAACTAAAATTAATGTCAATTCCACTGCTCAGATCAATAGCTGGAGTTATTTTAATCTGGATTTGCGCGAGGTGCTAAATTAAAAAAAATCAGCATAGAGGCAGAAAAGTAGCAGCTCCTCACTCCACCTGTGCCCACTGCCTTCCCAGCACCCAAATGTTCCCTCCAGCTGATTACCCTGAAATCCATATTTTTTTAATTAAGGAGGTCAGTTAGTTTTCTTATTTTTGGGTTCTGTATTTAAAGCTATGACATTTTGACATTAGGAGTGTATTAACGATAGATTTTCATAATGACTGCTCCGCCGCAGCCTAATCTGTCCTTGTTCCTGGGGGGTGGGGAGGTGCTGGGCGAGGAGGGAGCAGGAGAGAACGAAAAAGGAAGTGGGAGCTGAAAAAAAATTAAATTTGGCTGGCTGAGATATTGTAATGTGTTGATTTATTCCTGGTGTAATGAAGTTTGCAAACGAATAAACGGCCATAGTGATTCACAGTATCCTACAGGAGTGTCAAGTGTTGCGGCCAGATTACTAATTTATGAAATACATTTAACGTAATGGTGTGAAAGCACAAGTAAAAATAGAAAAGCAGGCAGAGGTGGTTGCCTTTTTTTTTTCCTCCTGGAAATCTGTGTTTTTCTGTGATTGCTCAGTTTTGCTTCCATGTGAATGATTGTTTATTTCTGAGAACAGTGGCTTATTTGCATGCATCTCTTTGAATATATAATCATGTGTGTGTGTGTGTGTGTATATATCTTTATATTTACATGGTAATATAATCCCCCCAAAACTCTGAATTTGCCAGTGGCTGCAGTTTTCTGACCTCCAGGTTTAGATCAGTCTCACGTGGAGCAGCAGAGCAAGTGTGCCCAGGACTGCAGTGCTGACCAGGCTGCCCTTGGCATCCCTCGCTCTTCCTCTCCCCCTCGCTGTCTGTGGCAAGAACTCAACGAGAAAGTTATTTAAAATTTGGAAGAGAGCAAATCCGTTAATGCGAGATACATAATCTGGTAATTTAGCAATGATGTCTGTAAGGATGAGTGCCAAATGAGGAAGCAGAGAGATGATGTCCACTCATCTTCACAATTCATAACAGTCAGTGGAGCGGCTGGTACAGGATGGGAGAGAGGAAATGCTATCACTGAACTGCATTAAAGCCCCAGACTGGATTTCATACACTTTGTTAACCTAGGCTCCCTCATTCATGGAGTACAAAAGGCACTCCATTAGGGAGACACTCTTTCACTAAGTTTTATTTGAGATGTTTGACCCTCTGGATTTAAGAGGCACAATTTGTAACAGCTTTTTATTATTATATGATTTTTCTGGCCCTTTGAGCTCCAGCGGCTAGTATATTGTTTCAAAGTTACAGTCCTTGTATTTTAAGCTGGGTTGCGGGGCCTGAATGGCAGGCGGCGGAAGCTTAAAAGAAAAGGCAAGAGATTGATTGGGGGAGAAAATAACAACACAAAAAGGCACTGCGAACTGGGGGAGATAGAGAAAGAAGGATTTTCCCTTCTTTCACTCTGGGAGGGGGTTGTGGCTGGGTGGGTGGTTGCAGCCAACCTGGGAGGCTCAGCAAGATGCGAGGCAGAAATTTTGTTAACATTTTCCTCTAAATGTTAATGGCACATCCAGGGCAGTTTACAAATCTACTTAAGAGTGAGTGCATTAGGAACTAAAATTACTGATCCATCCTCTCTTGTCCCCGACCCGAAAGGCAGACGCTCGCAGAGATCAGATGGCAGAAGCACCCATTATGATTTTAAATATTGTCAGAGACGCCAGGCGTTTTACAGGGGAAGTCTCTTCTCCTTTGCTCTCAGGGACCGCGCGTGCACGCGTGGGTGTTTGCGTGGGTGTTTGTGTGTTACACAAACCCACCGGGACAGCCACATTCCTACATTCCAGTGGTGTGCATACATATGTATGATGGTATCACGTACTGTGTGTGCAAGCACACATCTACCCATATGTACTGTGAGAGTGAGAGAAAATACCTGTCAGCTATGTACGTCTCAAGCATCATGTACTGTTCTAACATGTGTGCTGTCTGATTTGGGTAACTGGGTACAATGGATATTTTTATGTTGGTTCTACACCCCCAACCCCCAAGCAAGTAGCAGGGTGTGTGCATGTGGGGGTTTTCTTAAGTTTATTGCTGTTATGTATACGTGCCGCTTGCCATATAAAATTCCACTTATAATTTGGAGTTACCGTGTTAATTTTAGACTGAATATTTTTTATTAGTGCATTATTAAATCTGCATGTTATTATGTTTGGTTTGCCTTTCATTCATCTGCACTGGATGATACCCTTTAACCTGGAGGGCCAGGGCTGACTCCACTAGTGTGTGAAGTTGTCTATTGATTTTCTTGAATGAGAACAGTGGCGCATCTCCGGCCGGTGGCTTGTAACACATGTGGCCACTCTGCTGCTGGAGCATCCCGGAGAAATGAGCACAGAAACCTAATTGGTTGTGTTTTCTTTCCCTTTCTGTTTCCTTGCAGCGTTCAAAGGGTGATGATGCTCCAGTAATTTTCCCCGCTCCATTCCTAGGCATCGCTCTGCTTTCCTTCCGGGGAAGATCGTTCTGCTTGTGATCCTGCTGAGGAAAGAGTCTCCGATGGACTTACACCGGGCAGCATTCAAGATGGAGAACTCACCCTATCTCCCCAACCCACTGGCCTCCCCAGCACTGATGGTTCTCGCCTCCACTGCCGAAGCCAGCCGTGATGCTTCCATCCCCTGCCAGCAGCCGAGGCCTTTTGGGGTCCCTGTGTCAGCAGATAAGGACGTGCACATTCCCTTTACCAATGGCTCATATACTTTTGCCTCCATGTATCACCGCCAAGGCGGGGTGCCGGGGGCATTTGCGAACCGTGACTTTCCTCCATCCTTGCTTCACCTTCACCCCCAGTTTGCACCCCCCAACCTGGACTGCACCCCGATCAGTATGTTGAACCACAGTGGCGTCGGCGCTTTCCGCCCCTTTGCGTCCACTGAAGACCGGGAGAGCTACCAGTCGGCCTTTACGCCAGCCAAGCGCCTGAAGAACTGCCACGACACCGACTCACCCCATCTGCGCTTCTCGGACACCGATGGGAAGGAGTACGAGTTTGGCACGCAGCTCCCCTCCAGCTCCCCTGGCTCCCTCAAAGTTGACGATACAGGGAAGAAGATATTTGCTGTTTCTGGCCTCATTTCTGACCGTGAGACCTCATCCAGTCCCGAAGACCGAAGTGACAGATGTAAGTACCTCTGTTGACTTGGTGGTTCTTTAATTGTGCCTTGTTGAGATACGCAACAGGTGATTGCCCCGCAGTGCATGAGACTTGCTGGAGGCTGAGGCAAAGCAGCCTTTCCTGCCTGCTGAGCTCAGCCAGGCAGTATTGCCTTGTTCTTCGAAAAGGATATTGACAGATTTTAAGGTGAAGTGCTCTTGAAGGAAACTCACCTTCCAGCACATAGCTGGAGAGGTGATGTTGACCTTGCAGAAAGCTGTCCATGCACCAGTGTGAGGCCATAGGTGCTGGTACATGTATAAGTGTAAACAGGGATGCAGCTGGAATGTGTAGCTAGGAACTTTTCCAGATCTTGCAGCAAGCATGTTCCCCCTTCTTCTTCAGATGTTTCTTTCTGACCTTTTCTTCATGAACACCATTTTTAGAGCAAATGCATTACCAATCGTCACATTTCATGCCTCAGCTTAGGACAAAATTACCTTTTCCTCTGGTTAACTTTAGAATATTGTTGGCCACTGATCTCCTTCTTTAAGACAAATACAAATTGTTTTTACAATTCAGTAAGTTGTTGCATCACGTGCCTTCTCTGAGTGTTTCCCCCATTTTGGTGCCCATTGAAAGGTGATATGCTCTTTCGCAGGCCAGTTATTGGACTGAAGGAACCCGGTCCACTTGTTCATGACTGTAACTCCCTGTTCCCCCATCACTTTGTCCCTTGTGGAGCTGCCCATACAGAGGGGCAGAGCTTCTTCATGAAGGGCAGGCTTCCAGGTTTGCAGAGCTGGGAGGTGACCCACGATGGGGAGTGGTCTGGGGTCAACAGAGCGTGGTACCCCAAGGAAGAGCACTAACTTATGATTAGAGTTTTCCTGTAAACCCAGACATGTAATCAAGGAGTGAGTGGTTTGCTTTTCACACGGGCTCCTTTGTTCTGTTGAATTTTATTAATAGAAAACAATTTTATTATTGTTGTTGTTTGTATTATTACTTTTTTCTTTTAAACAAAAACCTGCTGCTCTGTTGCTTCCTCTCCCTTTCAGATGTGATTTTTCTTCTCCCCTTTATGATACCAAGGAGAGTAATAGAGACATTGTGGCTCTCTCTCCCCTGTCGGCGCTGCTTCCTCAGGCTGTCTCCTTGAATTAGGCACTGTGCTAACTTACCGGCGCTAAAAGACATCTGCCTAAACCCAGCGTACCTTTTCAATAAAAGTCATCATAAAATCAACCTGCCTTTTAAATCCATCGCTCTTTGGTTTTGAAATATGCTGCAAGTGTGTCTTTTATTGTCGGCGTTTGCGAGGGTAGGACAATTCCCACTGATGGCAGGAGCCGTGTATTTCTTGCAGTACCGGTGTGATCTCTTGTGTCTCTCCCCCTTCTCCTTCTGATCCACCCCCGACCGTGCTACTTTTTGTGCTGTGAGCTCCTTTCATTGTTCAGAATCTCCTCTCCCTCCTTTTGGGTCTGTAGGAAAGGTGGCTGTAGGTGGGAGCGCGTGTGGATGTGTGGAAGCTGGTAATATAATTATCCATGGGGGAGGCAGGTGAGATGGCAAGGCTTAGAGACATCTTTGTTGGTGCTCTTTCTCTTATCGATATAACCTGGCTGGGAAAATTCAGCTTGCTCAAAGAGTACTCCGAGACATAGCGGCCGAGGAGAGGGTCCGCTGGCTAAATGAATTTAGAGCACATCAGCTGCTATGGATCTTGCTGGCAAAATCCTGTCAGATACCCCATTTAAAGAAGTCAATCTGCTAAATGAATTAGACCACATGGAGCACAGCTGCGGACAGACAGACGCACCCGCATCCATCGCCGTGCCTCGCCTTTGCCAGGAGCGCGTGCCGAGCACGGGTCCGCTCCTGCTGGGAGCTGACGGGGCTTTGCACTGACGCAGGCACAGGCTGACACCGAGTGCCAGTGCTGCTGCCAGGGCCGTGGCAGAGGAAGTGGAATAAAAACTTTGCAGGCAGCTTGGGAAACTTGGGCAGAAGTGGAAGGTGTTTTGTTGTATTTTGTTACCATGTTAAATTTCTTTAAGATGCGTTTCTGCACGGTAGAGTAGAGCAAATGCAACGTCCCTGATACTTCATCTACACTAAAATTTTTCTGTAATTACCAGGATGATGTACACTAAATACGTCTGTTGGCTCTGTATCATATTCCCATCACATATAGATACCGCACGATGGAAACTTCTCTCCATTAAGACAGCGGGTTTATTTGGTTTGTGCATACACACGTATGGGTGTGTTTGCTGAAGGCTGAGAGCAAGTTGTGGAGCTTTTAGAGGATCCTAATGGTCTTTGATGCTGGCCATCAGAAAAGAGAAACTCCAGAAGTGAAGAATTTGAGGGATCGCAGTTTGCAGATAGAATGGTGATCCTCTTTTGCATTAGCATTTGCAGATACATTTTTGAATCTTCTGTAGAAATGTGTACTTTAGGGGTTTGTTCTTTCTGAGGAGTTTTGTGGATTCCTTGTGTCACTGTTACATATAACCCTCTGTAAAATCTGCCTACTTGTGCTCTTTATGGAGCAGGTAGGTGGCTGTAGCTTCAAGGTAAAAATGTAATTAGGCTTTTCTATGACTGCAAGGAAAAATTGTAAAATTTTCTTAGATCAGCAACACCTTCCCATGTCTAATGGGTGTTTTTCAGGTTTGCAGAGCTTCACTGTTTTGGTGTATTTTTCAGATTGCTGAAAGGGTTTGTGTTACATGGAAGCTGAATTACTATGATTGCCCTGTGTGGTCTTCAGTTCCACTGTATGGGAGCCTTTCTTGAATAGATCATTAAAATACTTGTTTCACCTCATAGCTTAAATGGTGATTTTCTAGAGAAATTCCCTCCCCCCCCCCCCTTTTTTTTTTAATAAAAATGCAATCACTGAGTTTTAATTTCCCTGAAAAATAGGTTTTTACTTGGAAGGCTTTGCAAGAAAACAAGGATCAAAGTGAGACAATTGCACATCAAGGAGTGTTTGGAAGGTGCTTATTTAGTCCTCTGCAGCATGGCAGGAAAGTCTCAGCCTGCTTTCACCGGTGGAAGAAATTAGCAGAATTCAGTAAAATTATTTGTGATATGTTCCAGAGTACTCCAGATTGGCACCTGGCCCCATAAGAGAATATTCATGCAGTAGACGTTGCTCAGCCCTTTGCATAAACCTTTCCTTACTTTTAGAGCAGGATGGTGCTTGGACCCATAGCCTGCATCCCACAAAGAGACAACATCTTTGGGGTGCTTTTGGGTGGGACTGCACTCTCTGTTAATCAGCAAATGGGCTGAGATGTCTGCATTTAGGTAAGTTGTCTCTTGCTGTAAAATGTGAGTATTCAGGACATCCAGAGGGATAGAGTATACAGGGAACATGTGGAAAAGTGGAGCCTTTCCAGGGATAAGCAGACATACCTTGTACTGGATGGGCCCATTCCCTTAGGTACTTACTGAGAAAAATAATGCCATTTGTTAGAGTTTAGGAGCTTCTTGTAAAGCATGTGTTAAAGGCACTGGAAGACATATTTTATGGGTTTGCTTTAATAAGCGTGCAATAATTGAGATTCCTAGAAGGACTGGAAATAAATGCCATGTTCCTTTCTGCAAAAGAGATCTATAGCCCTATTTTAAAATCAGAAGGAAAAAAAATTCCTGTTTTTTTTATTTCTAATGAAACCTGTCTCAGTGTCCTTCAGTCATAGTACCCAGTTCCTGTGGCTTTGCTTTCCCACAAAGTGGCAGGCAGAGGTTGGTGCCAAAGTGGGACCTCCTGGCAAAGGGTTGGTTCTCGTCAGAGCAGAGACCTCTGCCCTCCCTGCAGGGCTGTGCCCCAGCCTCCCTGGGACCACAGGAGATGGTTTCCCATTACTGCCTGCTGCTTGGTCTCCATCACGTGTTGTCTGTGACTAGTGCTGTGAAGGTGATCTTCTACATCCTGGCCACTGATTCAGTTTCCATTCTCTGGCCAGAGCCTGGCTCTCCAAGTCTCAGTTTCCCTGCTCCTGCTGGTGGCCCTTGCCCAGCTCCTGCTGTGCCCAGGAGATGAACATTTGAGCTGGGAGCAGGCTGGGTCCTTGCTCATCCCTTGGGTCTGCTGAGGGTAGTAGAAGTGATTATATTAACATTATTTTGATTATTATTATTTTTTATAATCATATTTCACCTTGGACACAGTTTGTGCTGCAACTGATTTCATGTCTGCAGGAGAAGTTGTGTGATGTATTCGTGAGCTCTTTGTTACACTTTGGGGTTTTAAAGAACATCTCTAGCATGGAGTCAGTCTTCCTTTTGAAACAACTGGTTTGTTATTGATCAAATGTAAATTGCACTTCAGGTGATGGACATCATGGCCATGATGACCACAGCATGAATTCCTGAATAATGTGGTGCTTTGGAAATCAGATCAGGGGCTGTCTGTGCAGTCACCCACCCGCTCAGACCCGTGCTGGGGTTTGTGTTATGACCTATGTAGAGAGCTGTGTGTGTCTATGTACATGTGCTGGAGGGAAGAAGGTTTTGGTTTTTTGTGGAGGAACAATGGATTGGAGGGGGAATGCACATGTCCACACATCCATTGCTCACAACTCTTCCCTCTGGGATGCACCACTCTCAAGGCTGGTAAAATTTGGGGTCTAATGTGAAGTGATGCTTTGTGGCTAAATCATACTCAGCCATGATCATGGGAAATTGCAAGTTCAACTCTGCTTGTGAAATAATGAACTAAATTGAGTGGAATGTTTCTTTCTGTTGTGCAGTGCCCTGCGTGATGTAGGAGTGAAGAAGCAACAGTGGAATTTTGGAAGGGCTGGGCAGGCAGATGGGCAGTAGCAGGGATGACGGCCATGCATCCATCCCTGTTGCTTCACCAAATACACACCATCCTCGTGGAGGAAAGTGTGCTGCATGGAGGTCTTGGAGCACGCAGCAATCGCCTCCTTTTCCTGCTTTTCTGGCAACAACCTTCCCTCTCCTTCTGCAAACTGTTGCCGAGACTCCTTTCCGTGCTGTTCGGCTTAATTGTCTTGTCGGGATAAAGAAATGTTTGAACAGTTAAAAGTGGGGAAGGGCTGGATGGGAGCAGCCCCTGCCGGCTGCGGGGCCATCTGGCCTCCCTTGGATCTGCCGGTCTCCAGTTTATATTTCTCTTTCTGTTATTTGGGGCTATCTGGCGCACTCGGAATGCCTAATCACCATGGTGAGAGGAGGGATAGGGCTGCCTCCCCTTCCCATCAATTGTCATGCAGACCCCGGCTGGGCGCTGCTCCTCGCAGCCCTCATTTGCTGTCCTCGCCCGCTCTCGGCAGAAGGATGGCTTTTAATTGATCGTTTGAGGGGGAGGGCTGGGGCTGTTTTCTCCTCCAAAATGTTTCCCCGTGCAGCCGGTGCCATCCGGCCGGCCTTCATGTCATCTCTGCCATGCCAGAGATGCCTCGTGCCCCCTCTCTTCCTTTTTGGACTCCCCAGGAGCTGGTGTAGCCACTGTCTTCGGAGTGCTGAGCAACACAGAAATGTTATATTTATCCATCTCCTGCTGGAGAGATGGGCAACGGACACAGCAAACATTTATCGCTCCCCTTTTGCCCTGTGTGCCTGGATGCTGGCAGGAGGGTACTTACTGTACAATTGCAGGGAAACCCCCCCACCTTTCTCAGCATTTCCCATCAAAACCACGGCCCCCAAACCACTGTCCAAACCTCGCTTTTCGAGAAGGAATGAATCACATTAAATCCTCAGCCCCATCCATCAGGCTGGGCCGCTGTCAGAGGACTGCGGCAGGAGGAGCGCAGGCAGACTCGGCGGCTGCCGTGCTGGGCTGGCATCGGGAATCCTGACCCCGGGCATGCCTTGGAGTCGCAGTTTCCCGATCCCCAGTGCGGAGCAGCGATACCTCCCTCACCGCGGAGCGTGCCGCCTTGATATCCTCTGACAGAAGACGCTAGGCAAGGGCAAAGTATTAGTATTATTAATATAGTACAGTTAGTAGAATATTATGAACTATTATAAATCATTACTGCTAAACTACAGTTATTAAAGGAAATGACCAAAGTGCACTTTGCGAGCCAGGATCTTTGACAGTTAAAACATTGTTTTATTATTTTACTTGCTAACTTGCAAAATTCGAGAGTTAGCAACAGTTTCCTGGTTGATTGGTGGTGATTGCACAAGGAATGGGGAGAAGCAGGGGGGAAGGCGAACATTTCAGGAGGGAGAGAATAAGCATTAGTGCCTCTGTGATTTATTTTCCTTTCCTTGATATTTTGAAGGTCTTGAAAGAAAGAGGCATACTCAGGCACGGGCCTAATCCTGCTCTGTAGGACTGAAAGTGTTCAAGGCGACAAGGTCTAAATGTTTCTGGAATTCCCCAATGAAAAAAATAGAAGTGAAGGTGTTAGTGAATTGCTGCTGGTTGTTATTTGTTTGATATCATTTAGACAAGTCCCATTAAATGCTAGCAGCAGATTCATTTTTTTCTCTTTGTTTGCCTTCCAAGGAGTAGAAAACAGACATAATTATATTTTACGTGAGACTGTAAGATTTCCTCTCATCTCTTTTTTCTGGCTAATATCTGCAGCTATCAAATAAATTCTTTTTGTGCATACATGGTGCTAGACTGAGGTAAATAACTGTCATCTAAAATCTGTCTAACCTTAATCTGCATCAAGAGCACTATAGAGAACTGTACCCATTTGTATAATATTAAGCTTTATTTTTATTATGGATTTCTAATGCAAATTCGTAGTGGGAATGAAGTTGTTTTCTTTTAATACTGTATTCCAAGAAAAGCTGCCATTGATAGCAAATTGTGATGATTTTTATCCTCTGGTTCATGTCATTGGTGGTCTTCTATCATGTCAATGTGCCTGATAGCCTGTGAATGTTTCACCTCTCTTCTTCGGGGTGGAATAGCAGATTTGGGGACTTTTGAGGACATTTTTCAGCTATGCAGAGCAATTGAAATTCTTCAGAAATAATGGATTTCTATTTGGGAAATTTAATATAGGATTAAATTTCAGCATCCTCTGGAAAAGGGCATGTGCATCTTTGTAAATTTACACATGTAAGCTGTATATGTCTCTTTCTCCCCTTCCATGCAACATCACTGTTTGCCTGCTTGACTTTGCTGGTCTGAGTATAGAAACTCACAGGTGACAGAATTTGGGACAAATTCATCACCACAAATTCAGGTTTTTTTACAACTGAATTATTTTCCTGCTGTTGTGTCAGGTATTGGGTATTTGCTGGCCAGATTGACCCAGGCCTCAAGTCAAGGAAAGCTCTGGCTGAAAAAGTACTGCTGGGTTTGGTGCTATCTGTATCTGTCCATTTCATCTTTGTTCTGTCCTTTAAAAACATGAGGGTGGTCGTGATAATCTGAGAGTTCTTCTTAGCCATCACTTTCTTCTCTCATTTGGTGTCTTGAATTGCAGCAGTGGCCTGAGCAACAGAAGCGGGGGGAAAACAATGCTGAGGAGGAGCAAAGCAAGGAGAGATTTATTGTCCTAAACACAGATAACATGGGAGGGAGTCTTGCTGAGAGCAAAACTGCTTGTGGAGTTCAGGTGTGGGACACTTGCATCGTAATTTTCCTCACTCGGGACACAGTTTCTAATTAGTATTGCTTTAGAACATCCATTTCTTGCTAACTTCAGACTTCAGCTTTCTCACTGAACTGCAGAGCAAGAATGTATTTTGTGCTTTTTCTTGTGAATCCTGGGCTGCTCTGAAGTAGGAAAAGGAAGGCACCAAGTGTCTCCGGATACCCCTACAAGCAAGAGCTGGAAACTGTGTCCTTGGTATCCTCCAGCAGCACTGAATCTTAACTATATCTTGCCAGAGTAACCACATGAAGTTTTCAATTTAGAAGGCCCCAAGAGCTTCTGCACATGAGCTTTCCTCAGGTGCAGTCCTTAGCTTACCTGGGCTTTCTTAGTGTGCAGTGCCACAGCCCTGGGCAGGGGGAGGCTGGCAGGACACATCCAGCTGGGCTGCCTGGCAGGGCTGGCTCCCCAAGCATGGGCTTGTTCTTTGGGAGGCAGGTGGATGCTTCCTGGCACTTATATGGAAACTAAATCAGAAAACACTTGGAAGAGCAGCTGGGGTGAAGGCTCCCTGTGACAGCCTCCCCAAAAGCAATTGGTTTTGTAAACAGAGCAACAAGTGAAAGGGCACTGCCCTGAAGGACCCATTTCTTCCTACTGGGATTTTTGGGACTTTGATTTAAATTAAGGTATTTTTCATTTAAAAGGGCTCAACCTTTTCATCTGATTTTTATATTGTTTTTCTGCGCTTTAGGAAACAACTTGCAAAGCCATTTAGAATGTGAAATGGTCTGTCCTGTAGCATCCCTTGCTATCAGGAGGCATAGGATAATCATCCCTCATTGCAGAGAGCCTGCTTTGGCAGTTGTGCAGGGATGAGAAGAGATCAGGAATGGAAAGAGACCCAGTACAGATCACAGCTCTGCCTTGTTCTCCAACCTGGCTTTCAATATTGAAGATTTCTTTAGGAGTCAGTCCTGTTCGGGGGGATGCTCCACAAAATTCCTTACTGGAGGCACCAGGTGAGCTCCCATGGGATTCATGAGGTGATGTGAGAGTGTTTGTGAGTGAGACAGCAGGAGGGTGAGTGACACCCTGGGTGCTGCACCTCTGGCTGGGTGAGTGAAAGCCTTATCAGGGGGCCTGGCCGTGCCACAGCAGAGCTGCCCCGCTCCCAGCCCAACCTTTGGCCTGTGCAGGCTGGAGGAAGCCTTGTCTCCTGTCAGTGTTTGCAGCGTGGGCAATCTCACAAGGGCCATCTCCCCACGGCTGTGGATGGGTGGAAAGCCTGGGAGCTGGATATCAGTGCAGGTCACAGGGATCCAAACTCCACAGCACCATCGAGGGGGCTGCAGAAGCTCATTTCCTTCCCTTGTTTATTCTTCTGATTGCAAAACAGCCTCACTTCATATTTCCAGCACTATAGGTGGGAGATAAGCCTCTAGCAAAGTCCTCAGCCAGGGTGACAGCTTTTACCTCCTGAGCCCTTGTCTTCAGCTTCCCTGAGGAGGCAGCTTGACCACTGTTTTTTTTTTTTGGGTTTTTTTTTTTTTTTTGGGTTTTTTTTTTTTTTTTTTTTTTTTTCCCACTGGGGAGATGAAGGAGCAATCAGTGACCTGGATAACCCTGTGCTGAAAAGGAGCAGAGGAACTTAATGGTTACAATCAAAAAGTTGCCAGCCTGAGTGGATTCATACATCAGGAGGTGCCCCTTAGAGGAGAGAAAGGGAGAATGGGCAGTCAAATTCTTACAGCCCTGCTTCTTTGCCCTCAGATTTGCGCTTTGCTCAGCATGCAGCCTGTACAGGACAGCTGGCATTGCTCCTGCCAGCTCTGCTCCTCGGGACTGGCTGCTGCCGTCTGTGCTGCTCCTTCCTTTCTGCATATTTAGGTTTGTTCACAAAAGTGTTGCTCTCAAAGAGCTGTTTTGATTTTGGAAGGGGGGAGGTGATGGGCAGCCTGCCTTCACTGCAGATTTGGGACTAATGTGTTCAGGGAAGCTCTGTTGAAGGCGCTGGGACATTCAGTAGTGCGGGGAGCAGGGCATCTGCAGACCAGAAATTTAATGTCAGCAAGAGGTGTTAGAGAGAGTGTGAAGTAAAAAAATGCTACAAGTTATTTCTGTCTTAATTTGGCCAATGTGTTGTGTCCAGTCCCACATTTGGTCCAGGACTGAAATAAGTATGATGATATTTGGATCAGGACTAGGATATACTGGAAAAAGTAAGCTATGAAAGTCTGCAGATCTCTGTCTCCGTTAGCCAGAAGTAATGTTCCCACCATCTCGTTATTTTCCCCTCTTAAAATGAAAACAATGAGTTAACTGTGGAAACAGGGGAGGATTGTATTAGAGCAAGACAGAGCTGGGCAGAGAGAACTTGCATTGGCTTCACTGGTGTGTAACAGAGATGTTGTGGGTGTAGGAGCCTGGGGAAGCTGTGTATGGTGTTACCCGGATCAGCCCCCAGGTTTGTGGCACATCTCAAGGAAGAAAGAAACTCAAGCTAAAAAAAAACAAAAGCTTCCCCTTTGGTCATCTCTTTGGGAACACTGTGGGGACACAATGTGTGTCTCCCACCTGGGCGCCCACCCCGGGGCGTGGGCACGTGCTGGTGGAGGCTGGGGAAGGTTATGGTGTCAACGAGAAACATCTGTGTGTGTGTTCTCCCAGATGTTGCCAGTTGTGTCTGGCTTGTTAGCTGCACCTGGGCAGAGAAGAAAAGGAAACCCCCGGGTGGTGTGATGGATTTTGCAGAGCCTGGGAGGAGAAGGCAGTTAGACACCACTTGCTGATAGTCCCTCTGCTATGTACTCAGGTGGCTCACTGACACTTGGGTGATCCAGGACCCACATTTTTCTGCACCTAAGGAAATGTGTCATCAACTCGTCACATACCTATTCTCTTACTTGTGTTGCTCGTTTCTAGCCTGACTGGTGGGGGGTGTTGAAGATGAAGGACACAGTTATTGGCAGAGCTGTGCGTGCCTAATCCTCGCAGCCATGCGGAGCAGGAAGAGGGAAGGGCTGCCTGGGCAAAGCCCTGAGCACAGGTTGTGCTTGTGCTCTGGACTCTATTGACCTTGGACAAGCAGAGTAATTTCTCAGTGTCTGTCTCTAAAGCAGGGATTATGATATTCTCCAGCTGAGGGTGGTTGTGGTCATGTTTTGTAGTGCCCAGATCCTCGAGCAGTGGTCATAACCGTGGTGCCTGGATTGAAAAGGCTGCGTAGGGGGAGGGATGGAGGCTTGTTTAATAAACATGACAAATGGGATTTTTTTTCCGAGGAAACAGTTGCCAAATATTTTTTTTTAATGCAACTTGGATGAACAGCTGAAATCAGTGTCTAGGAATAGTAGAGAAAGAATTTGGGGTAAAAATTTGGAGTAAGGTAGATAAAAGTGAGAGATAAAAGAAATAATGCAGGGAAGGATGAGTAATCAACATTCTTGGAGTGAAGCGCAAGCTCTGGCTTCCTTCCTGAGCAGTAAAATAAAATTTAAAAAAAAGTCTTTAGAACAACAAAACTCTGGACGCGCTGGTTTCCTTCCTGACAGGCCCAGCCTGGTGGTGTTTCGATGAGTCCTCATTGGCAACCAGGGCTGATCTAAAGGCCAAAGGCAGAAAGATGGGGGGGAAGGGAGAGGGATTTAACTCCTTGAGCTCTGCTGGAAAAACAGAGATCTCCTGCTTTGTGTGGGTTCCCTTTGCTGTTGCTGGAGTACAAATAGTGTTCACTGTGGCTCAGAGGTCTGAGAGGTGATGGGGTGACAGGGTGGTGGGTATATCTACCCAGGGGCTTGGTCACAGTCAGATTTTACAAAACAAAAGTCAGTATTTTTAATCCTTGTGGACAAAATTCCTAGGTCTGTGAGTGGTACAGTATGACACAACAGCACCAGCGAGCAGCAGGGGAGTGGACCGGTCACTCTGCTGTTGCCATCTCGAGGATGCTCAGTTTAATTGTGGCACCCAGTTTATAGCAAAGTGCTGCTCCAGTCCCTTTTGTCAGCACATTTCCTGGCTGGGAAGGAGCTGCTGGGTGCAGGATAGCCTGTCATGCCCCAGAGGCTCTGGGCAGCTTGCGGGGAGCTGGGAGTACGGGAGGGGAGGCTGTGTGTGCTCTAGACAGTTTGAATGGCTCAGGCAGAGCTTGTTTTGCAGCTAACGCTCTGAGCCTCGCCGCTCTCTGCAGGGTTCCCCTCTCTGAAAGGTCGAAGCTACTTCTTAATTCTCAGCAGCTGACAAAATATTTATTTTCAGGTACTTAAAATATTATAATTTGAAGTGGAGTCCAGCCCCTGGCTGGAGTTGAGCTTTTGTACTAACAGCTTCAGTGAAATGCCTTTTTCCTCCTACAACTTGCCAACAAATGCTTGGAAAATAATTGTGGGACAGTCATCCTTTTAGTGAGCAGATCAAGAAGATTTGAGACTTGCCAGAGACTTTCAAAGGACAGGCCAAAGGTTCAAGTTGTTGCCAGTTCTATTTGTCTTAGCCTTTATACTTACTTGTGTGTCATTAATTTCATCAAATGTCTGTGGGTAAAAGGCACCCAGCAGGCTGCTGCTTTCGCTGAGCTCTCTGGGTGTACTTGGACACCTCTTGGGAAATAAGCCCACCTTTTTGTCTAGGGAGAGAGATTAATCCCAGCACAGCTGTAGCAGAAAGAGGCTTACCCACTAACCTGACACAGAGATGGCTGAGCTGGGGGGGCAGGACACTGCTGTCTTCTCTGCAGCCTTTTTTAACTGGTTGTGGCAGAGACAAGTGAATAGGGATGTGCATATGAATGTGCTACTGTACCTACAGCTCTTATAGAAACCTACAGAAATAAAATGCCACTCTTGAATTTTCTGGAAGTTACAGAAATGAGGGCTCAGCAAGAAGGAAAAGCGAGCAGAGGCCAGGCAGACGGGACCTCAGTGTCCTGGGTCTCGTTCCTGGCCCTGCTGTTGGGTCCTTGGGATGATTATCTATGTTTTGGGTTGCTGGCAGGCTGTTCTGCTGATTTTGGTAGGCAGGGCATCACTGTTGAGCTCTTTACAAGGGCTGTTGTTGCTAGATTAACAACTCTGTTGGCACTGTCCTCTCCTGGGGGCCATGCAGCAAAAAGAAGCAGGGACAAGGCTGTTTCCCCAGCAGGGTCCCTGCAGGCAGAGCTTCCCTGCCCTTCTCTTGTGCTCTTGTGCTGCAAACCTTTTTCCTTGGTGCTCCCATCGCTGCCTGCATCCTGACAGCTGCTTTCCTACCCTTTCTGCCCCAGTGCAGACGGCCAAGCACATTAATTTTTCGGCAGAAGTGTTGTAATAATTAGGCAGCTCGTCGGAGGGTTTAGCAGTACTTAACCAGATGTGAGAAGACTCTTCCCATGGTCCCTGCTCTCTCACTGGGCTCCAGCCAGCTGCCTTTTCCCGCCTGCTCAGGTTGCCTAGAAAGGGCTGCCCTGGCTCCTCTTGCCTCTCTTCTTATGTTAAACACTCATTTGTAAAGGAGAAAGAGGGAGGGTGGAAATCCTTGGGCTGTTTGGGAGAAGAGCAGCAAAGAATTAAAAGCAGACACCTGCAGCGCTTGGATTTGAGACCTGCACCATTAACTCTTCCCAGGACAACATCCCCCAGGCTTGTGGCCCTTCCTTTGGTGCAGCCAGGGACACATGGTGGGATGCAAGGGCTGGAATGGGTGGTGCTGCTATCTGGGGCTCCAGACAGCTCCTTGTCATATATAATCTCCATCAAGTTTTATGTATATATAAATATAATATCTCTTTATGCATGCGAAAATAATCCCCATATCCCCTGCCTCAGTTTCCCTCCCTGCCCTGTAGGGATGATGCTATTTCTCTGCACTCTGTGCTCTATAACCATTTATACACAAGGCAGTAGTATTATTACTAACAGGGCTTTAAAACTAGGTTGTAGTAAACTGTATTGTCTGCCTAATCCATATTAATGGCAAAAACTGCTGCAGACAGGATATTGGCCTGGATGGCCCTTGGATTAAGTCATTCTGATAATTGTTACATTTCTATGGTAAAGTTTTATAAATACACACTGACACCATATATTAGGTTTAAGAAAATCCATATACAACCTATAGATTTCTGGTTATAAAGAGAAAAAAAATGTATTAAATCAGCAAGACCAAGGGAGCAGACAAGATATAAAAATGATACTGTATTATGCTGGAACTTATTGAAAATCCCAGTGCATCTTTTTTATGTAAATGGTAAATTCTTTTCTATGTTCTGAATATGTTTCTTAATGTGTGTCACGTACCAGAATAGTAGCATGAACAGAGTTGCAAATACGGTGTGTGTTTTATTGTGAGTATTATACTGCATAGCAGAGTGAGGGTGTTGAATGCTGCAGTCAGTTATATACAGCTGTAAATGGGAGCTACCTGCTGTTCTCTATACAGCCAGCTGCATATTTATTAGTAAATACCAGTCTAGGTAAAAGAAAAATAAAACAGGAAGTTGTATTAAAGACTTCAAGGCTTAAAACTAGTTTGTGCAAAGCTCCTGGGATCCCACTGCGGGGAATGGTCCAGCATTTTCCAGCATTAAGTCTTTTCCATCCGATTTTTCTAGCTCTGTGAATTTGAAAGCCTCTTCTGAACCCCCCTTGTTCATCAGTTTGTGGAATAATTCATCAGTGTTTCAAAGGAGGGTAAAGATTGGGTTTGGGGCTGGAGAAATTATGGGTTGGCTCCTTCCCTGGTGTGCTCCAGCTGAACATAGCAGGATCATGGAGTCACAGAATCACTTAGGTTGGAAAAGACCTGTAAGATCCTCGAGTCCAACAATTTACTCAGCAGTGCCACATCTGCCACTAAAGTATGTCCCCAAGCGCCACATCTCAATGTGCTTTAAATACATGCAGGGGTCAGAGCTGCTCCGGTGGGTGAAGTTCTGAGGACTGGTGGCTCTGGGCACATGCAGGGCACATGTCACACACGTGTGTTTGTCACACACATAGCACGGGTGGCCAATGCCCACAGCAGGAAGGCAATATTGCGAGGGGAAAGCAAACCACAGATTTTCTGGGGTGTCTCTGGGCTTTCTGACTGACGGGCACATCTCCAGAGAAAGGTATCAGGTCCGAGCATGGGATCCCAAACGAGCAATGGCTCTGAAATACCCGAGTGTTTGACCTAGAGGGAGCTCTCTTACATGAAGAATGAGACTTGGCTCTGCCTGCCTGAACAGCTTTTAGCATCTGTATTTTCAGCGAGCTTCTGCTTCCTCTATTCTGAGCTCACACTGCCAGGTACTGTATTTCCCTGAGTGATGTAAAGAGGCTCAAAGAAGTCCTGTGAGTAACTCCTGTGGTCCCAGCTCTGCAGGGGCCAGAGCCAGAGCCTCACTCGTTCTTCAGTTTGCTTCTTGTGGAAGTTGATGGAGATTTCTTCTGGTAATAGAAGTTGCTTCTAACTTTCCTTCTCACAGTAGCACTATCACACCTCACAGATCAGTCATGGCTCTTGAGGTGCCAGGCACCCACTCCCTGCTCTGGTGGGAGGAGGAAGAGGAAGGGCTCCTTATTGAGGAAGAGTCTTTTGTTGGCAGCCTGAATCCAGCAACTGGAGATACTTATGTCACGGCCCAGCATGGCTCAGTTTTTCCCTTTGGGTCACCTTTTAAATGCTTCATATCCCCTCACCCTCCTCAGGGTAGGTTAATCTGCCTGAATACAAATCCATGATGTTTTGGATTTAGATGATCTGGTACTTCCTTCCCTGGAAGCTGGGACATGCTGGAGGTGACACAGATGGATGATGCTATGCTGCTTCCCTGTGGAAAGGGCTAGCAGCGGGCCTGTTGGCTAAAGGAGTGAGAAGTACGAGGAAGAAGCTGAACCAAGGAGATCGAGAGAGGAAAGATGGGAGCCTTCTGCGACTGGAGGGGAAACAACTGGAAAGTGTATCAGCCATTTTCACTAATAAAGTGTTGCCAACTGTTGCCAACGGTTGCGAACGGTGCTAACGGTTGACAACTGAGACTGACTGAGAGTGCTTGTGGTCTCTGCTTTAATGTCGCGACCGCCTCGACTGCGACATTTTGGTGACTGCCGATGTGATAAGAAAATAGTCGGTGGGGGCCCATACAGGGTCCTAGCAACAGGCCCGCTGCTAGCCCTTTCCACACCTCCCCAGTGCACAGGCAGATCTGGCTCTGGCCAATTGCAAGTCCTTGAAATCCCACCAGTCCTGCTCCCAGTGGGTGTGGGAGCTCCAACTCCAAGACAGCCTGGGTCTGGACACTGCAGGACATCAGTGAGGAGCATGACTGAGCTGACAGAGAACCCTCAGCCTGCTGTACCCACTGCAGCAGGACAGAGGGGACATGGCTCTCCAGAGGCAGCAGGTGTAGCTCTGCACCCCTAACCCACCCACTGACTTAACAGAGTGAAAGAGAAACTTGCTGAAGTGCTGGTCTTAGAGAGCCTACAGTGCCTGACAACTCTTGAAAAAAGAGAACTGAATTAAAGCAGGATGGTTCCATTCTTTCTTGGGTCCAGAAAGCTGATGTGTGGGAATGGGGGGCCCAAAAGAGCAGCTTCATGGTACAGAGGTCAAGCTGGAGGGATTGGAAGGGGTGATGCTGCCCTGTTCCTCCATCCCATTCCTAAGCAGTGCAGGTCCCAATGAGGCTGGGTCCAACCATTCCAATGCCTGGCTTGTGATCCTTCTGCAGTCCCACTGTCTGGTGGCTGGGCTGCTTTAAAAGAGGGTTTAAAGAGCAAAGAAGTGAATCTGGGAGGGAAATTAAGGACAGATGGGGTGAGATAGCACCATTTTTCTGTGGGTGCTTTTCTATTTTTTCTTTTCTCTCTTTTTTTTTTTTTTTTTTTTTTTTTGTTCTGTTGAACAAAGGAGTTTGGGGAAGGAAAGGGTGTGTGTGAGGGTAGGGAGCTGAATGGGGAAGGTGGCTGAAGAGAAGAAATTGAAGACTAAGCCACCGTTTACATCTAAATTTTAAGGAAAGGTTTTGCAGTAATATTTTGTGGGCTTTCAGTTTGTAGTCTGGTCTGTGCTTTTTCTAGAGCAGGGAAGAAGGGTGAGCAGCAGAGGCAGGAGAAGTTACTTTGGTTCACACTCCCAATTTGACTTGAAAAATGCCAGAAGAAAGTGAGTATGATTAGAATAAGCACTTTTCTTGGGGGTGACTTCTTGTCTCTGTGTCTCAGATGATGGCCATTCCTTCCCCATCTTGCTGTCCTTGCTTTGCTAGCCAGCAAACCATACCTGAGCCTCCATGTGCCCTTCTCTGGGTTGGCACAAGGAGGGTATGGGAAGCTGTTACCTGCAAGGCTGTCTCACTTGGACCTCTAACAAGATTAGAGGATGCTGCAGAGGAGTAAGCCAGGTGAGTCAGCACAGCCAACTTTGGGATCTCAGCAAATGTATTTGCACTGCCAGTAGTGCCCAGGCCCCATCCCATTTCTGCCTTCAACAGGAGGAAGCCACTCTGTTGAGTACAGCTCCCATGGAATTCAGCTTTCTAACACCAGCCCTCAGAAACCCTGAAGTAGCAGCTATCAGATATAAACTCTTGCAAGAACCTTGGTGAAATGCCTGATGTACCAACTATGGATGTCCCCAAGCATCAGAAATGCTTCATCTTTTCCTTTCTCCCTTGTGGTCAAAGGTTCATGGCCCAGATGGGTTGTTTGAGGGCCTGGCTAGAGCAGTCTTTTTATTCTACATCTAAATTTATTGAAAGTGAGTTCACTGTAGGTCTCTGCACTTTGCTTAGTCAGTTTTATGTTTGTGAGCACCAGGGCAAGTGGGTGGGTCTTCTGGGAGTAGAGCAGGTCCTGTGTCCTGTGCTGGGTGATGCTTTAGGGATGCTGATTTCTCATCAGTAGCTCCCACCAGGTGCCAGCTGTTTGGAATTGAAAGCTTTATCTCCTGAGAAATTTGCGAGAATCCCAAAGGGTTGAAAACACCTGGTCAGAAACAATCTTGGAAATTAGATGCCTCAAAGTAAGTACTGAGAATCATCCACATACCTGTTATATGTGTCCCTAATAAAAATATACCTCCAAATGTGAGGGCTGATAGGGAGGGGATGCTGAGAGTGTCCTGAACATGCAGAGAAAGGGGAGCAGAAAACCAGATGTTTTCTCCCTCTGGGTCCAGTCTGACTTAGAGCAGGCAGTGGGGTTATGCTCTGCTGCACAGTGGGGAAGCAAGGATGCTGCTAGCTGCTGCCCACTCCCTGATGGCCCCTTTGGGCCCTTTTGTGATGCCCAGTATGCAAGAGGATCAGAGCATCCTCAGCTAATGATTTGAAAAGGCCTTTATATAATGTGTTTTCAGCTCTTACCTTAAGACTTTACACTTAAGAGGTCCTTGCTTGGTAAGTCAGGAGCGATGCAACTTTGACTGGCATATTTCAGGCTTGATTTAAACAAGGACAGCACTTTAAAAATAAATCCTGTTCTCCTGATGTCCTAAGATATATCCAGATAGGGTGTGCTCACTTCTGGCTTAATGCTCCAGCTTAAAGGATAATTTTGGCCAAAGCTACCCTTCTGGAGCAGCCTGTAATTAGCAATTAAAACATAAAAAATATTTCCATCAAGTGGCTCCTAAATAAATGCTTGTCACTGCTGATCAGAGTTGGTTTATTTCCATGTGTGTTTTTCTTCCTTCTTTTTTTTCTGTATAACTTACAGCCCTGTAAATGCTCAGCAGCTGTTAATATGATTCTGTCGATAAGTTTACCATGGTGATTTGGCTATATTTGGTGAGCGTGTGAAGAAATCACTCACCGGTTAGAAGAAGGAAAGACAAGCTGTCGATATCAAGGGAGAAATGCTAATAACCCCGGTGACAAATCATTCCTGGGAATCTCAAAGGGTTAAGAAAAAAGCAGCAGCACTTCCCGGAGAGAGGGGCCTTGGCGAGTGAAGGTGACTCATCCGGAGCTG
This sequence comes from Ammospiza nelsoni, assembly GCF_027579445.1. Taxonomy (NCBI): domain Eukaryota; kingdom Metazoa; phylum Chordata; class Aves; order Passeriformes; family Passerellidae; genus Ammospiza; species Ammospiza nelsoni. The sequence continues at coordinate 26,439,006 of NC_080641.1, forward strand.
CAGACACCAGCTGTCATCTCCAGCTCCTCCTGTGCTTAATCACTTCACTTTTCTAAAGAAATATTTTGTTCTAATTCAAACAGACCTGGGCTTGTTTGTCTTTTATGAATTATTTACTGGTGAGGAGAACCTCTTGAGGTATCCATCTTCACTCAGAAATAAGTGGACTCTGAGAGCCTGCTGAAGCACTTTAAAGCACACAGTCCCCTTCTTGATGAGCCTTTCTTTTTTTTTTTTTTTTTTTTTTTAACAACCACTTAAAATCAAGAATAAACCCTAGAAAGTCAGCTCTGTGCTTCAGACTGTACTGGAGAAAATGCATGTGGACTTTGGCCTCATCTGGTTGCTCTTTGAAAAGCATCCCTGCCCTTAGGTGTGGGGTGGTGATGCTCCAAGCGACCCCTGGGACTGCCACCAGTTTCCCAGGGTGGGGATCTGCCCCCATACCTGACTTGCTTCTAGAGGCATTCCCATAGGAATTATGAACTCACTGTGCATGGAGCAGGTGCATGAAGGAGCCTGTGTGTGCCCCTGATCCTCGTCTGGGCACTGACACTCTTCAGCTTCAGGAGATGTTTCTGTTACTTAATAAACCCACAGCCAAATTCCACCTGGCTGTTCCTGACTTCAGCTCTTTGCACATTTATAGCTCTTCCAGTGGAAAGAGAAGCTTGTATGATATTTTGCAGTCCCAAAAGGTCTGATCCAGCAGCCATGGAAGTAAATAAATGTAAAAATTTGCACTGACTAGACTGGGCATCAGATTAGTCCCTAAATGTTAGTTGATCTGCTTTGGGGTTATGACAGACAAATATTTCCCCAAGGTTACTGCTACAGGAATAATCGATCTACCTGTCTTGGATGTGTCTGGGCTGCCTATCATCACTGTAGTCTCTAAGTGAGTGTTACCTCCCAGCAAGTCTGTGCCTGACCAAATAAGTCGCCTTTTCTTTGTGTGGTTTGAGACCAGAGAGTGCAGTTTTCAGTATTTAAGATCATTGCTTTTTGGCACTTACCTGCTCCACAGGATATTGGTACTTGACTGCAATGTCCTCATTACCTCTGTCTTGCATTTGTTTTAAAATTCTGGTTTTAAATTCATTTTTTTCCTAAATAAATAACATGATCTGTAAATAAATTACTTGATCCTGAAAACAATTTAGACAGACAGAACGTCTTGAGTGTGATTTAGCTTGAGTGGTGTAAGTCGCATGCTTATACAAGCTTCAAAATGACAGGAAAGATAATCCCATCAGGCAGTCTGTAAAACAGAACAAGCCTGGAGAGGATTTTTCTTGTATACAGTTACACTTAGAGACACAGGATGAGAAGGGATTCAGGACCTGGGGAGGCTGAAAGAGGCAGCTGGTTGTGTCCTTGGCACTTATTTGCACTAAGGTTCCCCATGCAAGCCTCCATCGTTGTGGAGGCTGGAAGGGAGATGAGCACATGGAAAGTAGCTCCTACCTGCATGGGTTTGGTTTTGCCCTGATGCCAGCTGCAGGGCTGATGTACTGCAGGCCTGGGAATGCCATAGGCATGTGCTGCAGTGTTTTCTCCATCCCATAGGTTATGTGCAATGGGGCATATTTGAGCCTCATCTCAGGGCTGCTCTTGTGTGGGGCAGAAGCCCAGAGCCTGCCAGCTGCCCCTGAGCACGAGAGGCAAAAGTTCCTGAAAGTCTACTTTGTGCCCCGTTTCTGTTCAGAGAATGGGAGCATCTCCTGGAAAGTAAGACATGTGAAAGTGATGCCCTTCCCAAAGTCAACAATATATTTGCTTTTGATTCCTCCCTTGTATTTTCTTTTTCCTTGCAGAAGGGTCTTTAAGCAACACTTTTTTTTAAGGGGCACTTTTGACACCCAGGCCTCTCCTTCCTGCCTCCATCCACCTCTTCCTCCCTCCAGCCCACACAATCTGCCAGGTTCCCTTGCTGCTCCCTTCCTGGTGCAAAGACAAGACATTTGGAGTGAGAAGTTTGTACCATACTCATTAGTTATGTGTGAGTTAGCAGAATTTTTGGTGGATTTTTGCCACTTCCTATGAACTGTGGGATCCCACTGTTTACAAAGCAGTGTCTGGTAGAAGGCACAAGGTAAAATATTTGAGGTTAATTTCTGAGCCAGTTTCTTGCCTTTCTTCTTGTGTGAAAAGTTCCTGACTCTGTGTTGATTTTCTTGAGATCATGTTTATTTAAATCAGGATAATAATCTTCCAAATATACCCTAAAATTATATAGCCATATAAATCCTGTCATAATATATTCAGTAAAACTGTCAGGTGATCATTCTTAATGTAAAATGAGACCTTTTCATTTTCATCCAGTCAGTTAGCACTAAATTAACTCCTTGGAGCAGGCTCAGAGTCATTCATTTGAGTAAATACCCCAGTTATTTATTGAATATACAGCATTGCTGTCCATCTTGGGGCTGGGAGTGAGGGGCTCTTGTCCTTATCCCATCTCTGGCACCAATCAGTCAGGAGAGGAGGCTTGAAAACTTCAATAATACCCACAAAAACATTCATTTTGTTCCTAATCTCAGTGCAGCCATGAGATGATTCCAATGACAGGTTGAAGCTGTGAGCTGGTCTGCAGGCTGGATTCCCAGCAGCCTGGGAGCAGGAATTGCCCCAAGCTGGCTTAAGTATTCACACAGCTGAGGATGCTCTTCCAGTGGGCTCCTCTGACACCCCAGGTCTGTTCTCCTGAGTCACCTCACCTCAGAGCATCTCTTCTGAATGGTTATTTCTCCCAAAATATTTGGTGTCCAGCTAGAACAGGTCTTCTAAACTTCCAGTCAGGAGCTGGTCTGGGCACAGCAGGACCTGGGTCTCCTCCTCTTGGGATGGAAAGCTGCCAGCAGGCGTGGAAGAGATTTGCTGTGGGATTTACCATGCATGGCTGTTTGGAAGAAGCATTCAGACTGATGCAGGAGTCCCAGAAGGGCTGTCACTGAGATAAAGACCTACAAAGAGCTCCTCTCATACTTCAGTAGGATGGGTTTGAGGAGTTACAGCCTCATTTCAGTCCTCAGGAAGGCGAGGTCCCCTTGTCATCCCTCCTCTGGCTGCCAGGCCAGCGGGGAGCATGAAAGGTCAGCAGAAGCCTGTCCAGACCCTGCCACAAAACAAGCTGGAAATTGAAGTGCTCCCTGCAGGGGGGGACTCGAATATCTTATCAGCACACTCTGTTTAGATGTCTAGTCTCATGATGGAGCAGGAGGGAGAGATGAGCTTCTTTCCTTGCATTCTTGAGCAGACTGTGGAAGTATCTCGAGAGATGTGCTGGCATCCAGCCCACAGCCTGGAAAGTACAGACTCAGCCAGGTTCAGGGAAGCACCTTCCTTCTCTTGGACCTAAGGATAAGAGCCCTGTATTCAGCTTGCCAAACACAAAAGCCAAATAAAAACAAACGAATCGATGAATCAAATCCTGACTGTCCGGAACCGGGCTGCCAGGAGACACACTCATCCTGCTCTTCTGGGAGATCAAATTCACTACACAGATCAAAGAAAGAAGAGGAAAAGCTCTTCAAAAGTCAGGAAACAAAATCTCCTCAGCCTTCCTTTAAAGAAGGAAAGTTACTGGACTGCAGCCTAAAAGATCCAGAGGAGAAAGCATCAAAGGGAAGCTCTTAGTCACATGTGGCTCTGTCAAAGGTGAGGTCTGCCAGGTACTACATGTCCAGTTTGAACTGACAAACTTCAGCTCCCCAAGAGCACTCTCTTATCCTGCCTACAGGAGATCCACACCCCCTTTTCCTAGAAAAAAAAAGAGAATATTAGAGTAAGGGAAAAAGAAATTAAAAGGTTTGTTCCTAAATTCTTGGTAGTCTTGCAGAAAATGGAGGGCTGTTTGCTTTCTTCTTCTTCTTCTTGATACCCATTTCAGCTGTAGCCTGCCTAAAACAAAGGTGGTGAGGGTGGTCAGGCTGGTCTCTCCTTGGGAGAATGGAAAAGAAATCCACCCTCATTTAAGATTGTGTGGCATGTGAACATTGCAGGTTGAGGAGTAGGAAGATGTGCCAACTGCAATAAGGCTTGAAATTATGAGCCTAAACTGAATCCCTTCTGTCAGCTGTTATGTTCTACCATGGAGGTGACAGATCAGTGCACTAGACTGCCTAGGCAGTGGGGAGCACTGCTAAGTTTCAGGAGGAAATGAAGCAGAATTATTTCAGGAATGCATTAAATTTAGCTGTTTCTGTTTTGGACAGGAAGAAAGAGATAATCTCATGTTCATCCTTCTACTTCTGCATGATTTTGTGACTGTCCAGGTATCAGGTTCCCACTGTTTGGCAGACACAAGGTGTGGAGCATCACATGTTCTCTCAGAAGTGCACTTCAGTTTCTGTGTGACCTCAGTTCTGAGGTAGCCTGGTGCCTTGTAGAGATGAGCAAGAGACACAGCAGGTTAAAGTGCAGGATCAGCAGCTGGCAGTGAAAATGGTTCCATGTAAGTTTATCAGCACATGGTCAACCAGAGGAAGGGAAAAAGCAGTTCCCCCTGCCAGAAGAAAAGGAAAGGAGATGCGAAGGGGAAAGGTATGAACAAACTGTACAGGAATTGGAAGCAGGGAGCACAACTAGAAAGCCCTTTTATCTTTCAAGTCTAGGAGCTGCAGGAGTACAGTGACCTCAACCATCTAGTTGGGTCACTTGTCCAAAGAACTCACAAACATCAACAGGCTGTTTGTGGCTGCCTGAGGAGGACCACTCATTCATAGGTACCAACATCTCAGCAGAGAAAACTACCGGGCTCAGTATGGCAGGATGCTTCAGTCTGTTATCTCTGTTATCTCTGTTATCTCTGTTTTCTTAGCCTGGCTGACCCAGGGTGATTTTGACACCTAACTGGGATTTCATGCAGTTTGTTTTAGTTTTGTATGACATTGTTTAGTGTCTAAAGGTTAGCTGTGTTAAAACTTTTACTGTTATATTGATTGACTGGTCTTTTCCTTGTTGCTGAATATGAGAATGAATTTAAAAAAATATGTTCCCAATTCCCCCACCAAACTGGAGCACTCTTTGCTATGGATAGCTGGCAGTTTTCTTCCAGCATTTTTTTCCTCTGCTGCCATCTTGATATGTGCAAACATGGTCACAAGGCATGGGCTTCTTCCAGGATTGCATTATGTACTGGCAACTCACATTTGCACACTGCTGTGTATTGCTACCAGTGTAACTTCTGCTTCTTGATATATGCAGCAAGGTTTTAAAAAGTCCATCAAAATCAACCAGCATGCTCTTCTTGAACAAGGTGTTTGTGGAGGGAAAGCAGGTCAGAGACCACAGGGGGATGCTCTGCTTTACTGTAGCCTAAGCAGGGTCTTGGCAGCAGTACCTCTGCTGCAGAGAGCAGAGCTGTGTTAGTGGGCAGACCATCCCCTGGAAGGAGGTGTCCTTTGGAGGACTGCTGTAAACCAGTTCTGTCACAGCATCTCTTGCAGATCTGGTCCTTTTCTACCCTTTGAATAAGTGGGGGGTTCCTCACTGCCCCAAGTGCTTTCCACTGGGGTTGGTGTGTGTGATCCTGCTGAGGAGGATGCACTGGTCCCACAAAGCATGTCTGGGATGCTGCTGTCATATCTCCTCTGTCCCCTTTACTGTTTTTATTGATATCCACATTCCTTCATTTTAGTGCTTTAGCAATCATGGTAATAAACAACACCATAACAATGTCCTGTGGGCATCTCTATCTCTGTGCTGAAAGGTGCTGCTTAAGGACCTGTGCTGTAGAGTATCTCCACATGGGAGCTGGCCTGGGGGCTGTACCCCAGCACAGGGCACCTCTGGAGGTCGTGTCCAAGGAGGCAGGTGAGCAGGAGGCATGAAGCTCTGCCTCTCATCTTTCACTCTACCCACAGAGTGCTGGAAAGCACAAATTCTGTTGACATTAAGTTATAATTTAAGGCAGTGAACATGTGCTCTGCTGGCAGCTATAAAGATTCAAATCATAAAGTTTTACAGTGGAATGGTTTCTGTAAAAGCATCGTTAGAAAGGCGGAATCGTGCCTTTAATTCTTACGACTTATGGGGCTGCCTGGTTTGTTTTGGTTTTAGTGGTGCTTGGTGGGACATGAGGTGGGGTCCCAACCCCATCTTTCCATTTAAAGTCAGGCATTTCTTCCCCAGGGCCCTGCTGTTCCAGTGCCTTGAGAAAGACTGGAGATTGTGTAGAGTTTTCTGTGTTCACCCCATCCATGTGAGTTTTTGGACCCCTAATATGTGCAGAGCTTTGGAACTATCAGGAAGGAAGATGATCTGCATCATCAGGTGTGTGCTGCATAGTTGTGGTGTGGAGTCTGGGGAAATCCAGGCTGGGATATGAGTATCTTGAGCATGTTGAATGTTCCCAGCTGAACTGTCCTTGTAAGGTTAGGGTTTGGTTAGCCAGCCTGAGGGCTGTGAGGCTGTTGAAACATAGAATCATAGAAAGGTTTGGGTTGGGAGGCACCTTAAAGATCATCTAGTTCCAACCCTCCATGGGCAGGGACACTTTCCACTAGGTTACTTAATGCCCTGTCCAGCCTGGCCTTGAACACTTCCAGGATGGGGGATCCACAGCTTCTCTGGAATATTCTTCCAAAGGACAGGTTAGCTTCCTCCTTCTTTCAGACTTTGAAAGTAAGGCAGACTTAGTCATGTCCCATAACATCAGTTAGCATCCAAAGGAGGCACACATTGCTTTGAGCTTTTGCACCATGCAGGGTGATGTTCTCCACCTATAATGCCTTTGCTCTGGTAGCACTGGAGTGGAGAACGCATTGCTTTCAGCAAGTGAGGGCTCCAGGGTCTGGACTTCGGAAGTGGTCTGACACAGATGGTGGAAATCTGCAGCAGCTGCATGAAAGGCAAATGAATTAAATCATAATATGAATAATACAGTCAATACAGCAGCCATGAGTTGTTTATTTTTATGTTAAATTCAATGCATTTTTGTCGCCCTCATATTTTTAGTGATCAATAGGCCAAAGATTTTCATATTAACAATACTCAGCTGCATTGTAGAAGCGAGGGGAAGTGGGAGGATTTGGCAGCTGGATAGACACATAACGTTTTTTGTCACCTCTTTGGGACATGTGGAAAGTAGTTTGAGATTATGAATAAGCATCATAGAGATATATATTTGCCGAAAAATCAGCAGTGAAATTGTTGGAGGTATTCCCATTTCAATGGTTATCTCCAGCTCCCAGATTTAGCACCCCACTGGGGTGAGTTTGCTCCAGCAGCCCTTGCTGTGCAGTTATAGTGAGATATTTACAGGGAAAGGAACACATCACTAGTGTGACTACACTTGGTTAATCTTTCATTTTATTTATAAATTAAAGCACAGGGACTTTGGTGCAGGTGGTGTGTATGTAATATTTAGAGCTTTAACCTTGTGTTCTCCTGAACTTTGCAGCTGGACCACTGGGTGAAACTGAGAGGGGAATTAAGCTCAGCTGTAAGTCAGCTGGGTTTTAAATGGGGAAGTTTTACAGTCCCAAGTTTTGGGATTTTATGAGATTCTGACAAAGAGCTCAAATAGGGCACATGGAGATAGGCATTTCTCAGCCTTCATCTTTAAAATGGAGAAGCAGACAGTTAGTTGAGGCGCTGTTGGTATCTTATGGATGGAAAGGAGGCATTTAATCTCTTTCACTGGGCGGTGGAAGTGACTTTCCAGCCTTGGCAGGCAGCTGGCGGCTGGCAGTATTGCCTTTAAAGCTGAGTGTCATGGGATTAAATGGAGTCCTGTGGCATTATGGCCAAGTCTTGTCCTGCTTTTGAATCGTGCCTTTGCCGAGCCCATAGATCAGCTGGGCTCAGGCTGTGCCGTGGCAGTAACCCAGCATTATTGAACCTGTCCTCCTTGCTCTCCCAGGCAGTCACACGAGCGTCTGGCCAGATTTGCAGGACTCAGCAATGGACAGCCCGGGCCCCACTTACTCAGAGGAGCAGATCGATAACAGAGGCGGGTGATAGATGAGGAGAGTTAGGGATGGATAATCTGCTGAATTTACATGACCCAGGGTGGTCCAGGGAAGGCTTGCAGCTTTGCTGGGAGACTTTCAATAGGAGACAGAAGTTGCCTTAGTTTCCAGCTGCTGACTGCATTTTAAAAACATTGCGGGCTCTGTTTGGGTGGGTGGAGGAAGCTGCCAATTGTGAGCAGAAAATAAAGCGGCGTGTCCGCTCCTGCCTCCCGGGCTGCAGCCCCCAGCCCTGCCCAGAGCAGCCGAGCTGGCACTGTGGGAAAGGAAGCATGCAGTGCCATGCACCCATCTGCCCGTGCCCTCAGGCTCCATCCCATGGTGCAGGTCCAGGAAAGAAAATAATGCCAGGATGGGCAGGATTAGTTTTGAGATATTATTTAGATACTGATTTGATAGCTGTGTCAAATTGGCAGTGCTGACTCACTTGGTAAGAAGCAGAAAGTTTCAGGCCCAAAACTCTGAATTTCCACTACCTGGTTAGCAAATATGTCATAAAAACAAGTACAAGTAGGTAGAAAAGAGAGGCAAAAAGCTTTGCTTTTCAATAATGATAATAATATTAACAGAAATTATACCAGCCTTCCATTGATACTGGAGAGTGGAGTTTTAGGGCTTAATCCTATAAGATGCTGTTAAATGCCTTCTGCCATTACCACAGAGCATATGCCACAACAGCCAGTGGCCAGCTTTTGGGGAGGAAACTTCCCTTGAATTGAGGCTGCCCTGTAACTGTTTACAGTGGTGTCTTCCTTTTGTCGTGCTTTGTTTGATCTTTCACAGAAGCATCTGGTCTGGCCTTTGCTGAAGACACCACACTGGGCTGGAAGGACCACAGGTCACTTCTTCTACCCACAAATGACATCTCTGGTGCCCATAAAACTATAACCTTCCTGCTGGCTGGAGTGCACTGCTGGCAGACCAGCACTCTTTGATTTAAGTGGTTTAGCTTTTTCTGTAACGTGTCTATGTCATTTGGTCTCGGGTTCAGTTTTTGGCAAGAAATAATGTTTACAAAACCTGTGAAGGAAATAAAAAACCAAAACAAACACTAATTTGAAATAAAGATGTACACAAATTCTTTAAAACCCAACCTTCCCTCCTTTCATCTATTCATCTTGGAGCTCAGGCCTTGCAGTATGCACAAAATGCTAAAAGATAAGGCACTGCAGAACAACTGGAATCAAAAGTGAGGACAGGAAAACTGTTTTCAATATGCAAACTGATAAAAGAGCCCAAATTCTGGGTAGTAGAAAATAAAATAGATTTTCATTATTCTTCCCAGTGCAACAATCACAGAAGCTTCTAAAAATATGTATTATTTTTAAAAAAATACATCTGATTTTAATAGAAGTATCTTTTTTTTTATTATTTTACTGAATTAGAACCCAGTCCTACAGTTAGATCCATTTTGGATGGAGCTGATTGAAAATCATCTTACTCCCTCTGATATGAGGAGGCTTTGCTGTCTGTAGAATCTGTCCCCCCAGCTGCAGAGTTGATGTCTTGCGATGAAATGGTCCTCTTCTGCTTGCAAATGCCCATCTGCAGGTAGAATTAATGTTCCAGAGTCCAGGGTCTTCTGGGGGAAGCAGTGCTGGTAAAAAAGCAGGACACTAAAAGCTCCTTTGTGCAGAAGTGCACGGTGCTGATGTGGATATGAAATTGCTTATCAGCTTTTTTTCTCTTATTTTGCTGGATATTGTAAGTAACCAGAGGTAGACCATGGCTAAGGAGGAGTGGTTTTCATACCAAAGGTCAAACACTGTCAGGAAGGCAGCAAGCTTCACACCACGCAAAAATTGCTGTTCTAATGCAAAAAGTCCTTAAAGGAACGGATTTAAAAGGTTTTATCCCTTCCCTTCCCCACAGAAGTCTTGAGAAGGCAGAACTTTGTGTTTTGAGCAGTTCTGTAAAGCAGTGGAGAAGAGATGCTCCTGCACAGCTGGGTCTCTGGGCATGTTATGTACATATACATTGGCATATATATCTGCATACAAACACAGCATATGTGTCTTCCAAAAAACCACGTGCATGGATGTATCTGGACACATGTGCATTCACCCAGAACAGAACCTTTATACATTTGTGTTTATCGAGTGGGCTTTATACAGGGCAAAGTTCCCTTTGCTTTCTGCTCCCTGACATTCCAGGGAGAAAAATGTCCTGTTGTAGCCTCAGGAAAATAACTGAGCAAATAACTTAAAGGAAGAAAGAAATAACCAGGATTGTTCCAGTTAAGGAATTAGCCTGCCTTGCTTTTGCAATAAAGCTCCTCTCCCTCTCCCTGTCAGCCCTGGGCACCCTCCTTGCTTGAGTTTTAATTCTAGTCTCTAATCTCAGCCGCTCCTGTGATAAATTAATTGTAATGATAGAGGCCCCAGTTACGAGGTCTGCACCGTTTGCTTGTAATCTGAGCGACAGGTTTAGGGCCTGCTTTATTTAAGATGCGAGGGTAATTACATGGGAGTTAGCATATGCAGGCAGGGAGATATGATTCATTCTCCCAGCGACGGCCATGACACAGCTGTTTGTCGGATAAAATAGAGGAACCGTGTTGTTACAAAATGTTCCCCTTATTATACCTCATTAAAAACAAGGCTGCGATAAGTCAGACCTGGCAATGAATAAAATGTATTGCCCCCTGTAAAAGCTGATAGGAGAGAAAGAGGGTCTTCCGAGCAGGCTTGGGTCATTTATTTATTTTTTGTTCTCTTTCATGCTCCCTCTTCTTTCTTTCCCCCTGGTTTTCTGCCTCTCACTGGCTACTGGAGGGAAGAAAAGGAATGTTTTCTCTTGCTTTCTCTTCTTTCTTTTCTTCTTTCTTCCTTTCTTTGAACCTGCTTGTGCCCTCCCCTTCTGGGAGCGATCGCCGATAAGGCAGGGTCGGGCCAACGGCAATTAGCGAAGCCTTTGGCAGGGAACAAAAGGGGAGATTTGTTCCCATCGGCCTAACACGAGCTGTGCCTCTTCACCTTGCCTGAATGCAACAGGCTGAGAGGGATGGCGAGCTCCCTCTCCAGCCCAGGGGCCGGGGCCTTCCCAGGCAGGTTATTAAGAAAAAATAAATAATCAAAATAACACTTAAACTTTCCTTCCATGAGAGACAAGATTTTTTTTTTCCTTTTCTTTCCCTTTCCTTTAAAATAACCCAAGGAATGCAAGGTGATTCTCCCTTTTCTTCTGCAGGAAAACAGGGAAAGTTTAAACAATAGAAGCCAAAAGTGTGGGAGAAGGCCACAAGTGACTCTGAGAGCCCATCAGGGCGAGATGGATAGAAAGGGTGCCTCTGAACTGGCATGCCGGAGCAGAAGCATAAATCCATCGCCTCTGAGAGTCCTGGGGCACGGGAGTTCAAAGGATGGCTTTCACTCTCTCACCAGTGCTTTTTTCTTTGTGCACACTTTAAGCTGTCAGACTTGGTGGGTTGCAAGCATTCCTGCTTATTTATTTATTATTTTGGTGTCCTAAGGATACAATGTTGACTTTTGTCTTAAATTTTTTTTATTATTATTCTGGGGAAGATAGAGTAGTTTTAAAGTAGCAGGAGTAGTGAGAGGTCTTGCCTGTTCTGGAGGGTTGTCACTTGGGAGAGAGGCACCCACCAACTGGAGCAGAGCTCGAGGCAGGCAGCTGTGGCCTTTTGGAGCTGTTTGTATGGGTTGCATTAAACCAAATGACGTGTGTCTGGGTTTTTCTAACTTTTTTTTTTTAACTCTGATCAATACGTTCAGCTGCCTCTTCTCAGACCATTTGATTCTCTCTTGCGTATGTTGTTCTTTTCTTCCCACAATAGCTGAGATGAATGAATAAGGCTGATTGATAGATTGGCTGGTTTATTTTTAACTTAAGCTATTGAGGGAGATTTGTAAAACTATCATGATTTCTCTGGATGGATATTTAAGTTACAAATACCATAACATTTGGCTAACAAGATACTGAACTGCATTCAATTTAAGAATTAGATGCAATATCTTAGAAATAACTTAATAAAGTCCCAGACACAGCAAGTTAGTCCCATTTTAGGTTTGTTCCGTTGGGAATGAGTCCTGTTTGTAAAAATGCATATCTGGTTTGCATTCAAAACACCAGGTTTTTGGAAGGGTAGGTCATTGGCCTCTGTGCTGTACCCCAGTCCTGTGCTGCCATGGGGCAGGTGGTGGGTGTTAGCAGTGGTCTCAGGAGTGACAGTGATAGCAGAAGGCATTGCAATACTGTGGGTGATCATCGTGCTGTTAAACCAGTCAGGGACTTATGATGGTAGAGCTGGTGTCCTGGGCGAAGAAGAGCAGATTCCAGGGTGTAGGTTGTGTTGATGTCCCATCATTGCTCACAGCTTCTCCCATGCCAGCCAAAGGAGGCACAAGTATTTCCAAGTCTTGTCTCTGTCTGGTGGCAGTACTGTAGTGGAAACAGTGATTTCTGGGCTAGGGGCAATATCAGCTCATGGCAGTCACAGCAGTGCTGTGCACCTGCTGGGCTTTACAAGCCCTTTTTAGCTTAGGGAGATCAGTGCTGTGCACTCATGAAGAGCCTGTTCACATTTCCTTGGTCCAGGGACAGGGGGTACAATGATGAAAAGGCCTCTCAAGGCAAAACATCCCAGGCCCCTGTACAAGACCCTACAGCATTGCCATGGATGGCAGTAATGCTGCAAATTTCAGGATGAGACTGAAGGCTGATGTTGGAGTGCAGGGGAGAAGTCAAAGGCAGGATAGGCAGCTCTTGGACAGATTTTTTCCAAATCCCTGTGTTAACCACACTTTCCCAGACTGGATTGCTTGTCTCCTCACCTCCTCTTCCCACTTCTGTATTGATCCTCTGCACCAGTTCTCCTTTCTGAGTAGATCTTGTTTACAGAGATGTAATGAAGTGTCTTATTTCCAAATAAAATCCCGAACAAGCAGGAGTAATGGTTCACAGATTCGACCACTCCCACACTGGTAATTTACTAAAATTAAAACTTAATTAAGCCAGGCTCACTCAAAGGTTTTGCATAATTTAGTAGTCTGTCTTGGATAGCCACGGAGCTGTGCAGGCAGGCAGCTGAGTCAGGAGCCAGGTCTCTCACCCAGCTCTGGAGTCAGAGCTATTGCTTGGCATTTTGTACACCTATTTCTTCTCACTGGTAAGTTCTTAGAGCAGCTTAAAGGAGTGAGCTGGAATGACTGTCTCCTTTCTACTGAGGGGGAAAATGAGTTCCAGAGAAAAGCATCAACTGGCCAGGCTGGTGCTGTGAATAGTAGTAAAGAACCTGATGTCTGCACTCCCTCTTCCCTGCTCATGCATCCCATCAGCCATTCTCAAGATGTTTTAAAATGGATTATCACGCAGTAGCAGCATCTGAACTGGATATGTCTGCCAAGGAATGCAGCTTGCATTTTAAGGTCACATTGTGTGGGAATATGTCACCTTTGAGCACAGGACCACTTAGTGTCAGTTAGGGATGACAGCTTGGGACTGTGCAGCCAGGTTGTGATGAGGGTATTCACAGAACTTGCTGCTATGGATTAGGGCTCCTGTGCAGGAGAACATGGAGCAGGGAGGAGAGCTGCTTCCAAAGATCCTGCAGTCTAGGGAGGGAAGATCAGCAACAGGAGCAGTATTGAAGGAAAAATGGAAAGGCTTGAGGTGTCTTAATGGAGCAGAAGCAGAAGTGCTGAGGAGCATGTAGGAACAAAGACCAAATCGATGGGCTTCTATCAGTGTGTGCTAGACTGTACTGTCTCCCAGCCCCAGGAGATGCCCTGCAGAGCCTGCTGTTGAACAGAGAAGAAATTTTTGTACTCACAGTTACATGGTTTCTTTTTTTTATTCCATAATGGAAAGGGACAATTTTTATCACTGGAACCTGCTGCCTCTGAGAGAGCTTTGGAGAGTCCTGAGAGTAGAAATGCTGAGACTCTCTGATCCTGTGAAATGGTGTTGGTGGAAGCACCATTGTGGGAGGTGAGTAATGTCTGAAACCCATGGCTCAGTCAGTGCAGTTTGGCTCTTCTGCTGTGTGCAGGTACCCAACTGCATCAGATACACCCAAGCACCCCTGAGGAGCACTAAAGCCTATCTCAATTGTCCCACTGGTGACATGGGGACAACAGATGGGGACTGCCCAGGTGGGTCAGCCCAACAGGCCATAGGAGTGCTGGTGCCTTTCTAAAGCCTTTCAGAGATGTTGACTTGGCTGCAAGGGATGGATGAGCTAGTGGAGTTTGCTTCCTGCATAACCGTGTGTGAGTGGGGCTTACAGAGAAGACGTCTTCTCTGCAATGGGAATATGGAACTCAGGAAGATGTTTGAGAAGGAAACAGAGCAGCTGTTTAGCTGAAGATGCACAGAAGGGAGCTCACCTCAGAAAGTGAACCCTGAAATGTCCATCCCAAAGGTAAGGGAGCTGCAGAACTCAATGCCTGGCCCATGAGCACTGAATGGGACACCCAGCGCTGGTATGGAGGGGAGGGACACCAGCGAACTGCGAGGTTAAGGATCACCCAGAAGATGCCGGCTCAAGAGAAGGGGGGCACAGCAACAAAAGCCGTATGTGCGTGTGTGTAAAACCAAAGACCAGCCCTCCCCTCCCCCTCGCCCCATAGAAACCCACCGGGGGCTGGAGAGGCAGGTGAGTAAATCACCCGCCCGGCTCCATCAGCGCCGGTCCCTCCTTTGTGTGCGGCACAAAGGCGGGGAGCGGGTTATTTTGGGTGCGTGCGGGTGTGTTGTGACGCTCGGCACCCCCCGGCCGAGGCCGAGCGGGGCGCGGGCAGCGGGAGCGGGGCCCCCGCCGGGCTGGGTGCCCCTTGTCGCTGGTCCGAACCCGCCCCGGCCAGACAATGCCGAGGGTGGGCTGGGGGAGGCTTTTGTCTCCCAGTTTTATACACTCTCTTTTCAAGGTGGGGAGGAGGGAGAGGAGCTGAAAAAGTTTTTGAATTTCAATCAGGTTGGGCTTTGAAAGCCTTTCGCTTTTGTTGCGGGGAGAGGAGGGGAGGTTTACATTTCAGCTGAGCCTGGTGGCCGGGCGAGGGGGAGGGGGGGGCAGCCTCTTAAATGACATCAGTTTGGCTTCGGATGTTGGGGCTAGGCTTCCAAAAAAAGTGTCATCCCAGAGACCGCAGATTTGGCAGGCACAGGGAGAAGGTGTCGCAGGGGACTGTGATTCACTGTCGTGGTGGCTTTCTCAGTAGCTCCGAGCCAGGCATGTCCACCCGAAGAGCTGGGTGTGACACACAGGCCCGCCTGAATGGCCTGTCGTGGCGGAGCCGTGGCCACCCCCCGCCCGGCTCGTCCCCCCCACATCGCTGTAGCTTTGACTTGCGTAAGCTGAGGAAGAATGGACCCACCGATGCCTGGAAATCCGCCTCCTCCCTCCTTCCCTTCCCACCCCTTCTCCCGTTTCTGAGAGGTGTAATGGAGCAGATCTTAGAGGGAGCAGCTGCCTCTGCCCCCGTGCCTGCCTGCCCCGTGCTCTGCTTTATAACCTTGGGGTGAAAGGGGGGCGCGGGGTGACACCATGGCTCGGGTCCTCTTTCCTGTGCAGTGCCACAGCTGTCACCGCAGCACAGGCTTTGGAAAGGCTCGCTCAGCTGGATGCTGAGGCACCCCTCCGTTGGGCACCATGCAATTTCCAGTCTCGCAGCACAGTGATGGGGTGAGAGCAGCACGCTGTGACCTCCGTGAGCTGGATCATCTGCCCCTGCACCCCCGACCCCCTCCACAGTGCAGAGGCAGCAGGGGATGACCCTCTCTGCATGGCCAGCCCTGGGGGACAGCAACATCACTCATGCCAGCCCGTCATCCTCTCCAGTGATGTGTTCCTCGCACGTTGCTGGTGCTGTTCTTGCCTCCCATCTGCCCAGTGGTACAGAGTACCTGTACCAGCTTCCCTGGTTGAATCAGATGGTGCAGATGGCCCTTCCTCTTTTGTGTGTGGCACATTTGACTCCCATTCAGCTACAGAAGAGCTTGTTTTCCTTTGTTATGGGTAGATGTAAGAAAAGCACAAACCCGCACTTCCAAGAGCAGGTCTCTGCTCTCCTAAGGGACCATTCAGGTACACACCTCTGATATCAAAAATCAAACCCTGCCCTCTTCTTCTAGTTGCTGCAGTTCTTTGTGGGACAAACTTGGAGTAAAAAGTATGGAAGCTCTCATGAAAGGAGATATATGGTTTCACATGATGATTTTCCATTTTTGAGGAAAATCCTTAATCCTGGGACATAGATCCCAATTCTCAGGTCATAGAAAGAGTGTGACATTTCTGGTTTAAAGAAAATAAACTCAACAACCTTTGGATTTTGATCAGAAACATTTTGTGTCTCAGAAGTGTGTGTGCTGCCAGACCAGTGTGCCCTTGGCAGTGGAATAATTTTTTCTTCTTGTTCATCCATCAGAAGCAGCAGAGCAAGGTGGACAAAGGTTGCCAGGAGCAGATCTTAGCTCTTATAAAAGCAGGTCTCCTGTTCTACAGATATAAAGAACCCATTTCTGTTCCTCAAAAGTCAGAAGATCCAGAACTTCCATCTGCCCCAGGGGCAACAATTTTTCTGAAGCCTTGTTTCAATATAATTTGGGAGGAATTTCTGCAATACAAAGAATGGTTTGGAATGAGTCTCATTTAATCCTGAATCTTTCTTTTAAAGTTTAGTCTATTAAAAAATATGGGCAGCCAAATGAAACCCCAGCAGAGGAATGTCTGGAGAGCTCACCAGCTGCATTGCAGTGGCTCTTTGAGGGTCAGATGTCCTCCATTGCTCCACATTGTGTTTGTGCATTTTCAATAATACATTAGCTTTACCCCTGAACAGTTCTTACTAGGTAGAAATGCAAAATATAAATCATGTTTCTTAGAGCAGTCTTGTTGTATGCCCTTTCTACCTGGTGTAGAGTTTCCTTTGTCTTTAAAACACTATGAAAATTCACATTGATTGTCTTGAGAGTTACAAAGCAGCTTCACAGAATCACTGTGATGCTTGGCATTGAAGGACCTTCCTGAATTATCCCTGTTTTCTATCTCTGATGCAAGGCCAGTAACTTCAGTCGGTGGCTGGTATGGCGGTACCCCTGTTCACCATCTCTGCATCAAGCTGTAAGGGTCTGGTTTAGAAATCAGTTAGAAGAAAGTGTTGGTGGACAATGAAGACTGACCATCCCTTTCAGGAACATCACAGTAACCCAAAGGTGTGCCTGCTGTTGATCCCTACGCTGGGCAGACATTGCCAGCAGGTGCTTTATATCCCTCATCATCAGGAACTCTGGAAGTGACCCGAGGTTCTGTGGAAGACAGCATGCAGTGTCCTGCTTCCTATCTGTGTGTCTGGGTACCTGTACCTGCCCAGGCTGCCGGGGTTCACCAGGGTGGCACAGCACCCAGAGCGTGACCCAGCATTGCTCAGAGCTGGAAGATTGTCAAGAGAGGGAGAGGTTCAAAAGAGAAACAGGTTTGGGGAAAAGCAGCTAGGCCTTGAAAGCAGAGGTGTTGAAATGTTTGTTTCTGAAACTAGCAGCAGAGCTGGAAGGGCAGATGTTGTT
This sequence comes from Ammospiza nelsoni, assembly GCF_027579445.1. NCBI lineage: Eukaryota > Metazoa > Chordata > Aves > Passeriformes > Passerellidae > Ammospiza > Ammospiza nelsoni. Next base: position 26,456,504 of record NC_080641.1, read on the forward strand.
TCCTGGTAGGGTTGTGCGGATGCACAGTGAGAGGTGGAGATCAAGTAGGGTAAATGCCCTTTGTACATTAACCTGATCCACAGCTGTGGGAAATCCTGCCATGACCCATATTTATGTTCATATTTTATTTTTATCTATTTACCTCTCAATTTAAGCAAGATAGGACTGGATGTCTCCTCATAGAGGACTCATGTCTGGTCTCAGCTACGTCCTGCGAGTGTTCAGGAGCTCCTGGTTCCAGCAGCATTACACAAGTATTTATGCTGGCAAGGTGAAAGTCAGAATCTGGCCCTGCCACCCCTCATTCTTCTTGTAGAATCCTTTTTGGTTTGTAGCTTGCCCATGAGTCGATGCAACTCCATTTTGATTCTCTCTTCTTTGATAAAATCCCCACAATCTAATTTTTACTCTGATCCCAGGGCCTAAGGTGCCACCCCAAAATAAAAATGTATCCTCCCTTCCCCAGGTCCCAGGAAGTTGTTTTCCTCTGCCTTCTGCAGTGCAGGTTAAGCCAATGCCAGCTCTGGTCTCGGGAGATTCCCCGCAACCCCCACTTGCCTCGCTCCGTCGCCGGCAGCTTTTTCATTATTTATTTAATGTCTTGTACCGTAAATAATGGTGACTTTATGGTTATTAGGAACGGGTTAAGGTACATGCGGGCAGCACCAGGCTGCCTTCAAAAGGAACAGGCCCGGCATAAAATGTTGCGATAATTGCTTTACTGCTGAGTGCTTGGTCTTTATTTTGTGTCCGATTTGTCTCTTAAGCCAGCGTAACATTCTCCCCGCTGCAGGAGAATGCAGAGAGCAAATTGAAGGTCTGAGCGTGAACAATGCAACATGGTGCACTGCTGGGTTTTTCTTTTCTTTCCTCTTTCTTCGTTCCTCTCTCGACCTCCCTCCAGTCATCTCTGCTCCCCCTCCCCCTCCAGCCTTGTCTTCCTTTCTGCCGCTCTGACTCTTCCACCTCTTGGCACCCTGTTTATGGTAGGTGAGATGGGAGCTGGGAAGCTAGCAGGTCTTCTTCAAAAGCAAAGAAAAAAAATATAGCAGTGGAAAGTACCTTCTTATACAAAGCCAGCCATGTCCTTCAGCCCAAAGCACATGTCCCAACCCAAAAATAATGATGACTTTTCCACAGTGGTAAGAACAGCCACGGGCACAGCAGCTAAGGATACTCCTGGGTGCCCACACCTGCATGGCAGGTGTACCAAGGAAGAGATGGAAGGGAACAGGTCATGGAAGCAGGTGGGCTTTTAAAACAGCTCCCAAGGTACTGGGGCCTGGAGTATGCTTGTGTCATCCTGCTGTACAGGATAATTACCCTGTTAGAAGTAATTGCACATGATGTTGTGGTTTCATTTGTGATTTTTCTAAGGTGAAGCTCCGCTTTCCCTCCTCTTAACCACGAAAGGCCACTGTGGTTACACTGTTGACAATGGGAGCTTTCTGGAGCAGGGCAGCCGTGGTTGGTGCATCAGCCATCCCGAGGATGATGCAGCTCTTTTCCCACCTGTGTGCTCTTTCCTGGCCTGAAACCATCAGAATTGCTTTCCCCTAAAATTTGTTTTTGGCGGAGAGCTAAACCAAGTGCCAGCCTTGTTCCAGCATGGCATGCAAGCTGGCTCTGGGCTGCTCCTGTGACCTTGACAAAGATGCTTAGTTTGCCTTGACCTCAGTTATCCTGGCTGTGAAATGCCATCACTGGCCCAAATTTGCTTGATTTGAGTCTCTGTTTAGTAATTGTCTAGAAAGTGCTGTACCAGAGGGACAGAGATCTGTCAGAGGCAGGTGGAAGTAAAGGATGCAGTTTCTCATCTAATCTCTGGTTGAAGAAAAATCATTGCTAATTGACATGGCCTTGTGGACTCCTCTGGAGTGCCCGAGTCTCCTTCATAATGGAGGAACTTGCTATGGTTGGAAGGTCAGCAGTTTCCTGGTTATGCAGTATGTGCTGGCAGGATGGGATGGGGTGATGGGAGCTGGCCTGATACAGAGCATAGAACAGTCCTTTTTTCACACCTTTCTAGCAGTGTTGGGGACAGTGAAATACCTACTTTACTAGGAAGAAACAGAGGAATGGGATTCAATTGTAAACAAGTCCACAGCCTTCTCCTGAAGACTTATTCAGGAGTTTTCTGAGAAGTTCAGAGTCTCTCTTATTGGTGATTGAACCTTTATGCTTTATATACCATATCTCTGGTATGGAGAATTTAAACCAAAATATATCCTCCTGGCAGATGTCATCTTCGAAAAAGCTTCAGTATGAATTTTGCTCTGGATTTAAGATTTGGCTGTTACCCTAAGGGCAACAGCTACCTGCTGAGAAGTTCATGTGGGCAAAAATTCAGCTTTTTAATTTGTGGTCTCTTCATGCCTTAGCTAGAGATAGGATGCTTACCTGAAATTTAAATTGAAGGAGTTTTACCTTTGCTGGGCCTCCGGAAAATATGATTTGCAGAGCAAATTATTTCACCAAAAAAAAAAAAGCTGTTGGGTTTTTTTTCTTCACAAGGATCCAGGAATTATTTCATTCAGAAAGTGCTAATCATCAATTTAAGCTTAAGAATCAATGGATTGTAGCCGTGGCAAAAGCCAAATCAATGCTGAAAATCTGACCCATGGATAGGTTTGGTCCCCTTTCTCACACTCCCCACCTGCCTTCCTTCCCCCACCCTCTGTCCCCTAGAGGAGCGATAGAGGAATTAATAAGGCATAAGGGGAAATATGAATGAATTGGGCTGAGCGAGAGAAGGAAGAGCAGGAGGAAGGATTTGCTCTTCGTATCTGAACAGCTTTAATTAGCTGGTTTTTAGTCTCTTTGGTTTGGTTGCTTGTAAGGGTAATCCAGTTAAAGGGAGTGCCTTTCATCTCTGTTAGACTTTTCTCAGCAGAGAGGGATGGGTGAGCTGTGCTGGAGCACAGGGTGCTGTGGGCAGGTGGGAGCCGAGGCCACCCCAAGCCCCAAATGTGATTGTTCCTACAGGGCTGCTGCCTTTAAAAACAACTAAAATAACCCAACTCTGGTGCAGCCTTCTAGCTAGCCACGAAAGTCAGCGGTAAAATGGCCAATGTGCTTCTCTGGGCTTAATGTGTCCTGTTTTCTGACCCCGAAACGTTTTCTTTATGAAAGGATCAAGTTGGGAGCATTGTCCCAGCGCCTTGAAAAGAGCTGCACAGAATGCTCTTTTGTGTTAAGTTGCTTCTTTTTTTTTTTTTTTTTTTGCCACTGCCTGCTGTGTTTTTTTCCTCCCCCTCCCTCCTGCCTGATGGGGGGAGAGGCTGGGACGGACAGTGATACAGACAGAGACTGTCTTGATGAACCATCTGTGCCACAGTGTAATCCAGTGGAGCTGAAAAATTAAACAGCAGTTTCAATTAACTTTGTCTCTCTGGCTCTTTTTTCTTCTTCTTCTTCTTCTTCTTGGAGAGGAGTTTTATTTTAACCCCTTGGAAGCTATTGGTATGGAGAGGATATCAGTGTGGGCAGGGCACATGTGAAAACACACACCTGAAGTCAGGACAGCATCCATGAAACCCAGCGTCCTGTCTGGTGCAGGACACACTGGCTGCAGTAGAGGATGGTTCAGCAGGGCATGTAATTTTGGAATAAATGGACCACAGGGGAACTTCTTCTTACTTTGTTGAAAGCATGTGTACTCCTTTAAAAAATGACACTGACAGTTTTTGTTTACTTTTGTTGCTATAACCCAGGATGTTTCCATTATCCTGTTTAAGTGGAGTTTTTTACCTCACTTGGATTGTAGCCTCAGCCTTACAGCAAGGAATCACAGGGATTAACTATATGTTGTCTATAACTATTGCCTTTTTATCAATTGTAAGGGGGTTTTGCCATTCATATTTTTTATTTATTTCCCTTCTTCCTTTACCAGAGGAAAGCATAGTAGGTGTTATTTTATTAAAACTACTCCTGCTCCCTCTTTCATATGCCCTTTGTGACTATTTCTACTTCTCTTCTACAGAAAAGATAATTTCATTCTTTTTGGGGAAAAAATTACTCTCAATTTTGGATAGTGGCTATGGTTCATGTGAACATTTCTCTTTGCAGCAGAGTTGGCATCCCAGCTACTGGTGCATGTATGGGTCACCCAGCTTGTGGTTACCATGGCTTTTTAGGGAGAATCTGGCTTTTTTCCTGCTGATGACTCTGGCTGTCTTATGTGCATTTAGAAAACCCAAAACAGTTGTCAGCCAGTCATTGAGCTGAGAGTATTTGCCTTTGGAGGAGGCTTTCTCTGAGGGGTTTAGTAAATCTGAACACAGATTCGTGGCCATCTGAACTAAGGACTCTTAGTTTGGCTACTGTTTCCAGCAAGTTGCTGGACACTGCAATGGGGGTTTGCTCATCTGTAATCCCCATGGCCATCTTTAGGTCTCTTAGAGACATAACCAATGTTTTGCCCTCCAGTCCTCTGGCATAGCAGTTGTGATAATTCTCATACTATTTTGTTCTTAGAAGCTCCCTTTAAATCCAAAGGACTGTCAATACTTTACTAGGGAGATGAACCTCATTAGTGCTTTATTTTGAAGGAGAAATGAAGCACAAGGCAGCCAAAGGACTTGCCAGAGTAACCAGGTAACCAGCATCATGTCAGAGTCTGGTCCATAAGCTGGAAATCCAGGCTGCTCCCTGTTTTCAGTGGAGCTGAGGAGGATATCCAGCCCTGTCACTCCCACATTCCCTCACTTTCATCTCTCTGGGCCTGGGAACTTGAATTCTTTTAACCTGTGTACTGTGCACACACAGAGGCAGTCTCCCAGCGCCTCACTCCTCCAGCTCATCTCTTGCCTTCCCTCTCAAACACGCAGCAACTTCCCAGAGCCCTCCCAGCTCTACACCCTCCTCCTCATCAGCCTTCCTCCTCAGCAACTTCTCTTCTCCTGCACTTGTAGCACAGCAGCAGCAACTTTTCCCCAGCAGTGTTCTTAGGGAAAGACCCATGTGGATGGCTCCATGCCTGCTTCTCCTCCCAGAGCTCACACTGGGGGCATGGAGGTGGCAGAGGGGTGGGGTGCAGAACCTGGGCCCAGTTGTTGTCCTTGGCTATTGAACACTCCAGGATCCCATCCACAGCTTTGCCAGCTGAAGGATAGGGAGGGAGGACCTTTGCTTTGCATCAGAACAAATTCTCGTGGTTCCTGGGCCCATTCTGTGGGAGCTGGGACAAGGGGACTGTGGATGACAGCAGAGACACAGCTCTGCAGCCTGTGCACCTCTGCCTTAGGCCTGCATCGTGCAGCTGGGTAGGCCCAGACAAAGCAAAAAATATACCCCAGCCCATGTCCTCAATCCACTGACTTCTGCAGCCAGAAGGGGAGGTTGCTGAGGATTGTGAATCCCCTTGAGTCCCCCATTGCAGCTAGAGCTTGTCCCTTCCGAGGCTGGCAGACAAGCAGGGGATCAGCAGCGCCCCAGTGCCCACAGCCCTGCGGCCTTCACCCTGCGCCCTCTCCGGCGAGCCAGCCAGAGGGTCTCCCCCTCCATGTGGGCAGCTTCCCGGTTACCAGGGGCTGCTGCTGGCATGACAGGGGGGAAGAATACTCAGCAAATTGCTTTGCTGCACATCTTAAAGTGACCCTTGATTTGATTTAAACAAAAACAAAAGGGGGCTGGTGGAAAGCGGGGCAATTGGCGGGCGCAGCCCTTCTTCTGTGTCTCACACACACAGACTCGCATAAGTGACAGCTCAGTGGGCCGCTGTTGAGCGCTTTCATTGCACTGGCTCAGCCTTTAGCTCAGGAAAGCCAAAGTGTCTGTCACTGTGTCCCTCTCTGGCCCCCCCACGCCTTTTCTTTTGCTTTTCCCTTTCTTTCCCTCCCCCTCTCTGCAGAGGAATGGGCGAGACCTTTGCATTCAGAAGGAGGATGGCTCTGTGAGGTCTCACTAAGGGTGGAAATCGCTTTAGCAGAGTTGATGTTTCTTTGTTTAGGGGCAAATTGTGCCCCTTCTCTGTGGCTCTAAGAGTTGCCAGATGCTGTCATCTGCAGGGGGTCCCCAGAGAGGGGTGCGGGAGCTACAGGAGGAGAGGGAGGACTCTGGTTTGGGAGGGGAGGTGTTGCCTTTTCAGTGGATACAGGAGCAAGGACACAAGGGGGAACAGAGGAAGGTTAAGGAGATTTGTTGTCAGTGTCTGGAGAACTGCCTGTGAGCAAGGGCACAGAGAAGTGCCACTGGTTGGAAAGGACATGCTCCTTCCTCACATCCTGGGGCTGTGAGCTCCATGCAGTTTGAGTACAAGCTCTCTCTAGATGCTTTGGTCTGAGTTTCTGCTGTTATTTGATATCACATCAGATTACCATGCTGCTTCTACCTCCAGCCTTGACCAAAATGGAGCCCTAGGATGAATTAACTGGCACTGAGGGAGATGGATTGGGTATTGCATTTCAGTGTCTCTAGTTCATTTTATTGGAGCTGACCATATCCAGCTCTTGTGGCTAGAGTAGATCCATTCCTTGGTTTTCACATGAACCTCACACAGAATGCATTATAGTAGGTTCAATAAAAATCAGTGAACAGAATCAAGGAGCACACAGGGTGTTTGGAGATGTAACAATGGGTGTGATGGGGCAGACCCTCTTACTGCTCACCCTGGAATCACCCACTGCAGACAACTGCAGACACTGCTCTCCCTCTCTCAGTATCCCAGAAAGGAGCTGAACTTGAAAGCACCAGCAGAGTTTTGAGAACATGCCTAGTACCTCTCCTATGATGTCCAGGCATGTGGTCTTGTCCATTTGTGGCCAAGTGTGAATGAGTTTGGGATGATACACTCTCCTGAGCTCCTGGACCAGGGCTGCTCCTACTTTGACAAGTGAGCGGCCCTCTCAAGCACCTGTCCCTCACCACCCTTCATGAGCTGTCTGACACCCTTGCTGAGCTCTCATCCCAGATGTGTGCATGGTCTTGTGTACTCTCATCTCTGAGGAGTCAGAGCATGGTCACCTCAGCTCTCCTCAGCTGGTCATCCTTCTTGGGCATGATCCTGCAGGCTCTGCCTTGATGGCAGCAGATGTCAGATCCGTGTACTACCTCTGAGGATGTTCTCAGATCACTTCCAGGCTCAATGCCAGCACTTTGGGTGAAGAGGCTGGTTGGTATTTGGAAGCAGATGGGGTGGCTGCTTTAGCAGCAAATTGCTGTAAACCATGGTATGGGGAGTGTGATATGGAACATGAATTTCGTCTTGTGTGCTGCCCCAACAGTCATTCTCTGTGTTCTCCATTCCCAGGGGCAATGTCAGGCTCACCACAGGTCTGCTTTGGCAGAAGTAAAGGGAAGAAAATATCTCCCCTGTGAGGGTTAAGGAGAGTGACTTGTGGGGTAATCCTGCAGAGTACTCCTGCCAGCCCCCAATTCATACGCCTTGGCTGTGCTGAACTCTTTCTCTCAATTCTTTTGGCAACCTCACAGTTAAAAACTTTACCAGTTTCTTTCTCTTTTTCCCTTCCTTCCTTTTCAGAGCTGACAGGGGCAAAATAAAGGCTTTATTTTTTTTTAAACAATTTTGTTCCTTCTGGGAGTGATGGAGCGAGAGTGAGTGAAGATTATAGCTCTGTGTGCCGAAGACCTTCATAATGGGGGGAGAAGCAGTGACATAATGGGAACCTAATGGCAGTAATTGGCCCTGGTTTTGACAGGGCCTATATCACAGCTCAGGAAAAAAAGAGATGTTTAAAGTAAAAATTTACACAAAATTATACGGTTTGGGGGGTGAAAACGGCTGTTTGGTTTTTATCTCTCCTTTTTTCCCATTCCTCCGGGGACATTGCCTTGCACTGTGTTTGTGTGTCTGTGTGTTTTCATGTCCATCACTTAATCAAAGTCAGAATGCGGGTCCCTGAACAAGAGAGCCCTCTGCGTGGCGCCCAGGTTTTTAAAGCTCTGGGTCAGATGCTGAAAGCCAGCACAGCTGTAGTCTCCTTCAGGAGAAGTGGGACATGGGGACCCCACTGAGATTTCTCTGGGGCTTGGCCATTGCAAGGCTGGTGGCACAGAAAGCAGGGAGCATGGTGGGGCACAGATGCCAGAACAGAAAAGAGGAGCTATGGGCAGGGATGTCTTTCTTGTTGCCTTGCACACCATGGAGTGAGATCCCTTCTACCTTTCTGCACCTCCACTTGTAGGGGCTTGAAGAGCCCCCTAAAAGCCTTGCTGTCTTGTAAAAGCTTGCCCAAAGAGAGAATGGTGAAAAGAATATACATCCAGCAAGAAGGATAGATGTGTAAAGGATGTACAGTGAAAAAGAATGTACATCCAGGGAATTGCAGCCCTGAGTCCAGAAGCTGCTCTGCCGTCCTCTTGGCCTTGGCTCACTGTGCTTCCTTTAGTGTTCATTCTGGTATGCAGACAGCAGAGGTCCACAATATCTCACCCACCCTCAGACCCTTTGAGCCTCCTTCCCTGAATGTAGCCACAGTTTTCCAGCCCTAGACAGCTCCTTGATTATCTCCCAGGACCCCTTGCTGCTTCAGTCCAGATCATCTTTTCCTCTCTCCATCACTGTGGTACATGGGGACAATGTGCTTTCTCCAACACGGCCATGTCAGCACCAGCAAAAGTAAAATGCTGGCCCAAGCTCTGATCCCTTTGCAGGCTTGGACCACACTGCATGCTTTTTGTTGCCATTCACAGTGTAAACTGAAGTCCAGCTTGATGTCTTCTATCATGCTTGATGTTTCCAACTTCCATGCACATTTTCTTGCTCAACACAATCTCAGTCAGCTTTTCCCTTGGAATAGCAAGGGAATAGTGTGTGCTGATGAAAGACTCTACACCAGGGGATTGCACACTTAGCCAGAAAGGGGCCACAGGACCAGAGCTGTGACTGCAAACAGAAGCTTGGAAGTGTGGCACCAAAAGCATTTGTGTGTTTCTGTGAAATTTCGTATTCACTGTTGGGACAGAGACTCAGACTTGTACAAGACCCTGCAGACGTGTTCAAGAAGTGAGTGCACCACATGTGATTGTGCCTGCTCAGTAACAAAGTGCGTTACTGCAATTTGGATCACAAAGCTATTCTAGAAGATATGGAGATGCTTCTTGAGAGCATTGAGTGACAAATTCCTCTGTCTGTAAGCTGGATTTAGCACAAAGGGCTGCTGGTCTTATGAACAAAAGATTTCAGTTGGGATGCGCGTTGGTTTGTTTGTTGAAACGGTCTCGATTCTTTCACTCTTCTGTCTTTAGGACCTCAAAGAGTATGTAGTAAATCACCTCAAGGCTTGCCATGTCCATCACCCAATAGAAGTTGGACAATATTGTTCAAGGACTGACCCCAAGGGACTAGCCTGGATGCACAGCAGGTACAGTTATCCCATGGGAATGGCCAAAGGGAGCTTGTGCATGTTTTGCCTCCATTCTGACCAAAATGAAACCAGTAGTTTCGCAGTAGTACAATCTGAAAGAGACAAAGAGCTTAAAATGGGATCTCTCAGTAAAAATGCCTTAGGGCTGTTGTTACGCCACCATGTTAAGGGATCAATAGTCATTTGGACCAGATTGAGCAGAGAAAAAACTAATCTCAGCAAGCACCATTCCCTTTATAGCTAGGTTGGAAGTGGCGTGCCATGGTCCTGGAGAGTAACCTGGGCTCACTGGGCACTTGGTGAATTTGCAGGCCTCAAGTGGCCCACTCTGGTGTGACATTTTGAGAATAAATAAATCAATCTATTCTCTAAGCTGTGAGCAGTTGTCTGTTCTTCACTGAAGTCAAATGACAGTCACAACACAGAAGCTCTATGCTGATCCACCAGGCCCACACAGATCACCCACTGCCAGGGTCTGCCTGGAGAAGGTCTTACCTTGGCTCAACTCCTGCAGCTGTCTCAGCTCCCCACATCTACCAGAGAGAACAGAGAATTTGCTTAACTCCAGTTGAGGGATGGCAGTGCAAAGTCCCAGCACCTGTACTACTGGCTGCTTGTGGGGAAGAGAAGTCCTTTTAACACTAAAGGCTGAGCACAGCTGTAACAGTTCCCAGTGCTTGCTTTGCTTCAGTCTGGGGTGTCTCTCTGCTGACCCCACTGTCGAGCTCATGTGTGTGAGAATGTGTGTGCCTGTGCGCATGCACCTGACTAACCTTAAACAAGTGTGCAAAACTCATTTGCCTCCCCAGCTCAAAGGCTGCAGAGCTGCTGGGGACCTTGGAGGGCAGGGGGAAGGCAACATCTGTTCAAAACAAAACAGTGCCTCTTGCTAAATGGCCTAGAAAGCTCTTGCGAGTGGGGTGCTGGGTGGAGACTCCAAAGCTGGGAATGTTTTGTCTGGAGGAGCTGGGATCGGAGGTGGGTGTCCATAGGGGCTCCCACATCCTGAGAATGAGCCACATCTGGGGAAGTCGTTTGGCTGGTGCTGATGGTTCCCCGAGCGCTCTTGGCTTTAATGACTCGTGATGCCGCAAGAAGTGGTCCTGTAATGGCCATTCCATGCTTGGCCGAGGGGCACGTGCTCTGCCCCCACACCGCTGTGTTTTCTCACTCCCACAGGGGACCAGGCACCTTCCGCTCTCCAACTGCCCCAGGCAGAGCCACCTGGAGACCCCAGTGCCTCCAGGAAGGGTCTGGGGGATTTGCAGGTTGCAGTAAGGTGTGCTGTTGGTGGTCATCCAGGTATTTGTCCTGGCTCTGCAGTACCCATCACCAGTGCTGGGCTGGTGTTAATTGTACCTGCATGCAGAAGGTTCAGAGGTGCTGGCTAAGCTAGGGTGTGGATGCCGACCCAGGAGCTTAAGTCTGATTATTGATCTGCTGCTAGTACTGGTAGGGAGGAGGGCAGCACCCTGACCTGGAGCAACAGTCCTGGTTGTTCCATGGCCTGGGAGCTGAATTTTCAGTGAAGATATTATCTATATGTCATTGCCTATAGCAGGGCTGACTAAGCTTCCAGACACCAGCATCACGCTTGTCTTCTGGAACTTGTACGGGACCAAGCACCCCCAAACATGGCCCTGTGGTCACATAACCCTTCTTACTGTGCAGCTGAGAGGTGGTGATGGCGCTTGTCCCCCTCCTCCCTGCCAGACTTCCACAGATTTCCATTCAGAAAAGCCCCTGGCTTGGACCTTGCACCCTTCACATGGCATGAAGAAATCTAGGCAATCCTGTCAGTCCAGCAACTGGCCAGGCCTACCCCCGTGGCCATTTTCAGCTGTTCTCAGAAAGGAGAATTGCTGTGGAATTTGTCCTGCTGGGAAGCAAATTAGTGATCTGTTTAATCCAGCACCTTGCCTGTAATGGTGAGCAGAGCTCACTACTCCAGCAAGTCTGAGTGCTCTGCAGTTGACAGTTTGGGGTTATTCCCCTCCATCCCTTGTGCCCCTCACTAATAGGCTTCAGCTGAAATCCCCTGGCTGCATGGCAAAGCCTAAGGAAAAGTTCCCTCAACCAGAAGTTGCCTGCTTCTGTCTTGTTGCTCAGTGGTGCTCCTGTGGCCTTTCTACTGTCCAAGTACCATCATTATTCCTCCTTGGGAGGGTTTTGGTGGGCCCCTGTGTAGTTTCAAGTGGTATGTGCACATCAGGGGTGGGACTCTGCCTTCCTCTGCTCACCCTTGGCACAGAAGCTGAAGCCCAAGAGGAGCCAAGGATAATGGAGCTGGCACTACACAAAGTGTGCATCCCAGCTCTCCTCTGAGGATGCTGCTAACCTTGCCAGGTGTATGGGGCTGCAGTGGGCTGACCCTCTCTCACTGCTCCAATCTCTCTTAACCCCAGAGTGCAGAGTCCCACTGTTGAGTACCCACAAGTCATTTTGTACGCAGACACAATGTTCTTCAGGTTCCAGCTGTGGTGAAGGACAGAAAGGCAGAGTCATTGCCTGATGCCTCCGGACTTTCTCCTTGGTTGCGCTGGTTTGAGAGTCTGCTGCAGTCTGTTCCCACCTTTGCTGTCTTGACAATGTCCAGAACTGTTTCAGGAGCAGTCAATCTGCACTATTGACTGTTTCCTTCTTCCTTGCCTCCTGCGCCTGGTGTGGGTCACCATCCTCTGGTGGCTTCTCCTCCTTCCCACCCGGACCCTGCCAGAAGGTTTGTTTTCATGCAAAACCAAATGCAAACCTAGGACATAACTATCAATAAGCTTTGCATGTACATTTAGGCCACTTGCAGGGTTCAAGACCCTGCTTAGCTCCAGGTTGCAGCATCCGGTATCCCATCCTGGCAGGAGCCTGTCCGCTGTGCCAGTGGGGAGCAGGGAATTCCCTCCCTCCGGCTGCCTTGCGCAGCAAGCGCTCATAAAGCCGCAGGTGTGGGATGTTTGTTATTTAGTCTACAGCCTGGTATGTGACAGTTTCTTTTCTACTCGGAGTGGTTTCAGATAATTAGTACATTATGATTCTACCACCTTGAGTGGGGGAGAGAGGAGGGGGCAGCCCACCCTCAGACTACTTGTAATTTCACATCCTGTGTTTTATGGACCCGAACTGTTCGGGGCGGGGAGTTGGATAGGGGGGGATCAGAGAGCAAACAGCAAATCCTTCCCCCACTTTCACCATCCACCAAACCCTGGGGTTGTTAGGGTGGCCAAATGTTATTTTGCAGAGTTGTAACTGGCTTAATTCAAAGATGTTTGTTTGTGCTTTTTTTCTCCTCTTTTTTTTTTTTTTTTTTCCATTCTAAGGCCTGAATGCCTTAAAAAAGGAAGAATGAAAAACAAGATGCTCTTTCTCCCGGCCTGTCCATGCTCCCCTCTCCCTTTTTATTACACGCTTATCGCTTCTTTCCCTCCTGCTTTTGAAATTGATTTCCTTTCCTTTCTCCCCTATTCAGGGCCTAAACGCTGAATGTTCGATATTTCATTTGAGGCCGCTAATCGCATTACCACCCTTGACGTTTTACAGATATCATATTATGGGCGCAAATTTGGCAAATTATTAGCGTTGTAATGTATAGCTTGTCAAAGGTATTTAAGACACTAAGAGCCCTGGGCTTATCAGGGTTCGCAGAGAGCTCTCGTTGAGCTTTTGAAATGCAGAGAGCCGGTTATAAAACACACTGTGACTCTCTTTTCAGCTTGTAAAAAAAGAGAGTGTGAGAGAGGGAAAGGAGGGGGAAAAATATCATCTGTCTATCAGGGTCTTCTAGGGCTGATAACAACCAAAATTCTTCTCTGTGGGTTTCACTGGAAATGTGAGAAGCTTTTAAAACATTTCACAAGCTGTCTGGGAAAGAGGAAAAAATCTTTATTGAAAGGATGTAGCAATCTTTTTACTGAGGTCTATTTATCTCCTGGGAACAAGCTGTAAGTAGGAGTTCCCCTCCCCACGACTGGACGGGTTTGGAGAGGGAGTTTGGGGTCCTGCAGTGCTTCTGTGGTGACTCCTCCTGGCTCAGCCCTGGATGCTGGGGTTGGAAATGGGTCCCAGCAGCCCTCCTTCACCCTAATCGGCCGGGATGCTTGTTCCACAACCTGCATGCCAGCCGCAGGAGAGAGGATGAGGGAAACCCCTTCCTGGGTGTCCCAGAGCAGCTTTGGGCTAGGCAGAGCAGGACAGAGACAGTGTCGGCATTTGCTCAGTAACCTCTCCCAATGGGAGGTGTTTCCTCCTCGATCAGTTTATTAAAATGGTTTTAAGTCCTTTTAAAGCCCTGTGGGGGATTTGTGCCTTTCCTTGGTGTCGAGATGTGAGCGTGTGTGTTCCCCCCTCTCTTTTCAGACCGAGGGAGGAGGGGGCATGGCAGCGCTGGGTCACATTTTGCTCCCAATATTGTGATGCTAACAAGCTGTGGAGTTCGCCAAGGCAAAGCGGGGTGACAGGGTTGGCGTGATTCACTCCCCGCTGGCAGCAGAATGGATATCATGTGTCTTATTACGGAGTTAGACAGACAGAGCCCCACCACTGAGAGCTGTCAGTCCTTCCTCCGCTTGACAAAAATAAGCCATAAATAAGCAAATGCTTCACAGCAAGGGGGCGTGTGTGTGTGTGTGTGTGTGTGTGTGTGTGTGTGTGTGTGAAAGAGAGGAAGAATGGCTCTGTGTGAAATACCCATGGGGGCTGCGTTTGTAACCCTGTTTGTAAGAGGAAAAGTGGGTGGGATTTATGCCCCTGGGTCTCCACAGAAGAGGACGTCTGTCTTCCCATTGCCTTGTGTAAGTGTTTGGAAACATAACCTTGTGCTTGTGTACACCAGGCAGTGCACATCTGGGCCAGAGCGTGCCAGCACAGTGGGTGTGCAAGCATGGTCACAACTGTTTGTTTGGGAGGCAGTGTCAGCAGGAGGGGTAGTGGGAGGGTTCCTGTTGCAGAGGTATTTCACTGTAAGGACGTAGTGAGATGCTGAGGTTGGTAGAAGCTTTAAAAGTACCTGTTGCACACTCATGTGGGCCTATCTGCAATGATGGTGTTGTGGGATGATGCAAAGCAGTAGGTTCAGGGAGCACAGAGCATCTCTGAAAAGAGCTGAGCAGGGGTGCATGGGTGAAGTGCCTATCATGTTCAGCAAGCTCTGCCAGCACCTATTAAGATAGGAGAACATGCAGCTCTCAAGGGCAGGGAGCCTGTCTTGTCTGGGGCAGGAAAGGTCCATGGTCTTGTCAGAGATACTCTATGACAGCATAAGTGAAGGACCCTGAGTCCATGCTCCTTCATGTGCCCTGTGATGGTTGCAGCCATGTCACCCATCCCTCCTGGGGTAGAAACAGGGATTAGCACTTGATGCCCTGTCTCTTCTGGTGAGTGCAGCAGGTTTTCCTGGCAGCACTGTGCAGTCCCCTTCCACTGTGGGTGCTCTGCTATTCACATCCTCCCAGCAGCTTTCAGCCTCTTCCCATTTTGTGGTGCCCTGGGGGTTTCCAGCGAAGGTGCAGAGCCCAGTTTCAGAGCACTATTTGATCCTCAGTTCGCTTTTCTTGTTCAGCATTCCTGGGTAGCTGAGAAGTAATCCATGGACCCCCGGGGGCCACAGACCAAGGGCTGCAAATCCCTGCGCTCCACTTAAGCCTGTCAGGTTTTGTAACTGCCCTTGTACCTGTGGGGGGGCAGGGGATGCTGTCCTCTGACCAACCAGGTAAAGCAGTGAACCACAAGATTTTCATGACTTTCAGTGCCATATAAAGCTGGTCAGTAGCCCTGTGCCATGAAGCAGTTTTGGGGCAGTGGTATGGGTTGGAAAGGCAGAAACATCAGCCACAGGGCAGGCAGCTGTGCACAGTCCAGAAAGGTGCTGCTGTTTGTCTGTTCTTGCAGACTGCTGGTGCTGTAAAGGGAAAGACAAGCAGGATTTGGGCAGGGATTCTGGGATGGCTAGGAGCCTGAGAAATTTGCCTCATTGCTGGCAAATGTGCCAGGCAAGCCCTTTCTGTGTCAAATGGAGCTACTTTTCTCTGGTCTTGGTCCATCTACCTTATAAGAAGGCAGTAGGAAAAAGATATTGCCCTGTCCTTGGTTGGTTTCTGCTGGGTTGAAGTCCATCCTTAGGGCTCAGGTCCCATTTCCCTAACAGAGAGAAGTTTGTTTGATTTGAACGTGGAGCCCTGCGCTCCCTTCCCGTCTCAGCCTCCTAAGGATGCAGCATTCCCTCTCTCTCATATGAAATGGCGCATCGGTAAGTGCTACTTAAGAAAACACATGTTTTCCCCCTTGAAAGCAGCCCCCCCACTCCCCCCCTCACACCAACACCTTTCTTTATTCGACCCAAACCTCACCAAGGGGAATTTGCAACAACTGCGGTGATAAATCCGCCCGCAGATAATTGGCAAGAAAACAACACTTGTGCAGTATATAACGTTTTATGGTTGTTTCATGTACTTTATTATAATACTAATGAGCAGTTATATATCAGGAGCTAACTGCACGCCGGATTAGCTTGTTAGCATGATATGAAACGGCAGAGCAAATAGTCCAGTCCCCCTCACCCGCGCGCCCTCCCCCTACCCCTCGTTCCCATTTGCACTGAGTAATTAGTATGCAAATTAGACCCCGGGACCACACAAGTTCTAGTATATTACAAGGGCTTTATTATGCTCTTGTGAGTAGATGATGGAAGCGGCCCATGACAGTGTTTATCTCACTACCTCTCTCTCTTTTCCTCTCTCACATACATTGGAAGAGAGTAAACACACACTGAGCCGGGCCCCGAACCATTATGGCTCCCTGAAGATGCCACCAGCTTGCCTTTATCCCGATGACCAGAGTTAAGAGCTTCCTCTGGAAACACCATAACAATGATGTTAATAATAATAATAACAACTCTGATGATGGTGATGTTAAGAGCAGCCTTGGCTCTGGCAGTCATGGTGATGATTGCAGGAGCAAGAAGAAGGATCAGAGTGAGCCAGAATGAGCTCTTTTTCACCTGGATCATGCTGCGGAGGAGCAAGGGTTGGCCTCAGTTTCCAGGCCTGCAGGGATATCCTGCTTTCTTGAGCACAGCATTATGGTGTGTTAACTGCTCTTGATGTGTGATACTCAGAGCAGAGCATCTTTATAGTCTTTGGTGATTTCCAACCTACTGAGCAATAGATCTCAGCTGAAATATGCTCCTGGGCTCCTCTCCCCTTATGTTTTCTATACACCATTCTTGGTGTACCACTTTCTCTTTTTCCCTTTATTTCTCACTGATGTGGTCTCCAACCATATATCTGGTGATGGATAGACCTCCCTGAATATAAGTGCCTTCCATTTAAATTAGATTGAAAGGCACCAGCAGCATCCACTGTCCCTGCTACTGGCATGACTCCTGTCACTGAGGCACAGACTGAAGCCAGTGTCCATGATCCATGGGTGCTGTGCTGAGAGATTTAACATGGTGCCATGGGGCTGTACTCCTGCCCATAGGAGCTGAACCTACTAGCTTGGGTGCCCAGCACTATGTTGAGCTATTAGTTATAATTTCTGGTTGTCATAACCAGGGCTGATGCCAGTCTGGTCACCTGGGTGTAACTGCACACAACATCTTTCCCACCCCTGACCCAAACTACTCTCTTCAGGTCTGAGATCTGGTGTCTCACTTACTTGGGGGTTGAAGCAATGAGTATTGAGGAGCTGGAAGGGGTGAAGGAATGGAAGGAGTCTCAGTAAAACCTCATTCCTACTTGCTGGACCCTTGTAGCCTGCAGTCACCTTCACATGCATGTTGGGCTCCATTTCAGAAATGAACAGGTTTTTCCCCAAGGAAACCCTGGCTGTGAAGCTCTTGGTCTTTGACTAAAAGAAGATGTATGAGTAGGCATATGTTCTCTGTGGAAATGGAACCTCCTGCAGTCATCATAGTGCTTCTGCAGGTGCCTAGGACTTCATGAAGGTGTTGTGGAGTCAAATGCTGGGCCTAGGGTGGGGGCATAGAGACCTGGATCTGTACCAGACTCTGTGCTGAACTGCCCATGGGGCAGAGCGAGTGTGGCAGACATCAGGTGTTATGCCATCTCCGAGGAACTGCCTTTTTGAGGCTCACTGCCAGCATTCACTTTGGTTTGTTCCCATTCCATAGGGGGTTTTTTCTCATCCTGGGACCTGGATGTTTGCTGTTCTGGGGGACAAAGAGAAAACTAGAGGGATGGTTTGCTTTTCTGGGAGGTGTCTTCTCAGGGCTTAATGCTGAAGAACTCTGTGCAAAAGGAGAGAGAGCCTGAAATCTCAGAGAAGAAAAAAAAAAATTGGCCACATTTGTCCTGAGCATAAGCGAAGGGCAGGGGAGGATCTGTAAAGGCGGCAGTTTTTGTAAAGCTCTGAAGTGCCCCACACATCATACTCTGACAGGCCCTGATGTTAGCTCCCGGAATGGATCACAGGAGACTCATTAGAAAAAACAAATATTATCACACGCTGAAATGATTTATGGAGAAAAATGAAAAATTTTGTGTTGTTGCGTCCTCACTCCCTGGCTCTCCTTTGCTTTCGCTCAGGGAAGTTATTTATGGCAGCGGGCCCTTAACAAGAGCAAGGCAAAGCGCCGAGCCGCTCGCTCCTGCAAACTGCCTGCATTTGATTTTTATTAGCGAGTTAAAACTTCCTTCTTTTCACCTCCCCCCTTCCCCTCGCGCCTTTATTATCCCGGACTAACCGAAATGCATTTTAATGCCTACTACTTGTGCTTTTAATAGTGATTCTATCGCCACCCCAGCAGCAAATAAAGTGACATTGACAGGGGGAGGAAGGCCGGACAGACAGCCAGGCAGACAGGAAGGAGTTACAGCCCGCGTGCTCTCGCTCCTCGGCTGCCCGGCGCCGATACCTTCCCAGTAACCCGAGAGCTGTTTTATTGTCAGAACAGCAAATGCACACCCAACCGGTTGCTGCCGATGTGTTCAGAGCCCTGGCAGCTGCCCGGGAGTGGGCAGTGCCCCGGTGTGTGGCACTGGGTCTGTGAGAGGTGGATGGTTCTGTCCTCCCATTCATGACCAGAGGTGGTGGTTGGGAGGCACCACAGTTTTTATGGGAATGGCAGACCCATATCTGTGCCCAGAGGTGGTGGGCAGATCTGGAGCTTCGCAAGTGTCCCTGGGTGAGGATCTCCATACCCTAAGCTCTGCTAACTAGGGGGAGCATTCCTGTGACTACCAAATCTGAGCTCTTGGCTTCCAGCCTCACACAGAATGCTTCCTCAGTTGGAGGCTGATGAGGGGCTGGTGCCATTCCCCTCTGGGCAACATCCTGGTTGCTGGAGCAATTTTCCTGGCCTCAACTCTGCCAGATTACCACCCTGAACTGTGCCCAGTAGGAGAACCCTGGCAGGGGTCAAAGCCAGCCTCCAAGCTGCCATTCCCTCCACTTAGTTGCTGTCTCCAGGGACACAGTGGCTATGCCAGGCCTTGGTCCTCCCAGGGACTGTCTGGGTGGCTGGACAGATCTGTTCCTCCCTGTCCAAGCATCCCCAAAGTGGCAGGATAAACTTTCCGGAGCGATGGTTATCATTTGGCCTTTCTCTCCTCTCTTTGTGCGGATCTTTTCACATGAGCCCAGTCCAGGCATCCTCACAGTCAAGGGATCCTCCCAGCCTTGGCCACAGCCCTTGAGAGTTGCCTTCTTTGTGGTGTCCAGGGCTTTCAGGGGAGCTGGGACCCCTGCACTGGTTAATGCCCGCTGACACCTGCAGCTCCTCAGCTGGTGCTGTTAGCTGAGGGAGGCGCAGGGAGGGGGGATCGTTGGTGGCATTATTGTGAAGAGCTCAGCAGGCCTGGGGCCGTCCATTGTCCGGGTGGCAAATAAATAAATAGAAGAAAGCAAGTCTTTCCTATGGCTCGGCAACGGGAGGTTAACAGCTGGACATGACATGACAAATTGAGCATTTTTTTTTCCTGCAGGGGCTGATCCCAGCAGCCTGGGTGTGAGGAGGAGGGACGAGAGAGCAGCTGAAGGAGGGGAGGGAGAAATTGGCTGGGTGAGGGTCCCACTGCTTTGTGGAGATGCTTTGTCCCAAGATAACTGCCCCCCACTCCACCAAGCCAGGGCCCCAGGACAAGTCTCTAGAAAATATGTTATGGGGGAACTGTCCTCCAGAAGGGAATCCCCATCCCCAAAACACCCACCCACCTTAAACTTTGCACCTGATTCACACCACAACAGGTCCCTGCAGCCACAACACAGCCCCTATGTTGTGTCCCCCCTCTGGTGCAGCTCCGCACCAAAATCAGGCAGCACAGTGCCTTTTAACGGCCAATAAAACCCGGAATTCTCCAGCAGGAAAAGCAGGGAAATTAATCAAATCGTGGATCTGCTGTGAATTACGTGCTCACCTCCCATCTGCCTGTTCAGCCAGCTCACCTTCCCCTCCCTGCCTGCAGCCCCTTCGGCTTGCGGCAGGAGGGAGCCTTTATGGTTGCGCCTGGAGCCCTTGCCATTTGTCGTGGGCTTAATAGAAAATGTGTTAAACATACAGGAAATGGCCCAAATGTTACCAACACATTTAGTTAACTTGATTTGTTTCTTCTTCTCGCGAGTGGCAGGGAGTGGTTAGTTTAATTTGAAAAATTGTGGGATCCAATGGTGGCTGGCTTTGTCCCCAAGATGGTCCTTTCTGAAAGCCTCTGCTGAGATGGTGCCCTGGCTGAGTGTGCTGCTGGTAGCAATAAGGCCTGTCATGCCAAATGCCATCCCTGGCACTTTTATGAGCTGGGAGGTTTTTTAAGGCTTCTCCTCAGGCATTTCCACCAAACCCAGTCTCCCTCCTCTTTGAGGAGCTGCTGCCCTGCATGTCCATTGATGAGTTCCATGGGCCCCTCCTTACGCTTTACAGCATGTGGGCACCTTGGGCCTAGCCAGCCTCCATGACTTTTATTCCCACCCTTGTGCCTCCCAGGACCTGCCATGGACTTGGTGCCTCTAGGAGGGACAGCTGCAGCTCTTTGGAGGGCCTCCATGTCCAAACACTATTCTGTCCAGAGTTGCTGTGCAGCCCTTTCTGCATGGTCACTCTTTGAAGTGCGCTGTCTTGCTGAAAGCTTTGGGAGAGCTGGAGTCTGCTTTGTGCCACCTGTGAAAGCCAGGAGCAGTTAGGGACTTGATGTCACTCATATTCAGGCTTCACCGAGTTCCCTTCACTGCATGGATGTGGCTGGAGAGGAGCTGCAAGCTCTCACCCATCCCACTGATGTGTCTGGGACCCAAAGAAAGTCCTCTAGGACAGCAAATGTGACCCAGGCTACCCAGCAGAAGTAGCCAGGATGTTTTTTTTCTGTGTGGTGGGCACCAGTGGAGTCATTGCTGCGACTGTGGTGTGGACAGGCCCAAGGGAGCAGGAGCCATGGTGGGTGGTCAGGAGGGAGACTCTATAAACCCCATCAATCTCCTCCTCTGGCTCCCATACATCTGCTTGCAAAGGGAGGGGGAGGCAATAACCTGGCTATCCACTCACCAATGGCGCTTTGGGAGGCGGAAGGGGGAGGAAGGGGGGAACGCCAGCCCCGATCCCTTGGCAACTGTGGGCTGAAATATTAACTGGAAGAATGTGCCCAAGACTTAGCCCCCACACTGGCCTGCTCCAGCACTGCCTCCTGGGGGGGAACAGGGAGGGGGCAGCCTGTTTGCACAGTCCAAGTGTCAACTAATTAATAGGAGTTTATAGGAACATTTCCAGGGCAGCTGGCTGAGGAGCAGTGGGGGAAGCACCCCACGTTTCCTGAATCCCAGCCATCACCCAGTGCTCTTCAATGCATCTTGGAGGGACAGTAGCTGACTGGATGTGCTTGGGGAACTGTATGACCAAAGCAGCTGAGGTGCTCACTGCTCATTGCTCCTTTCTTGCCTGTGCTACCACCATGCAAAGGGGTGCCCATGGCTTGTTCTGCAGACCTCTGCATTGCATGGACACACTTCTCTTCCCAGAGCTTTAAAGTCTCTGTTTTGTAACCCAAGTGAGTACATTTGTTGATACCCTACAGTAGTTCCCTGAGCACCCATGCTTAATTGAGGAGCAGCGAGTTTCATATCCTGCTCTCTGTCCTCCAAGGTACAGGTGTGGATGTGTCCAATCCAGACTCTAATTTCTCATGTTTTCTCAAACAACATGAAAGATGTATCCTGGTAAGTGAATATGCTCCCAACAGTGTGTGTGCTGGATGATTCCCTCAGAGCACAAGTGTTGCTTCCTCTCGTGTTGACATCAGTGAGAGGCTTTGCTTGTAGATCTGTCCCAAAGCATAACATGTTCCTTGGGACAGTTTCCCTCCTATGCTTTGCCTGGTCGTGATGTAGGAATCTTACAGAGCCAGTCAGGATGGAGCTGTCCTGGGGTAGGGAAGGGCATAAGCTGGGGGAGCACCCTGGGGTGACCCACACAGAGTGAGGTTGGAGATCCATGCTCCGAGCATCCCTGAATTTAAGGCCTACCTGGCTGTGATCTTTGAACAAACCAATAAATGAAGTGTAATAACCAAAACAGTGATTGTTTTCCTCACAGTAGCTGTGGAAATCTCTCCCAGG
The DNA here is from genome assembly GCF_027579445.1 of Ammospiza nelsoni. Classification (NCBI taxonomy): domain Eukaryota; kingdom Metazoa; phylum Chordata; class Aves; order Passeriformes; family Passerellidae; genus Ammospiza; species Ammospiza nelsoni. The sequence continues at coordinate 26,478,379 of NC_080641.1, forward strand.
GGAGCATAAAGCTGCCAGCCTCAGGTTTTAGATCACAATCCCACTAACCTTCCTGTCCCCTGGGCAATAGTGTACTGCTGCTGCCCTCAGAGCTAGGCTCTATTTATTATATATACTGCCCTCTGTGTGTGGTGTTGTGTTCGTAAAGCCTGATTGAGCTGTAAGGAAAAGTGCACTCAAGGGGAAGGAGGAGACAAATGCCTGATTTGGCCTGCCCTAAATATGGGCTGATAACCTCTGCGGGTGCTGCCAGAGGGTTCAAGTTGGTCATCCAGATGCAGCTCCCGCTGCCCAAAGGTGTTCTTTGATAGCCATCTTCCACAGAGGACCACAGCTGTCCCTGCCATTGTAACCACCCCTGAGGTGCCCGAAGGGCTGCAGAAGCACAGCAGGACTTGAACAGCTTTCTCTGAGCTGGTGGCCTGCTCTTTGCAAGGATCTGCAAAGTCCAGCTTAGAGAAATTGAGACCCCTGACCATGCAGGTGCAGCTTGGAGCAGCCAGCAGAAGGATCTCCAGCACTTCTGGGCATGCTGAGCCCAGAGCCTGCAAAGTGGTTTAGACACTGGATTGGTAATGAACCATTTTGGGTGTGTCTAAAATGATAGTTACGTGTAGCCTGGACCAAAATCACCTGCAGGTGTTCACCTTCAGGTGATGCATGGGAAACCAAGTCAGCATAGGAAGGACAGTGTTTTGATCTCCTGATTGTGAAGATCTTTGGCCTGGGCTTGGAAAAATGTCATCAGGTTGGCAGATATTATCAGGGACCCATGTCCCATGCTGTTCAACATCACCTCGAGACCTTTACACTTACTGTGCTGAAGGGTGAGGATCCTTCAGAGAAAACCTTGGCCACAGAGGGAAGAGGGAATTCTACAAGGATGCTGTAGTGGCTTGTGGGGGATGTGTATCTGTGCACAAGTGTACACAAACATGCCCAGCAGAGTTCAGTTGTGTGTTACACATCTGGTATTGCTCAACTCTGGGAGCAAATCTTCTGTACCAGTGCCAGCAGCCATCTGGTGGGGATGGCTGAGGGTCACAGCACTGCTGCTCCATCCGGTGAGTCACCATGGAGCTCAGCAGAGCCTTGACTGGACATTCCCATTTCACTTTGCCTAGTTTATCTGGTTTTATACGAATGCAAACTGAGGCTGTGATAAAACAGGAGACAAGATGGACAGGGCCCAGTCAACCTGCTGAGGGATGGCATGACCCAGGAAAGCCCCAAAGGACAAGCAACACACTGTTCTCCCCTTCAAAACCCTGCTGTGAGTTGAGCATAGGCTGTAATTACTTCCAGCTTCTGGAAGCATTTACTCCTGGATCAGGGCTTGGTATTTCAGAGCCATCTTCAGACCAACATCTCAAAGGTCACCCTCCTGGTATGGCTGGCAGCAGGAGTGCACTCCAGCCAACAGAGTGGCTGGCAGTTGCTGGAGTCATCAGCGTTTCCCTGCTTGTCTTGCTGTGGTCTCTACTGCAGTGTCTTTGCTAGGTGAGAGCCCAGTACAGATTGATGTGGCAACTGGCAGACTGGGAATGACAAGGCTTGCCCCAGCCAGTCAAGAAGGGGCACAGTGGTACAACACAGACATAGCTACTCTTCACTGGGGTAATAGAGAGCTAAAAGATCTTTCATTTTCCAGGAATCTGCTCCCTCCCCCTACATTTAGCTTTCCTATATAATATTCCATGCTGTAGCCTATAAATGCTGCTCTGAGCCCACAGCCTGATTGAATTTGGAAGCCTTTGTTTACAGATGTCTGGCTGTACAGGGGTATTTATTGAATTTTCCATGAAATGTTGCTCCTCTAATGCTGTAAAGCACAAGCTGCCCACATCAGAGGAGCTGCGTGTTAAAGGATCGGGTTTCGCAGAGATGCACTGCTCTCCCCATTGCTCTCCCTCGGCATCCTTTCCCTGCCAGGGAAGGAAGGTGGGTGCTGGAATCCATGCCCAGCAGGGATTTAAGGGGGACTCTTGCCCTCGAGAAGAGGAGAACTGTCTCTCTTGTGCTCCAGGGATGGATGGTGCCTTTGGTCCTGCGAGGCAGCAACTCCAGCCACATGCAATGCAGCCAGCCAGTGCTGAGGGCACAGCAACTCTCTGCAGGGCACAGAAGCAGCCAGGTCTGCTGGTGGGACTGCTGGTGGGTATGACTTTGGGCTATTACAAGAACTGTACTGGCTATTGGTGGCTCTAAAGAGACTTTGATGGCAGATAAATGTCCTCAGGGCTTTTTGTGCCTTCTTTTGAGGCCTAAATTGTTGGAAAACAGTCAAAATAGTGAATAACTTATTAAGATGCCTCTTTGGTCATTGTTCCTTCAGTTCATCTTTCCTTGCTCATCTGATCCATTGGTGCCCCACAAGAAGAAGGCTCTTATCAGGAAAAGAAACAGTATTTTCTTTCTGGGAGAGCTTTGTGGAGCCCCTCGGAGCATCCTCTGACCTCAGTGTGTCATTTTTAACCTTTGTCTTGGGAGGGAAATGAGGGAGAGCCTGGTCTGTGAAGGACACATCCGGGACCTGCCATTCTTGCAGTGCTTGCTGGAGGAATGTGTCTTCCTTCCTCATCAGGGAAAGTACAAAACCATCTTGCAAAACTCTGGGTCAGGAGCCCCAGGATCTCTGATGTAAAATAAATGATTCTCGGGAGAGAGCATGTGTTCACCATGTTAGAAAAACAAGCCCCCTGCAAACAGCACATACCAATCTCTGCCCGGAGTAAGGGACTTCAAGGGTGGACAGAGCATCAGAGCACAGCCTGCCCCCATCTCCCAGGCTGGATCTTCACACTGGTCTGAGGAGGAGGCAGGAGGGATGGGGGCTTGTTTTCGCAGATTTGATTGGTTTATTTATGTTTGGTCCAGGCTCCCATCTGGTCCAACTTCAAACAGGGGCTGCCGCGAAGTGTGGAAGCCACCAAGAGAGAATCTGCAAACAACAGTGGTGCAAAGTATATAAATATTTCTGGACATAAAAATGACCGTGTCTGAGGAGGGATCGCATTGAGCTATGGTGGAGGGCTCCCTGTCCTGCTTGAGATAAATCCTGGAGAGTGTCTGGAGCAAAGAGAAATATGTGCTTATCTACAGTTTACATGTGCATGTGCAAGGGCAGAACCAGGCCTGCTGAGTGCTGCTATGCTGGAGACTGCAAGGCAAGGAAAGGACAATGAGGAAGTCTGTCTGTGTGTTCCAGATATAATAGTCAGCATTCAAAAATGTCCACTGGTTTGGGGGGCCAGAATTGGATTTCAGGCTTGTAACTTGTTGAAAAATCCAGCATGGTCTGTCTCAGCTTCCAAAATATAGCAGCTGCATTTGAAAAGTTTGGTGTAGATGCTGGACATGAACCTTTAATGGAAGATAGGGAGAAAATCCAGTTCTGTTCACAATGGCATTTTGTGCTGTTTGAACAGGAACAAGTACATGGGCCTGCATCTTTGTGCACTGCATTGCCCCCAAGCAATGCAACTGGGGGCTTCAGAACTGGCTGCTGGATTGTAAATCAGATCAGCTCAAAGATTACAGTTTGGATCGCATTCCTTCAGGGAAAAACGAGCAGTGGCTGGTGTTACGCCTGGCCTAAGACTGCCTGAGTTTGTAGTGCTGAAGAGGATATGAAAGCTATGCAGAGGAATTTCTAACTTATGCTGCAATGAAGGGAACTGCAAAGATCACTGAGGGCAAAGAAATAGTGTCAGGGCAGAGAGGACAGTGCATGCTAGGAGGGGATGCTCAGGTGTAGGAACAGCATATGGCATTCCCAGATGCGCTTCTCAGTATCCAGGTAATGGTCCTTCCTTGTGTGAGGTAATGTGAATTTCTTTCTGGGATGAGGAGAGGGGCAAGGAGAACACAGCCACCTCTGTGGACTCATTGATACATTGGGGAACATTTGGGGGTGATGGGTCTTGTGGGGTTCACCAGGAGTGTTCCAGTCCCAGAGAAGGCATTCTCCATGCTGCAGTTCCCCTGAGCCTCAGCTGTCCACTGACCTCTGACCACAGGGACTGGAATCAAACCACATGGGAGAAATCCAACCAGGCTGTTCATTCTCAGATGAGACAAAACAGAACCCAAAAGCAGTTATTTCTTTAGTTGGGTCCCAGTTGGGGGATACTGGCCATTCCAGTTCAGTGAATTGAAATCAGAATGGTTTTTGTTCCCAGGATTCAATGGTTTTAATCTCCAAGATATCTCTTAACATTGGCACACCCAGATGTGCCATAGGCAGAAGCATGCATTTGTCCCCTCCCTTGGGGAGAGCCAGGTGCCGACAGCTAACCATGGCCAGGAGTGACATGATGTGTGGTTGGATGCTGTCCTTTCCTCTGCTGTGGAGCTGCCTGGTTGATGTCCCAGCCTTGCTTCAAGGGGAACATGATACCCAGAGCATAGATCAGCCAAGGAAAGGCATGCAGCTCTGTCCAGCTTTGGGGATTGTTACAAACTACATCAGGCAAGAGAGTCAGCAGCAAGGCAAAGCCAGATGGCTCCTTAGGAGCAGAGACAGTATGCTGAGATTTCCAATTTGCCCCTTTTTCTCTTAGCAGGGACCAGGATCAACCCCATGAGAGCGCTAAACCCCACCATCGTGTGGTAGAGATCTGCTTCTCCAGGAGCCATGCCTCTCCTGCTGTGCAGGCACCACCAGCTTCCCACACTGGGGCTCCCCCAAACTGTCAAAGACCTGGGGAAGTTAGCTGGGAATATCTCACAGTTGAATTCAGCTGTTTGAGATGGAGAGAGTCTAAAATACGTCCTGCCCACACAGAGGCCTGGCCCAGCCGCCGGCAGCCGCTCTCTGCAGCGGCCCTCAGTTAAACCTGATCCCTTGCTTTAAGGGGCTGCCTGGTACTTAGTGGAGACCATAAATAGCGACTTATAAACGATCTTCACACCGATTCCTCTGCTGCTGCTCAGACATCAAAGTCTATAATTCACGCCCTCCTGCGTCCTGAGCCTTGCAAAACCGGAGCCTTTGATGTGAGCCCCCCTCAGTACCTGCACGCAGGGCCGGGCCTGGCTGGGCTGCGGGCATGTGCGCTGCGTGCAGCAAGGCGCCAGGCCCGCTCAGCCAGGCATTTTATAAGGTGTCTGCTGTCACTCAGCTTGTTCCTGAGCCTGTTATCCCCTTTGGCAGGGCCGCGTGGGACGGCTCTGGAACAATGGGAAAGGACCAGAGGGAGATTGCTGGGGGCAGCATCCAGAAAGCACCTGGCCTCTCCTTCCCCCCTTCCTCCCAGCACCTGCAAATTAATGGAAACTTCTCCTTCCAATATTGCTGCCTGCACTGTTTAACAAGTCTAACTGCACGTTCTGAGGGCTAGAAACCAGCCTCACTTCTCAGGGTGCAGATGGCTCCCAAGATCCTTGCCCAGCCCAACTGTTCTTCAGGCAGGGGCAAACACTGGTGTGAGAAGAGTGCAGTGTGAACAGTCAGTGATTATATGTAAGGTGAGGGTAAAAAGGAGCTTCTTTCAGATTAACAGTTTTCTCTTCCTCAGACATGTGAAACTGCAAAATGGAGTCTCCGTGCTGTGGTCAGGCTGAGGATCAAGTGCGCTTTGTGGGACAGGTGTCCCTGGGCACGTGTCACCAGCCTGGCAATCTCTTCCTCTTTCTTCTGCCTCTTTCTACCTCTGTTTTTTAGTTCATGGAGCTGGGGAGAGTAATTTCAAGACGTGAAACCAGTGCAGACTCTGGAGAAAACACACATCTGTGGTCACATCCCTCTTAAACCAAATGATTGTTTAAGTGGAGCATGCTTGACTGTGGTACCAAAGTGCTTTGAGAAGGAAGAGAGAGGGGGATTGGGTCTGTATCCCTGATCATGTTCATCACTGCCAGTTCAGCCTCTTGGTCCCCACATGAGGGCCTGCAGGGTCAGGCATCAGAGCTGAATAAGTCACATGTAAAGCACAAATGAAACTCTGTCCATTAAAAAAGCTGCCTGGTGTGGTGTGAAATACTTTGTCTTACAAGCCAGACACTGCAAAGTTGATAGAGGCATTTGGGATGTTGGGAGGATTTCAATGTATTATGCAGCTGGGATGGTTGTGGCTTTATTTATTTTTTTTTTTTTAATGTGAATATCTGTAGAAACATACTGATAGAGTCTTGCATATGCTGTAGGCTGGCAAGTGGAAGAGAAAGGGCATGAATCATGTCGCTCAGCTCTGCATTTAATCATATCAAACTGGTTTGGTTCTCCAACAAGTCAACATATATTATCTGTGTAAAAAAGGCATTTTACAGGACTAGAAGTCTAAATATCATTTATAAATATTTAATTCTACAAGTGATCTTTGCAAAAGAAGAATAGCTCTTCATTATCATACCTGTGTCTATTGAAATATCACCATTATTTATCATTCACTGTTGGTGCAGTGTCCCACTTGGGCCTGGAAGAGTTATTTTCTTCCACAGGAGGCTACTGGTCTCATCCTTCTCCCGATCCAAGGCACTGTTTCAAATGGGACACACAACCTTGGCATGAGTCCCCTCTGCCCTGGCCCCCGACTGCACCAGCACAGCAGCAGGAAGGTCACTCTGTAGAGGTGTTCAGTGACACAGTGTCTAAGCTTGGGAGAACCTCATGCCATCAGGCTCCTTAACCTTAGCAGAGCTGCTGAAAACCCTCTTGGTCAAAGAGTTTTCCTGGGGCACTGGTCACCCATATAGCTGTGAGAGTGCTCTGCTCTGCTGCAGTTGGACTGCTCCTATGGTTGCCAAAGTGAACCATAAAAAGCATTGGCCTCCCCGCTCATCCTGTCCTCATCCCCATCCCTGTGGCTTTCTGCCTGTTTAATCTCTCTGACATTCAGCCCAGCTTTGCCCTGCTCTGTTTTGACTCCTGACAAGCCTTTCAATTTGCTCTCCTCTCTGAAGAGCTGAGAAGCCATTGATAGCTCTCCCCCTGAATTATTGAACCTCAGTGTCGGGTTTCAGGCCCCAGGGAGCAGCCCCACACAGCATCGATCTGTAGGGCTCAGGTTCATCCTGTGGCTGGCATGTGCCTGTCCCTGGATCCCCAGGCAGACATGGCTCCCTGCATGCATGGCTTCTTGCTCTGCTATGGGAGGAGACTCCTGTTGTTTAGGGACAGGGCTTTAAAAGACACCACCTCTGAGGTGTGCATCCTGCACCGTCCTCCTCCCTCTATTGGACAAGGGTGGGAGAAGACAGACTTATTCATAGCCATCTTCCCATTTGTAACCAGCCTGACAGCTCAGGAACTTTGAGCCCTTTGTGTCCCCTCCTGTGAAACAGAGGTGTGCCATCGAGGTAGCACCAAGATCTTCTGTTGGAGCAGAAGGCCAGCAAGGGACAAAGGATTAGTTTGGTTAGAGTAGGAGAACCTCTGACTTTGCTCTTCTTGGATGTGACAGTGCAGAGCGACACAGAGTCCTCAGGCAGTGCAAGGAGAGCTGCTTTATTTCAAAAACCAGACTTTTTAAGCAGTTAGCCAGTTATCAGTTTACATAGTTTTAAGGCACAACAAGCCCAAGTCAGCCGACCACCATACAGCACTATGTGAATGTGTAGCAGTCACACAGCACATCTCTCACACGTCTCTAGCCCATCCCAGCTGAGTCACCCTCCCATTGCTCCCTTATACTTAGTCTAAGTAGCAGGCCTGAGCCATGATTTTACAAGGGCAACAAGGCACTTATTTTATAAGGCTTTACCTATATCCAACACTTGGAGAAACAATCCTCCCTGGAGAAGACACAGTGTCAGGGAGTATCTCATTTAAACCCCACTGGTGTCTTGCCCCAACTGCCCAGGACTTTCTTCTTGTCACTGCTGTGCAGGCTGATCAGAAAGCAGACACCCATTGGCATCAGACATACCCTCAGTGTTTTCATACACCGTAGTGAATTGTTTGCCAAAGACCACGGGAATGTTTCTTGACAGGCTACAGAAGACTGATAGCGTTTTTCACCATATTTTCAACAGGAGCATTATTCATCCCCTTTTTTCACTGTCATCCTTACAGCTAGTGCATCATGAAAGGAAGCAGGGAGCAGGTAGCCCTCACACACCAGCCTGTGTCACCATCTGTGTCCCCTGGCACTTCTGGGCCATGCTGATTACCCAGGAAAGAACAGATTTCCCCTACTCCATCCCTCCCTTACCTAGAGAGGGCATTTTTAGCCCCTGGCCACTCCATCGTTCTTCGCCCAGAGGCTGGCAGGACGCGGGGGCATGGCAGAGCCAGAGTGCAAATGCATTTCAGTAGAGGGGGAAGAGGAAGGGCAAGTGTGGATTTTATTAAGTGATAACACATCTTCAAATCAGATTATGGGAAATTTTCGGGGGCACCTCAGCATTGATTGGCTAGGCCAGCATTGGCAAGGCTGTTGGGAGCACGTCGGAGCATGTGCAATCGGATCCCTTCCATTAGCCTGATCGATAGCCACCCTGTGGGGGGAGTGGGCAGGAGTGTGCACAAAACTGCATAAATATATACGCAGGAGCCAAGAAATCACATTACAGCCAAAGAATCCGAGCACAACATGGGTAACCCTTTCACCCCAGGCCATGGGGAACATTAACACTTTCAGGGCAGCCCTCTGGCTCCAGTGCTGGTCGGAGAATGACCAGGTTGTGGCTTGGTGTAGCAGTAGGAAGCAGTAAGGCATCATTTACCTGTGCCTGGCTTGCTGGAGGCCAGGTGCATTTCTTTGGCTGTAAGGGGTCTGATGGCACACACTCTCATATGCTTGATGCGCTTGGGCACCAGAAGCTTGAGCAGCCTGTGCATGGTGTCCCCTCCAGTGGTGTCCCCTCCAGCACTGTCCCCACTGCTCTCTGAATGGAGTGCTTGTGGATTAGTATCAGACACATATGCTTGATGCGCTTGGGCACCAGAAGCTTGAGCAGCCTGTGCATGGTGTCCCCTCCAGTGGTGTCCCCTCCAGCACTGTCCCCACTGCTCTCTGAATGGAGTGCTTGTGGATTAGTATCAGACACCACATCCATGTGATGCACAAGGGGAAGGAGCTGCCAAAGGGCTCTAGAGTCACCACAGTGCTGAGCCAAGCCCAGCCTTCAGGCCACATTTTCCTCCATCACTTCTCCCCTGCAGTTTGCTGTGCAGCCTCAGGAAAGTGGGAGTCATGGATCTCCCTTCTGCATCATCCATCATCTTCCGCAGCCCCTAGTGCCTGCAGGCAGGCAGAGGTTGGTGCACCCAGTCCAACGCAGTCTGAGAGCAATGAGGGAGAGGAAGGAAGGAAGAACAACACTTACCATGGGACAGGGAGTAAAATTGGATGAGGGGGATCTCAGAGAGAGAAAGACAGAGAGCTGACATTGAAGAGACAACACATTTATAAAATCTCTCTGCTTCTTACAATCCTAAGAATTCTCAGGAAATGCAACAGAACTTACTGTCCTCTGAGTCCACATCCTTTACATCTCACATTTAGGATTTCTGAACAAAAAAGTGCCAAAGAGCAATGCAGCTGCGGGAGCCTTCCCACTTTTACCTGCAGTGTGATCTGGAGACCCAGGATTTCAACTCCCCCTCCACCAAGCCCCACTTATCACATTTCCAGGCTCTCCCCAGTCATGCCTTCCTTTCCAGTCCTGTTTTGACACTTCTAATTAGCAGACATTTAACACCTTGTTTTGCTTGGACTCTGCCTTCAGCCAGACAACACATCGATGGCCTTTGACTTCTCCCCTGACCTCAGCGAACCTGGCAGCGCAGAGCTCTTGGCATCGCTCTGAACACATCCTGTCCAATTTCCTCCTGCTGCCCTCTGCTCCCCAGTCCCCACGGCCCTCCCCAGCCGTGCCGGGGCGAAGGCACGGCGAGATGTGACGCGCAGCCTTTCCCTTCGTAAGCGCTTTCCTGAACATGATTTAAAGCGCTGAAGCAAGAAGAGAGGGGGGAGAAAAAAGACCTGTAATAAAGTCAGCACTCTGCTTATTAAGGGGAAAAGGCTGTGCTTTACTTACACTAACATTAATTAGATAGATATATAGGGAGCAAAGAGGCATCTAGGAGATTTATACAGGGCTCTAAAGATGGATGTGAGGATTGACAGACAGCAGCTCCCTTAGAGTGCCAGGAACGAGGTAACTGGGAGCAGTGATGGGGAGCCAAATGGCAGTGGTCTCAGTGATGCTTAAGTACAGCAAGTATGAGGGTAGATGAGGGTGTTTGGACCTGCCAAAAACACCTGGGAGTATCATGAAGCTGTAAGGAGATGCAGATGGGGAGTTCCAGGGATGTTTCTGAGAGTATCCTCAGAGAGGAGCATGTCTCCCTCTCCTGTTCCCCTCTGGTGTACAAGCAGGCAGGAAGGTGTACTGGTAGCTGAAGTCTTTTAAGCAATACTTTGTCTTTCATTCTCCAGAAACCTGTAGTCATCTGGATTCCATTACCAAATTGAGGAGACATTCAAAGCTGTTTATTTTCATTGTGAGACTTTTCTCCCTCTGCCTCCTTCTTCACTGCATCAATAAAATATTTTCCTACTATTCCCAGCATTGGACAGCCAGCAGAGCAGCAAACCCATCATGGCCTTTTCATGATCCCCTGCAGAAGGGTGCTCTGTTAGCATCTGATCAGAGGTGGTCCCATTCTTCTCAGTGCATCATGTCAAGTTGGAAGAGCCGTCCCTGCCCCAGCTGTCCCAATTCCCATCCATACACAGTGGGGGAGAGCTATTTGCATGCCACTGACACAGCAGAACAGGTGACCATCTTGGTTCTTCTGGGCCTGCCTTTATGGCCATCTGGACCATCCCTTTCTTGTGTTTTTGTCTGGGGAGGTGACCACAATCTGTGGGTCCAGCAGGGGTAGCCAAGTCCATACCACCTGTATGCTCTATACGTTCACCCACCTTCCTCCTTCCTCGTGTCACGTTGCAGAACTCCTCACTGGCTCTTTCCCAGAGGTGCTTCAGCAAGGACATATCTGGAAGTGCCCTGTGACACCTTTGCAACTGTTGAACTTTCTGCTTTGCCAAGACAGTTAGCATCCTTGGGCTTTCTTCACTCTTCTGCAAGCATTTCTTTTACCTGCAAGGACAAAATCTGACTGACACAGGAAAGGAAGCTTAACAAGTGTGTCCTTGCAGCCCCAAGGGAGAGGCCTCACTCATCCTAGGACTGCCAGGCACTTGCACAGCACTGAGAGACTTCCCCAGCCAGCAGAGCTGCTGTTTTGTTAAATCTCTGTTCCCATCTGCTTTGCACAGGAGCTTCCACACAGGGAAGAGCCCAGGGCTACATGAGGAGGCTGCAACAGAGGTGGGAGTTCAGCTGAGGCTCTTTGATCTGTAGCCTTGTGCTTCACCATAAGCCCATCCTGTTCTTGCATTAGGGCTCGTAAAAGGTTTGTAGCTGCTGCTGATGAGAAGGCTCTGGGGTTTTTATTTGCAATTGCTGAAGCAGGCCCTTGTCTGTGTCCGTGAGCTACGTCAGGGCCACTCATCAGCCTGTCCTGCCTTTGCTTTCTGAACTGGATATCTCCATCCTGCCCAGGCAGTGTCCCCTCCCCTCTTTCCCCCAGCCTGGGTTAAATATAGCAGCTAACTTTGGTGGTGATTAGTAATAAAATTTTAACAAGCATCCATATGAACGTCGTTCTGTCACTTTTATGAGGCCATTTACAGCAGGGAGATATAAGAGCACCTTAAATCTCCCCCTAACAGGAGGGGTCATGTCAGAAGGGTGAGAAGCAGAGGGCCCAATGTCCCGTGTCACCTTCCTGGTGGCGCTAAAGGTACTCCCTGTCCCCATGATGGCACAGGTGGCTCCCCTTTGTGGAGATGGTTTTGGTTTGACCAATCTCTTTCTGCACCAGTGGGTGGAAAAGCACAGAGATGCTGTAGGCTGCTGGTGCCCACAGGCACTGCCCATCTGCAGAAGAGCACAGCAAAAGGATTTTGCTGGAGCTGGAGATGGGCACTGTGGCATGACGTTAACTCAGGCCCTGTGGCAGGGCAGAGGCCTCAGTTTTAAGGCATTGCACTTAAAAAAATAAACTCCAGTAGGAAAAAGTGTTCACATCAACCATTTTCCATTCACCTCTCAAGCGAGCTAACTGCAAAATGTGGAATGAATGGTTCTGTCTCTTTGCCCAAGGCTAAATTTGGGGCCTGTCTCTACTCTGACACTGTCCACCTTTTTGAAGAAAGGCTTGTAAAAGCCGTACACCCTTCCTTGTTTCCGATTCATTTGGCTGCACACCAAGGGCAGGGTTTGCTCCTGCTTCCAGCAGTGTGGATCTGCCCCGTCCTCGGCCACGTCACAGCCTGTGTAAGCAGGATTGGATTCAGTCCCTGCTCAGCAATATATGTGTGAGCAGCTGAAGGGAGTCTTTCCAGGAGAACAGTAGAGGGAATCAGCCTTTGTGTTTCCCACATAGATACCATACCAGCTCTTCTATTGTCTGTTGGCCTAATCTGTGTCCCTGAAAACTTTCTACCACTGGTGTTGCTCAGGATGGCAGCTGTATCAGGTTAGGACAGGTCCCAGGTCTGGCCGGGCTCTGGGCAGAGCACCAGGGACAAGCACAGTTTCTGAGCAGTGATCCAGGCAGCAAATTCAGGATGTGAGATGGCACAGCTGGTATTTCATGCTGGAAAGCTCCTTCTGCCCCAGGTGGGAGGCAGCAGCAAATTTCTGCACCTATTGAAATCTCCATGCACCCAGAGGAGGGCAGAGGGGATCCAAGACAGAGAGAGATGCTGTGCCTTCCCCAGGGTCACAGAACCTTTGAGTGAAAATAGACCCTTTCTGTCCTGAGAGCCATCAAACCATGTGGCTTCACAACTGCTCTGTGACACTCTTTTCATGTGGATGCTCTGCTTCCTGTGCAGAAGCAGCACCAGGTCAAACACAGCTTCACCAAAAGTTTTAATATTAAGAAAAACACCGAGACTTGTGGTCTGAGTTACGAGTGGAAGTTTAGGTTCGTTCCTTTTTCTAGTTTTGTTTCTTCAAAAAAAAAGGAAACACACCTTTGAGTAGTGAAATCAGAAAATAAGGAAGCAAAATGTTTCCAAAATAAGGTCTTGCTTGTTGTGAGCATTGCCTGGTCATTATTATTTTTTAGTGTAAATAGTAATGTCTATACATATACATTAGTTATGTAAAGACACCTGATATACACTACCCAAGCACTAACTGTGCAAGGCAAGTATAGAAACTACCTGTGCATAGGCAAAGGAGCAAAGCAGGGAGCAGATGCCTTGTTCTGAGTCGAGAGCTGGAGCTATAATTTGCTGATGCTAACCTGCTTCTTCCAAGGAGGTGAGATAGAGCATCCAGCAATCCAACCTCTTTTTTACATAACGATAAAATTATATCAGTGATATCATGGCCAGTGATAAAAGTAAGAGGAAAAGGTTGGTGTAGATTATTATGATTTTCTGGTGAGGAGGGCAGAAGTCAATAGGTGGCTAAATCAGACTTTTTTTTTTTCTCTCAGAAAAGGTGAGTTTTCCATATTCAAAGATTTCATTCTGGAGATTTATAGGATACAGTGGCCCTCTGGTTTTGACTAAATGCAAGAGTGATTCCTCTCTGGTGCTGTTTCCTCTGAAAAGCAAGGCTGTGTGAGCCAGCAGCCCCAGCAGACAGCATCTTCCTGTACAGATTCTCCCTGTATTGCTTGCAGGCCACGGGGTGAAGCAGGGATAAGAGCACAAGACAGCTGCTGGCAGCTTTTGGGTGAGAGGAGGCAGAGGCTGCTGCCAAGCCAAGATGATGTTGGCACTGCCTGTGCTTGGCAGCAGCAGGATGACCCCAAGTCTTGCTCCCACACCGCTCTGTTGAGTTTCACTTGGAGCCCAGGCTCCCTCTAGGCTGGCATTTGGGTGTTTTTCCTGATTGCTTCCTTGGGTCAGATGAGACATGTGTATCCCTGGGAGAGGAAGGACCTAATGCCCCCTCTGTGCATCACTTCACATTGCTAGTGAGAGAGCCTTGGTACGCCAGACAAGGTTAGTGAGCCAGGATGTCCCGCACATCCTTGGTGCTGTAAATTACATTCTCCATCCTCTGCACACCCATACATGTGCCACAGGTTCACTGTGCATGTCAGTGCAGTCATTGATAAAGACTGAGATCCTGGGGTCACCACAGTGACCTGTTTTCAGGGGCAAGTTGCCTGAGCTTGGCAGAAGAAGGTACCTCAAGACCTCTAGTAGATCAGGGAGGCAGGAGATGATGCTGAGGGAAAGCGAGCCTGTGGATGGTGGGATGCAGGGGTAGCCCTGCTCCGTGGGGTTAGAACCTACTCCAGCATGAGGTCAAAAAGGCAAAGTTTCTTGGGAGGTGAATTATCAGTGGGAGCAATATCGTCAGGTCAAGCACATCGGTGCTGGGGTAATACAGTTAAGGTGCAGAGCCTTGGAGGGAGCCCGGCCGAGGAGTGCAGCATTAAAGCAATGAGCCCAGCTTAATCTGCCCCAAGTGAGGGCAGTGGGGTCTTTAATATTGTGTCAGGCTCGCAGGCCCTTGTTGGCGGGTTATTCTTCACGGCAGCTAATGCCACTGGGCTAACTGAATTAGCCCCTCCTTCCGCGGGGTGAGCGTGGGGTTGCCGGGAGGGCGATCGTGCCTCGCAGCTGCAGGGAGAGCAAGTGATGGCCTGGAAATTCAATCAGGTGAGGAGCCATTGCCATCCCCGAAGGACAGGGAGCAGCCCGACTGGGAGGAGAGCCCGGGCGGGAATGCCAGTGGCTGGCTCCATGCGGTCCCTGGGCAGGGCGGTCCCTCCAGGGATTGCTCCCTGCTCTGGATGGCATGGAGTGCTGTCCTGCAGGCTGCTGGGGGTGCCTCAGTGGAGAGCTCATCCGTACCTCTGTGCTCATTTCCAACCTTCTCATGGCTAGGGCCCATATTCCCTTGCACATCCATAGGGAAGCATGGCACAGGGACATGCTAGGTGGGACATGCAGTGTGTCTCCAACCAAGATGGGCATCCCTGGCATCCATCCTCCAGCAAATTTGAAGCATTTCTGTTTGACTGGAGGTAAGGGTTGGCCAGATTACCTGTCCCAAGGAACTGGCAAGTGGGCCTTCCTTCTGGCTCTGCTGTTGGAATGAGGTGCTCCCCAAACAAGTCTCAATGAGTGATTACATCCTCTTTGTAGAGCCCTGAGGGAAGTGCACCTAAGGAGGATGGCTAAGGGCCTGGGTACAGCAATGGCCTATCAGGAATCCCCCACCAGGACTAATTTTCTGTCCTTAACAAATATAAGGAAAAAAGAAACTGAACCTTGTAGGCATTTGCCTGTTGTCCTCCAAACCTGTCACTGCTTTTTTTCTCTCCCTGTCCCAGTAATGGCTTTCTTCTTCACATGTAGTTACAAGCACACTCCTGGTGAATCCTGCAGCATACCATGAGTGGGTGATGCTGGCCCTGTCCAGCACTGCCTGGGTGGTGCTGAGCTCACCTGTGTGCCTGGCGTCCAGGACACCTTGCACCCAGGTGGTGGCACTTTGTCTGCCCCAAAGGCAGGAGTGACTGGCAGAGGCCAAAGAGAGTGCTGTGGTCTCAGGGACTGGGACAGCAGAGCCATGGCAGAATGTTGGTCCCTTCCCATAGGACACAGTGTCTCGCCTCACCACACCAACCCTTTCTGCACTGAAGCCCTGTCCCTTTGCCCCTGCCACCAAGGCAGACAGAGTCTCCTTTGCTTTCCCAAATGCCCCTTTGATCTTCAAACCTGCCCCATCTCTCTCTATCCCCCCTTCCCTCACATTATTATAAATGGAGGCTTTGGCTGCCTTTAAATAGTCATATCTCTCAGACAAGCTCATGTCAGCCATAAATTTTACAGTAATGATGATTTTCTAAGTGGGTTGACTGGAGCTATTTCCGCTTCAGCCTCAAGTTACTGCACAAGTCTCCCCCAGGGTCTGGCAGCCTCATTTGTTGTCCCCCTAATTGTCATTTCTCCCATACTCACTTGGGCAGAAGCTGGAAAGAAAATGGACTCTGGTGCTGGCCCTGGCCTTCTTGGTTTTCCTACCTGGGAGGGGGTTTTGGAGGAGGGGAGGGAGCTGCAGGGGTGAGACAGCACTGGCTGCCTCTAACGCAGGCAGGGGAATGGCTGCAGAATCCCAGCATATGGATGCCCTTACTTCCCTCTGCTCTCCCCCAGCTGAGTGAAACCAGCCTGGACGTGTGAAAGCTGTAATTGCAGGTAATCCCCCTGCACTGTGCATGGTTTGAATTTGGCAGAGAAGGAATGTGGAAGGGAGAAGGGGAATTACTGCCTGAACGTGCTGCAGGGCCAACATCTGCCCGAGTCATCAGTGCACATCTGGCTGCAGCAGCCTGCACTTGCAGCCCAGCCAGTCACTTTTTAGCCCATTGGGTCTGTCTCAAGCTCCTACTTAAGGGCAGGATATGGACATGTTGGTACTGGGAACCTTAGATTGTGGGAAGAATTA
The DNA here is from genome assembly GCF_027579445.1 of Ammospiza nelsoni. NCBI lineage: Eukaryota > Metazoa > Chordata > Aves > Passeriformes > Passerellidae > Ammospiza > Ammospiza nelsoni. The sequence continues at coordinate 26,494,822 of NC_080641.1, forward strand.
CTCCCTTCAGGTGCTATTGCTGCTAATGTTGAGTGGTCACTCACAGTTAGTGACTTAGTTTTTCTATTTGTAAAAGAGATTTAGTCTGTCTGAAGTGCCATACTCAAGGGTACCCATCTCTAGCTCTTCTGGAGAGAAGAGCACCTGTGCCACACTCTTTCAGGTTTGCCTGAGGCTGGCACTGCTTGACACCACCCCCAGGGAGATGCTGGAGCAAAAGAAGAGATTCCTGCCTCCACATAGAGCTGAGATCAATGAGGTGGGGTCCCTGCTTACTTTTTGTTTCTCTTGAGCATGATCTCAAGAGACAGCAAGCTTTCTGAAGCATTTCTGCCTTGCAGAATCTGGTCTTTGAGAAGGAAGAAGCAAAGCAGAATGGGCAAAGCAGGAGTCAAAGATTGTCAGTATCAGAGGGTCTTTGTTGTCTCCAGGTGCCCTGGACCCCAGTGATCTGTTTACATTGGATAAGGATGAAAAGCGCCCATCATACGGACAACATGTACTCTTGGTAATTCCTTGCATTTTTTGGCTGTGGCTGGCAAGATTGTCATGTGGTTTAGGAAGGTTACTGGGACCAAGGAGGAAGCAAAAAGCATGGGGGACATGGAATGGCTCAGGACACAGACAGAGGCTGAGGTCTTGGTGAGGGGAAGCTATTTTATCCAATGCCTGCTTTCTGTGTCTGGGCTTGATCTGATCTCCAGTGAGAGGGAGGTTAGAGAGACAGGCAAGCAGCTGGAGATCCACCCATGGCTGTTCTCTGGGTGAGGGCTGGCCCTGGACAGCACCCTGACTGTCTCATCCTGATTGTCTCAATCCTGCTCTGTTTCCTTGACAGAAAAGACCTGCTGAGCTTTCTCATCCCGACCCCTCATCTCTGAGGTTTTGTTGGGAATGTGCCTTGTCAGGGAGTAAATCCTTGCTGCTGGTGAGCCACAATGCACTGGGGGGCTTTAAGCAGCAGGTGTGTGTTGTGCATCTCCTCACAAATACAGCTGAGCACCCTCCCTCATAAGGAGCCTGCATGGGACTGACCCAGAAGCCAAAGCACCTTTTGTTCAATTGCTTACATCCCTCCCTGCTCTCCCATCCCTCAGAAAAGCAGCCTGACCTCGTTCAGTGAGACAGCAAACACAGTCCTCCCAGGCAGGATTCCCAGATAACCCCCCAGCTTTCTGGGGGCAGTGCTGGCTTCAGAAGCATTGTCTCTTTGGAAATTAATTTTCCTGTCAATTTCCTTATTTCTCTTAATTGATGAGGGGCAAGTCTTAGGCGTGTTGCCAGCGGCACCAGCCACAGCCTCCCGTAGGTATCAGTACAGCCAAAAGCACTAGCGCCGAGGGTTGGGGAGTGTAATGAACTCTCAGAGGACTCGTTGCAGCTCAGCCCATGCTCTAGATTAGCTGAGGAATCATCTGGCCCAGCTATTAACTGTCCCATTTAACATCATAAATTATTAACCTAATTTTGAGGAGGGTTGGTGACGGATTGCGCTGATTTTGTTCGCGTTTCTGCAGCCTCTCGCACAGCCTGCTGGTGCGGAGTAAGCCACGGGCAGGGCCTGAGGGTCTGTGCCTCCAGAGAAGGGGAGAGACAGGGCAGCACAGTCAGCTGGCTGCAGAAGAACCAGCTCTAGCTCTTCTTACAGAGCTCAGGGAGAAGCCTGAGCAGGGGGAATCTCCCACCGTGTAAGAGCTGCCCTGGGGAGGAGCAAAGCCACCCACTCCTCAACACATCTGCACTCATGTGGGGCACATCTGCACCCCTGTGCATGGGTGTCCTGGCAGGACCTCTACCCCTTGCTGGGTACCAGTATGTGCTGGCCACTCTCAGTGGAAATCCTTACCAGAGACATTTTTTAGCTAGCTGAAGCGCTTTAGTTCACATGGCAAAGGCCTGGAGTCAGGAGTTTTTCTTCCTATGCTTGTTGTAGATTAGAACTTGTTTGAAAAGTTTCCTTTCTGCGAAAAGTTTTAAATAAAATTGTGGGGGAAAGTGGATTCTTTGCTATGAAAGTTTTAAACCTTTCAGAAGATTTTTTAAAGCCAATTGAAGTGTAATGAAAATTTAAGGGATACCATCCTTTACATTTAAGGGAGACTATACCTTTGTCTTTCTTTGAAAAGAGAGATGTGTGCAGGAGCAAGGGGCTAAGAATTGCACTCAAACCATCATTTCTTTTAATTGAGTGGAAAAATTTTGAAATCATTTGGTCTGTTGAAAAAGCCATACAACCCGAAAGGAGAGCTAGCTCTGAAATCCTTGTAAAATGCCTCTTTCATTCTGGCATCACCAAAAGGACTTTTTGTTTTCCCTCAAGCAGCTGTGCTGCTTGGGGCTGCCTGTCCATGGTGTGTGAGCACATGGCCCTGGGCTGGCCTTGTATGTGTCCCCAGGTGCTGTCCCACAGAGGGGTGGGGGTGGCATTTGGAAGTCAGCATTGCCCCAGTCCCACCCCTCTTCAAGGCTGCTCAAGATTCGGTGGCTGTAGGACCAAGCATCTCCGCACATGGAGGTGCTGGGGGTCAGGATTAGCAGCATTGAATTGATGGTAAAACACACCCAAAAAAACCCCAAACAAAAGCACAAAGTGCTTTTGGTTATGGTGAGAACATGGAAAAGTGTCAGAGTCTGTATTAAATTCACCACTAACCTGCTCATCCCTGAGTACCCACCTACTAACCACAATTCCCTGTGGCTCACCGAGTGCTTCCTGCCACTCTTTCCCTTAAACAGTGAAACAGGGAGTCCTGAATTTGCAGACTCACAGCATTGGTGCTCTCATACTCCCTGTGCTTGATGTCAGGCTTTACACACGTAGAATAGAGGAGGAAATCGCCTTTGCCAGAGGCCCAAACCTCGTGCACGTGCAGTACAGACCCACACAGGACTGATGGCCAGCACACGGATATAAAATACAGTGCCCTGCCATAAAACATGCACTGCTAGTCTATATATTTTGCAATCCCTTTAAAGATTTTTTTTCTTTAAACCCCTCACCCTAGCTCCCTCCCCATTCTCCCCCCAAAAAAATTATTATAAAGAATTATTGCCATTAGTACGTCTTTCCCAGTGAAAGGAGAAAATCGCCTCATTCATAATTTATACCCTCAATTACTATTAATAAAGAAATATTTCAGCAGAAAATCGCCTGGGAAAATTACACGTAACATTGCATTAACATTCTATTTGAACATTTTCATCACATTTGTTATAGAGTTAATAAGAGGGATATGCTCCCCTGACTTCTTCATGAAATTATGGGCTGCCTATGATAGTTTAATCTTTTAGACTTTATATAATATATTCACTTTACTAATTGAGCTATCCAAGGAGCAGTTAGGGATGTTCTTAAACGTAGAAGACAAAGTAATCAGGGCCGTGACTTCCTGACAAGAAGATCTTCTTCCGGAGATGAGGATCTGCACATGTGAGGGGCTCAGACAGTGTGTGTTTGTGTGCAGATGTGCTATTCCATTAGCCCTTCCCTTAAAGTCCTGCCTGTGTTTGGAAGTGAACATGAATGAAGGGTGGGGGTCACTTTCTGATTTTTTAAATATTCCCCAAAACTTCCCCTCCATTTGTATTTCAGAGTGAAAGGGGGTCTGGTGAACTCGAGCAAACAAAGTATCATTTTGGGAATAGGAAATGCCCAGCATGGGGATCTTCTCAGGAGCTGTACTTCATGTAGACAAGCCTTTGTGCTCAAATTCACCCTCACTCACAATCATGCACAGATGGTCTCCAAATCTCTGGATAGGGAGGTAGGCTGGGGCGTACAACCCCTCTTCTGCTCTTCCTGCAGCTTCTTCTTCACCATGTGATGCCATTCAGGACACACAGTGCAGAAAGGCTTCCCCCCAGCCAGGCTACAAGCAAACCCAAAACTGGGCTGTAGGCAAGAAGTGAGGTAGGTGTGAGCAGTGGGAGATAAGGAGGCACTTGGAAAATGGACACCATGACAGTGCCACCATGGGCATTGCTCTGGACAATCCATCTCCAGAAAGTGTAGCAACAGGAAGGTTTTGGTAACTCACTCTTCTGCTCCTGTGCCTGCAGCAACTGGAGCCTTGGTCCAGACTCAGCTGCTCTTGGACCCTTCCTTGCACAGATGCAGCACTGGGCTCTGAAATTTGAGCCCTTCATCCAGTCTGGGAGCTGAACCCATGTCAGGGTCTCTCTGTGAGATCCTCCTTTCCCCTCCATATGCACACAAGGAGCCCCGTATCACAACATGTGATCCAGGACTCCTGGCTTCAAGCAGGAACTTCCCAGGGCGACATCAGGAAGTGTTTTCCACCAGGTCTGTGCGCGAAAAGGCTGCAGCATCAGCGTGCTGGAGGTTGCTCACTCATTAAGCCTAAGTGGATGTAGCCCCTAGCAGGTACAGAGAGGGATCCATCACTGCAGAGCAGTGGCCCTGCCACTGGGAATGAGGTGAGCCTCTGTTCACTGCCCTGATAAAGGAGGCTGCAGTAGCACAAGGTCAGCTGCTTCATTTCACATCCACGGGGATCTCACATCCCCTCTGCATCCACTGAGAACAGGCATGGACATGGAAAGGGTGACAGGGCAGCAGGTGGCACATAGGCTCCTAGGTGAGAGTTTTCAGTCACCCCTGAAACCACTCTTGTGACTCCCAACCTCTCCAAACTTGTGGCCAATGCTGACAGCAAGCCAGAGGTTTAATGAAAACCTTTCATGTGTTGGGATTCATTAGCTGGAACTCATTAAACAGCAAATAAGAGCCTGGATGTTGCCAACTGAGTCCTGCCAAAAGGAGCTCCTGCAGGTGAGGCAGCCTGGGATGGTAGGGGACCCCCATACTAGAGGGTAGGCAGGTGAGGTCCCATCCCTCTGCAGCAGAGCAAGGCCAGTGCATGCCAGCAGAGATGGGTCCTTTCCAGGGACCTCATGGGCAGCCTAGGAACGGCAGAGGCCAAGGAAGATGAGGCTTGAGCTGTCCACCCCAGAGATGGCCACTGCCTGGCCCTGGACAGGACGGACCGTGCTGTAAACAGGACAAGGCTTGTAAACAGGGCTCCAGCTGGGACAAATTTAGCCCTTTGGGGTTGCAGCCCTGGCGCGGCAGGACACGGTGTCAGGGTATTGTCGAGAGGAGAGAGGGAGAAAGAAGCTGAATAAACAAACACAGCTTGTCCCTTTTTCTTTTTTCTTTTCTTTTTTTTTTTTTCTTTTTTTTTTTTTTTTTTGTCCCAGCCGGACAATTGTTATTTCAGGAGGACAATTGCCCTGCAGATTGAGGGAACAGGCTGGAGTTCAAGTGAATTTGGCTTCCAGTGCCTCCCTTTTCACATTGTGTTTTCACATCAGAATGCATCCTGGCATGTATGGGGAGAGTGTCCATACCTGTGTGTATGGGTAACTCCATGGATGCTCTGCTCACATCTTTGGGCTGGTCCACAGGAACAGGGGCTGCTTTGCATCCCAGATGGGACTGAGCAAGTTGGCATTGTCTATATTGTCTGTCCTGCAGGACTTGGCTGCCTCCTTATGCACCAGACTAATACTTGTGGGGTCCAGCAGCACACATGCAAGGTGATCTGTGCTCCACATTCATCTGTTTGTGCCTCCAGGGGTAGAGCAGCTCTGGAGATGTCCCTCCACAGCAGAGGGACACTGCAGAGTTGAAAGTCTTTGCAGAACTTTAGAAACAGAGATCAGGACTTGAGTTCCTTTTCTCTTTTTCTGTCATAGAGTTTTAGACAAGTCATATTCCCTTGACAAAATCATCTGTGATCTCTGGAGCAAAAGGCATGGATCTTTTCCTCCATCCTGCTCTGTGAGGATCCAAGTCTCTTTCTAAAGGCCGTGTTTGGACGCAGCCTAATTTTCACATCTTAATTTTATTTTTCTCACATCTTTCTCTGACACACACATACACAGGCATGCTTCTATTGGAAAAACGATTTTAATACCCATGGCACATTGTCCTGGTGTGATATAAAATCCAATGACATGTGGCATTTGGAAAAGGTCACTTCCCCCATCAGGATTCATTATCCTACCTCATCCTGGAAAGCCATGGGGTTGCCCCCTCCTCTGCAGACCCCTTGCCCCCTCCCTGGCTACAGGACTCAAGCAGGGAGAGGGGATGAGGCATTGGGTGGCCATGCCATGGACCTTGGCAGTGTCAGGCAGTTTCTGCAGTGAGGGCTCTTGTTTCTTGTTTGATGTCCCTGCACTTCCCGGTGCCTTAGTTTTCCTCCTGCCACACAGCAAGAGAACTTACAGGGGTGTGTTGCTGGGAAAGTTCTGTGGAGTGCACAACATTGGGTTTGGCTTTTGCTTTTCTCCCCCTGCTTACTGCTCCCTGTCTGTTCCCTATTGAGTCAAAGCCAGCACCTGTGGAGCCTTTGCTCTGCTTGGTTTCATAAGGGAAACACTCCCCTTCCCTGTTTCACTTGTCCAAATTTTTGGCTGGGTTGGCTGGGAAGTGCCTGTGCGTGTCAGCGCTCACCGCCACCTACGCAGAACTGAGAAGAGAAACTGGAGAACACATGGAAAGCCCAGCTCCTCACCAGCTTCCCCACCAAGCAAGGTGATGCTCACAGCAGGGCAGGAGTGACAAGCTCTCCTGGTGTTTTTGCATGTTTTTGCCTTTCTTTGGACTTATTTCTGCTCAGTCTTTCCCAGGACCCATTTTGTCCAAGCTGTTTCCAGCCCAGCCTGGAGCTATTCCCTGGGGGGTGGGAGGGTGCAGGTCAGACTTGCTATGGAGGTTGTCTAGGGGTTCTTGGGGGATGCAGTCCCTTGCAGAGCCAAGCATGGACTGCTCCCCATGGGCTATTCCATGAGAAGGGAACTGGGACCCAGGACTTTTCCATTTGTTCAATAACTACCTTGGGGCACCTTGGCCAAGCTGTAACCCTGTTTCCCAGCTAGAAGGGAGGGGAGAGGTGAGGGTGGGTGCACTGAGCATGCAATGGGTTCCAGGCTTAGTGGGAAGGGCAGGAGGAGGGAAGCAGGAGCAGTTCTTACTGGGGGCAGAAGGATTCTATTTGCAGCAGGGTTTAATGCTTGATGAAGATGGCTTCTCAGAGTGCTGAGGGTGATGGTTACTGAAGCCCCTTCCTACCATATAAACACCAATGAGTTATGGGTACCCCAGCCTCTAATTACGCAGTCAGCCCCAAATAGGCTGTGTCTAACGAGGCTGACAGACTAATATCTCAAGAGCCCTTAATGTGTTATCATCTCTTGCTGTATGACCTCATATTTATAACTGCTCTGGTGGGAGGTTGAGAAATGTCCTTCTCTTCCCCAAGCCCCCTCCCCAACTTTCCCCCCCCCAGAGCAGCAGCTCTTCAGCCTCATCTGTTAGGATCAGGAGGAGAGAGGCAACTTCTTTCCATCCATCATCAGAGGACTTCATGCTATTAGATGATTAAAGACATTTTTTATAATATTTGGAAGAGGCTTTGAAATGTCTCTCAAACAGTGTGATTAATGCCTGCTTAACCCTTGCCTGGCTGGGCTGGCGTGGCGGGGAGGCAGGTGCGTCCCAGGGCAGGACTGCAGTCACCCAGCCGTTGGGCACCCCAGGCCTGACAAGGTGTGATTCATGAGCGTGGGGCACCTGCAGGAAGCTCCGGCCTCCAGGCGGTTCCTAATGCACCCGGGGACTTTGTGGTTTCTGAGGCTGCAACGGTTGGGGCAGAAGGAAGCCCTGCCTGCCCCCTCTCGTGCTCTTCCACAAGAGGCCCCAGGGCTGTGCCAGTCCAGGTCTGCAAGCTGAACCATTCCACGCTGATGCTGTGGGTTTCAGGGAAGGGCAAGGAGAGGGGGTGAACAACCCGTGCCCATTCCCAACTGGCCTGAGCTGGTGGAGTGCTTGCTTCCTTAATTTCCCGTTCTTTTTACTCTGTTGCTCCAGATGAAGTCTCTCACAAAAAATCCTTGGCATCTTAGATATTCCAGTAGGATCCACCTTTAGGGTGTTGCAACCTTGCTCCAAGTTTGCCACAAAGACCCATGGGGCTGGTGGACACATTCACACTGAAACTGGTGTCAGCATTGTCTCATACCTGCTGAAAGCCAAATTACTGGTATTCCCTGATATTAGTTCCCCTGGGGGAGTGGAGATTTGGCCTCAGATGGGGGAAGTATGCCCACCTCCTTTGATCGTAGGCACAATGTTTCATAATCTCAATTTCTTGTCAATTGATTGCCAGATAGAAGCGACAACCAAAGAGGGCCCCAGGCGTCTGCAACTGCCACTCATCGTATGATTTTAACTCTCCCCCTCTGTAAGTTTGCATTATTTTCTTCTTGTTGTTGTTGTTATCTAAAGAAATCTCCTCTCCCTCCCCCTCCAAAAAGCCTCCCAGAAATTTGAACATCCTTGTTGATTTGGTATTTAGTGTATAAATAGCTAAGAAGGGTTAATGCATGATTAATAGGTGTTTTATTAAAATGGTTACTCTGTCATTATAGAGTCAAAAGGATCAATAGATTTCTTATAATCATGGCTTAAAATCATCTTTAACATCAGTGCTTATGGGCTTAAAACCTGGGGCAGGGCATTTAGAGGACCTGGGTGGGGGTCCCCTGTTAACTCCTTCCAGCTCTTTCATCACCTGAAGTGTGACTGTTCGGGTGGAGAAAAGTCAACACGGGGCTGCACATTCTTTTACAGTTACCATTCACCTTATTATTGATGGGTATTAAAATTGTCACACCCGAGGAACAGAAAAGGGAAATGGAAAGCAGGAGAAACTGGGGATGCAGCTGGATAAATGCTCTTTGTTACACCAGTCAGCAGCACCTCACTGGAGCAACACTGGGGCATGGCCAGGCTGTCTCTCATCCATTAGGTGCCTCTGCAAAGCAGCAAACATTGGCCAAGCATCACCATCACAGCCTGGCTCCTTCTCTGAGTTGCACTGCCTTTGCACCTGGGTAAGGTGGGGGGATTCCAGCCTTGCACAGAGATGAAGTCGTGTGCCTGGTGTGAGGCAGTGTGGCAGTGGCCAGGGAGGGCTTGCCCAATGCCACCTGAGTCACCTCAGCCCAGGGGCTGCCTTTCCAGCGGCTGGATGATGGTGGGTCTGGTTGGCCCAGCCCTTTGGGATGTGTGTTCCAAGCTGCTGTTTGGTAGCTCCAGGAGCACCGTGACAAACCCCAGAGATGCTGAGCTGCCCACCCCCAGCACAAGGTCTCTGCAGGAGGAGGTGCTGTTTAGACAGGCTGACACTGGGGCATCTGAGCCAGCCCAGGCAGGGGAGTGCAGTGCCCCTCTGCCCCCTCACTGCCCCACACAGCAGAGGGGAGATCCAGAGGTGATGCAGGGGGTCTGTGGTGCAGCCTGGACAGCAATGCAGAGCACTGCAAGAGCAACTGGCGCTGTTTCCTGAGTGATTCCCGAGTGTTTCCTGAGTGATTTTGGCAGCCTCAGCTGTGGATGTTGGCTACACCGCTCATGCAGTGGAGACCTAGACCTGCTCTCTAGTGAGCCGAGGAGATGTTGGTGTGCTGGGACCAGTCCTGGTGGCCTGAACCCCCCTCCCCATGCCTCCATTTCTCCCTCCCAGGTGCATCTGTGCCACTTCTGTGCAGCCCCTGGTACTGCAAGCCTGCCCAAGGCTGGAGACTCTCACTCAGAAGCTGCTCTCTGATGCTTTGGCCATGCAGAGTGACTCTGCTGCAGCCCCTCACTCACTCCCTTGCCCTGTATGAGGGCTCAGTCCCACTCCCCACCAGCCCTGCTCCCTGCCCAGCCCCACAGCCCAGGCCAGCCAGCTGGATTCAAACCAGTCAAGGTGACATAAATCAAGGTCATCCTGTTACTTTCCCTTTCTCTTCCCTGCCTCTCCTGCACTCAGCTGCCTCAGGCTGGCTTGAACAACTCCCACTTCTCAAGAAATCCCAAGTTTCCCTCGTCCAGCTGGCAGGTGTGTACCTGGCACAGGGATCTCAGCCTGCTGGGAGGATATTGCTGCCTCCACCTCCCATCCCCACCAGTGTCTGTGTGGTGTTGGGCAGAGATTTTCCAGATTCCCTGAATCCAGCTCTCTCCATCCCTATCTCATTGCTTATTTCTGGGCTATTATGTTCGACGGGGAGAATTTGTTTCTGTCCAGAGCAGATCCCCCGACAGTCTCAAACCTCTGAGGATTTATCATCTTGAGCTTTTGTTTGTGGGTCTCCAGGACCCTCTGCCCCAAGCCCAGATGTTTCTGTGTCTCCTCCATGGAGCCTGGTGACCCCCAGGAGCTCTGACCCTTCTCTTCCCCGGTGGATGTCCAGTCATGCAGCTTCCCCACGCCCTGGTCACACACATGCAGCAAAGGCTGCTGCTGGGGGCAGGATGCTGCAGTCACAGAAGCAGGGGAAATGTCTGTCTTACCTACCAGGAAGGTGATGGCTGTGTCTCTTTCTGGCTTTGCTTTCCAGGGCTGCCAAAAGAGGTGGCAGAGCACACTGGGCTCCCAGCACAGCAATCTCCTGGGACACTGAGATCATGTTCAGCCCACCCTGGGACTGAGGGGGGAAACCTGGGCTTGTCCCCTTGAGCCCCCAAATTGCATCCCTGCTTGCCTCCCTGCTCCACAGCAGCTGGGAGGGCTGGACAGAAGCAAGGTGTGACCCCCTTGCTTGTCTTGAGCCAGCAGGGACATACCCTCATATCTAGCACAGCTGAAACAGCAGCAGCCGCCTGTCCTGAGTGACAGAAGGGTGACAGTGGGGCAACTCTACATCTAGGCAGATGTTCAGCTGCCCTGTGGCCAGGGTGGGGACTTTGGGGTCCCTCCCAACAGGTTCAGGTCTGTTAGGACAGAGCTATTGACTGGCATAGTTAGCAACTGGGGTTGTGTTTTCCAAATCACCACCACTGCTGAGTTAGATGGGACCCCACTTGTCACCCTGCTCACTTTCATCCTGTGGCTGAGGCCACTGTGTCAGTGGCAGAAAGCTGATCTGGAGGGCAGTGGAATGTGACAGAGGAGGAAAGGGGTGCAGGGCTGGCCCACCAAAGCGCCACCCCTGCAGCCCCATCCCCTCCCTGGCTGCCCACATTCCTCTGCAGCAGCGCCAGGAAGGGGGGGACCAACCTTTGGCATGTTTATTGACACTCCCTGAGTTCATACTGTGACTCTACAATCTTTCCCTGAGATTATTAAGAATTAATTGATCACTTTTATATTCCCCCCGATACCCGGTGCTGCTTTGCGACAGGCGGCAGGAGGAGGGAAGGGAGGCGGGAGGAGGGTGGGGTGTGTGTAAAAAACACACTGATAAATGTTAATTACTCTTTTACAGCCCTTGTCAAATTCCAGAGCAAGTCGTAAATTCATTAAACTCTAACGGATTAAGCACATGCAGCTTATTTAGTCGCCATAAACAAGATCATTTGGATGTTGATTTTCCCCTTTTTATTGCTGCAGCAGAAAAGAGGAAAAAATCAGATGAGGGAAGCAGTTGGTGGTTACAAGGGAGTCAGAAAAGTTTGGATTTATTTCATATCTTGTTTCCTTGCTCTTTGTAGTGTATCTGCCCTTGGGTTGTGCCAGCATCTTTCCAGGGAGTCTGGCCACCCCAGGGGCCATGTCCATGCCCCAAGCAGCATGGACAGCCCTGGGATGGAAGGGCCATGTTGAACAAAGGGTGTCCATGTCCTCTCCGTGCTCCAGCAATGCCTTTATAATGCTGAGGCTCTTAAAGACCCAAGCAAGACCTGGATGAGCAGAGATGGGATGTTTGAAGACTTTTCAGTAACGTTTTATGTTGTGATTACTGCTCTGCTCTCCATCATGCTGGGAGATCTCCCAGGATAAGTTGTCTCCAGCAAGGCTCATCCAAGGCTCTGGGATGCAGGAGGCTGCTCTCAGCCACTCTGCAGAGGACTGTGCAGACCGAGTTAGCACAGAAGCAGCTCTACTCATTCTGGGATGTCTCAGCTCATTGAATGCCATCCCCAAAGTGCTGACTGTGCCCAAGTGAGATGACCCCAATCAAACTCAGCAAAGAGAGAGGGGAGACAGGAAAGGGAAGTCAGGCTGTTGGGCAGGGACATGGTGCCTTTGGCTGCTCTGAGCTCAGGAAGGTGGCCCAAGGTCTGCCAACCCACCCAGGAGCTTGCCATCCTCTGCTTGCCTGTGTTAATAATCCAGGCTGACCTCCTGAGCTGTGGGAGCAGTGGAAGGAGAATGAGAGGAGGGTCATGGAGATTAATTAATACTCAGGACTCTAATTACAAGTTTCTTCAACACAGGACTTCAAATGAGGAGCAGGCTCTGAGGCAGCCCTGAGTCCTGCTGCCCCTCAGCTGGCCCTGCTGAAATACCTCCTGCTGCCTTGCAGGAGTGGTTTTACTGGGAAAGGGATAGCAAGTGGGGGATAGCTGGCACCTGGGCACCAGCATCTCCCTCTGCAGCTCCAGGGCTCCAGGCTGTGTGTCCAAAGTTGCCAGACTGCTCCATAAATCTGTCCATGCCCTGGGTTGAGTGTTGGAGACCTGCTGCCATCCTGTGCCCAGCTCCCTGCCTTGGTCCAGTGGGACAAGAGCAGGAGTTGGCCTGAGGGACCAGAGGTCCTTGGTGGGTGTCACAGCCTGGCTCTGTGCAGGGGAGGGTGCTCCACAGGTGTGGTGCTGGCAGGAGCCTGGCACTGCTGGCCCTGTGGTGCTGATCACCCATCTCCAGCAGCGCTGGCCCTGCTTCCCCAGCCCCTCCCAGCCTCCAGCAAGGCTGAGCTCAGCAGGAGCTGCAAGCAGCCATGCACTGCAGGCAGCAGAGGGAACTCTAAACACCTCACTGGAGCGTGCTGCCTGGCTGCTGCCAGAAAAAACTTTGGGCTTTTACCTTAGAGTCCTCAGCAGCTAAAGGAGGTGACCTGGGACTGGTGGGTGCTGATTTGCTCCCACCCCCTCTTAGCCCATCTCTGCAATGGGTGCACACCCAGAAGGTCTGAGCTGTGAGTACAGCCTAACTGCCCCAGCCCTGCTCCCCTCTGCATGTGCCTCTTGAGGGGCAGAGGGAAGGAGAGGAGCTGCCAAAGTGCTCAAAGAGGACAGCAAGGAGCTGCCAGCATTCAGCGCCCCATTCCCAGCAAGCATTTCCCTCTCTCAGCCTTTGCATCAAGTACAATGTGCACAGACACCAGCAGAAGCATCCCTGCCCATCAGATCCCTCCGTGCTTTCCTGCTGTGTGGAGGTGCCCTCCAGAGATCTCCCTGGGGCTCTGAGCACAGGCAGGCATCCAGGGGTTAACGGAAGGAGCATGTCCCATGCTAAGCAGTAGCTAACAGCCACCAGCTAATAACTTTATGGCTTCAAAGCAGGGCATTTATCATGCTGAAGTTTGTTTATTCACAAGTTATATAGCACATTATACCAGCACTGTGTTTGGCTGATAAATTCTCTGTGACAAGCAAGGCTACCAATGGGGACTCACCAAGTCCAAAAGACCACTAGCTTTTTCCTGAACTCTGCTTTCTGAGATAAGGGTGTTTTTTCCCTCTTTTGTTTTGCAAGGAGGAAAGCAAAAAAATTAGACAACCTGTAAACTTGGGAAAGAAAAAAAAATATGGAGACTTGTATTGGATAAGTTGTCCAGTGCCATGATGCCCCAGTGGGGGCATAGGAGAGGGTTCTGATCCTTGTGAGGACCAGGTGAGCTGTGTTGGCAAGTGATGCCTATGGGCCTGTGGCCTTGTTGGGCATATACTGAGTGAGCACTGACAGGCTCTGGGTGTCTCCTGGAACAGCCTATCTTAGTCCTGTTTGCTTTCATGGAGGGTATTTTTTTGTTTGTTTTTTTTTTTTTTTTTTTTGCAGAAGTATTAGAGAGTGCTCTGGCAGCTCTCTGGTTCTTCTTCAGTGTTTCTAAAATGAACCATAATCATAGCTTTCATCCCTGTTTTGAGCTTACACATGTGTGGGATTTGTTACTGCTTTGGCACAAGTGCTGTGTTCCCCTGTACCCCTTGCTCTGGGTTCAGCTGCTTTAATCCCACTAATAATAATGACCTTCACATTTCTGCCTTGCTCTATCACAGGAGCCAAACCCACTTCGCAAACATTAACAAGCTCGGCCTCCCACCTCCATGCAAACATGATAGATCAGGATTATTTTTCCTGCTGCAGTGGTGGGGAAACTGAGGCATAAAGCAAGGAGTGTGCTGACCTGAACCCACTCAGAGCTGACCTGAACCCCTTCGCTTTAACCCATAGACCTCACTCTGCTCCAGTTCGGCCCAGCGTAGGCTTTTCTAGGTCTCACCTCTGGAGCAAGACCTGGGGCTGGTGGGATGCAGTGGGCCAAATCCTGATGCCAGGACCTACCTCTGGAGTGCCACTGGGGGTTCTGGAGGCAGCAGATGTTCCTGCTGCTGGGGAGTGGGGACACACTCCACACTGTGGGGGTTGTGGTGTGCCAGCTCATCCTGGCCTTTTCCTGTGGAGTCCCATCCACAGTCCTTGTGCCCTTGCCCTGCTGCAACAAGCAGAAAGCCCCCACCATGGCCCAGTGTCCAATGCCCAGACAGGGGTATGTGGGTGCCCAGCTCCCTGTGTGAAACATGCTCTGATGTGTGTCTGCAGGGGCTGCCCGCTGAGGGCATCCTGGTGCATTTACCTGTGCACACACAGGTGTGCGTAAGCACTGATCAGTGTGTGCACTGGGTGCATCTCCATCCCCAGTGCCGTGCTAGGGTCCATCCCTGGCTGCCCATCCACGTGGCCATGTTGGACATGCTGCCACCCCAGCTTGTGCATCGCTGGCTGCATCCCTGCTGCATCCCCAGCCGTGTACCTGCACGGCGTGCGCGGCCGGCTGCGGATCTGCATCGGTGCCTGCGTGCAATGGCCCCTGCAGGCTGTAAATACTGGCAGTGTGGCGGGGAGGTTGAGCGGTTTATGGCTCAAGGTCAGGCCCGTGAATCATAAAAAGGTGTCGGAAGGAGCATTAACTCCTAGCCTTCGCTTGGTCTCTGTGTGGTTTCAGGCGGGGCCCCGGAGGCAGTGATTAAAGGGTGCACCTTCCCCTTTCAGTTTTACGGTAAAAGGAAAGCAGTAAATTAGAAGCCCACAGGCTGGGGCAGGCCGGGTCCCAACAGCACAACAGCTAAACAAGTACCTGCTCTGCGCCCCGAGACTCTGCCTCTGGCTCTGCACACCCCAGCTCAGCCCCACACAGCCCCTTCCCATGGCAGTCCCTGTCCAGGAGCAGTGTCCTGCTGCCACGTGGTGGGCATGGCAAGGGACATCCCTCCATCCTTGCCCAGCAACAGTTTGGGGTGGCCGGGGCTGTTCAGTCCTGCTCACCCCACAGAACAGGAGTGCCTCTTGTTCTGCACCTTTTTATGACTCCGGCTGTAATTAACTCCAGTAATAAATTTTTTTTAATCCAAATAGATATAATTAACGTTTAATGCCCCTGTTTTCTTGTGAATTGTCAGGACTATTAAGAGCTGAGTATTGATTGAAGAGGCATATGTTTCTGCTGCTGAGGTGGGACTGCTGAGACAGAGAGCCCTGATAAAATGGTCGGGTCCTGTCCCACATCTGGACCTCAGGACAGTGAGTTGAGGCTGGGGAGAGTTGGGGCAACATCCAGCACTGCAGGGCTGACCCTGGCCCAGGGAAGCAGGGAGGAAGGGATGAAGGTTGTCTTATTTTTTCCCACCACTCAGCTGTAGGTACCCTCCAGCAATGTGGCCTTTGGTGAGCACTCAGTCATGGGGCATTGCTGCCAGCATATGCTCTAAACTCGCCATCTCCTGGAGAAGGGCTTTCAGGGACAGAGGTGTGAATACACCCTGGTCCATTCTCATACCAGATCCTGCAGCTGACCCAGCTGCAGCTGCCCTGGCACCCTGGCTCGTAACCACCACCATCTGCCATGAGACATAGGAAACAACACCTTCCCTGAGTGCTGCTGTTGCAGCCAGTCCTGATAAGGCACTGTTTGAAGGGCTGGGCCACTGCCAAAATGATTTCTCCCAGCTCCTGACAGGGCCAGTGCACATCAGCCCCAGGATCACTGCAGGCTCTGCACCCCTTCTGGCCCTGCTTTCCAGTGGGCAGAATGAAGAATGCAGTCACATGCTGTCCCCCTGTCCCTGGGCTGGACTGGGCATTAGATGTCTCTGAGGAGGAGAGGAAGGGAGCCTTGCAGCATGCCAGGAGAGAAAATACTCCTCCTTTCCCTTAAAAAAATGTGCTTTTTCCCCTGGGGAATGGCATTGCGGAGCCCTGGAATTGACGCAGCTGCCAGAGGTGATGGATGCTGCCAGCTGATGGAGCAGAGCGGGTCAGCAGAGCAGAAACCAGCAGGCACAAAGAGAGAGCATCCCTGCTAAGCAAGGCAGGCGGTGACACCCTGTGCCGGGCCCACAACAGCCCCCTCTGTGTTGGGCTGGAGTTGGCACAGCTGGAGTACCTGGGGTGCCACCCTGCGATGCCCCCGGCCTCGCCCCAACTGCACCCACCAACAAGAAGGGCCTTTCTTCATCTCCACACAAGCCCTGATTGTTCAGATGCTTCCCCTGCTGCTGCCTTGTTCTTTTGCCCTTCCCAGAGATGGTTCTGGGAGGAAATTGAGGATTTGCAACATCTGCATGACCAGAGCTGCTGGGACTACAAGGTTTCAAAAGGAACTGAGGCTTCTCATGTGAGTCCAGACCAGGTTGTCTTGGTGCCCTCAGCAGCCCCGTTCCAGGACATCTCAGTTCCCTCAGCAGGGAACTGAGGGAAGTTGCAAGCCCACAGCCCACCCTATCTCAATTTCCCCACCAGTGGCTGAGGTCCTGCTTCACTTTTGCAGATGTGCAAAAGTAAAGGTCCTGCTTCACTTTTGCAGGTGTCCTTTCCACTCACAGGAGGGCAGGATATGTCCCCCTCAGGCATGGGTGTGTGAATAGGATCAGGAGGAGATCCCAACAAAGGCAGGCCACACTAAGCTGTAGAAAGGAAAAGCTCTTTGTAAGGCTGGAGTGAAACAGCATGCACTGAGCCCCAGGCTTGAGACTCAGGACTGCAGGATGCTCTGTCTCTCTGGTGAGGGCAGCAGGATCTTCACCTTCCTTTCACCCAAGCATAAGGAAGAGAAAAAGCTCCTGCCTCAGCTGGGAGGCCATACCTTTCACTCAGATCCCCTTGGACAGAGGGTCACAATGTCCTCCAGGGATGTGGAGCTGCATTGTCCCTCCTGCAGGCTGGGGACACTGAGCAGGTCTCCCCCAGATGTGTGTCAGGAAGGAGCCCAGGCGTCCTGGCTCCAATCCTATGCTCTGTCTCCAGCTGAAGGATGTGTGCTAGCTGGAGCTGCTAGGCTGAAGGATGTATCTCTGCAGGGATCTGAACCCTGAACTGTCATCTTTGCTCTCCAGCAAACCCAGCTGCTGAGTCCCTGTGCAGCACCGACTGCTGCTCCAGCAGATGTGAAGAGAAGGAGGAGTGCAGGAAAGGAGCTCAGCTTCAAATCGATTCTGAGCACTGTGATAAGAATCTCTTATCACCCTTGTCATTGTAATGGCTGGGACTGAAATGCTGGGCTGAGTAAAAGTCAGGTTTTTGCAGACCAGAGGTGAGGAGGAGACAGGGCACAGAAGGGACAGCCACAGCAATTGTGGCTCTGGAATGAGGTCCCAAGGCTTTGAGTTCCTGCTTGCTCTCCAGTGACACTCTAAACCAGCTTTTTTTCCCAGCCTTAGACCTGCCCCAGCTTCTTTCTCCAGCTCCTTCCAAAGAAGAAGAGCTCCTGGTGACACAGATGAAACACAGTGAAGGAATGGGTCCAGCACATCCAAACTATGCATGGTGGTAAGGGGCACACAGAGTAGTCCTGGGGGCTGAATATTGCCAGGAGAGACCAAGAGTGAAAGGAAAAACTGAGAATTTCATGCTCCCATGTCTGCAGCTTCCTCCAGCCTCTTCCCACCTTCCCCTGAGTCGAGCTCAGCCCCATCCCTTTAGGGGTGTAGCACAGGAATGCAGGTTCCCAGGAGCCAGTGGAGCTGACAGGGATCTGGCAGGGATTTCCTGGCCTTTGGGAATTCCCTCTGCTCCCAGTGCTGTCCATAAGCAATGGCTAAGGGAAAGGGAGCTGCTAAGCTTGTATGCTCCAGGTGGTATAAGACTATATAGTGACAGCAGCACCGAGTACCCTCATCTGTAAGAGGCTCCCCTGGTGCCCTGCTGATGTTCTGCCTTTAACCCCTCATGCTTCCTCCCTGCATTTATTAACAACTGTTGATTGGGATTCCAAGGTTGTCAAGCCTTGCAGAGGTGCAGATAAAATCTAAGGCTGCTGCAGTCCCTGCATCTCCAGCCCCACCAATCCCCTTGTCTATCTACAATCTCTCTCCTCCTGCTAAGCTTTGCTCTGGCAGACAAGCCCCAGAAGGTTAAACAGAAGCAAGGCTGCATCTCTGTCCTCCTCCAACAACCATGCAGCTGGGGATGTGTCAGCTTTCCACCTGCCACCCTGTTCCCCTTTGCAGGGGCTGTGTGGGATGCCCTGCTGCCAGGTGGGGATGGCCAGGCAGGGACCTCAGCACTGAGGAAGGCAACACTGTTCCAAAAGGCTTGCTGAGGGAGGTTTTTCTGCTGGTTCCATGGTACTGGTGTCAAAAAAACCCTTTTTGAAAGATCCCATGAGCCCCCTGCACATGGGTGCCCTGTTATTGGGAGCTCTTAGCCAGGGTGAGGTGCCCCAGTGCATGGCAGAGGGACACCTCCACACAGCAGGGGCTTTGTTGGGCCCAGCAATTTTTCTGCTGGCGAGGACAACTCTGAGCAATGGACTAGTTTTTCCTATCATAGACCACATCCAGGTTTCATGGCTGTTTGCTGGTCACAGAAATGGCCCACCACTCCTAAGAGACACTTCAGGACTTGCCCATTTAATTCCAGCAGGGGCAGTGTCATGTCGAGAGAAATTGGCTCCACCAGAGGATTTATTCATTTCTCCTTCCCTCTGCCTCCTGACAGGGGCTGTGCTGAGATCCTCAGAGTCATCTCGCTAAAGCCAAGGGGAGCTTAGTGCTTAAATGGTTTTCATGCCACACAGAAGTTTAGTGCTTGTCAACAAGTCTGAGGTCTTGCTGAAAAGGCTCAGCAAAACAGAGCAGCAGGGAGAGGAGGAGAGCAGGCACCAGTGCTGGGAAGGGGGAGCACATGAGCCACATCTCCAAAGCACCTGCATACATGGGAACATCGCATATCCAGCTCTAGGTATCCCCACTAGAAAATTTGGCTGCCCCACTCTCCAGCAAGAGCTGTATTTGGCCCAGCTCCTAAACTTCATGGAAAAATCTTTAAACCTCACTAATGTGGAAAAACAGAGCTGGCCTGTAGTTTTCAAGCCCTTGCTTTTGTAGGTTCTTGCAGAAATAGATATACACAAATATTTTGTGTGCTGTATTCACCAGGATGCATTTCCTGCTGAGGCGAGCCCGGGGCTGGTGGGGCTGAACGCTGTTGCAGTAACGTGCTGGCTCTGCAGATGGGGATAGCAGAGCTCAGAAACCAAACCCAGCTCCAGATGCTACTGAAAAAGCCTGCCCTGCCTTGGGAGGACAAGGAGCACACCCTCACCTCCTCAGGCATCCCAGGACAAGGAGCACACCCTCACCTCCTCAGGCATCCCAGCTGCCCCGCTGGGAGGAGAACACCTTAAAGTAATTTTCTTCCCTTTTGGGGAGCTGGATTTCCTGGGTATGAATTAGTTTGAGCACAGGATAGCTCAGTTCAGGCTCTGGGACACAGATCTGATACAGGGTGGATCTGCAAGGCAGATGTCACAGGCAAGCTGGCAGTGCCAAGGTCTGGAGACCACTCAATCTGTGGGCTCCTGGGAAGCCACCCCACACTTTGGTGGCAGCACAAGGAGCAAGGAAGCACAGACAGCAGGGCAGGCTGTCCCCACCATGGGCATGCTGCAGTAATAGCAGCCCGCAAGCCAGCTGCTCCTATGGGATCTGTGGGTGCCAGGGAGTCACTTGAGTCAAACGTTTGAGCAGGTTTGGGAGGAGGGCTGGGTGGCTTTATGGGCAGTAATAGCATTTACAGCCCTGCTGGCTGAGGCACTGATCCATGGGGAAGGGAGACCTCTTCTCAGAAAAAAAACCAAAATGCAACAATATCTGGCCTCCAACCTTCCAAAAGGCCGGATTGTCCCCATCCTTTTACTGAAGAATCCTTGATGGACTGATGTCCCATGAATCTGTGGGTCAATCCCACCTGGCACAGTGAGCATTCCTGCACTGGTGAGGTGTAAACTCATACTTCTCCATGGATTAATTAAGCCCTTCATTTTCATGGGAAGTGTCAAAGATTTCCCTTCCTCACCCCACTCCGTGGCTTTACCCTGACATCCACAGTGGCTGCCATCCTTGGCAGCTCCCCTGACAGGCAGGGATGGCAGGCAGCCCTGCACACACCCCATGCTGTTTTCCCATCACCTGCCATGGGGCCCGTATGTTTTCATTTAGTCAACATAGGGGAAAGCTGTAAAACATATGTCTGCTTCCCAAGGAGGGGGAAAAAAATTACTCCAACAGCTTGGTCCAGTTAACAGCTTGGGCTCTTGACTCTGCAGTTGCTTTTGCAGGCACTTTGTTCCATGCTCCACATTAGCTGGCCCCCATCTCTGGCTGCACCAAGGTGTGCAGCTGTGGGGAGGATATTTGGGAGCAAGGATGCTTGTGGGGAGAAGGAGGATGCCCCAGGATCTCGGGGAGCGTGGTGGGGCTGTGCTGCCCCCTGAGAGCAGGCAGGCAGGAGCCCTTTCCACCCCACCCTTTGCGGGCTCCTGCCAGCACAGCTCCCCATCCATCCCATACATTTACCTAACGCTAATGAGACGTATTGATTGGAATGATGGGATTTGTAAAGGTCGCAGGGTTAAAGTACATAAAACCAGCCTTTCTGGAGCTGCAATATCAGGGCCGATGGGTCTGGTGGGAGAGATTAAAGGCCTCGTGCTGCAAGAATGGAGAGAGCTGACAGCAATTACATTTCAGATGTGTGCATAGTTATAACCCCCTCTCCTTGCAAGACAGGCAACCACGTCCCCACCACTGTGGAGCAGGTGTCCAGCATCCCCTATCTCCCTTTCAAAATCAAGATTTCAACAGAGCAAATCAGGGAATGAAAGAATAAGAGAAAATGTGAAAGGGAGAGAGAGAAAGATTGAAGACCCCATTGGAGGGGTCATGCCCAGCCCTGTCCCTCTGGTTTGTGTCCCTGTTTTGGGCTTCCCAGCTGAGTTGTTGTGGCACTGCAGTATGCTAAAGTTGATGAAATGCGAACTCTGAAAACACCATGGTCCCTTTTGTTAGGGCAGGACTCCCACTACTGGTAATGAGATCATCTGGCAGGTCATTAGAGATCTCTGGCCCCTGGAAAGGTTCATGTTCAAGGGCTGAAGGAGTCCAGATCCCCAGAAGCACAAGTACAGTTGGCTGAAGGTCTGTCCCAGATCAGGGCTGACAGGTCTTGGAGTAAGAGACAAATAAATCTGGACATCACTTTTTCTACAGGTGTTTCTCAGCCACATGGAAGACACACAGGAGTTCTGTCTATTGTATTCTGCTCTGGGTTGTGCCCACAAAAGTTTATTCCTAAATACTCAGAGCCAGCCCAGCTCTGGTGGAGCCATTTTACTCCATCATCCCTCCTTGCAGGCCCCTCTCTACAGCACGTGTTTGTTTCTTGGGCTAAAACATGGAGGAACACAGCCAGGAGAGCTGTGCCACCTGAAGGGGGTGTGCTTTTAACATCCCAGATTCTTGGCAGTGGTTGTGAGGTGCAGGGGAGTAAAATCTGCCTCAGGGTCTTTCCTGGCAGAGTAAACACACAGAGACACAATCTAGGCTAAGGGATGTGTTAAGGATCAGTGTTGACAATATCACCACACACAGAAACAGCTGAATTATCTCCATGAGTGACCTTCATTAGCCCAGCTCCAGACAGGAGGAAGCTCAGCTCAGGGACCTCCGAGCCCCAGCTCATCTTGGCTTCACATCACCCACCATTCCTCTCTCGCCAGGATTAACACCAGAGGCACCTGGGACTCGGGAAGCCTGGCTCCATCTGGCATCACACCAGGCCAGGAACACGAGCAGGGGCTGCATTCCCCCAGGGGTGAATCCTAGAAGGGAAAAGAAGCTATTCACCATGCAAGGAAAAAGGCACATTGCTCTCTGGTAACTCACAGCCCCTGCCTGGTGCCAAGGCAGGACTGAGCACACGGAGTGAGGAACCAGAGATCTTCACAACTCCTGCAGGGCCCTTCTGCACAGCAACATTCCCCTGCTGCCCACCCACACACGCTGGAGATTCAAACCCTTCCCCAGAGCCCTGCCAAAGGCCTGCCCTGGGCAGCAGGGACTTGCCCAGGGCTGCAGCTCATCGCCAGGCACTCACCCATGCAGCTCGGTCTTTATTTATCCCTCGTTCCCTCTCAGATGGTAATGAGTGGTTTGCACTGGGAACTAAATGAAGTTGATTGCCCACTGGTGTCTGCCATTAGTGGTAATTAGTTAAAACATCAGAGTATAAACAGTAAATTGGCTCTAATAATTAATACTAGCACTCAAGCATATGAGAGACACAGAGACTGGGAGAGAATCAGTGGCAAGCTTGTAAAATCAGCTGGGGCTGCTTTAATTAAAAAAGAAGGAATGTAAGTAGCACAGTATTGGAAAAAGGACAAAAACCATCAGGATCTTACTTGTTAGGAGTGTGGTTGTGTCTCCTCTGGAGTGCGGCAGGGCTGAGGATTCACCTCAAGCCTCAGGTACCTACAGTGCAGAGGCTGCTCTATCCCTGAAATGCTGGGGTGCCACTGGTGTGATGAGTTTTGGCCTTGTTGTCAATAATCTGGGGCAATAGTGAGGACTGTAACGTGAATGTGCTCCTGCAGATGTGAGGATGAGGCAGACAGGTGAGATATCCCATGGGATTTTTCAGGGGAGATCTGCTTGGATCAGAGGGGCTGGATTATTCAGCTGCTCTCTGCTTATTAAAGAGAGCTCTCTGCTCTCTTATTCAGCTTATTTGACTGCTCTCTGCTCTTCTCTTTCCTTCAGTGACAGATTTGGCCTCAGGTACCCTTTGGGTACCAGGATAGGTCCTGGCAGGGAAGGCTGGGTTTACTCTTAGAATATTTTTTTTCCCCACAGGTTTTGCTAACCTGCATTCTGCCCCTTCTTCCAGCTCCCTTCTCCCTTCTTGCTACTGTGCATCCTGCCCTTGCCCTGGGAAGGCAGGAGCTTCCTATGGCTCTCCCTTGGCAGAAACACCTTTGGCCCTGAGTGCCTTCAGTATTTCATCTTAACAAAAAACAAAAAAAAAAAAACCCAAACCAACCAACCAAACAAACAAACAAAAAAAAACAACAAAAAAACCCAAACAAAAAACCAAACAAACCCAAAAAAACCCCCCAAAAAAACCTAAACACCATCACACCCAAACAACAACTACAAAAACCCAGCGGAGGTGGCAGAGCAGCGTTTGGGGAGGACAGGGAGGCTGCATGTGTATTGCTATTAATCATCCCCACGTACGTTAACCATGCTAATGTCCTAAGTGACAATAGCCCATCTCAGCTCATGATTTAGGGTCTGTGAACGGAAGCTGGGCTCCTGGGAGTAAATGCGTGAATCCTGCGCTGGTACTAAACCTTCTAATAAATCTAACGCACACCAAAAAGCCCTGGGCACTAAATCCAGGATCCGGTAATTGAAACCCTTACAGCTCTCAGAAAAAGGTAACCGGTGAGTGGAAGTGAGTGTATGTTTTTACAGAATATATATCCTATCTGCACCTGATTATCTCCAGCAGAGACAAAGGAAGCCTGCTGCCTCCTCATAAAGCACCTTGTTCCACAGACTTTAGATAAAACCTTGGAAAATAAGAACCAAGCAGCCTCGTGCTGCAGGGGCTGATGCCGTGCTCTGCAGACATGAGTGGGCAGGAACAAGGAGCTGTGGCTCTTTGCTGCATCCCACCGCTGTCCCAGCTGCTGGCAAATGCCACTGGGACTGTGGGAGTCCATCTGCCTGCTGCCCTGGACTGCCATACCTGGGGGACAAGGGGGTCATGGGGCTGGCAGGCCTGGGGACAGTCACCCACCCAGCCTGGTTCAGGTGTGCTGTAGGCTGTTAGTACTGACAGAGGAACATTCCTGAGCTGTCTCTGCCCTACAAGCTGGAGGGGCAGAGGAAGGGCAGGACATTCTGTGGAGCTCAGCATCCCAGCTGATGTGGGGTGGTGCAGGGTGGGTGGAGATTTTACCCCTCCAGCTGGGTCCCAGTGCAGGGAGCAGCTGGCCAAGCAGAAGCCCTGGTGCAGGTGTGACCCCACCTCTGAGAGCAGAGGCACTGGTCTGTGCCTGTTGTGGCAGCAATGAATTTGGCATCCCTCCCATGGCTGGTGTGTTTCTGATAGCCAGTGCTGAGGCTGTTTATCGTTTTGTTTACTAGACAAGAGATCATGTTGGTGTTTTATTCCGCTTTTAATCTCTGTTACAGACCACTCTGTAATGCCTTGGCAGGGGACTTAATAAATATAGTCATTTGGATAATGAATGGTGATGATAAAGGCAAGCTGGAGGGAGGGTGCAGAGGAGAGATGCTGCACTGGGCACCTGGTGGTGTTTGGAGGCAGGAGGATCGTGTCCTCCTGGGATCGGTGCTCTGCAAGGTCCCACAGCTCCAGCTGGGGACTGGGATACAGGGGCTGCCCAGGGCTTTCCCAAATCAGCATCTTCTGTTGTGTCAGGAGGGCTGGGACTGGCAGGGATGAATGTTGACACCAGTGCCTGCCTGGCAGGAACCGTGGGCCTGTCACCCACTGGGGATGGGGATGTCTTGTGCCCCTGAACCCGGGGGCTGGGAGCTGTTTGTGCATGTGGCACCATTTCATGCAGCACTTCTGTACAGTGATTTTCTGTGGGACATTCTCAGAAATTAAAGGACTTTTAGTCACTCTCTCCCTACCTTTCACTTTACTGCTGCCTGGCTGTCCCTCTGTATTACTGTGGATCATCCTTGCAGCCCGTCTTGACATCTCCCCCCATCGGAATCCTGCATCATTCTGGAAATGCCTCTGCACACCAGTGCAGCTGTTTCTGAGTGAACCAGTGCTGGGCTGCAAATGAGCCGGGCCGGCTGCCCACCCGCATCTCCCATCCCAGGGCACTGGGACTGTCCCCTTGGGACAAAACCAGGACTGCCACTGCCTCTCCCCTTCCTCCCTGCCGAACCTGTGGGGAGCCTGAGCACCCTCATTTCTCAGGTCACTGCTTGGCTAATGGTCTATTAATTTGTTCAGTTGTCCCCTGTGAGGCAAACTCAATTTCTGGCTGAGATTCCTCCCTGGCTGTCGACACGGTGATGGATAGGATGAGCGGCTGTCAGCGCCAGCCCCGGCGCCCGCCCGGCACGCTGGGCACCCGCCCGGCTCTGCCGGCACCCGCCGCGGCTCCGGCGGGACCAATCCACCGCCTCGCGCCCAAGGACCTGTCTCTGGCAATGAAAAATGACAGAAATATTTAAGGACAAATAAGGTTTACAAACCCAATTTAAAATTATTATGGAAGGCCCCGGCTGCAGATGGGCCCAAGCTGATTCGTGGTGGCAATCAAATCGAATTTCCTTATCGTTGTATTATTTTAGGGCGTTATCTGGCCCCATAATGCAGTTATAAATTCAATTTCATCTGCGAGCATTCATTGTTTACTGTCGCCTGTTTGCTGGGGAAAATGTAAACACTTTGCAGCCCTCGGCTGCAAAATTAATTTCTGGCGGAAAGCGGGAAAGAGGAAAAAAGTGGAAGGTGCCCAAATAAAAAGAGAAAACAAGAAAGGTGGTGGCAAAAGTGCTGCCGGGCATGGCACAAGAGCTGGTGAGGGCACCAGAACCATCTGAGCTGCTTGTACCAGTCAGCTGCCATGCGTGGCTCCATGCTTGGGATGGCAGTGGATGGGATCGCAAGGGGATGGATGGGGATGGGCAAGGATTGATGGGACGGGTATCTGGGTGACACTGGAGCTCTCAGTTCTTCTCCCTGCTGCCACATTTCTCCTCTGTGCAAAAGGAGGAAGAAAATACTCAGTGACCTGATGGGGCTGCCAAGGGAAAGTTGAAGGTCTCCCATTAATTCCAGACTAAAAATGACAAATTCATCTTCTACGACAATTAAATGAAGTCAGTAATTGATGCTAATTGATCTTCAGCCGAGAGGGCTCTTACTGCTTTGCTGTGCTCTCCCTGATGCTCTGGCGCTTTCCTCTCTTCCTCACTTCCCTCTGCAGCCCCCTGGCCATGGGGATGTCCCCAGAGCCCCAACAGCTGCTCCTGCACTTGCCCAGCTCCACCAGCCCTATGCATCTTTTTTGGCTGCTCACTTTGTGGAGTTTGCATTTATTTTCTCTCTCTTTTTTTTTTTTTTTTTTTGGAGGCAGGTACCAGGCCTGGCTGCTGTGCTAGCGACAAAGGATTTATAGCCTACAGCTGTGTAGGTTTCCACTTAATTTTTATAAGCCCAGCATAAGAGCCAGCGGGGGGTAAAGCACACTTGGATTTTCTCTACTTAAAATATTACAATGTTAGCACTTTTGCCTGAGCCCTGAAAAGGGGGCTGTGGGGGGGCCGGGTGCATGTGTGTGTGTATGTGTGTGTTTGGAGTTTTTTGGTCTTGTTTTTTCTTCTTTTTTTTTCCCTTTTTTATGAGAGCCCTTTAATCTCGAGCCAATATGTCAAAATCAAATTAAGCCTTGGAAGGGGAGCGGGCTCAGCGTGCCAAGCTCGCTTGCTGGGCTGTAAATGTACAATTGTTTCTGGGAGCTGTTATTAAAGCGAGGTGAGGGCTGCCTGTTCGGGGACCCTGACGTCACATCCTCCAGCCGGGCTTGGAAAGCAGCCATGGGAGCAGGGGGACAGGGCTCGGACACGTGGTGACCACGGGGAGGGGATGGAACCGTGGTGTCCCCTGAGCAGAGGGAGGTGGCACCAGCCCCTGCGTGGATGGGCTCGTGGTGGCCCCGGCAGAGGAACCCCTGGGCATCCTTTGGGACCCCTGGGGACATGGCTTGTGCTTCCACACAGAAGAGCAGGTTGGGAACTCCTGAAGGAACCACCAGAGGGGGTGGGTTTGGGGCTTGCAGCAGGGTGTGGGTTTTGGAGGTGGAGGAGTTTACTCAACCAGACCATCCCATGGCCCTTCTGGAGAAGCAAAAGGGGCAAATCAGGGGTGTTTTTTAGTTTCCTGACTAAAGGTCCTAATGTGTTTTGGTTGAGAGGCCCAGTTCTAGCCCAACCTAAACCCTTTCATCAGGGTAGGGGGCCTGGTCAAGAGCATCACCTGCAAAACTCCTTGCAAGGTATGGTACAGCATCACTAATCTGGGGCAGCCAGGCCTCTGTGGGACCTTGGTTAGGGGCAGATCTTGGTTGTCATTCCTATTTCCTTTCCTTGATGTGGAAGTAGGATTTGGGGTATTCTGTTGTGGGGTTCACACTCTGAAACTAGGTCATGAGCCACTTTCAGGGGGTTTTATTGTGGTGAGGTGCTGCCATCAACACTGCCATGAGTGTTCTGAACCCACATTTCTGCTCAGCTTTGCTGAAAGCAAAGTAGCAGCAATGAAAATACTGTAAAGTATCACTGTTCTTCACCTGAGACAGTTAATAATTATCCATAATGCTGGTATTTGACATTATATTTAAACTGTGCAGGTCTTTAAGGTGGTCACTTACCACTTTATTTCATGCAGTGGAAGTGAAACAGGCTGGAGAAGCATGGGGGACAGTGAGGTGTGCTGGCACACTGAGATCTGTTTACTGCCCTCTCCCTCTGACCTGACTTCGATTTCTGCAGATGCCAAGGCAGGTGGTCCCTGCTCCATATCCCCAAATCCCTGGTTTGAGTGCACCGGCATGGGCAGCTTCATGGGAAGCCATAGGGGACTGGATGCTGTGGTCCCAGCAGCTTTGCCATCAACACTGGGATGAGGACCCAGCACAAGGACAGCCAGCAGACCTCGCACCTCCTCTTGGCCATGCCGCACTGGGCAGGAGAGGCCAGCTAAGGTTCAGAGTAATTAGTCCTGGTTTGAGGCAGTGCTAGTGAGACGGAGCAAAGCTGCCCTGATGGGGCTGTCTGGCCATGAGCCAGGAGCTCCACGCCCTGCTGGGCTGTCCTGGGTGGACACGTGAGCTCACCAGGAGCAAACTGAGAGACACAAACAGGATGCTCTGGCAGGGTGTCAGGCACTGTGGTGAGCATTCCCTGGGCTCCAAGGGCCATCAGCAGCAGTTCTGCATCAGCCAGGCCATGTGGCAGAGAAGGCATGTGCCCGCTGCAGGCCACTCTCACTGGTCTTGCTGGGTCATCCTTGGGGCCAACAGTGTGGGGAGTTGTGTTCCCAGGTCCTTATGGGTCCCACTAAATCCTATGTAATATACTGTAAATAATGTTTATGGCTGATATTGGTGGTTTACAGAGAAAAACTAAAGTCCAGCTGCAAAGCTACAAAGAAGTGAACTGTATGCAAAGGGCAATGGCACCAGCAGCTCCTTCTGAGCCCTGACCTGTTTTCTGGCCAAGTTTCACTGGGTCTTAGGGAGAATGTCACTTGCACCAGCTGCCTCTGGCTCTGGTGCTGCTCATCAGCTACACATGGCTCCCAACTCTTGGCCATAAGTGAGACCGAAAGTCACTTGCAAAGTGAAAATAAATTACTTTCTGCAAGGCACACAGGGAATCATCACTGAGGGCTGAGATAAATGCAAAGCACGGGGAAACTGAGGCAAGGACTTGAGCTTCAGGTCATGTAGCAATGGTCTGTCAGAGCCAGGAGGAAGACTGAGAGCCTTTGTGTCACCTTCCTTGTGTCTCTGTGGCTGGTGCCTGACATATCACATGGGGATTCAACCCACATGCATGGGACCATGGAAATGCCAGTGTGTCAGAGGCACCCAAAATACCCCACACCCCTTTTCCCACAGCTCTGCAGCCTGACCAGCAGGCAGGACTGTGCCTGTGAGAGCACAGGGGTTGCTCAGCGATTCCCAGATGTGCTGTGCTCGCTGTTTTCCGGGAAGCCAGCGGCCTGAGCAGAGATAAATAAGTGATACAGACATCTCTGCGCTGAACACACGCGACGCGCTCCCTCCCGCTCCCCCAACCCACGCACACAGTTCTATTAATCCTGACAAATTATGACGTACAGACGTGTAATGCAAACTGATTCATCATACATTCAAATCTGCAGTGTGGGAGCAGCGGGAGGGCAGAGGCAGACAAGTGTATTACACGGATAATGTATTTGACGTATTAATAAAACCAGCCGCATTGCTCAATCTGGAGAGAGGGAGGGATGCCGATACATCATGACAGATCACATATTGATGGAATCCAGATGTTGGGAATCATAGTCTTGGGGCCTTTCTTGTATTGACTAAAGGTAAAAAATGCAGGCTGTCAGCACATTAAATCTCTGCTCTGCTCACGGAGGCTGGGGGATAATTATTTATTTGTGGAGGACAGGGAACTGCTCCTTGTGTCCCCTGTCCTGTTAGCCCAGCCATCTGCAACTGAAGGTCAGGTAAAGAATTTTTAACCCTCTCACTATTTTGTTACCTATGGGCTGCAATGACGAGCTGGAGCACATGTTACTATGGTCCCATCATCCTGAAATTCTTGGTTCAGCTGATAGAAATCAGTGTCAGAATGATCCCAGCTGAGCACCTAGCCTTGGATTTTCAGTCAGTGAGACACTCAAAAAACTCCCCCCTTATCTTTGCCTGCAATGCTGCTGGTTCCTGTGTTTTGCTCCTCTTGGACAGGGATGCACATTCTGAGTGGTTTTGAGGAAGCATTACATTTATGGTTATACACATATATGTATGTGTATCCATAACATATTTTTAGTATTTTTCAGGGAAAGATATTCCGTTACTCACACACTTCCATGAGTAAAGGTCATTGTGCCAGTAACAACTCCTACTTTAATTTTACCTTGCTGAGTCTTTTTAGAATGAAACTGTCTTGTTTCAGATCTGTTTGGGTTGGACACCCTTTAAGGGCTGCTCGTGTTGGTGAAGCCTGATTGACTTTGGCTTGTGTGTGACAAGGCGTTAAGCACATGGTAACATTATCTATTAGGGGACACAAATAAATGCATGAGTGTCCTGGTTTGGCTTTGTGCTCCTCCAGGGGAATACTGCCTTTCCCTCAGGCATCTTTCTGTTGCCGTGGGTTAAACCCGCTGCTGGTGCCTGGCCAGCACAGCAGGACGAAATGACACTGAGAAGATGACAGAGCTTTGTGCTAATGCTCTTCCCAGGGTTGTTGCCAGCCTGGACAAGGTGCTGGCTGTGTATTTCTGGGCCCTGCCCTGCATGCTCAGGTTAGCTGCAGACGGGAAGGACCAGGAGGTGGCTGGGACACAAATGGACATTACCTGGAAGGCCAGGGCAGCTCAAAGGAGAGATGTGGATTTCAAAAGTAACAAACGTGCAGTAAAAAGGGGGAGATATTTGAGCATTAGGAAGTGTTTAAATGCTTTCTTGGATGCAGATCACTGGGACTTACATATAGGAGCCTATAGAACCAGTAAATAGACTCAGAGAGCAAGAGAGAAAAACTCTATATTGGAACAATAGAACTATATACATATATTTATATACATAAAGTAGAGAAATACTGTCTTATATTATATACAACTAATATTTGGAGCCTATAGAACTACTTGCACGGTTTTTCTCTCCTACCAGAATGGATCAAAAATCAGGAATAACAAAATTTAGGGAAATACAAAAGCAGACATTGACATATTGGTGTTTTCCCCAGGGAAGCCCAGTGAGTATCTACCATGGGCCTGTGCCCATTGGAGGGAAATGCAGGGACTCCTGTGGTGTGCATGTGCCCAGGGCCACTCTGGCAGCCTTGTAGAGCACTCCTCAAATCCTCTGCTCCTGGGGAGGGTAGCCCAAATTGCAGCCATGCTGAGGGATTAGCCTCCCTGAGCCTTCCTAAGCATGTCCCCAGCCTCCTCAATGGTGTGGCAGTGGGGCAGTGGGTTTGCTGTGTGGGAGCAAGCCTGTCTCATGCTCTGGGGTCAGGGCTCCACCATCTCTCCACAGCTTTGCAGTCTCAGCCCATTGAGTGTGAGTCACCGACTCCCTCTTGAGCTGTGGGTGACCTACACCATGCAGGGCTGGCAAGAGCAAGGACACAAGTCCCACGGAGTCCCAAAGTGCCTTTAAAACTCATTCTTTAACCTCTGGAAACGGTTTCCTTGCGTGTGAAATGGAGACAATAAACACCTGAGATGAAAGGGCAGCTTTACTCTGCTTAGATAAAGGGGTTGCTCTTTCCCTGGACTCATTGGGTACAAGTGGATGTGCTGGCAGGGAGAGCTCACCAGCCCCAGAAAGTAGCAAGGTCCTTTTTCAAGTTGGAGGAAAGCATCTTAGAGGAAATATAAATTGAGTGGGGAGGACTTGAAAGCAGGGAGGGCTTCTCAGATGGGGAGCCAGAGAAAATGATGGAGGGAACGTAAGAATGACAAAGCATGTCGTTCCAGTGGAGTGCAAGATGATTTGCTTTAGCTCATTAAATACTGCAATAAAATATTAATAGTTATTGTCCCTCTATTTTTTGTAATTATCCTTGCAAAGAAGGATCTGCTGCAAGTCACTAATGTATTCCCAGCAGCGGGTTGCTTTTTAATACGGTGATGGCAGTCAGGGGTGAGGAGGGGGGGAATGAAAGCGTTTATGTGCGGCCAGAAAATAGTTGTATGATCAGGGTCGTTAAAGAACCAGCACTGTCTACAGAGGGAGGGGCAGAACGAGGGGAAGAGGAGGTCGCAGGGAAAGGAAGAGGATGCAGGTCAACCAGGGAGCACTCAGGAAAGGATGAGATTTGAGGACAGTCTGGTGTCTGCATCCCGCCTAATCCCAAGGAAGAAATCTGTGCAGCCCAGTGTGCCTGGATGGTTGCTGGCAAATGTGGTGATTTCTCCACCCGATCAAGCTGATGCAGCTATGAAGGACCCTGGAAGTGCCAGGCTCCTGCTCCAGGTGCTGAGGTGCTCTGAGGGGTCAGCCCAGGCACATGGGAGGAAGATCTCAGGGTGCTGCATGACCTTGGAGGGTCCCCTCCACCACAGCCCTCTGCAAGGCAGATCTGGTGCATATCAGCTGTGCCCTGCCTGTCAGTGTCCCTTCTCCTGTGCCTGTCCCTGAGGCTGTCCTTGCCCTGGTCAGTGCCATAGCTTGTGCTGTCACCTCCAGGTTCTTGGACCTCAGGATCTCTCAGTGGTCAGAGGACCCTTTGCAGGGGTTTCATCTGTGAAAGGTCCCCAGGGTAGCTGGGGACCAAGATGATGACTGGTGGGTCAGACACCATCTGTGGCACTAACAGGCTCTGGCAGAAAGCTTTAAAAAGTGGGGTGGAATGTGTCCTGCCAGCAGCAAAGACCCTCTCTAAGGCTTGAAGCTTCTGCAGCAGCACCAAGATCCCACCCCACTGTGCTCAGGCCAGGAGACACCTGGCTGTATTTCTATTCCTGGTTCCTGCTGCATGAGCACAGTGGGATGCAGTGAGGCTCTCTGCTGAGCCTGGGCAAAGCTATAGGCACACACCACACGGTGCAGATGGGCCTTTTCCAGCTGGGGACAGCCCATGGTGTCTGGGGTGGGTGAGCAAAGGCTGAGTTCCAGCAAAGAGCTCCTGGCGTGTGAGACAGGGCTTGTGATCATGGTGATGTGGCTTGGAAAGCCTTGGCTGGAGGAGACAGAACATTCTCTGCCATCAGAGGTGGTGACAGCAGGGATCAGGCATCCTCAGGCTCCTGTCCCTAGGCAGGGAAAGCTCAGGAACGCAGATGCTGGTTGGTAGCATGAGCAGCAGCAGCAGGACAGTGCCATGAGCCCACCTCAGGGAGCAAAGCCTGTCCTGGGGATCCGCCCATCTCTGTGTCCAGGCAAGCTGAGGGCTGGGCAGCCACATCCATGATGCTCCTGCTTCCCGAGCTGGAGGAGAGACCATGTCTTCGGCCCCTCTCACATCCCATCAGCTGACCCTTGGAAGAGAAACGGTGCTGGCAGGTATCTAAGCAAGGCAGAATTAAGGGAAATGATAATAAATGTAGATGGTCAGGCAGGGGAATGAAATGATCCATCTTTTGCATGTTAGTCAAGAGGTGCTCGCAGGCTCCCCCCCTCCCTGCTCCCATTCAATCAGGGCCTGTCAGACTTCCAGCAGGTTGGCATTTTTGTGAAGAATCTCTCGGCTAAAAATTGTTGTCATTCCTATTTCCTTGTTATCAGTTGGCGGCACCTCGGCGGAGCCCGGAGATTAACGCGGAATCGCCGGGCGAGCATCCATTCCCAAAGAGCCCTATCCATTACGGCGAGCTCGGTGGGTCCCTCCCGCCTCACCTCCCACATTCATCATCTTTAACGCTGACAGCCCGGCGCAGGCCTTTCAAATTTATCTCGCCGCGTCCCGGGCAGGCTCTATCCGTCAAACTGCAGAGAGGGAGCGAGCGGAGCGCCTTCTCCTCTCCCCTGTACATCGGGGAGGGAGGGGGGGAAACAACCTGCCCGTGTGAGGGACTCGGTAAAAGATTGGTCCGAGATACACAATTAATCATGGCTCGCATCAATTTGCTTGATTTACTCCCTGGAGGGAGAAGGGGCGTAAACACGGCGTGTGCAGAGGCAGTGTGGAAACATAATGTGTCTGTCTATAGGAAAAACATTAACACATCATCCCCGTTGTGGGTGATTGATGGGGAACGGGACAGGGACAGCCCAGAGCTGGCAGGGTGACAGAGAGCCAGGAGCTTGCCAGAAAGATGGACCCAACGGAGATGAACCTCAAGGGCCACTGGTCAGGGCAGGTGGCACTTGGCACACCTGACCCACCTTTCAGTGCTCCTCACAAGGTGGCAGCCCATTCCAGGTGTCTCCCCCCACACTGCAAGCCTCTGGGTGGGGAAGGGAGGTGGGAAGGGAAGCTTCCAGCCATTCTCTGGGTACAAGGCAGGTGCTTCAAGGTACAGATGTGTGAAATGTCCCCGTCTTCAGGGTGATGCAGAATCCCAAGCAAAACTGCTTTTGCACATAAAAATCTCCGAGGCGTATTTTGTGTTCGCTACCGTGTCCTAAATAGGTGTCCATGCAGCTCACTCTGCCTTACTCCCCGTGAATTCTTCCTGTAAATAATGGTTTTTGCCTGTCCCTGGAGGTGGGTGCGTTTCAGGATGAGATCCAAATGTGCAGAGCATGCTTGTGAAGCCCTTCAGTAGCCCTCAGGGTGAGAGATGCCGTAGCAATGAAAGATGCTGTTATTATTAGATCCCAAGCACTGGGTTGTGCCATCCCTTGATGGCTCTGGCGAAGAGGCTGACTTTTATGGAGAAAGTTACTGCTGTATTTACAATCCAAACCTCCTTGTAACCAGCTGCAGGGTGGAGGAGGAAATGCAGAGAGAGTGTGTGATGATTCAGTGTGTCCTTCTTGCGTGCCTTTCAGCCAAGGAGCCTTTTCCCTCCTTCACCAGCCCATGCTTGGCAGGGCTCTGGCTCTGTGATCACACCCCAAAGGGGAGTGGGAGGAGAGGTTTAACCAAGGCCAGAATGGGGGACCAAGAGCCTGAAGACTCAAGTCACAGACTTGTGTCTTCCTTGGTGAAATCTTTGTGTAAATCCATGGTATCCTGACCTCGTTGGGCCAAGTACTGCATTTCCCACTAGCTGTCAGGAATGTCACCATGTTTGCAGGTGAATATGGGGTTTTGTGAGAGCTCACTGCCACGAAGGACATCTGATATACCTGATAGGTATAGGGAATAACCAAGGTAATAGGAATACAGGAATATTGAGACAGCAACCTTCAATGTAAGGGTTGTGCAGGATGAGCTGATGCAGTTACCAGCTCTTAACAGACAGACCTGTCTCCCCAGGCAATTTGCAGACCATGGGCCATTCTTATACTCAGCACTCTTCCTGCTATGAGCTGCAAATGCTTCCACTGGTTAGCTAGTAGTGGTGTTGGACAGGTTCACTCCTCCCCAGCCATGTTCCTTGGTTGGGACCTTCCTGCAGGTGCACCTGTCATTTGGGATCTGAACACACATCAATTTCCACATACATGTTTCTTAACATGTCTAGGGAGGGGTTTAAAAGCTGGTCTTTTAGCTCTTCCACTGCCTTCCTGCATGGGCTTTCCTTTAGCTGCACTCCAGAATTTCCACCTGGGAGGAAAAGATGCTGACACAGAGAGATCTGTCACCCACAGACCAATGGACAGTGCTTTGTAAGTCAAAAATGGGTGAAACAGGTGTGGTCTGCCTGAAATGAAACATGGAGCTCTGTGGAATTATTTGAGTGTCCAAATAGACTGTCCATTATTGGCCTTCCATTTGCAGGTCCTTAGGAGAACAGCCTGCCTTGTCTGTCAGTCCAGCTATCAGTACAGTGCTTCAGACTGCTCCTGTTTATGATTCATGGAGTATGAATTAAATTCTGAAAATTAGCACTCCTACTGGGGGCTACTCCCACCCTCAGGCAAATTCTCATCCCTTCTCTGTGATGTGCAGGTGTGCCTGATACACCCAGGAGCATCCCTCCTAGGAGCAGCTGCTGTCCCCAAAGCAGCCAGGCTGAGCTCAGCCAGGACCAGCTCCATGACCCACATTTCTGGGCTTGCTTATGGCTTAAATTTATCAGTTTAATGTAGTTTTGTTCTCCCCTGATTTAGTTGCATCTGAAGAGGGGTTTTGTTTCATTTTATCTTGTGGAAATTACTCACAACTTTGTAGTGGCTGTTTAATATATATGTGTATATATATATATATATATATATATGTATATGCTGGGTTTTACAGCCCATTTTTATCACCTTTTTATTATCTCGGGTCAAAAGCTTTACTGGGTTGCATTCAGGGAATTATGCAAACTAAGAGAAAATACCATAGCAAAACTATAGATTTTCTCATTAAACTCTGCTTGGACATGTAGTTATTGTAGTAAAACTCTAGTAACTATTACAGGCCCTAATATAAAATTATAGTTTGACACCTCAGCGTGATTGGCCTTGCACTGCGGTTAAATTAACCCTTTCCATCCCTTGCCTGCTCACACTAAAGGCTGGAAGTTGGCCAGCTGGACTCAGTGGGCAAGCTGGGGTGGCTGTTTGAGGGCTTGGGCTGGGGCTGCAGCCACGACCCCTCTGTGGTCCAGTTCCAGCAGCTCCAGAGTGGCTTTGTCTGAGCTATCAAAAAACCCCGCTCCAGCAAGAACTGAGAATCGTGGAATGATGGCTGAATAAAGGAAGATCCTGTAAGTCCAGGTGGATAAGGTCCAGCAAGGTAGGAATTTGCTGAAGTTTGCAGCAGTTTCTCATCCCAGAAATTGCTTTGTTCCTGGCGCCCAAGGACTTTGCAATTCTCCCTGCTCCGTGCACAGTGGATTTAAGGAGCGATAAGCATATTCAGCGACTTAATTATCTCAGACGAGATTTTCTTCTCAATTACACTCAAGTAAATCTGAAGTGATTCCATTCAAATGGATGATCTTAGTCCACCCTTGTAAAAAGTAAAATCAGATAAAACATTGTCCATGCATGTTAGCGAATCTCCACGCCTTTGCTGTGTCACTGCAGCAATGCTGGGAGGTTTTGGGACCATCTGAACCAGTGGCAGTCTGTGTTTAAAACAACTTGGATGGTCCAGCAGGGATGGGGGACTATTTCCTTCTGATTGCCTGATTAACATTTTAAAACCATGTTGATAATAACCTGGGGTAGTGTGACAGTTCAGCAACTTCATTCGGGGGAAACACTTAATCATATTTATTATGTAAACACAGCTTGCCATGCCCCCATTAAATTATTAATAGTACCATTAACATATTTACATATAAATCTTATAGCAATTGATGGAAATGGCTCCAAGAACCTTGCGTTAGCTCTCTTTTTATAATGGATTCTCTCTTGCAAATACCCATTTATTAAAGAGACAAAATATTAATTTTTTGTTAAATGTTCATGTCAAAAATGTCACCTTTGCAGTTTTGCAAATTGCCATTTATGCAAAACCTACTGGTTGGTATTTTCCTGTCTTAAAAATGGCCTGTTTAAAAATATTGCTTCAATAGGCGCAGTTAAGGAGAAAAAGAATAAAGATATTTCGGTGATCTGGGCAAGTTTTTTGCATTTTCATTAGTGATGAAATTGATAAGTTGAGCCAGACAAAACCAGGGGTTTGTTCCATCACTCCACACCTGGAGGTACCCTAAAATGCCTGGGGCTTAACCACTGAGCAAAACATACACAGCTCCTTCAGT
Source organism: Ammospiza nelsoni (assembly GCF_027579445.1). NCBI lineage: Eukaryota > Metazoa > Chordata > Aves > Passeriformes > Passerellidae > Ammospiza > Ammospiza nelsoni. Next base: position 26,532,156 of record NC_080641.1, read on the forward strand.
ATCCTAAGGAAATAGGCGGAATGAGGGAAACAGAAGAGTGTAGAGGGTATGAAGGATTTACTGGATAGGATAAGGAGAAGAGGTTGGAGGGTAGGTTAGTCCTTCTCTGGTTTCTCCTCTAAATTCTGCATCTTTCTTAATCAGCCCTGCTCTGCTAACAAGCCTAATTAGGCTATATACTGTAATTCCTTCATACCTTCCAGGTAGCAGTGTCCAAGGGTGATTCATTCTCAGGACTGCCAACTTTCACAAGTTTATCACAAGACTCTCAGGATTTTTTTTTTAATTTTGCTTCTAATAGTTTAAGCCTCTGCAATGAAATGATGGTATAAGAATCTCAGTTTTCCTTTAAATAAATGGAAAATGCACTCTTTGAGCCCCTGCAGTCAGGGCAGAAGGCTTAAATATGTGCTCTGAGCCTGGTCCTTAAAGCGTAGAAACCAAAGAGTAAAGACAAAGGTAACTGCAGGGTGGTGGACTTGTGGGATAATTTAGGTTGAAAGAGGCTTAGGAGGTCACAGTACACTTAATTTCTGATGCATCTGATAGTTAAATGGCACTTTCCTTTAGCATTTTTTGTATTAAAAACAGTAAGGCATAGCTCACAGTTTTGTGTGAACTGTGTGTTCCATTCATCTCCATATGGTGAAGCACAAAGCTCCACCGAGAGCCCTCCAGTGCTCCCACAGACATCCCACCCTGGCAGGTCTGAGCTGAGCAGGCAGGGATAAAACCAGTTTGCTGGGAAGGAGCCATAACTGGGACCTGGCAAGGGGCTCCTGTGCCAGCTCTGCTCAGGACACCTGACCTTGGCAAGTTGTGCCTCCCTCCCACACCACCTTGTTCCCACCTGAATGCAGGGCTGAGCAAGGCTCTTTCCCTTCTGGGGAATTATTGGAGAATTAGACCTTATTATGGTAATGCAGGAGCCAAAGAAAGACAGAAGAAGCATTACAAGGGTTTTTTTTCCCTTTCTCAATTAAATGAATGTTCTCCTAAGCCATCGTGCCCAGCCCTCGTGTGTGCTGTTACAATTGTCTCTAAAAACTCTGTCTGATTTTTCAAGCAATTTCTCACGAAACAGGCACTTTCAGAAAAATCATAAGAAAGCAATCGTTTCAAATTGGTCATTTGGGACTCAAATTACTAATCTAATACATTTTTTATTGAGGGTTCCTGAAAGGTTCCATAAAACACAGTCTTTGAAGCTGCCCAAACTTGCCAGCCTCCCAGTTTGACAAATCGAATCCAACAATCCACTTTGCAGCTCAGGTTTAGGGCTCAGGAAGCTGCTACCGAAATAGCAGCATTTATATTTCTCCATCAATAGTGCCTATCTGGTCAGATTTTTAAATTCCCTGGGGTGTTGTGTTGATTTTCTTTTGCCTGTGCTGGATTTTTGTGTCTGTATCCAAGCTGCAGCGCTCATATTTGGGATATTGATGGGGGAGGTTGACCTGGAATCTGTTCCTGAGCATCGTGTCTGGTCCAGCTCAGAGGAACAAGCAGGACAGAAGTTGACCCAGGCAAGGAGAGAACTGGGAGCCAGAAACTGACTTTTTTTCCTTTTTTTTTTTTTTTTTTTTATGTATAGAATTTGTATTATTTATTATATTTTGGGGGGGTTATTATTTATAATGTTATTTATGTTTCTCTTGAGGAATAGATGGGACCACTTTAGCAGCAGAGCACTGTGCACAGTCCCATTGAGCTTAAAGGCTGAACAGAGAAGGAAACTAAAATATGGGATTCTGATTTTCTTTCTAGGAATGAGGGCTTAAAGCACAGGAAGATTAATGAGATCAAACAGGCAATCTCTGGTCCTGAGTTCCTGTGTCATGTCATGGCCTCAAGGCCATACTCCCCTCTTTGCACCAGTTTTTTGGGAAAGAAGGGTAGTGCTGACCCACTTCCCAGTGGCCATTCTTGGTTACAGAGTGACACCCTCCTCACACACAAGGCACTAATCAAATATCTGTTAATTATTGTTTTGGCAGATGCTGAGGGGTGTCTGAGTGCCGCCTTGAGGTACACCCCCAAAAAAAGCATCTCTCTGATCAGGTCTAATAAAATCCAAAATAAAACTCTATGTGTTGAGAGCCAGCTCCTTCTTTAAGCTGGAGAGACAGCATCCAGCAAGGAAAATCCAGCAGTTCGAGGCCAGCCCCAGCTCAGCCTGCCAAGAGCCCAACCAAAATTGCTTTTCCCCTTAAAGGTCTGGTGGCAGTTTTTCTTTTGCAAGATCTGCCAGTTGGAGCAAGGCAGAAATGTGGTTTTGGGGAGGCTTTTGAGGCAGTGCCTGCTTCTTGGTTCTGCCAGCACAAGAGAGCAGAAGGGAGAGGGAAGGAGTGGGGGAGCCCAGGAGAAACACAGAGAAAGCTGCTTGGCTTCAGGCAGAGATGGGGATGGAGAGTTTGGGAAGTGAGGCATCACCTCTGCCTGCAGCTCAGCACCCGCAGGAGCACAGGGCTCATGGGGCAGGGGTTGGTACAGCACTGATACTCAGACCTGGCAGCTTGGTGTGAATTTCCCCCTCTGAGAGGAGCCATGCAAGCAGGAAAGGGGACTTCCCTGCCAATCCCACTGCACCCAGACTACTCCTTGCCTTGCAGCCCATAGCATCCTCTGGCTGTGTGGCTCCCTTGGTACCCATGTGGCTGGCTCACTGCTGACACATTCCCTTCTAATGCCTCCAAGGGGGCTGTTACCATTTATTGGGTTAGCATACAGTTTTCTGCTGCCATTTCGGCTTTACTGTGGGGATAATGCACAATGTGTAGTTAAAAAGTAGAGCAGGGATTGCTTTCAAGCCAAATGTGGTGGTTTTGGGTATCAGCTGGGACTGCATTGGAGTGGGGGATGCAGTGGAGGAGAGGAGGGGTGAGGCTCAGGGCAAAGGGGAGACAGTCCTGGTCCTGGTAGCCTCCAGGAGAGTAAGTGACAGCTACAGTGACTGCCCATCTTGGGAGGGAACAGCGAGGGTCTGAGCAGGTCAGGACTCAGAAAGAACAAGAAACCTGCACTTTCAATACCTTTTCCATGCTCTTCCACATCCCCTCAATCTAGCAAAGACATTTTTTCGTGCATCAGCCAAGGCAGCCTGGGGTATGGGGATGATTTTGTCCCTGTGCCCAAAAGCTGTGCCTGTGCAGGTCAGGACTGCGTGTGAAACACCAGGTCTCAGCAGCAGATTAAGAGGCTGAAGCATCAGGATGCGTCCCCACTTTGTGCTGAGCATCTCTCTCTGGGGAGGGAAGGCTCTTAGGGCAGATTTCACCTTGTGCTGAGGGGTCAGCAAAAGACTCCCATGCCACTTGAATCCCACTTAAGTACTTTGCACTGGGGTGAAATTAACTCTCTCCACAGAATAAGCCATCGAGAAAAACTGATCTAAAAATCTACGCTGAGCCACAACCGAGGCACGCTTCTATTAACAGGTAAAAAAATATTTCCCATCCTTAGAGTTAAATGAGCCAATAGTTCAATCACAGAGCGAAAAGCAGCAATAGAGACAGGGATGCTGAGTGCCTCAGGTATTGGGAATCTATGCTAGGAATCACAATAAGGAGGACTCGCCTGTGTTCTCTGTGTTTAGCAGCAGTGCTATTCAACAACCTATTTGCAAATGCCATCTTCCAAAGTCCTTTTCTCCCCCCTTGTTAAAGTTGCAGCGATAATAGGGCAATTACAGTGCAATAAGCTAAACGCAATCCATTAGTGGCATCACAGCCATTTTTAGATCTTGGGAAAAAAAATCAAAGCTGTTTAAGTTTTCTTATTATGCACATTAAAAGGCAGGCAGCAGGGTCTGATCAAAGACACCACCACCCCTGTGCTCCCCCCACCCACCTCCTGTCCCTGCGCCTTGCCCCCCCTCTGTTCATTAGTGGTCACAGCTGTGCAGTCGGCCAATTACTTGGGAATAATAAGTACATTTTGCAGTAAATTAAATATTAATTAGTCCTTGGCAGGTTGTTTTGGGGTTTTTTCTCTTCATTTCCCTCTCTCCACCTGAAAACAGTGGAAGGGATGTGACACTGCTATCGCCTGTGTCAGCATGTGGGTGAGAGTGGGGGCGGCTCTCCTCCATCCCTGGGCTCCTTCTCCTCCAAGCTGGCTTGCAGCAAAGCCTTTCCTGTTCTTCCTAGAGGGTTCACTGCTGCTGGACCAGGATTTGCAAACGCATCCTCAGCTTGGACAGCACCTTCTTCCAGCCTGGGCATATCCCATCTCTGCCTGGCTTCCCATCCTGCATGTTCCATTTGGGCACTTAGCTCTCCAGGCAGAGCAGCATCCCTGATTGCTTGTGATGTGTGTGTGAGACCTCATCCTGCCCTGCTCCTGCACAGGACCCCAGCCCAGACAGTGTGTGGTGTGCCAAGTGAAAAGGGAGAAGAGTAGTACCTGGCCAGAGGTTCAGAGGGCCCACCCAGGAGCTCTGGGGATAGAATGATCTAGTTTGGATTTCTCTGATCCCCTGGAAGTCAGACTGCCTTGAACAAGTGCAGACCCTGAGAAAAAAAGCCATGCAGAGAGTAGTCAGGTGAAGCCCAGAGCAGATCCCAAGCATGGATCTGCTAGGACAAGCAATTCCTGAAAATGAGCCAGATGAGCTAATTTTGATGTTCTCAACATATCAGCATGTATTACAGTTTAAAGAATGAATGCAGTGGAAAGAAAAAATGGATGAAAAGAGCAGCTAAGCCTTGCATAGGAGGGATGAGAGCCTGACATGGAGGGAAGACCTGTCCTTGCTCTGGAACACCTCAGGAGCACTGCAGAGGCTGGCACAGGAATCCTCAGCAGTCAGGACAGGAGGGGCAGATGCTCTGGTGGCTCACCCATTCCCTGCTGGCATACTCCAACTGGAGCTGCTGTCCCTGTCACCTGGCCTCTGCCTCCCTAAAGTGCAGCATCACTTCTGCTGCCTGTGGCCAGACAGGAGGCTGGAAACAAGGAGATGGAGTCTTAACATCCAACTCACCACCCATCCTTCGTCCTTGCCATCAATGTCAGTGTGAGCAGAGAAGAGGGCATTTTGTACTCTTTTTCCTTACAAATCCATTACCAAAAGTTTCTGGAGCAGAATGATCTGTGCTAGCAAAGGCAGAGTAATCTGTGCCTATTGGCAGATCCCAAGGTAAGAGGTTCCACTTGTTCAGCTCTTGGATTTACACTTTACTAAACAGCTCTGTGGGCTGCCTTGTGATGTACCGTGCACAACTTCTCCCCTTGGTGCTCTTGAGTGCAATTAAGTTGTGGGCTTTTTTTAAATGTAGGTTGACAATATGCAGGTTGGGTTTGTATTTTATTTACAGCTTTTACTTAGGGACCAATAAAACCCCAGCTGGCTAATGTGAGAGCTAAAACTTGCATCTCGCTCTTTGCCTTGGATGTCTTTTCTATGGTAAACTATTTATTTGTGTTTCATCTTGCACAAGCTCCTCTTTCCATGCTGAGAAGCCAAGAGCTCCAGGGGCTCTTTGAAGGCTATTTGCTATAGGATAGCAACTGGAATTCTCTTTAAACATCCGTGCCTGCTTTTTCCTATAACTGGCCTCTTGGTGTCAACACACAGTTTTGTGCGAGTTTCCTGTGCAAAGCTAACATTTGCACGTTCCCCTGGCAATTGTGCTTCCAGATCCCTCTTGTTCAAGCATATCCCATCATTTATTCTTGCAGGAATGAGCAGCAGTTACTCCACGTGCCAAATCAGAGGCAGCACCAAGGCCTCTTTAAAAAGGAAGCTTTAGCTGGGCTGGGAATGACCACTGTGCTGCTCGGGTAGGAGGGACGTGCTGTGTGACCTATGTGTCCAGTCAAAATGGTCCACGTTTGTATTGCAAGTATGTGGTCCTCCTATCTCTGAGCTCCAGGCTTTCATCACACAATTAAAGTGCAACAAAATCTTCTTGCAAAATCCCAGTGCATTTCACTGTCAGGTCATCAGACATTTCCACCTATGAGCATCCCTCAGACACTGACCCTGGCACGCCGGCAGAACACACGCGGAGGATGAGATGGCACCAGGCTGGTGACACAAATCATGCTAAAAATGCCAAATAGCTGTGTTTACATGCATTCACAACCCAAGGGTCATGCTCTTGCCATGAAAAGAGAGATGAACCCTGGTGAGATGGGAGTGATGCTCCCAAGGATGCCTCTGGGAGGGAAAGATCAAGAACTGTTGCTCATAATGGCACTGGCTGCTAAAACAGTCAAAATAATCAGGGGGTGGGGAGGATGCTGAGGGGACAGATGCAGCTGGGTGATGAGTGCCTGTCGTTTGCTGGTGCATCTTCCCAGTGGCACCCCAACGTGCCCGTTCTCCCTGGGGTGTCACAGGGCTTCAGTGTGCATACCCTGACATCCAGCCCCCCTTTAAACCCCAGCAGTGGTCGCTGTTACATGGCTCAAAAAGGCCAGCACGAGCTCTATGAAGACACAGAAGGGAAAATATTTTCTTTCTCTCCAGTGTTATTTTTCCCTCCTTCTCTTTCCCTTTCTGCCATCTCATGACTCTCTAAATTCATGGGAGCTCTTCCTCAAGGTGAAATGAAGGCTCCGGGCTGCATTTGGTAGTGCCGACAGCAGGGGATGAGGGTCAGGGAGGGTTAAGCAGGGAGGGGGCAGTGCAACAAGGCGGCCTGATCTAGTGATTAAACAAAGGGATTCAGCCAACATGTGTAAAATTAAGTGATCAAGAGTTGATTACAGAGTGCATTGATTGTGTACTGATGGATTAAACAGAGTCGTGCTCGGGATGCGATTTTCCGAGCCGGGCACGAAAAGCACAGGCAATTGACGTGTTGGCCAGAAGGACCCGCTTCTCCCAATCCCTGGCTTTTATACATTCTCCGGATAAATCTGCAGAGAGGCCCGTGGAATTATAATCGATTATCCATTTCTCAAAGTCACTTAAGGGCCCTGAGCTACAAGCTAAAGTGCCGGTGCTGCGAAGAGGCATTGGGTATGCGCCGGCATGTGCAGGTGCTGGCGCGAGGGGAAAATGTGGCAATGACCCTGTGTGCTGCAAGCTGATGAATCTATTTTCTTGTAGGAAATAGTTTTGACAGTTCAATATCTGTGTTTTCGATATGTGCCCCACACATCCCCAAGGGAGGAGAGGAGAGGAGCTGGAATGTGGCAGGAAGGGAGTGGGTGGGAGGTAGGGAAAGGCTCTACCACATCACCCCTTGGAATTATCAGTATATCACCAACTTCACAGACTGCCCTCCAAGTCAAGGGCATTGGAGCAGCATGGCTGCTTGCAAGTGTCTTCTGCAGGGCCAGGATGGGGCTGCTGTTCTTGGGGTACCTCCCTGGGCTGTGGGGGGACCCTCAGCATGGCCCAGCCTACTGGCAGTGGGGTAGTTCCTAGGCTCTTGTTTCACTGCCAGTGGTGAAGGCAAAGGTCCATTTCCAGGCTGATCCTCTCTCAGGATGCAGTCAGGTCCTTTGCTGAGAACTCAAAGGAGGAGGCAGGTGGGGCTGAGACAGCTGAGCAGCTGCAGCCTGGTGCAGGATCATCCTGTGTGTTTTATAGGAAGCTGGATGTGATGGTGGAATGAAGCTGGGGTAGAAACCCCTCCAGGTCTTCCCCATACCCAGTTGCAGGGCTGTTGCTCCCTCTCTCAGCTGTATCCCTGTTTCTGCTACAGATTAAGGAGTCAAGGCCCAAAACAGGCCCCAAATGTGTCCAGACCTCAGACCCCAGCTCTTGTACAGTCTCTCAGCCAGGTACAAGAATGTTTATGTGAAACTCCCACCTTTTCTAGTTCCCACTGCCATTATTTTTTGGCATTTAAAGAAGGTGCTTTGCTCCAGGTCTTTCCATCCCAAGAGCTGATGCAGAGCATGGATAGTTAAGGCACACTTTGGCAATGAACCCAAACAGTTCCTTCTCTACACCCTCTCCCACCAAGCCACCAGAAACTCCAGGTTGGATAATTCATCCAACCATCAACAAAAAGTAGCCCTTTTAAGAGCAAACAGGGCCCAAGGCACATTGGTGGATGTTGCCCAGCTGCCAGCCCTGGGTACACAGCCCCAGGCATTCCAGGTGTCTGAGGAGGAGGAGAAGGGATGGTGAAGAGGCAGAATCATTCCCCACACTCTGTCCAGCCATGGCACGGGACTGAGAGAGTCCTGGGGTCTTCTGCCTCGCTGCCATGTGCTGGGAAGTGTGCTCTGAACCAGTGCCTCATTTTGCAAGTCCCACAGAGGAAGGACTGGCCATGGGCCATGGAGTCTGCAGAGCTGCCAGCGTGATCCCAGGGTCCCAGAGGCTCTGGGGAGTTTGTCCATAGCCTGGCCAGTCTTGGGTGCCTGGTATAAAAAGACCAATGGGATGGAGGGCAGCTCAAGGATGGGGGGAACGAGGTGCATCATGCCCCAGTAGATACCCCAGGATGGAAGGCAGAGCTGTAGGATTCCCGCAGAGTGTTTCTGCCATGCCATGTTCACTGAAGTCAAGGACCTTGACTGAAGCTGGGGAGACCCAGCTGCTGCCAAGGACTTGTATGTTTGGGAGATGAACCAGTGGGTTGAAGGAAACTCCAGTTTCATTCCAGGAGCAGAAGATGGACAGCAGCAAGAAGATCCAACTCCATGGTTGTGAGCTTTTCCTGACTCATACTGGCACCCATCAGAGAATGTGGAGCAGAGAAGGGATCATCTCTGTCCTTGGCTCCTGCTGACCTCATTTGGTCAATCTCCAACCTAGGGAGGGGCGTGGCTGGGCACTGTCGTGCTTCCTTGGGAGAAGCCTGTGTGGGCAGGCTGCCCAGCTGTGAGAGAGGAGGACAGGGGAGGAGGCAGTGCAACACCTTCCTTTGCTAGCTCTCAGCATTTCTCTGTTTTCATCTTGTGAAACCCAGGGAAGTGTTTCTGCTCAGTTCAGCATCCCCACATGGAGCAGCACCATCAGCCTGTCCCAATCCTCCTCTTCCTCTCTCCTTTCCAGGTCCCTGTCATGCTCTCCCTTTCCAGCTCTCCCGGCAGCCCGCGTCCCTCTCATCGGGGATTCATTGTCTTGTCAGCCTCTAGTTAGCCGGCATGCGTACGAATCATAAATTACCCCGCCCGGGCCTCTGCTATGCTTCAGCACAGACAAAAAAATTGCACTCCATCACCGTGTCTCCCGGCTTTTAGTGGTATTGATCAATGCTGCTCCCTTCCCGCCCCCCCCCTTTTCATTTTAACCGAGCCGGTTAAGTGCAGTATCTTATTTTGTGCTGGGACAAATGAAAAGAATATTAGCAAGGGCTGAAATATATCTCTTTTTTATCTCTCTGCTACTTTTTTATTGAATCTTTCTGAGTAGGTGGCTTTCCGCAGGATGACAGCCTCATGACAGGCTCCTCATTAGAGCTGAGACAGTAATTGTGATGCATTTCCCTGCGCGGCCTTTTCACTTCTCCCCCCCCCTCCTGCCTTCCCTCCTCTTTCCCTTTCCCCTGATTTGTAAAGTGATTGGATGTACAGACTCACTCTGTTTCTTAAATTATTGCCCAGCTCCATCCATCTTCACTGCCCCACACCGGGCAGCCATGATCTCCTCAGATGGAGAGCCAGGGTGGGATCACAAGGGGTTCCTCACCTCTCCTGCTGCCCAGCTGCCACTGGCCATGAGCAACACGGTGCTGGACCCAACGGGACCTGCAGCAGCCTCTGAAGGGCCCAGGGTGCTGTTCAAACATGCATTTTTACTGAGTGACCCATGGGACCAGCCTCACCTGGGGTTAACTTCATGGCAGCAGCACTGCACCAGTTTACACCAGTCCTCTCCAGTATCCAGCTTGTCTGGACAGGCAGCTACAAGAACAACTCTTTCTTTGGAGGGAAATCAATATTTTAGCAAGCTTTTCTGCCTCAGATCTCTCTCTAGTTTTTACTCTCAAGAGAAGCAGGTGTATTTTCTAAGCTGCTTGGCAGCCTGGGCATCTTAGCAGGGAGCAGTGTCAGGGATCAGGCTCTTGGTGGGGATGCAGCAGTCTGAGTACAGGTCTTCTCTGTGACCCAGTTTGTTCATGGGGTTGCAGAGGTCCCCCTGTCTGTCTGTGTCTCTATGTGTTTTATTCACCCTAGGTGTATAAAACCAGCTGTCCCTCATCCCTGTGCCTCTCTTTGCCAGATTCAAGGCAGGACTGTCTCTGTGATGTGCCAAGCACAATCCAAGTCCAGCTTCTGTTGGTGCTATGCAGTATTTTTGTGCTGTGATGCAGGAGTGATTCCTCAAAAATATTTTCTTATCTGAATAGCCATTTTTTAAGGCCTCTGCCACCTTCATGCCTGCACAGACCTCCAAAAGGCACATGATCCAAGGGAGCTCTGCCCAGTGCTGGGTGGTCTGGATGTGCTTGCTGCTCTGTGGGGTGTTTGCAGAGTTAAGTTGTGCTGTGGATGCAGTCATGGCCAGACACTGAACCCAGCCACAGCACTCAAACCTGGAGTCACCTCACTGCCTGTCACTGTCTCTGGCACCAGGATCTCCACTGCCCTGTGCAGAGCAGCTGCAGCAGGGGCCAGATCCAGGGCACCCATCCTGGGCAGCAAGTTGAGTTCTGCATCCCCAGCCAGCAGGAGCCTGAGGGATGGGAGGGCCCTGATAGAAGGAATGGGAGGTGCCCTGACCTCACCTGCAGGTTTTTGGGTGCCTATACTTTTTGGTACCAACCAGCAGGATCCAAGGCAGTGCCCAGCAGGCAGGATGCCACTCCATGGGGACAGCACTGGAACCAAACCAGTAAATAACAGGGAGATGGGAGAGCAATCATCAACATTATTCCTGCTCCCTCACTTTACTACCATATATTTTTTGCCTCTACTGTTCTTCTGGAGTGCTCTGCACTAACACATGAACCATCTCTGCCTTGAGCCACTGTTGTCATCTCCCCTCCTTGGCCGCCACTTACTACCAGGGCTCTGTGAGCCTCATCAGTTGTGGCGTGGGCTCACCAGGAGAAGAGTGAGTGTTTTGCTATTTCCAAGTTAATATGGGGCTTTCTTTGAATTATTGTTTTTTGAGCTGGAAGGAAAGGAGGCTTGTCACACAAGATACCTGCTATCAGTACACAAATAACAGCAAGCCCATCATCGAATGGAAAATAATCGCCGCGGAAAGCGAGTTGCAGAGCAGCCAGAGGGATTATTACAGGAGCTGGCAGTGGCAGTGCTGTCAAGCAGCCTGTGTCAGCACTTCCATTACCACCCACCTGGTTTAGCACAGCCCCCAAAGCAGGGCACGGGGCCACAGGGCCCCAGCGTGGGGTCATTTCTATTCAGAAGAGTTTCAGATCAACTGGCTTTGATTGGGTTTAAATGATGCAGTGTTTAGGAGGGAGAGAGCAGAAATGGGAAGGTGAGATGGAGGGAGGCATCTCAAAGAGGGGGGGTTTGGTACTCACAGAAGTGGAAAAGAGTTTGAGGTAGGAGAAATCAGGAGTTGGGACTGAAGAGCTGGTCCTCATGGCAGCAAGGTTCAGCTGTCACAAGGAGGGACAGCATGGGGAGCCACAGGTGGCACTGCCTGTGCCACCTTCAGCAGCAGTTCCTGGGGAGGCACCTGGCTGTGCATCAGTGCAGATGAGCAGTGCAGTTTTAGACTATTTATTTCATTCATTTGGCAACTTGCTGAGCTTCTGTGCAGAGGGAGCGCTCATGCCTTGTAAACTTTGCTCATTGAGTGATGGGAGCATTGTTTACTCTGCTCTGTGTAGTGGTGAGGGGCTGTATGCACCCTGTGCTGTCAGCACTCTTGGTGGGCTGGGTTCCTCGGGTTTTTCACTTATATGCTCTCCAAAACTGTAGTTCACATTCTGCTTGTGAGGGAAAGTTCTGCCTTCCAAGTGACACACTCCCACCCTGCAGTGCTGTCAGGGCACAGGTGCAGGGCAGGAGCAGGGGTGACTTCATGGCTCCATGCCTACCTTGTGTCCCCTGAACCTGAGCCCAGCTCCCAGCCTGGAGCCCATTACGGGCTGCTTTGCAGTGAATCAGACCTTTCCCAAGGGAATTATCTTGGATCCATATCAGTGTCACTGAATGAAGGATCCAGCCCTCTATTCCCAGTGGGATCAGGAGGGCTTGGTCAGTCCCTACCTGGGCTGGAATCCATTTGCAGATGCCCTCCAAAAGAGCCTGTGGAGAAATTCCTCCATACGGGGTGCATCTGCGTATTGAGCACGGTGCTTTCAGAGCAGGAAATATTCGGTTTCAGCACTTGGAGTTAAACATTTCCGCGGAGCCCAGGAGACCGTGCAAACAGCAGGAGCACCAAAGCTCTGCCTTTTCATCTCTCTGGCACCGGCGAGCGGGGGGTCGGCAGCGAGGGAAGCGCGGCAGAGCTGCGGAGGGTAAACACTGGAGCCGAGCCTACCGAGTAACCAGAGAGTGAAGGGGAGAGAGAGGGGCAAAGAAAACAAAAACACAGCTGCCAAAAAACAAAAGCCTGAAAAGAGCCATTCAGAGTCTCCCAGGAGCGGGTTTGGCACAGGGCAGGGAGGGATAAGCAGGGAGCAGGCATAGGTCCCCCCCTCGCTCAGGGATATGGGCCCTTTGTTTTGCCCTGGGCAAATCAATGCCCTCTGCTCCATCCAGAGGGGTGAGCACTTACACCCCAGCACCATCCACCCACACACATGATGTAGCATCCTTTGTTTGCTCCTGGATATCAGGATGACTCTGCTCTGCAGAGGAGAGGTAGGCTGTATGCATCTCTCTCCACCCTGGTGTTCACAAACCAAGAGGCCTGAAAACTTGCCATGCCCATCCTCTCCCTCTCCTCACAACCCAGCATCCTCCACCATGGAGATGGGTACCACTGCCTGGAGCAGGTCACCACAGCGTGGGTGTGTGCCAGGCTCTGGGCATGCTGCAGATGTGGAAGTTGCTGATTTGGGGAGACACATTCCAGGAGAAGCCTCTGTGGCCCTGCAGGCCTGCAGCGGTGCCACAGACCTGGGGAGGCTTGCGTAGGTGTCCTCCTGGCACGGGAGAGGATCCCTCCTTCCTGTCTGTCAGCTGCACTTAGCCCTGCTCCTGTGAAAGCCCCCCGGGCCAGGAGCCGGGGCTGCTTCTGTCTCCTGCTTTGCAGTCTCTACATCAGGGACTTGGCTGTGTGTCCCGGTTCCTGTTCTCCTGCCCCTCTGGAAGCCCTTGTTTCAGTGCAAGCATCAGCCTCCCGCACTCACCGGAGCAAGGGGATCTTCCCTGGCTGTCATGGGGATGTGGAGTGACAGCTGTCACATCCTTCCTTGGCACAAATTCATCACCGTATCATTGGTGTAGCTGGTGGGTAAGGCCACTGCTGCTCATTTCTCCTGCTGGCCTGGGCTGGGGTTGGGAGCAGTCATGGAAGACAGCAAGGCTTCTTCTCATGGCCTGAGATCCCTCCTGGTTGCCCCAGCCATTGAAATCCAAAGTCGCCTCTGCTTAGGAACATGCACCCCATGGAAGAGTACCAGAGAACAAGCAGGGTGTGAGGCCTTGGGTGTGCAGGGGGTTAAACATCCCAGCAGTCTGGTGTACCAGCTGGTTCCCAGCAGGGGACCCTGACTATGCACCCTGACCCAAGGCTGCCAATCCCAGTTCTGTGGTCCAGGACAGTCCATCACCTCCTGCAGCAAAGGAACATCTCTAGTTTCCCCGTGGAGCAGAGACACGGGGATGCCCAACCTCTGCTCCACTCTTTGGTGCTGCTGAGAGCATCCCAGCCCCAGCAGCCACAGCTGTGGTGGTGATGGGGGCTCGTGGGCCCCAGGGCAGTGGCCTGGGCCAGGAGTGGGGGTGTAGAGCAGCAGGGCGGAGGGCAGCCTGTTTACCCATCCATCTGTACACCCCACAGCGGGGATCCAGCAGGATTTCCCGTCTCTCAAAGGCTGCCTGTTTATTTTGGGAGGGAGACTCAGACAGCTCCATTGTTTTGCTGTGAAGTTGGGGTTATAAATAGCAGGTGGTCGGGGACGCTCCTGGGCTATTTTGGGCCCCCACTAGACAAAAGTGGAAAAGCTCCAAGAGGAAGATGGAATTACTGAAATGCCGACCTTTCCCGCAAGGGTCAGCAGGAGCTGGATGTTTGGGTTTGGGCTGGATTCTGGGCATTATTTAAACATGAGGGAAGGAGGAGAGAGGAGGATGTTCCAAGTTGCATGGGCTGCATGCTGCCAAAAACTGTGTGTCCTCCCTGGCAGAAGGGTGGTGGGAATGAGGGCCCAAGGCACCTGGGATCTGCCTGGGAGCCACTGGGGGTGGCCCAAGTCCAGAGGAGAGACCAGTCAGGTTTTCCTCCTGACAGCCCTGTTTCCATCAGGCCCTTACACTTTGTCCTGCTGAAGGGCAAAGATAAGCCAAGGTGACTCTCAAACTTACTTCAGACCCTTTCTCTTGTTAAATGCTTGTGCCAGGCAGTTATACAGAGAGAAGCAGCGACCCAGTAAAGCTGCTCACGCCAATGTTTTATCCTTTGAGAAGGTCTATTCCTTTAATGGGGATTCATTTAACTGGGCTCCACCATCATTAGGAACCATAAAATGGCACCTTTTGGCTCCTGATTGGAAGGCCACATTGCACACAGCCCCCTCGTATCCAGCACCGGCTGCTTTATTGTGCATTACTGCCTCTCACTCGGATTTAACCAATTTGATCCATGTCTAATACATAAATAAATAATCCAGCAGGAGGGTTCATGCTGGATGACAAGAGGCAGCTATAAAGCACGTTCCTCCCTGCCAGAGCCATCTGAGCCAGGCTCCGCACGCCCTCTCATGAGCAGAGCTGCTAGTACAGCTGGGAGAGGGGGCCTGGGGACCTGAGGGCTTCCCTCTTTTATGGGAACTTCATTGTTTGCTTTAGAGTTTTATTTTATGTTAAATAGACGCTGTATATTCCTTACAGAGGGGGCAATAAAGTTTCTGAGCTGGAAGAAATTGGCTTCAGATCAGGGAGTGAACCAGGGAGATGTGGCTGGGCAGGGAAGCAGAAGACAGGATTGAGAGTAAGGAGGGTGTGAGGAAATGTGCTGCTTGCAGATCTGCCCCAGAGGCTCAACCCAGCTAGGATTAGGGTACACAGGCAGCCCCAAATCTCACCCCAGGGACCCAGAACTCTGGGGTCTGGAGCTGCTGGTGGTGCAGGGGGGACAAGGGGCCCAAGCCCAGCCCTGGGAAAGGGTGAGCAATCCTGGGTGAGCTCCCTAGTGCATCCACAGCCTCACATCATGGGTTTTCCTTTGCTGCCCAACATTGTGTGCCCATGGAGATTTACTCTGCCCTTCATAGGGAGGATCATCCTGACCCACCCAGCTTCAGGAGTGTCAAGGAGGATAAAGATGGTTCTTTATAATGAGTTAATAGGAACAGTGAGCAGTGTAGAGTCAACCATCTACTCCAGATCATATCACCTGAACCTCAAATGGGAAGCTGGGTGTGCACAGGGGCACTTGCAGAATGTGGCTGTTGCTGTCTCCCTGTAAGAGTGGAGAGCCCACAGCCAGGCTTGGGATGCTCTTGTGCCAGTTGCTGAGCCACTGCAGGAGAGAGCCAATCCCTGCCCCAGGCACTGTAGGATGGAGAGTGAATTAGGGCTATACCATGAGAAAATCCCTGGATTTCAGTCCTGTGCTAGGACAGGAACCAAAGCAGAGCATGGATGATGCTGATGGCAGCTGATCTGAGCTAAAGCTTTTTCCCGTCTTTTCCTTCTCACAGGCAAAAAGAAAGCAACTTTGTTTGACAGCCAGGCTCCAATCTGCCCCATCTGCCAGGTCCTTCTTCGCCCCGGGGAGTTGCAGGAGCACATGGAGCAGGAGCTGGAGAAGCTCACGCAGCTGAACATCAGGTAAGCAGCTCCCTGGGGTCCATCAGCATCCCTGGTGATCTGGCTGAGGCACCTGCATGGGGCAGAGAAGATGGTGGTGCCCACAGCTACAAGATGTGGGGGATCTAGCCAATGGGGCAGAAACATTTCTCTGGAGTTCACTGCAATGGTAAAGGCAGGCAGAAATCCCTCCCAGAGGTCACAGACATCCCTTTCCCGGGGGAGGTGTGTGTAGTGAGCAGCTCTCATTTTGCTGACACCCCCTGATGGAGCAGCCCTGCAGCATTGGTGCACACTGCTCCTCAGCTGCCTTCAGCTCCCTTCTGCTACCCTCAGTGCAAAAAAGTCACCTATTAAAAAAAAAAATTGCCTTTTAACTGCTAGCAGTTATTTAGGAAATGGCTGCAGCCAAGGGTTGGCAAATCCCTGCCCCTGCCTTAATAAAAGTCAGCAGCCTTGGGAAAGAGCGTGTTTATTTCAATTATTAATGAATTCTCCGGTCATTAAAAGGTGAGGAAAGGAATCAAACTGCCTACTCGAAGCAAAGTTACATCAGCAGGTGGTAGGAGAGGAGGAACAGCATGTGTGTCAGTGTGTGTGTGCCAGGGTGAGGGCTGCACGTGGCTGTGCACAGTATGGAGGATGTAGAATCCATCCCTGCTTGGCTTGGATCTTCTTGGATTCAGTGATAGGCATTGCAGATGGCGGGAGCAGGAGGGAGCTTTAGTTAGAGAAGGAGACACCTCCCAGAATGGATCTGGGTTGAGATATCCCAAATTTGGCACCTGCACCCTCAGGCTGACACCCACATTCCCTGTGCATTGCACAGGAAGATAGGGAAGGGGGAAGCAGGGAACAGGCAGCCATTTATCCCCCGCGACACCCAGTCCCCTTGCAAGAGTAATTTATGGTGTAATTTGGGCCGCATCCAACTTAATAAAGGGCCACTGCAAATTAGTGAACAGGTTTAAATGAACAGAAGCAATTAGTGCTTGGAGGAGCCCATCAAAGAAGTTGGGCCAATATCAGAGTGAAACTGAAACTGCAAGCCAGGAGCAGAGGCTGGCTGGCGCGAAGTGGTGATGGGAAGGTGGCGTTTAATGGGAAAGGAAAGGAAACCCTAAATCATAAAGCGTGACAAGGGCCATTGTGGGCCAGCTGACAAATGAAAAAGAATGGCATTATTCCTTTAAATAACAGCAGCAGTTAGAGAGGAGGCAGCTCTCCCTGGCTTGCCCTCGCTTCCCTGGCCTGCTCCATTCAGCCACGCAGGCGGCGAGGAAGAATCAGAGGTCTTTATTAATTATTAAATAATGACTCGCTCCGTAGTGTGATAGATAACGTTCAATCTAGGCGATGGATTCAGGCCATGGAGGCTAATCTGTAACACAGCAACTCCCCATGGGGATGGGCCCTCCCAGTCCTGGAGGAAACTGAGGCAGGGACCAGGGCAGCAGCAGGCAGGGAGGGCAGGAATCGGGGGCGGGAATCGTGGGCAGGATTTGCAGTGGGGTGTGATGGGGTTGAGTCCCCTGCACTGCCCAGCCCCAGCAGGCAGCTCGCTACAACTCACTACAGTGGGTTGCTTCGTTTCCCATTCCCCCACCTTTCCTGCCTGGAGAAGCCAGGAGCAAGAACACATCAACAAGAGAAGAGAGAAACTAATAATGATCTCAAATAACCCAATAAACATAAAAATAAAATATAGGCCTATAAACGCGACGGGCACTGGCAGCCCTGGCCGCTCCCTGCCAATACCGACTTGTTACCGAAATGGCCCAGCAGCTGTTACTTATCAGTCTGATGGGGAGAAGCAAACCAGGGGGCTGCTTTCCAAGGGCTTTTTTCTTTTTTCTAATTTAAAGAGGATGCAGCCAATCATGGCTTGTGATGTTAAGTTTTAATAAACCTTAATGATTTGCAACAAAATCGTAGATTTCCTGTGCTTGGGGAAGTCAGATCCCCTCCTGCCCACTGAGCTTGCAGCACTGGAGGCTTGGTGGGCACTGGATCAACTCTGGAAAAGGGATTTCTCCAGGAGCTTCTAGGGGCTGAGATACAAGTATGCTGTAGGCACCACCTGGATGATGCTACCCATGTCCCAGATCACCACAAGCAACTCACCCACTCCAATGAACCCCTTTCTCATCTGGTGGGAATGGGGTTTGCTACCCCCAGAGAGAGGGACAGTGCTTTTTCCCTCCAAGGGCAGTACTGGTGTGGCCATCCTTGCCTCAGGACAGGGACATCTCAAGGTCAACCCAGCTTGAGCATCTTGCAGCAAGGCAGGAGGAGCCATGCTGGCAACAGGGCAGCACCCACCCATGCCTCAGCAGTCCCGTGCATGTACCAGGGACTAAACTCAGCTGTTGGACCAGTGATGGACATCACTCAGGAGGATCCAACCCTGCTGCAGGGTCCAGCTTTCCCTTGAAAAAGCTACCTTGGGTGGGAATGAGGCACCTGGGTTTCTAGCTCTGCTGCTTTCTTGGTGTGTCCAGTCTCCCACAGCATAGGGAGAGACCTGCTTGTGCTCACCCCACGGCTCCTCCACGCTATGTGGGTCCAACCGAGCCTTGTGCTCAGCTCCACGCAGCCAAGCAGAGCTCTCTGAATGCAAATTTCATTTCTGAGCCACTGGCGCTGTTTCAAGAGCCGGCAGCCTCCGAGCCCTTTTTGGTGTTACATATGTAACAGCCTCATTGAACTTGACATGTCAAATTCAGGCCATTTGTGCAAAATCTCCCTTTAATAATACCGTTTCATTTCGCTCAAATGAGACTTGAATGCATGTAAAATGGAAAAGGATATTTAAGCGCTAACATTAGGCAGATGTCTTGCCAGAGGCCGATTGAATATATGAGATTTTGAAGTGCTTAACACGTTTTCGGTGCTCCCTCTTAGAATATGTCACCTGGCTTTCTTTTTTCTCCCCCTCTTTCCCTCCCCACCTGCCCCCCCCTTTAAGTGAAGGGTATAAATTGAAAGAAAACAAAACTACAAGCCTTGGTTTTATGGGGTTTAACTCTTGCCAGGCAAGACTGTTGGTATTCCTCCTCCAAAGAGAAATTGCCTTGGAGCTCACCTTTGCAGAGCACAGGCTCAAAGCAGCAGGGAGTGGGAGGCAGGTGAGGGGTGGCCCCGTGACGCAGGGCAGAAGGGATGCTTTCCTTGCCCTGCCTGTGCAGTCAGAGAGCAAAAGGTGCCCATCTGAGCAGCTAAATGCCCCCCAAGGCAAAAATAAGAAATAATAACAGCGACCCTTTGTGTGTGTCTGTGCCCTGTGCCTCAGCCAGGCTGGTCGACACAGAATACATGAATATTCCTGGTTTGTGTGCATGAAGCTGATCTGGATGTGAGTCTCCTATCCTCACTCAATATATATTCACTTGTTTTACACCTCATCCGTGTTAAAGGCAAAGCACACTGTCGGTGGCCCCAGCTCCAAGCTTCAGCTGCTGCTCTGGCAGCATTTCCCCAGCCTAGAACTACCGAGGCAGTGCAGGTGGGCACTCTAGAGCATTCTAGAGCAGCACCCAGGGGTGTCCCTCAGGACACACACACACACACACCCCCGTGTGCATTGCTGTGTGTCACCCTGCAGGTAAATACTGTGAGCAGAGGTGGCAGTGGGCAGCAGCACCCTTCATCCCTGCCTGCTTTCCCCAGGCAGCAACCTCAGAGCACTGCTGATGGAGGGGAGGCTGGGTGGAGAAAGGCAGGTTTGGGGCTCTGGTTTGAGTTCAGGGTGGGGGGAAAGATGAATTTGAGGGTAGAAGTAAAGGAGGAAGTAAGAGCTGTAGAGCCAGCCTCAGCTGATGCTCCACAATGATTCTTTCTAGAGTTTGGGGAAGAGACATTTATTGGCCATTTAAAAAACCTTAGGAAGTCTCATTACAAATATTACAGTTGCTGAGTTCAGCAGTTTGAAGGTTGGGAATGTGCCTTTGGATGCAGTGGTTTTAATAGCATAACAATCTGTTCTTGAATATGCAATGCTCCTTTAAAAAAATATTCGGTGGGGGGTGTTTTATTTCACTGTGTGACAGCTGACAGATTCTCCCCTGCATTAGCAGCAGCAAGTCTATGCTTCAGAGCTGGGATTTCACCTCCCCAAAAATGGATGAGGTGTATCAGTATAGCTGGGGAGTGATCCAGAGGGTGGAGCAGTGAGGGTGATGATGTTCTCAAAGTGCCCCATGGCTGTGCAAACTCTCCCCTCATTCACTTTTCTTTCTTTTTTCCTTTGCAATCAGTACTGATTATTCTAAGTATGTTTGTATCACAAAGCCTGTGCCCACCTGTTGCCTGCTCCCAGCCCAGGCCATCAGCTCTCATTGCTCCTTGCCATTCTGCTGGGGGCGTAGGGACACATCCCTGCACATCCAGCATCTCAGGAGCTACTGATTTCCCCTAATGACCTTTCTGTGTGTCCAGGAATAATTCCTCTTCTGCTTCTGTGATTACGAAGCATTTCCTGGAGCACAGAGGGCAGCGGGGTCTCGCACCTTGGTGCAGATGCAAAGTGCTGCAGGCTGTTTTCTGTGACCTCAAAGGTGCTGTCACAAAGAACCAAATAGTGTCAGGCAAAGGAGGGCAGAGTAAGATGTAGTGGGAATGCCTGTGTCAAAGAGGGTGAAGTGCCCAGATGGGGGATTTAGCTTGACTTTTGGAGCCAGCTTTGATTCATGTCAGAGGAAAAGAGCCAACCCTAGGACTATGGTGATCCAGCTCCTGTAGCAGCATTCAGTGCACCTCTGCCCAGGCTTAAATCTTCCTTTGGGTTCCATCTGAAGCTTCCTCTTCCTTGTTTGCACACATGCTCTGTTCCTCTCACTGTTCTTAATCCACTCTTTTTTTGCAGCTGAGGTAGAAGCAGAAAGTGCTTCCTCAGTCCCTGGCACTGCACAGAGCATCTTCACCCTGCTGGGAGGAGCTTCAGCTCCTGGTTTCTTTATGCAGAGAGGCACAGTAGTGACTCTTCTCAGGGGACAGAGGCAGCTCTGGGTCCAGTGGGATAAGAAATGAGGAGGAAACTGGCAAGATAGCTGAAACACAAAGGCTGTGGGGCCTTGAGAAATATACTGGTCACAAGGCAAGTTGACTGTTCTTGAGAGATATATCTAGACCTATGGAAATGCGTTCTGCTTTTCACAGGTTGCTTTCCCAGTGTTTCATGGTCTTTCTGATTAAAGTCGTCCCATGCTAGCCCCTCAGACTCTGCACTGGAGACTCCTGCTGATGGACAGGCTGGCAAGCACATCATCCCTGTGTGCCCAAATGACAGGGGCTTGATCTGTTGCTCCTGGTCACAACAAGGACCCAGAGCAGGTTATGAGATGTGCCTCACACCCCTCTCCTGCTCAGGGAACCCTCTGTTCAAATACAGCTGCTCCTTTCCTTGCACTGCCCCAGAGCAGTGTTCCTTTCATTTCTGTGGGCTCTGCCAAGCGCTGTGCTGTCCCAAAGGACCTTTGGAGGACCTTCCCAGGGCCAGTGTGGGCGGGTGGCTGCTGGGGAAGGGCGAGTGGCCGTGCTGCCAGGCCCTGCAGGATAAATAGGGTGTGTAAAACACGAATTAGCTCTGTTGTCATGTGTCACATCAGGGTCATGGCTCTCACCTCAGGTCTCCTTGATTTATGCCTGGGGACTTTAACTTGATGACTTCCCCAGACTTCTTGTGCAGCAGATGCTGCAGGTCCCCCAGCCTCTGAATGAGAGAGGTTAGAAATGGTTTTGAGTGAAGGGTTTTTTCCAATGCTCTGTTGGAATACATGATTCCCTTCCTTGCATGCAGTGGACACCTGCAGGCTCTGCAGAGAGAGGAAGGAGCCCTGACCAACAAGTGAGATTGCAAGCAGGCATTGCAACGTCCTGCTCCTCAACTTACCACATCTCTTTCTTCCTTCTTTTTCCCTCTCCTTTTTCCACCTTCTTCTTTTCTTCTCTTCCCTTTCTCCCCCTCTTCTTCCCCCTCCCTCCATCTCTCCCCACCCCCCGGTATCAAGGCGACATCTCCAAGCCAAGTACTTTTAATTTCGCCCGTGGCCCTTGCTGACACGGTGGATATGCACAGCAAGTTAAATTCCCGCCTGATCAATAAAGCAGAAGCAGTGTGTCCGACTGGTCGATATTTTTTTATCTGTCTTCAGCCCAGTCCTGCTGATGACAGCCCCCTGCGCTTCAGCAAAGGCACTCAAGGGCATCGGGCTTTGGCAACACAGCGCTTTTTTTTTTTATTTAAATTTTAAACCCAGATGCCTACAGAAAAAAAAAAAAAAAAAAAAAAGTTCATGGAGTTTGGCCTTTGCTTAATAACGTTTTATGATTTATCTTAATTTTTAATTGAAAAAAATTTGCGAATTAATTGATTTCTGGGACTTGCCAATTAACATTGTAATTGGGTGCATGATAAATTTCAAGGGAGCATCATTTTTCTCCCTCTCCCCCTTGTCACGGAGAAGGGGAACTGCGAGGGCAGCTTCTTCCTATCCATACGACCCCCGTTCTTTCCCGAGGTGCTGCTGCCCTCCTCCCCCCTTGCTACTGTATCTTAAAGAAGGAACAAGAAAGCTAATAAAGTCGTGTTATTAGAGTCTCGCCAGAGGTGACCCCTCAAGGCATAAATCCAGCCCGGGGAGATGCTGGGGACAGGTGCTATTAAGTGCCTGAGTGTGCCTTGCAGGTGGGACTGGGCACCCCTCCTGCAGCCCCCTCTCCCTGGCTGTGCGCTCCCAGGGCTCCCAGCGCTTTCCCAAAGGGCTCTGCTGTCCCCCGAGGTGTTCAGTCAGGCAGTTCATTGGGTGGGATGTCTCCTCAGTGCTCCTCCTGGGTGTGAGACCTCCATGATTGCCCTGCAGCCACTGTTCACCAGCAAAACCAGGCTGTAGGGACAGGCTGGTGTTTGGGAGCTGCTCCAGGGACACAGAACAGGTTTTCCCATCCTGTTCTGCCCTGATTCCCTGGGGGAGAGAGAGTCCTGCCCCACAGCAGCAGTGGGACATCCCATGCCACCAACAGCAGAGGTGTTCAGCACAGAACCTCAGCCCTCAGTCAGGGGGGTCCAGCTTCATTTTCCATTTTTTACAGATGCATCTCCAGCTGGGTGGTATCACCTGAAGCTTTCTCCAGCAGTTTGACTCCTGCCCAATTTAAATTAGACTTGCCTGAAGTGTCGGCTTCTTGGTGATCCCCGAGCAGGGTCAGGACCACCTGCCACCACAAGGCAGCTAACAGGGTCACATCCATGTATGTGATGTGTGGAGAAGTTGGTGAGCTGGCTGCTACCAAAATGAGGAGTGAGGACACAGTGCAGGGTTGGGGCAGTGAGAATGAGATGTCCTGGGGCACTGAGACAGAGAGTGAAACAACCAAGTAAATTGAAGCATGCTTAGTCTCTAGTGCTTCTCCCACCCACTCCCCATGCTAGTATGGATCACCTCACCACAGTCACCTCAGATGTCCCATGCATGCTCCAAACCCCAGTGGGCTTGGATGGTGCTCCACTGTGCCATCCTGGTGCTCCTGCTGCACCCCAGTCTGGGCAGGGAGTGAAGGATGCCAGACCAGGTGGAGGGTCCCAGTTCCCTGGCAAAGCCACAGCTCTTCCCACCAGCCAGGACATCAGAAAGGCCAGGAGCAGCCCAGCTCCAGGTCTGCCAGTGTTGGTGGCGGGGAAACATGAGGGAATGGAGAGAAATTTATGAGGAGAGGAGTCTGTTTATTATCTAGCCAATGTGGTGCTGCTGATACCATGGATTTATCCTCTTTCATTCCTGCTCTGATTTGTGTCCCTGCCCCTCACTGTGGCAGATTAATCATGGACAGAAAGGGAAGAGAGACCCTCCAGCTTCCTCCTGAGCATTTAGAGGGTGGCAATGACAGCAGCCTGGACCCGTCACCCACAGCTTTTCCTAGGAGAGAGCCCAAGCCAGGCAGCTGCCTGCCCTGCTTAGAGATGCCCTGTTCCTCTCCTCCATGGCAGACCCCAGGGCAGGCAGAGGCTGCTGCCCATAATCCATAGGTGGGAAGCCTTTCTCATGGGTCAGAGCTTCCAGGGTAGCACACCAAGTGAAAAAATGTGTAGGTCATGTTTTCCCTTGCTCATGCACTGCCCCAAAAGGTCTACGAACACTCCTTAAATTGCCTTCAGACCTGTGGTACCTGCAGTCCATTCCCTGACTCCTGGATATGGATTTGAAGGCTGAGGTTTGAAACTCTGGAGGGCAAAGCCTTCCTCTGAGAGCTGCTGGCTCTCAGGGCAGCAGGAGGCTGGGAAGGGGTGTGTGGAAACCCAAGGGTGAGAAATAAATCTCCGGTCAGTTATTTGCCCTGGGGCGATGCACGTCTTCTGCAGAGCCTCTTCTGAACTGCCACATGAGCTGGGAATAATTAAACAGTCATTACAGCCATGGTAGCAAAGAGCCCCCCAAATCAATCTAATGCATGACCTTTCCCTCCAATTTTCCTTTTTATTTTTCCAGCCACCTCCTTTTCAAATAGTGGGAGAGAAATGAAACTACCCCCCAGCCACAGTCTCCTGTTTGGCCCTGCACACATGGACCATCACATCCTCACCCAGAAATCTGTTATCCACTCTGATGGGGACATGGGGTACCAGAGGTTGATAAAGGAAAATCCAGCAGGGCAGAAAGAGTTGGGGATGTGAATAGGACAGAGCAAATAGGGGATTTCAGCATGGTCAGGTCATGCCACAGTGTTTTATGATTCTGCTGCATTTCGTCTCTTTGGGGGAGGTGGGTGACTGCCCTGTGGGTCAGATTTGTCACAACTGACTGTGTTGGTCACTGAGGTTTCACAAATACTGACAGGGAGAGCATGTGGGAAGCATGTCTGGCACTGCAGGAGCAGAACATTTCTAGCCCTGACTGCAGTCTCTTTGGCAATTTATTTGCATCACTCAGCCCCTTTTCCTGTCATGGCTGCAGGTGCCACTGGGGGAGCCACAGCAGGGTAAAAACCCCAGTGTGCTTCCTGTGATGGCACAGACCTCACCTGGCCATGCTGAGGGCTGTCACCTGCAGCTAGGTGTAAAATCAAACTCCCATTTCCTTATTTAAGCATCAAGTGACACTTCCACTTATTTAAACTGGCATTCACAAAAATCCAATTCCCTCTCTATCCAGCAACTGCTCCATTACACCTGGAGTTCCATCCACGGCTCTGCCAGAGGCTTTCCCTGCTGCTGGGGCTCCCATCCCAAGGCTGCATGTTCAAGCCACGAATCCTACAGCTAAAAATAAATTGTTTTCAATTGTTTTTTGGTTGGTGGTTTGTTTTGGGTTTTTTTGGTTGGTTGTTTGGTTGGCTTTTGGGGGTTTTTAGTGAAATACATCCATTGTCAGCAGCCTGTAGAAATCTTTTGGTTTAGCAGGATCTCATGTGGGATCTGCACAGGCTGATGCCTGTCAAACAGGGGAAGGGGTTTTGTGGAAGAGTGGCAGAGCTGGAAGGCTCCAGCTGCATGGCAGCAGCTCTCTTACCTGCTCCTTCAGGGATAAGCAGAAGCAACTGCAGCTGCCCCAGCTCAGAGAACTTCACCTTCAGCTAATGACCTGATTTTTCCCTGTGGGAAGAAGCAGCAGCTTCCATTCATGAGGGTGATAAGGGACCATTCCATGCATGTTGCCTTTTTATTTCCCATGGCAAGCACACCCCAAAAGGCAGGACCATAACAAAGTAAATAGACTTGGAAGTAATTTTGTGTAACAGCAACCATGGCAGGGGTAGAGGAAACCCCAAGACTGTGGATAAGGAGGGCACATACTTGGCTTGCCGAGCTGCCCTTTGGGAAATCATGACAGAAGCATTGGGCCTGAACAGCCCCTTGGAGCTCACTCAGGGACACGCCAGGGGATTCCCGGCTGCACCTGGGGATGCTCCTAACCAAATGTGTGTGCCTAGCATTAAAGGACATCTGCGTGTCTCTGGTGTAGCCTGAGTTCTGCTTTCACTGTGAAGAGCCTTGCTGAGAGGAAAGGCTCCTCTTAAAGCTGATGGTCCCTAATCTAAAGGAACAGTGTGTCCTGGAGCACGGAGGCTGCCAAAATCGCTGGGTCTTCCCAGGGTGTTCCTTGCTCTTCTTTGGTACTTTGGGGGGTTTGCCTAAAAGGTAAAGAAGTTGTTTTGCTGTAATGAACTAGATAAACAATTCCCCAAATAGATTAAAACTAACTGTAACTTAGAAAAGCGGGTAGTAATTATATTTTATTAGCTAGCAAAACACCATTTTTTTATTTCGTAAGATAATTCTGTGTAAATCACCTTAATTAGAAGTGTCAGATGAGCCCGTGAATATCGTACTTAGTAACTAATTTCCTATGTACAGGTTATAATTTAAAACACATGGATCACTCGCTGAGTGGAAATATGCTAGCCATGAAATAATGTGGGGAGTGTTGGGGTTATTACTATGTAAATGTGTAATCATTTCAGACCACTGCAGCCTGGCTGGGTGATTAAAGAGAATCCCAAGGTCTCCAAAGATTGTGCTGTCTGCAAGGGCCTAGAGCAAAAAAACTTTAAAAGGCACCGAAAAGTGTTTGAACTTTAAAGGTCTTGATTTCCCTTTTACCATTTTTAATTTGTCTGCGGTGTTTATGGAGGGGAAGGTTTCTCTTTGCTGACAGCCTTTCCATCCTGAGCCAGCTGCCAGTATTCTTAAGAGGTGCAGGGGGCTGCAGCCCTTGGAATTCAGGGGGCTCTTTAGTGGGATCAGGAAAAACACGCTTAAATTGCAGGGTCTGGGTGCTTGGATGATCTGAGATTATGCCTATTCCTAACCCATCTCTGGATATTAAAACAACAAATTTCAAACTCTTATTAGTGATAGAGTAGAGCTACATTGCAAAAAAGGCAGTGAGTATTAATCCTCCAGATGAAGAATAAAATAAAGTCTGCCAAGTTATCTAAACCACTCCCCTTCCTTATCGGTCCCAACAGCAGAGGCTTGATCTTTTGGCTGACCAGAGAGACTCTCATTCTGAAAACTTCAGTTTCCTGGCCCCAACACCATTTCTAGGAGGAATTAATTATATTCTTCCTCTTTCCCTTGAAAACAAATAATTTTAAACACCTTTAACAAGAAAAGGGAGGAAACGGGTTTTTTTTTTAACAAGGCGTTTGGATTATAAAAAAAAAAAAAAAGTTGTTTCACACTTCATGTGATTGAGAAATTCAGGGTAGAAATTCAGAGGGGATGGAAATCTTTCCCATCGTGCTTGTTCTTGCACAGGCTTGAGGAGGTGCCAGGGCTGTGTCTCAGTGGGCAGCAGGAGCTAATTCTACTCTGTGACACCTCCTGGGGGTGGAGAGAGCAGAGCTGGGGGACAGGACACAGGGGGCATCCTGTACCCCTGGTGAGCATCCTGCAGCACATTCCCTCAGGGAAGTGGGGCTGTGTGAGAGGTGATGCCCCAGCCCATCCATCCGTGGTCCCCAGGATCCATAGCTGGGAGCGGAGCTGTGGCACTGGGAGTGACCTGATGGCACTGGATAACTGAGTGTTTCCACCATTTCAGGGCAGGGGGCAAAAGGCAGTGCCGCTGGGAGAGAAGGGGGGCCATAGCCCCAGGAGAAAACACCTTCCTCCATCCCTGCTCATTTCATAACACCCAGCCATCTGCCAAATCAAGGCAGATTAAAGCCAGCCAAATTCAATTTTTCCCTGCTGGCACTGCAGCTCGGCATCTGGGGCTAAAGTGTCCCCGACAAAGCGAACATGACAGGCACATTGCTTTTTTGTCACATCTAGTACCGTGTTGATCTTCTAAAAGTCTCATAAAAATTTATTGATGTCTCCCATATTGCTGTGATTGAGAAGAAAGGAGCGCGGGTGTGCGGAGCCGGGCGCGCGCGCGCGGGCGAGCGTGTGTGCGTGTGTATATTAATGTTTCTGAAGTAGATCTGATTTGATATGTCTTGTTCTATTGTCAGCATCTGTTTAGCGAGGCTTTTTAATACTTTCTGGCTGCCGATCACTCATCCTTAGCCTGGGATGCAGGCTTGCATACAAATTTTGTTATTAAACACAATTCCATTCCCCCCCCTTTCCCCAGCCCCCGCCTCCCCCCTCCACCCACCCACCCACCCATCCATCATCTCCCCGGGGCTATGGGGAGCTGGGAGCCAGCCACCCCACCAGCGTGTGCTTACAAGCGCAGGCACTGGGCTTGGCAACATATTTCAAGAGCCTTTTGCCTGCTGCAGGTGCTTTGCATTGACAAATCGAATCATGGGGAAATAATTTATTTCCTAATGCTGTTTGCAGCATGTTAGCAGGAGAATTTACATGAGAGAGATTACTTTAATAACCAAAAAATTACAGTGCAGGCCTCCCCGCCATGTCGGCTTTGATATGTAATTGTTTCAAGTTTAACCTGTCTGGAGGGGGGAAGGTGTTATTAAATCTATAGCATCTCCCGCTGGCGAGGGCAGGCGAGGAGGAGCACCGGGTAGGGACCTCCTTCCCAGCTAAATGGAGAGCAAGCTGAATTAACAAATCACTCCAGCCTCCAGCAGAGCTGCTGCTTCCCCGGTGTGCCTGGAGCTGAGGAAATCTTTTTTTCCCTTTCTCTTAGACCGATTTAATCTCCTTCTCTTTCCTATTCTCCTTTTTTTCATTGTGCCTGACCCTTCACAGGGCTCACCACCTCTGCTGCCCTCTCCCTGGCTTTCTTCCCTGTGCCCCTGCAGACTTGCTCTTTGCTTTTTCCCAGCGCTGGGAGAGGAGCTTTGTAGGCCCCAGGTAGGGGGAGAGCCGGTGTTTGACTCATGTGGCTGGTTTGGGGACTTCCACTCATATGACCACTTTGTTACAGCTGGAGAAATAGTTGGCACTGCCCTCCTTCCATGTCCCTCCAGGCAGGGTGAGGAGGCTTTTGTTGGTCCAGGGAAGAGGAGCAATGTGCTTTGCTATTTGACCTCATGAGATCTCTCGAAGCACTCCCCTCCTTGCCTGCCAGTTTTGTGACTGACCTCGTTCTCTTCTCTCTTGGCAGCAAGAACTCCCTCCTGAAGGATGCCATGGCAGCAGGCACCCCCAAGGTAAGCGAGCAAACCTCAGCATATTTTCCCTGTCCCCCAAGGGATGCTCTTTTCACCCCTTCACCTTCCCAGCCTGCTACTTGATGTGTCCCAGGGAGGTGCCACACTTTGGGGGCTGGTGGCACTGGGGAAAGCTGCTGTCCCCACTCAGCCGAAGAAGCTGCTGGGCTCTGGGGCTCCAGATTGTGTCTAATGACAGCTAATGAAAGCTGATCACACACAGCCTGAGCTCAGCCTGGGAAATCACGTGTGGGAGCTCCTGGAGCCAGAGCCATATGCCAGCTTTGGGAGGGGAGAGTGGGCTTGCCTCACAGGAGTGAGGCACACCCAAGGAGGAGCCCAAATCACTAAAAGACCCCATCTTGGTCTCAACCCCCTCCCCAGGACCCTCTTCCCATCCCCTTGGCTCACAATGCAGAAATACAAAACTTACAGAGCACCATGGCATCACTGCAAAGGGCTTAATTTACTGATTTGCTGTCAGCTGGACCTCATGTGGCACAGGGGTGGGAAAGACAGAGCTTGGGCAGGTGAGCAGGAGGCAGGGAGCACTGCAGGGCACTGTACAGCCTCTGAAAACCATGCTGTCTTCCCCAAGGTGGGCAAAGGCAAGTGCTTCAGGTTTTCCTACACTTCTGATGACACAGTCCAAGTGAGGGAGGCTCCTGGCTTCCAGACAAGTGCAGGGCATCTCTCACAGGAGATGTCTTCACGCTTGTTTTATTAGAATTAACTTCCAGTCTCATTCCCCATTGGTTTTTCTGGAAGCTTATGGTGATTTTTTTGGCAGATGATGTCAGAAGCAGCAAAGACTGACATTTCAGTTCTAGATTTTCTCCTTGGGGCTCGGTGTCTTGCCAAATCCATCAACACCTTGTCTGCCCCACCAAGGGAGAGGCCTGGGAGTCCCTGTGCTGACCTGAGCTCCTGGCAGATAGGGATGACTCCCAAATAACTCCAACAATTTCCCAAATCCTTCAAGGGAAAAAAGAAATTGAAATGATACTCCATAGTGTTCCAGACCTTTGTCTCCTGCATGACCATACTTTCCTCCTGTGCCCTGGAGCAAAGTACAGTCATGCAGGACAGTGGAGACCTGACTCTCCCACAAAAACATGCAGAGCAGAGAGGAATCCCCAAACCCACCACTGCTGATAATCCACAGAGTGTGAGGCTGCCTTGGGATGTCTTGAAGGAGCTGGAAAGGGCACCAGCAAAATGAAAGCCTCTGGACTGCAATCTTCCCATTCCCTCCCCATGAGGACTCATGTAGATAACTCAGCAGTCCCAAACACATCTCCTGTGAGGGAGAAGGACGGCTAGGAAGACAGATTAGCTGTTTGGAGGCAAACACAGTGAGTGACTGACAGAGACCAGATAAAGAAGAAGGTCCATCTCACGGCAGGGCCAGGCTTTTGAAGTTTCCATTGACAAAGAATCCCATTTGCCTTGAGCGAGGGGATTAAACTGGGACTGGAGCGTCGTTCTATGTAAAAGAGATCAATCGTCCCCTGTCACCACATGGATCTTTTCCCTTTGCCCGTCACGTCTGGGACTAAGAACATTAACTTCAAGAAGCCGGGAGAGCAGGGAGGGAGAGGGTGAAATCAGGAAATCTTTCATTCCCTTCTCAGAGAGCTTGAAAGCTTCTCAGCCCAGGAGGATTCATTATTTCTATGTGGCTTTTGCTGGGAGACAAGTCCTGTGTGGCATGGGAAGGCACACTGCTGTCACCTTCACCTGAGATTGGTATTAAAGGCCCCTTTGTAATCAGGTGGGATTGAGGAGGAGGGTGGTGGGGAGATGAAGGCTGCTCCTTTCCCTTGTGCCCACTGCATGTTTGCAGCATGGGGTATGAATAGCTCATCAGGTTGTGAAGTCCCTCTGATACAGTCCTAGGCAGAAGGATCGGGTACAGACCCCTGGAGTGGGCTGGCAGTCCATGTCAGGCACCCAGGCATCACTGGAGGTTTGGCAGGCACCTCCAGGGAAGATCTGTACCACTCTGAACTGGTGGAAGGGGACTGCTGCAATGTTTCCTGGCCAGTCCTTTTCCTGGTGCCAGCAAAAAGGCCAGCAGGTCCAGCAACTCAGCAATGGGAGAAGGGGCTGCACCTCCCCATCCCCCTGAGGAGCTTCCAATGGCAAAACAAACAAAGGCAGGCTGGTTTCACTCAGGGACATGGAAACTGGAATAACTGCAGGCTGGTAGTTACACCTGTGGTCACTCTAACTCCACTTTAGGGCTCATTTAGGGCTTTTGCCCATAGCATCACTACCATTGCCACTTCTGTGCTGGCCTGAGGCAGCTGGAACTGGGGATTTAATCTTCTCATGCTCTGTGGCCTAGCTCTGCTCCCACTCCTTCCCCACAGTTGCCCCAGCAAGCCTCTCTCTGGGCAATAAAAGACCAGATGTGAATGCATGTCCCTCTCTCTCTGCTCCCCTGCCCCTGAAGAGCTGTCACTCACTGCACTGGGTCAATTTTCATGGCAATATGTCAAAGAAAATCCAATCACTCAACATGGGATGTGATGAATGCAGGATTATTGTATCAGATTCTTCTATTATCAGAGCTGACTGAGGCAGTGACAGCCAAGCAAGGGCTGCAAGCTGGGGCTCCAGCCAGCACCACTGCTTGGTGCCTGGGCTCTCTCTGCAAAGGCAGCTCAAAGGGCAGTGCTGAGCGCCACAGATCCTGATCAGTGTTCAGGATCCTCATCTGCCCTTAGAGACCAAGCCTAATAGATGGTGATACACCAGTGTGGACAAGGCACTTGGACAAGCAGATTGTCACTCAGAAGATCCCTTTCTGAAGGTCTGTCCAAGCCAGCCATGACCCAGACCTCTGTGAGGCCTGAGCACTCTCCAGCATGGCCAGAGCCTGGGTCTCAGGCAGAGCAGGCAGCAGGAATGTCTCACAGAGGCATATGGAGCACACCAGACTCCATTTGGACTGGTGGCTGCCCAGGAGTCTGCACACAGCTGTCAGCAGTGAGAGGTTCCCTTGGATATCCTTCCCACACTTCATGTTCTCCCCTTGCCTTTCTCCCCTTGCCTCAGCTGCCTCTTGCAAGGCAGGAGAGGAGCACACATTGGGTTGGACCCATGTTGGTGAGGTAAATCCAACTGTTCCCACTGTTCCTTGAGCAGCTGGAGAGTCAGCATCCCCAGATCCTTCTTGCTACCTAAGAGCACTTCACTACTGCCTGTATTTCAGGGTTTTAGCTGCAGACTGTTACCTGTAACCAACAGGTAAACTTATATCCCCTGTGGAAGAGCTGGTACTGATCACTGAAGGGGAAGAGACTGGGTTCATGAAGCATCCCAGCTCTTGTGGTGGATTCAGCATTCATTTTCCATTGCTAACACATGGCTGCAAATTGCCTTTCCCACTCCCAGTCCTGGCTGTGCTCTTGCTGCACACACTGATGTGAGTGGCCACGAGCAAAATGCATGCCACGCACCCAGCAGACGCCTGTGGCTGGTTTGTTTAGGTGTGCACCCAGCTCCACAGAGGGTGCCCACAGGCAGGCAGCCAGCTCTCTGCTCCCAGACCTCCGGCAGAGCTGGGAACCCAGCCACAGGGCCAGAGCTCTTTGCTTCCCCCACCCACCCCTGTGATTTTACAGCTTCACCGAGCAGTTTGAGAGAGAAT
Organism: Ammospiza nelsoni; assembly: GCF_027579445.1. NCBI lineage: Eukaryota > Metazoa > Chordata > Aves > Passeriformes > Passerellidae > Ammospiza > Ammospiza nelsoni. Next base: position 26,564,695 of record NC_080641.1, read on the forward strand.
TACAACATCAAGTGGGAAATTTGACCACTAAAGCCCTCCAAGGAAAAAGAGCTTTGAAGCAAGCAAGATTTGGAGCCTTAAACCTTGACAGAATGTCTGTATTTAGCCCTTCCCAGCTGCCTCACTTGAGATGAAATTTCTAGCACGATCATTTAACTTCTTCATATCATGTCCATGGTGGTAGGAATGGGGGACGGGTGTCGGTGCCCTGGGGTTTTAACTCCTTCTCTTGTGTCACTGACAGAGTGGGAGGTTGGCAAAGTCATTCCCCTATCTGTGCTCCCTCCCCCTGTAACTGTGATTTACAAGGAAAGATTTAAAAGCTAAATCCGAGTATTGTGGCAAAGCTATTGCCAATCTGGGGACATGAGAACGGCCCACAGATATGTGAAGGAGAGGAAATTACGTAAAATGAGTGTTAGTTGGCTTTGCTTCCTGCAGTTTGGGGTGATGAATACCAGAGTCACTCCAAAACCAAGTATCTGCCAGGTTTTATTCCATAAAACAAATTGCCCCATGACCAAACAAAGCCCCTCACACCCCTTGGGCCAAACAGCTGTACCCTCGTGTCAGACCAGGGGAAACCACTGCATTTGTCAGAAGGAGCAGAGAGGGGCAGACCTGGGCCAGATCTCTTTCCCCCTCCATCTCCAGAGTGCTGATGGGCAGTTCTGCTAGAAAGGGGCCCCTGTTCCCTCCATGTAGCTGGTGTCTCTTCCAAGAGGATGCAGAGCTCCATTACAATCCCAGGTGTCACTGTAATATGCACAGAAATTAATTAGTAGCTCACATTTCTATAAGCTTATTCTGCTTGGGAACCACTGGAATTTTTCAGTGAAGGCCATAAGCTGCTGCTGCCATTATTTCTATTCGCCATTCACACCCTTCTCACATTTAAGCCTTTCATCCCCAGCTCCATCACACCTTTATCTCTGCCAGCTAAAAGCCACTAGATAATTTTACCTCTAACTTTTCCCGGGAGCAAATGTGGACCCTCCAAAAGCTTCTAGGAAACTCAGCTCTAATAGTAGCATCTTTGTGTCAGGGATCCTCCAGCAATAACATAAAAAAAGGCTAGCAGAGTTAAGGGGGGAAATCACAGCAAGGCCTGGTATTACTTATTGCTTTCGGGTTACAGTTCCCAAGTGATAACAGCTATTAGCAACACTTTGACGTCTTCCCTACCGTGGAGGGGAGGGCAGGAGACAGAAAACATGTCAAGCCATCACCTCCATGTTAAGTGATAAGTACCTATTTAGACGGCAGAGTTAAGGCTGAATGCATCAAGCAGGGAACACTTTATGCCAAAAAAAAAAAAAGAAAAAAAGAAAGAAAAAAATTTTAAAAGGCCATATAGATACATAAAAAGCAGGGTTAGGGTATTTGTTCTGCTGACAGCAGCTGTGATGGATTGTTTAAGAAAAATAGACTCCTTATGTTTTTCCAGGGCTCTCAGAAAGAGGAGCCCAGCACTTTAATACTCTCAAATGACTGGCCTTGAGAGGCAGCAGAATGTCAGAGCCACGGGCTGGGCTGTCCTGGCGCTGACACCTGCCCCGGCTGCCGGCGAGAGGCCGCACTTCGGGCTGGGGGCGGCCTGTGCCGCCAATTTCCATCCATTTCCCGGCGCTGGCGGCTGCTCCCTGACCCCCGGCCCTCCCCGTGCTGCCCAGGGCCCACGGCTGCAGGTCAGGAGCCGCTGGTGGGCTGGCACGGGTGTCCTTGGTGACATTGCTCAGCACTGCCCACGGCTCCTGTGGCCCGGCAGGGAGGAGCAGGCCTGGGGATCCATGGCCTGCAGCTGGCATACAGGCTGCAGGATGCGCGTTTGATTCATTCCAAACCTGCCCCCGTGCTTATTTATGTAAACTCAGTGTTGCTCCGCGTTTGGGTGAGCTGCTGAAGGGTTCCCAGCTGATCTCTGCAAGTTTGCAGGTCCATGGAGCGTGTCGGGAGCGACCAAGGGGAGCCTTGCAGTGTGAGGGCGAGGCTGATGTGCCCTTGGGATCTGGGGACATCCAGACAAATCTCTGATCTGTGGCACATCCAGAGACATCTCTCGTCTCCATGGCACATCCAGACACATCTCTGATCTGTGGCAAACCCAGACACATCTCTGATCTGTGGCACAGCCAGACACATCTCTTCTCCATGGCACATCCAGACACATCTCTGATCCGTGGCAAATCCAGACACATCTCTTCTCCATGGCACATCCAGACACATATCTTCTCTGTGGCACAGCCAGACACATCTCTGATCCATGGCACAGCCAGACACATCTCTCTTCCCCATGGCACAGCCAGACACATCTCCATTGCACATCCAGACACATCTCTTCTCCATGGCATAGGCAGACACATCTCCGTGGCACATCCAGACACATCTCTGATCCGTGGCACATCCAGACACATATCTTCTCTGTGGCACAGCCAGACACATTTCTTCTCCGTGTCATGGCACCACTGGGCTCCGAGGGGCAGGAAGGAATCACTGAGCAGGGCCATGGCTGCCCAGCATGGCAGGAGGGGCAGGAGGAAGGAGGGAGTACAGGGCTCGGACAAGATTGATGGCCTCGTTGCCATTAAGAAAAAAATTAGCCGGTGGCGGCTATCATATTAAAGGGTGAAGAAGCCGTGAATTATTTTCTTAAAGATCTTATCACTTACAATGATAATTTTACCTTCCAAAAGGCCACTTTTAATGAGGCAAGGCAGGCAAAAAGTCATGATTTAATGCCAGATTTTTTTTTTCAAACACATTTTACTGCTTTTTTGTCCATGTTTAAAAAGCGCCGGTGACCTTTTTTTATTTAGCTTGCCCCAGGTGTAATGCTCAGTCTGATCCTCTCAGGGTTTATAACCTCCACAGAGAGTGCCTCTACCCAATGGAGAGATGATTTAAAGGGGAGGGAGAAATATGAAGCTGCACCACCACTCACACACAGCCCTTGCTCCAGCTTTGATGGTGGGAGTTGTGGAGGGGAGACGAGGGAGGAAGGAGGGTCCTCTTCCTCCAATATCCTCACTCAGACACCCTCTGAAGGGCAGCTGGCATGTACTGGCAGCCAGGCACGGATGAGCTGCCTGGTGGCCTTAACCCAAGGGAAAAGGGACATCTCAGCATCAAGGCTTGTTCCCACCATGCTGAAGAACCTGGTCCCATGGCAGAGAGCATCTCCACATCAGGCCTGTCTGCACACAGTGCCATGTTTTTGGGCTGGGATGCCAGAATTTGGGTCTGCCATGCAGCATGGGCATGCATGAGGGCTGGGAAAGCACCTTTTCCCTCCACAGCCACATTCCTAGAATGCAGTTGACAGAGGAATGGGAATTGTATCGCTACCCTTCCTCTGCTTACCCGGAGCAGTGTGAGAATAAGCAGAGTGGTGCAGGGAACAGCAAATCCTTGGCTTGGGGTGCTGTGGTCAGACATCCTCATTGCTCAGCCATTGGAAAACAGCCTCAACATGACAATCTGGGGTAAAAGAAGCCAAAATTGGGACTGTTGAGGCTTGCCTCCTGCAGGATTGAAAGTCACCCTGGTGGCGAGCGCCTTTTCTAATCCCTCAGCCTCTGAGCCTGCATCCCTGCCTGCCCCCATGGCTGCCCGAGAGGCAAAGTGTGGCACAGCACAGGGAAATGAGAAAAACAAATGAAGTCAAGTTCCCTAAGAGTGAAGGGGAAGTGTGACTTGGCATCTCTAACGCTGTGTTTAACATGCCGGCAAGGTATTTAAAATTGAAGTGCTTGCACACAATTTAAAAATAGACAGTTTATTAATCTAAACTGCAAGTGTATGTAGAAGAGGCCTCGAGATTGACATCTTTGGGATTAGTTTAGCCCTGCGTTTTTCCAGAGGTCATTGCCATGGTGCTCAGGAGGTTTGTGGAATAAATGGGGCCAGCATTCTTCCTAGAACCACACGCTAAAAACTAATACATAACGTTTAATTTACTGTCTCCATAGCTAGCCCAACCATTTTTCACATAATAATATTGGATTAGAGTTACCAGAAGCTGAGGGGGGGAGCAGGAGGCGGGCAGGGTTTGTCTGTCTGTCGTCAAGGAATGGGGAGATGGGTATTTTTTCCCCTTTTCTAGAATACATTGGAAGACAAAACAGATTTAACCCTCCCACCTCCAGGATGCTTGTCTTAGTAGGGCATTAACTGTTATTCTGTTATTGTGAGTCACAACTGAAGGCTTTGAGCCTCACCTCCCTGTTTTTTAGGACATGTGCAATCCTGCTTATTCAAAAATGGTCCTCACTCTCTATTTAGAAAATAAAGAAACGAAACAATACAAGGAGCTTTGAGACTGCACTCTGCAGAAATTCTGCAGAAATAATTGAGCTGTTCACCAAAGCCCATTAGCAGCTGGGTTTAGCCAACACATGAAGCCAGAGAGCCTCCCTGCCCTGCCCATCTGGAAAGTGAAGGCTGGGCTCTTGAGGCAGCCTGGGATGGATGCCCCCAGCCCCTTGGGTTCCCACTGCCCCTCCCAGTGCCTGGCATCCCTGTTGGGCTGAGCTGAGGAGCAAGCAAGCCCCAAGTTGTGGTCAGCACAGCCCTCAGTTGGCAGAAGTGGTTTTGTCCAAGGAAATAACCGAGCACCCCAGCAGGCAGCTCCTCTGTGACCCCTTTCAGGACATCACATCTGCCCACAGCCAGCAGAGCTGGGCTTTATGGCAGAGGTGTGCACTGCACACTGGGACATGCCTCTTGCCCTCAGGGCAGGGCTAGCAGCTCTCACCCATGGGGTTGAACTCAGTACCCAAACTCTCCTCCTCCACCGCCACCCCGAGCCTGCCTTCCCTCCATGCCCGTGCTGGCTGCACTGCTGGGCTGTTCTCCTGTCCAAGCCTGGGGGATTGCTTGCTGCTGACTGAACCAATTTGTATGCTGAGTCATTTTTCCACTTTCTCATATCTTTCCCAAAAATGCACATTTTTTCATGTTTCATTTCAGCCCAGAGGCAAATATTTCTGGAATACTTGCCTTTCTCCAAGGTATTATGCTTTTTACCAATGTTGTCACCACACTTGACCTGTCCAATTCAGATGATATCTACACTTCCCTTCACAAACACACACATCTCCAAGCAGTCATTTATTGTCAAATCTTGCCAGCTGATTCTCAGAAACAAACATCTGCAGAGCTGCATTTCCAGTGCACATTTTTTCACAATGTAGTGGGCTATATTTAGCCTAGTTTAGGTAATTTATAATTTTAGATAGAATTTTAAATTGCATTTTTCCCTCAAAGTACTCTAATCATCAAGTTCAATTGCAACTCAGTGTACATTTCTTCAGATGCTGTCAAGGTCCCATAGTAATTTTCCTGCTAGAGTTCACTGTGTGTAGAATTTAGACTTACCTACTATGGACTTGAAGTTTATCAGTGATCTCTTAGGTCTCAAATATCACAGAGCTTTTTAACCTTCTAAAAGGCCCTTTTTTCTCTGTGCTACTTATTAAAATAAATAGCATAATTACTGAAGGAAGAGGTAGTGCACTGCAAAGGTGCTGAGAGCTTTAGTGCAGTTTACAAAGCTATTGAGAGATTTAGTGGCACTTAGAAAGGGCAGAAGAGAACGTGTAAGCACTGCTCCACCTCAGCACTCCTGTGCCTTATCATGAGAATTTCTGGTGTGGTCCTCACATATCATTTCCAGCAGGGCCTGATTCTGCCCCAGCCACCAGACCTGGGGTAAAAATGACTGTCCCATTCGTTTGTACTTTCCTAGACCCAGCAGCCTGATCCCCTCATGGGGCAGAGTCCCTTGCAAAGAGCAGAGCCAGACCCACAGCCCAGTATTCCATCCCAGCACAGTTCCACAGCTCAGGAGATACTGTCCATGGCTTTGTGGACAGCTCAGAGATAGGCAGAGAGCTTGGCAGTGCTCACAACATGAATTTCTCCTTTCTCTTGCAGTCAATTTTGTTGTCGGCCTCAATCAAGCGGGAAGGAGATTCTCCGACAGCATCGCCCCACTCCTCAGATGACATCCATCACTCAGACAGATACCAGGTAAGCAGGTAGATGATGTTGCTGGTCTCAGCCTTAGGCAGGGAGCCAGCACAACCCAGTGCCCACAGCTCTCTCTGTGTGACAGCCTTGCTCTTGGCTATGCAGTCACTGCCCTGGTTCTCCTGCCCACATCATGGGGATGTGAACATTTGGCCCCTCACAGGACTGCAGAGGTGGGCTTTTGTCTGCAAATCTGACTAGAACCACTGTGGTATTTAAAAATGTTTTAAAATCTTTGTTGAGGTTTCTGTTGCATTATATTCACCATTTTGGTCTCATTTCCATGGCTATGTTTGTCATTACCCACCCTGTGCCCATTGAGAAGCGTTCAGAGAAGTGACCTTTTTTACTCATGACTCCCATCAAAGACAGAAATGAGTGGACAATCCACAGCCATGCCAGCCTGTTTTATAAAACACTTTCTTCCCAGAGGAGCAGCAGGTCTTGACTTTGGTGATGCAATGAGTAAATCTGAGGGAGATGGAGCAAGAAATGAAAAGGGGAGAGCACAAGTACAGCTTGGCTGGTTGTAAGTCCGGCTGTATTTTTGGGGCAGGCTGGCACACTTGACTCCAGCTCAACACACATCCAAGTCTTTGGCTGCAAGTCTGTACTCAGCCACTGGCTTCAAGTAGGCTCTGAAAGACAGCAGATAAATCAATGTTGGTCATCAGCACAGACCCACGCTTGTGTCCTCCTGCTGTGCAGACAGGCTGGGTGGGCTGAGGCTGTACCAGCGTGGCAAACACCTATCACCCTCTATTCTGTGGTGGTCTGCAGCCATACCCTGTGCCCAGGGTCAGGTAGGCACTCATATCTTTCTGCACCAGCCACTTTGCACATGCCAAGTCTGTGTTTGAGCCTGCAGAGAGAGGCTGATGACCAGTCCTGAGGCTCTTACTGAGCAGACCCAGTTATAACACATTTCTGAAGTTGGGTCCTGTTAGTAACAGATTTGTACATTTGTTGCCCATTATTCCATCCTCTGTCCTATTTATTGTTATACTATCAGTTGTGGATCATATTCCCATGTGGCTTTGAGGTATAACTTGGTGTCACGTCACAGCCGCTTTACTTTCCCATGAACAATAAAAGCTGGAGCAAAGCAAAAGAAGCAAAACCTTGCAGAAGACACAGAAATGTCTGTTTCAGGTAATCCTGCTCTCTTTCCTGCCTGTTTATTAAGGCTAATAATTAAATTATGTTCATTTCAAAAGAGCATGGAAGAGATTTTTGCTATGGCCCCTTTGTTGGAGAACCCCCCTCCCTTCCCACTCTGCCAGACATCAGTCTCTGTGAGATTGGTGGCCCCTTGCAGCCCTCTGTTCCTGCACATTTTTATTATGTCATACTCAAAGACAAATATTCTCAGCAGAAGCCCCTCCATGTGCTGAGTCCAGCTACTCTCTAATGTGCTTTAAGTTTGTGAGCATATTTTATGGAGGGTTGCAGCCCTTAATGCAAATGTGTAATGGGAGTTGTACATCTGCACTGCAGGGAGAAAACACCTCTAGGGCCTGATTTTCATTTATGCTTGTGCTGGCTGAGTTACGCTGCACTGGCAGTGTAAAGGGACCTCAGAGTGGGTGCCAAGGCTGTGTAAAGCCTCTGTGTATTCTCAATAAAGCCACAATATGAACGAGAATTCAGTCTGCCTGGCTTGCCAAGGGAAAAAGCCCAGGAAGCAGAGCAGAAGACTCTCACGGTGGTGATTTTAAGTGCTGCAAAATTTAGCTTTCCATATGCAGAGGTGTGCTGGAATTATGGCTGTCCCTTGTGTTGTGATCTAATCATGATTATACACTGTATTAGTAACATGCTAGAACGTGAGTTATTGGCGTTTGGGTTTTCAGAATTCCTGTGGCTCTGTTTTCTCAGTTTTTGTGCTTATGTACCAATGGGGAAACTTAGGGAAGGAGATTAATGAATAGGAGTGCTATGGAAATAGGGGCATGCACAGCACTAGGGCTGCTTGAATTGCTCCCCATGCTGAGAGGGGGCTGCAGTGAAGGCAGTGGGGGGCTCCTGGATGTGGGGAGGAGGCATCTCCTCCTCCCCTGAGCCAAGCCTGCTTGCTGGAGTTTGGTACATGGAGACTGATCATACAGAGGTAGTGGCAGCCAATGGATTTGGTCAGTAGGGGCTACTCCTCTTACAGTATGCTCTGTCAGATGGAGCTTTGAGTAAAAACAAAGCCATTTTAGTTACATTTAGATAAAGCTGTGAATACCCAGTGGAGAAATCAACAGCAAATTGCAAGTGAAACATCGTACTGCAAAGATGGCATTTCAGGCTAGAAGAGAGCCCACAGAATATTTGTGACTGAATAGCAAGTGTAGTGTAAGCAAAAGCCTAAAATGCTTGTCCAGGGAAGGCTCATGTCCCTCCCCCTGAGCTCAGGTAAGCGTGCTCCCAAAAGACAGCTCAATTCATTAAAAGGGTAAAGCCTACAATCAGCAGCTGTGATTTTATAAGTAAGCCATGTATGAATCCAGCTGCATGTTCAGCAGGCAAGCAGAGCTGGGATGTAGGACAGACTGCAAAGCTCACCAGCCAGCACTGAACTGTCCAGCTGCCATCATCATCTGGAGGCAGCAAAACATTTACCAGGGTGGTTTTTGTTTTCCCTCTGAAAAAGAACTGACAGACTGTCACAGGAGCCAGAGAGGAGACCCAAAATGTAGGTTTGATTCCAGGAAACAAAGTCTGAGGAGTCTAAAGAGAGGGGAGCAGATGGGATTTGTGTGTAAAGGAGCCTCTGCTGCCCAATTTGTAGCCCCCAGCTCTGTCCCAACTTCAGGCCGGTCTGCTGGGGCCATCCTCCTTCACAGTTGCAGATATGGCAGGGAAACCCATGAGACACTTCTGACCAGCCAGGTTTCCTGAACCATGGAAAGGAAAAGAGGGACGAGTGTCTGGAAAGCGCAGGCTTTGCCTGTAGGCAAGGTGTCATTGTGGTAGGGGCCATTTCTGGCAGGGCAGGCAGGTGTCAGTGCCCAGGAGCTGAGGTAGATGCTCAGCCTGGCCCCGGCAGAGGCAGAGGGTGTCAGCAGGCAGGAAGGATGTGCTTCACTTCCCGGGCCTCCACTTCCCAGGGCTCTGCTTTCCAGGGCTCCTCTTCCCGAGGCTTGACTTCCCCAGCCAGGGCAGGCCCTGGGGGCTCCGCAGCAGGGCCAGGCCAGGGCAAGAACCACAGTAGAGCCCATTGGCTACCTGCCTTTGGGTCCTATTACGCCTGGATTCTGATTCGCCAAGAGCTCTTGGGCCCCCAAGCTCTGATTGGGCAGAGGAACTTGGAGAGTGACATGGTGGTGTCTGATTGGTCAGTGCCTTTGTGTTATATTTAGGGCTAAGGCTCTGATTGGCCAGTGACGTTGAGCCTGAAGGGTGCTCAATCACTATTGGACAAGGAAATCAGGAAAGCCGTTTACCACTTGCTCCCAGGCTCTGATTGGTCAGCTGCCCCGGAGCAGCAACCTGCCTTTGGGGTATGATTAATCATGGCCCTTTGGGTTCCAGAGGGTCCTGATTCCTGATTGACCAGGAACTCCAGGGTCTCAGTAACCCCTGATTTCTGATTGGCCAGGCACCCCAGGATCCCAGTAATCTCCTATTTCTGATTGGTCAGGTACACAGGGTCCCCCCCTCGCGTAACCCCTGAATTTTGATTGGCCAGATCCTCCGCGTTCCATCCGCCCCGGGGCTCTGATTGGCCGGGCTCGCCGGGCGCTGCCGCCCCCTGTCGGTTGTCATGGGAACTGCCTGCTGAACTCTCACCCGCGCGCCGCGGGTCACATGACCGGGGCCAACATGGCGGCGGCCGCCGGGGGCTGATCGGCGGCGCCCGCCGGGCCGCGCCGCATCCACCCGCATCCCGGGCCCGCCGCCCGCCGCCCGCCCGCGGCGCCCGCGGCTATGCAGAGCGGCAAGAGGGGGCCTGGCGGCGGGGGCCGGGAAGAGGTGGGTGCTGCGGTGGGGGGGAGGCCCGCGGACCGAGCGTTGTCCCGGGGATGCGCGGGGAGTGGGGGGACCGGGCCGGGCCTTGTGTACGGGCGAGGGGCGAGTTGTTTGCATCCGCGTCCTGACGCTCTTGTCTCCCCTGTGCAGACCTTCCTGCGGGTGCGAGCGAACCGGCAGACCCGGCTGAACGGTGAGTGAGGCCCCCATGGCGCCTGCCCCTCCGGAGAAGTTTCCAGAGTTGGGCCGAGTTGTGTGGCACCCCCGTGTCCCCCGCACCGCAGGCCCGGAGCCGCCTCCAGCCCCGCCGGGAGGGCGCGGGGGCATCCGGGTGAAGCCCTCCACGCTCAGCCCCGGCTGTCCCCGCCGGGATCCCCCCGCCGGTGTAAAACAGGCCCCAAAGCCGTGTTTGCTGTGCGGGGCCCGGCTGCTGAGCTTCCACAGCTCACATGGCTGAATCTTGCAGTAAACTTTTAGGAAGCCTGAGCGTCATCTGACGTCATGGTTTGTTTTGTTTGGGTTTTTTTTCCTCTCACACCCACAGATGCTGGTGTGGTACTTTTATTCTCGTATCTATGGATGCTCGTAACAAGTAAACAACTGTTTCTAGTCGACAGTGGCCTGATTTTAAAAAACCAAATCAGACATCGTTTCAGAGAAAGGAAGCCCATCTCTCTGCTTTGAAATTGGAAAGAAAAGCTAAAAGGAAACTTTTTTTATTAGAGCTGAAGAAGTTGAAACTTTTCTCAAAGTTCAGAGGTCAGAACTTACTGTGTACGCAGAAACAATGTTCTGTCGTCTGGTTTTGTGCTGCTTGTAGCTACTTTAGTATGTAATATTTAGTCAGAATTTGCTTATTCAGGTTAATAGGAGGCTCATTAATCTCGAGCTTCCTGATGTGATAGTTCACTATAACACCTCTGATGAGCATTTGGAGTTTATTTAGAAGAAGATCTGCTTGAACAAAATAGCAAACAAGTTTAGAGTGTGTTGATAGAAAACATTTTGCTTGAATTTGAAGCCCTCCATGTTTATGTAGTCTTAAGCAAATAGAAGCTACTGATCCAGAACTTTGATAAGTTAGACACAGGTGAATTCAGAGCTAGCCTTACAATTTTTAAATATCAACCCAGAGGGCCAAAAAACAGCAAACTCCAGAAAGTGTTAAGCCATAGAACAAAGAAAGGAGTTACCTTGCACCAGTGACAGTAACTGCTGGCAGGTGCTCACTCTGCACTCCAGGATGAGTGCAGGAAGTGCTGGCAGGCAGACACAGAGTTCAGATGGCCCAGGTACACGAGGTGCTGCTCTCTGGGGACTTGTTTTGTGTGACCGAGGTCTTTGGGGTCAAGGATGTCAAACTGTTCCTTTATCATGGTTGGATAGCTAGGGCTAAGCTCTCTCCTTCCACCTTTTTTCAGGCCAGCAATTAAGGTACAGTCACCTTATTTTAAAGATTTTTTTTTTAAGTCTGAGCCAAATTCTTGGTGTTGTGGAGTCCTTCAGAGTGAGACAAAGTTCTCGGTGAGAGCGTGCTCAGCTGAACTGGTTCAGTATTGCTTTGTACTTTTGTCTCTGTCCCAAAGCAGGGCTGCAGCACAGTCTGGGTAGACTGTGATCTCCTTTTGGGAGCTCTTCTGGATGTTTTTGTGAACCTGTGCTCATCTGAAGGGAGGCAGGTAGTTTTGTACAGCATTTACATTGTTTCTGTTGGATGTTTTACTCTTCTTTATGTACCTTTCGTGGTACAGCTATATCCTAAATGAAGGAAGATATGTGCTGCCCTAATAGTGCTGGGGTTTCCTGTCTGTTCTCTTCTTCATCCTAAGATGAAGAGGGTCCAGATGTCAGGGAGCTGGATGCAGAAATTCAGGTGAAGTGCTTTGGGTCCCAAAGAAGGTCAGATTAGATCAGGACTGGTTCCTTCTGACCTTAGGTTTTTGTGACTGATCACTGCTGTTCCCAGAACATACCTGTAGTGATGTCTGGTCCAGGCTGCACCCAGCCACATGGTTGGGTGGGTTCTTCTGCTCCTTTCTCTGCATGTGTCTTTACATTTGTACTTCTGAACACTGGCTGCTTTCTAGTTTCTTCCTCCACATTTGTTTGTACTGAAATAATTGCAGTATTTGTAAGCTATGCCACCTAATTGTTGAGTAATTTGAGCAGTAATGCTTTCAATGGAGAACACTGGAGTGCTTTAGAGAAAAAAAAAAAAACTCTTATTTATCTATATCTCATGTTTTAATGAGCTTCTAATCAATCATGCAACTTTAGTTTCCTAATCCTGATTATTTTACATGAACAGAAGTTGTGTAGGACTTGTTCAAGGACAACTGACTCTTTGTTTCATATTCTCATTGACACACTGCAGGAACTTAAGATATAGCAAATGCAGTCTGTCAAATAAAAATCTATTTCATTTGTTTTATGATGTTTTATGTGTACTTTTCAATATTGTTGTAACCAGTTTATCTTGGTGTTTCTGTCATGAATTTATGAGCTGAGTTCCAGAAGCACTTCTGGAAACTCCTCCCATAAAAAGGACTCACAGTGTTTGCTCTTCTTTTACATTGTCCTTGACTCTAATCTTGGCTGCCCAGGCTGTTTGTGACTCAGTCTTGTTTGGACCTTGATGTTTTCCATCCTGTTGTGTTCATTTGGGAATGCTAAGGGAAGAGAAGGTAGAGAGGGAAATGTCTTCTGTGAGCTTCTGTTGGCCTGGCCACAACATGATTAGATCCTGATAGTAACATGGTTCACATGTACCTGACTGGCCAGAATTTTAATTCTTTAAGTCAAGCCTGTGACTTAAATTGAGCTGTAAGTAAGGCAAATGCATTTTCAAGCTCAGGAGCAGGAAATTAATGTTCTGTCTGTTAGGCTCTTGGTTAAGTGTTTGTATCACAACTGCCCTGTCAGCCTCAGTGAGTTAATCCTGCACCTCTCACCTGTGCTAAACTCACTTTCCAGAGGTTGTGTCCTTGTGAACCCAGGCATATGAGGTGCTGGTTCCTGATGAACCTGTGTGACAAAGGAAGCTTTTCTTTCATTTGCCTTATTTCCAGTGTTGCCAAACTGGAAACTTTAAGCCATCCTGTAAATTGATGCTTGTGGAGTTTAGCAGTGCAGAGCAGGTTAGGTAGTCATTCAAAATTGGAGGCACAAAGTTTGGCTTAGTGTATCAGAACATGGGTTCAGCAGGTTAAGTAGGTGCCAGCCTCTGAGAATAGTGTCACATTGAAGGTTGCTGAAAATCATCTGTGTGGAACTTTGACCATGCAAATCTGAAAGCTGCACTGAAATCCTTTTGTGAATCTGGCCCTTAATGTTCTTTTTCAGGCAGATGAGCAGCAAATTGTACTTAAGGTCTGAAACTGATTCCTTCTTGACCATCTGTTTTCTTGCTTTTGCTTCTTCTTGAGATGGCTTTTTGTGCACTGCCACTACCTTGCATCAGATACTGTGGACGAGTTTGATCATTCACAAAAGCTTTCTGTGATAGATCTAACAAAAGTAGGTACAGCCACTCCTCAGGTCTCCTGCAGATTTGCAGAGAACAGGTGCTAGCTCTTGTGCTTGAATATCTTTGGCATAAGTTTAGGGTTGTTTCCAAAGTTCTCAGGTGAGTTGTGAAGTAGGTCCTTACAAAGCTCCATTTGCACCTCCCTGACAAGGTGAAACTAGTTTTGGTGGTTACCCCCAGCCTGTCTCTCCAAACAGACCGTGCAGTTTATTGAACCACCAGCACCATGTCTTGTGCTTTTGTAGCTGATGGGTGGGGGAGGAATGAAGCTGGATGATTTTCACTGGAAAGGAGACAAAAATGCTTCCACTTAATTTGACTGGCCTGCCATTGCAGGAGCTGCTAATGATGTCTGCATAGGACTCAGGGGACCACTCAAACTGGTGGAGGGAACCATAAGAGATATTGCTAGTAACTTAATCATGGCCTTTGATGCTGCAGGAGAGATTGGTGCAATGTCCACTGCTAGATGCCGTGTGAGAGCACTTCTGAGGTAATTAGTGCTGTGTCCTGAAGGTGAATTTTTGCTTGGGGAGGGGAGCACCAGTGAAAAGTAGAATCCATTAGCTTTTCTCGCAGGAAGTTTGGCTGGACTAGAGAGTAACATGATCTTTAGGCATTAATAATGTTCAGCCTTGATGAGGAGAGCCCATTGTTAGAAAACATCCTCAGTCTCTTCTGCCAATAAGGCAGCAGTGGTGGCTTGGCTCCTTGTCTCTGTGCCTGTGGGAAGGAGGGACCAGTGTTCCCTCAGCAGCAGATGCTCTGTCGAGTGCAGTGGGGCTCCTTCTCTAGAGCAAGCAGCCTCTCACCTTGCACAGCCCCATATTAGAGAATTACATATCAGTGAAAGGAAGAGCAATTCCATAGCCAGCACAGCCCCTAGGTTAAGTCAGAGACCATAGCTGAGACCCCCCTGCCCTTGCAGAGGATCCCAGTTCTTGCTCACCTCTGTGTGCCACTTTCTCATTCATCTGCTGTGGTGACTTAAACTCCCCCTGTGCCTGATGGTTTCGTGTAATCTGAGGGAGAACATGCACTTGCAGCAGGAGCCATGTATAGGGTAATGTACATCTTTAAAAGTGAGGCCTCAGAGGTGCTGGAAGCCCTCTGATAGCCTAATAATAATAATTATTAATGCTAATAAAAACTAGTGAACTTCTCACCTCCTGGCAGAAGGTTGGAATAATAACTATAGAATCTTTGTGCAGTCAGAGGTAAGAATGGGTCAGTCTTGTGCAAAAACCTCCTTCCCTGAGTTCTGTCCTCTTTGTACATCCAGTCCTCAACTGGCTGCATTTTTGTCTTCCTGAATTATGGGAGGAAGGGAATGACTTTTTCTTTTTTTTCCCCTCTCTCCATGCTCCTGCGACAGGAGCGAGGGAGAGAGGGATTAGTGAGCTAATTAGAAATGATCGCATCTATCAACACTAATTAGCAATCCTGCGGTCTCAGTTGCGTGTTCTTTTGAGCTGCTCCCCTTCGGGACGGCGGCACAATCAGCCCCTGCCTTTGGGGCCGCTCCGTCCCCGCCGCGCTGATTGGAAGTGATGGCCGGGCCGGGCTGCGTGTGCGGGCCAGGGACAGCGCCGCTCGGATCTGCTTGCCAGGCTGCTCCCTCCCTCCCCGTCCCTCCTGTCACCAGGGGCACCCTTGGCCTCCGTGGGCACGGCGCTGCTGCCGCTGCTAATGACCAGAGAATGAAAAAGGCAGGGGGATTTGTTTTCAACACCTCTTTCCTCCGGTGGCTTTTTCACTTGTGGCATTGCAACTCGAAGGGATGCTGCTCTGCGGAGCTAAATGAGCCAAGATAGGGGCTGGCTGCTGGGTCTGGTGTGGAGCTGGAGCAGAGTGAGGTTCTTTCCCAACTCTGCACTAAAATTTCAGCAGTAGATCAGGTGCTTGTTGTGGTAGAATTGTCCCAAGAATTTATCTGTGGAAGATCCAAAATAAGTTGTCCTCCTTTTGTCACTGCTGCAGTGCATGGATTGGAGGATTGCAGTAAAAAAACCCTAAAAATACTAATAAATTTACCAGGCAGACTGCTCTAACTGAATTGTTTGGCCATGGGGAGTCCTACCAGAATAATTAAACTGCTCCTTCCCTGCATTTCCCTGTTAAAAACATGATGAGGTGAGAGAAATTTGTGTCTGTGATCAGGATAGAGGAGGCTTTGTTTCTGTGTTTCTCTCCAGATGGGTGTTTGCTGAGGAATGCTCAAGTCATGTCTGATTCCAGCCTCCTTCCATATTTTTTTCTGGCTCTACAGAGCTAGTGAGGCAAGGAAAGATCATCCTAAACTTAAATGAAAGAGCCATGCTGAAGGATACAGGTATGCACTAAACCAGAACTTCAGAAATCTCTTGGGCACTAAAGTCCAAGCCAGAAAGAGTGTGGCTTAACTCTGCCTAAATGAGAGGTTTGTGGAACTGTCAGTGTGGTGTACCCAGCACAAGAGAGGGTTGTGGAGCTTCAGCAAATAAAATTTAGAGAAACAATGAAAGCTGTGTTTTTGAGAGTCTGTGTTGTTCAAAGTGCCAGATATCAAAAACATTTTTGTTTTGGTCTCAAGTTGCTGTCTCTTACTCTAGGAATATCACATTTGCAGAATCCTTTCCAGCATGTGAGGAGAGGAGATGTATTTTTCAGGGAGTTTTCACACATATGCATTTCAATGAGGAAAAACGATGCTCACTGCTAATTTGAAGCTTTCTTAGTGCTGGAGCATGAGAGAGTATAGGTGATGATGAGGGCTCCGGAATTGTGGGAAAGTATATCCTAACCCAGAGAGTCCTGAGTCCAGGGAAGCCAACAAGAAAGTCTTGAAGGAGGCCTTTCTGGTCTGTGCTGATGTGTTCAGCTGAAACTTTATAATTCACTTGATGTGTGTGCTCTAAACTAATGCACTTGAGAAAACAATGAACAGAAACTTGCCTGTGCACTGGTCCTTCCCATCCTGGCATTGCAGAAGCTTTCTGTGATCGCTGGCTGCAGGGAGCTGTTGATCCCTCAGTGTTCAGGCATGAAGGCTCTCAGAGCATGCTGCAGTGCTCACAATGTCAGTAATGATTTCTGGCTAATGCAGCTTTTTGGTGGTGTCATCTCTCATTATCACACGGGCTTTCCTTGGGCTTTTTCTTGTCTCTCATTCAGAATTTTGACCTTCCTTATTAATTAAACAGTGACTTTCCTGCAGCCAGTGATTGAGTTATTCAGTAATACCTGCCTAAAGCTATCATAATAAAAGACAGAAGTTCTTTTTAATGCAAATGATTTGGTTCCAGATGTTTTGATCACATTAAACGATGGCTCAAATTAACCAGCTATTGGATTAAGCAACAGGCTACCTTGGCTGCTTTTTCTAATCATTGTGATTCCTAACATGTTTGTTTCCCAGAGCATGCTCTCAAGAAGGCAGTGTAGTTCCTAGTTTTCATGAAATAAAAACAGTAGAGAGACAGAAGCTATCTAGCATAGATCCTGTGTTTTTCGTAGCAAATCTCTTTCCTTTCCATAAAATTTGCCTGCTACCAAGATGGTGCTTTGACTTGTTTGTGGTGGTCTGAGAAGGAGTTTTTCAGGGCGTACAGGAAGTTTTGTGGTTCTGGAAGTGACTGTTAAATACCTTGTCCAAGGCTATCAGGTGCTACATCATCCTTCCACATTCTAAGCAAGTTCTTGTAGAGGGAATAGACATGTTAATGGAAGGACCTCAGACTTAAAAGGCAGAATTCAAAACAGGGTTCAGTGGCTTTATCACTCAACTTTGAAAACAATTTCAGGTTTCCAAGGCAAAGATTTTAACCATTCTAATAACTTACCATGGGATGTGTAGCAGATATTCTTCTGGTTGTTAAATTGTGAATAGCTGCCTTTGTGGAATCAGAGTGCTCAGCCAAAGGTTACAGATATCCTCTGAAAAGTGCCAAGTAACAGTCTCTGTTCTGTTCATAGAAGTCAGAATTGGGAGTTACAATGGGATTTTCTGCTGTGAAATCTTAGCATTTTTGCCAAGGGTTTATTATTTGGAGCTGAGCCAAAACTGGACCGGCAAACTTGACGTCTTCCTTTTTTGTTTCTTTTCTTCCCTGGTTTCTCCATGCAGCTCGGATTGGAAAAATGAAACGGAGGAAGCAAGACGAAGGGCAGGTATGTCCCCTCTGCAGCCGGCCCCTGTCAGGATCCGAGGAGGAGATGAGTAGGCATGTGGAACAATGCCTTGCAAAGGTAGAGGCGCAACAGGATCACCAGCTGCCATTCCCTTCTCCCTACTCCCAGCTCTGTCTGTAGTTGTCCTAATGTGGGGCAAAAACTAACATTGCTGAGCTTGCAGGCAATGCTAACTGTCTCCCTAAGATCTGTAGTCACTTCTTTGTCTGGGAAGATGGATTTTTCTGGATTTTTATTTTCTGTTCTGTTATGGAAGTCTAATTTGTAGATTTTAAAGGTGGAGCTATTGAAATTTATGAACCTTTGTAGGACTTCAGGCATCCTGTGTAGCACAGGAAGAACAGTTTGTTCTGATCCGTGCCTTTGACAGCATTACAATTGTTTGTTGGGTTCTTTTGTAGCAGACTGGGATTTTTAAAGGTTGCATGATCATCTTTACTCCAGGGAAGTTGCATTTAAGCAGAACCGCTGTCTTGCTGTTCATCCCAAAAACAGCAAGGAAGGAGAAACAAGCCCCAGGGGAGGGAGAGAGTTTTGTCAGAGTTTTGTCATAGGGCTTTTTGTTCATGTTTCTCAAGAAAAACCTTCAATAGAGGACTTGTTGCCTCGAGAGGTGCATAGTATAAAGAGAGGTGTATTTTGATCAGTATGCCCTGAAACTATGTTACAGGAGAACACTTCTGCTAGGGGTCAAAAGAATGTTCCTCCATGACAGAGAAATTTTGCTTGCAAGGCAGGGGAATGCATGTTGAAGTGAACACCAGCATTGTTGTAGGGATCAGACCTTATATTTCCTTGAGTAAAAATTATGAAACTTGCAACTTGTTTAATCTTAGATTGTCAAGTTCTTCCAGTACCTATTTACTTCTAGTTTAGGTTAGCAGGAACAGGAATGGGAATAGAGGCTGCTGTATGCTCTATACTTAGCTGTCCTGCGAGCAGCCCAGCTTTTCTTCCCCATCCCACCACGAGTTATGAACCCCAAAGAGCCATTTTGTGCATCTCAACACTCTGCCCCTGCTCTACCCCATGCAGAGAGAAGGTTCGTGCATGACTGAGGATGACTCTGTGGACATCGAGAACGAGAACGGCAACCGCTTTGAGGAGTACGAGTGGTGCGGGCAGAAGAGGATACGGGCCACTACTCTCCTGGAGGGAGGATTCCGAGGTGTGCAGTGTTCCGGGGGCACTTGTAAACCATTCTGCTGTGGAATTTCATCATTACCTATCTTTAAAGGGAGGGACGCAGGGATTTCCCTTCCACAAAAGGCAGAATCATCAGCCTTTTTGCCTGAATGTAAAGTGATTTCAGTTTTTTGTCCCTCTTGAATGATGGGAGTCAAAATTTGTGCAAATCTTTAACGAAGCGTGGGGATATTTCTTTCTCAAGGAATGTGGCTGAGGAGGGAATGGGTAGATCATGTGGGGAAAATAACATTTTATATCTCACACGTAGTAAGAAATACATGGAAATATGTGAAGAGAGGGAAATAGAAATGAAATTGTAAAAATTCCCAGCCTGGAGTGACGAAAGCTGGTGTATCAGCCTCTGGTGATGTATTGGAGGTGACAGCTAAGTCGCTTTAGCACCTGCATAAAATATTAAAGGGCCAGTTGTGCATTTATCACTCCATCCCTTTTAAGGTTGATAAATGAGAATCCAGGAACCTGCTCTGCACCTCCAGCACTGCAAGCCCTTAGGGCTCTCAGACAAACACATTTTATTTTTCCTCCTTCTTTTGCTCCTTCCCTAGTGATGGGGAAATCAGTTACCAAGGAGAGAGTGAGTTATGGCAAAATTTGACCTCTTGTGAGCTTTATTGGTGAATGTAATTTTAGCTAGAAACCTGGCCCCTTTCTTACATTCAGCCCTTTGGCCTCAAAGAGGAGGATTTACTAAACTGTTCATTGGCATGAACCTCAGGCACTCATGAGAGTTTCTCACAAGCAATCCACGTAGCGCATGCTTAATGAGAGGAGGAACGCTGGCTCCCTTCGTTCAATAAAGAGGATGGGATGTGATCTCTTCCTATATCAGCTTGGATTTTAATTTAAAATATCTCAAGGGGAAAGGCTACTGCATAAGGGAGTTGGACTTAAAAGCAAGCCGTGTGCTCTGCTAAAACCAGGCACTCCTGATCTGCTCTTGCTTTCCTCTGAAATTAAATTGTAGCTGGGTTGTAGCAGAGCAGTTGATAAGGAGCAGCTTCTTCAGGCTTTAAAGGACCCCCAATGAAGCTCATGCTATTACATGCTGTGTCAGCAGCCTAACTTTTTTTGTGACTGCATGGAGAGTTGTGTCTGTGCATGATTCCATATAGAGGCCTGATGAGACCATGCAGGATCTTAAACTGTGTTCATGTAGCATAGACTACACTCTGTAGCAGGGAGGCATGGGATGTCTGTGTGCCTCTGTTGTTGTCATTACTGCTAGCCCTGGTTAGAAAAAGCTGTTAAGTTCATCTCTTCCCCTTTTTTTGTGCTTGAGTGGTTTCTTCCTTCATCCCCACCAAACACCTGCATTTGAGGAGAGCACGCTCTTCCACTTCTTTGGTGTAGACATGGTGCTGTCTTTGTCTGGTAAATGCTCCCAGTTGCTTTTGAGTTAATTCACTGAAGTGTGATCTGAATCTTCCACATTACCTTGGTCATGGGGATACTTTCTTTCAAATGAGGCTTCAGGTGGACAATATCTGTGTAATTGCTGTAGTTAGGCTGGGTAAATGTTTTTCTTAACAACTTTCTACCTAGTATTTTGGAATAGTCAGACAATATGTACAGGGTACCTACCTACTCTGTGCAGGAAGTTGTAAAATTTGGAAAGCCAGAGCAAAGCTGGAGTGATCTCCTATAGCTGGCTGATTGCATTTATTTTTAATTAAGTTACACTTTTTCATGCTCTCTTTTGTGGCTCTCCTATTGTTGTCTCTGACTGCTGCATTCATGGGTCTCCATCACTCAGGACTGCTATGTGCACTCTCAGGTAACCTTAAGGTGACTGTCTTTCTTCTTTTGCTGCCAGTGTTGGCTCTTGCCAGACAGAATTCTTAATTTACAGCCCTGAAGCACAGCACAACGTTTTGTAGATGCTTTCTAATGCTTAAAACTGCTTTGTCTGGAGTTGGCAAGGCCCTCGTTAACCCCTGTCACCTGAGGCTTTGCATTTGGCTCTGTTCCCTTTGCTGAGAAGTAGCAGTGATGTGGAAATCAAATGTCTTTTATAATGCCAGACAGCCTTTACCAGGCTACAGGGATGTCACCAATGTCTAAAGAGATGACATGGGGAAATACATAAAACCGGAGGGGAAAATAGATGGCCATGTGTCTCATTAATTTCAGTTTTAATGGTGTGTTGCTTTGAGGAGATGTCACAGCTGGGTGAAGGGGGAGCAGGACACTGTGGCCACTGTGTGTTGCACATAAGTCCATTGGGCAGCATTACAGCAGTGTCTCAACACAGATCCGGACTTTTTTATCATTTTTGGTTAGGGGACAAGGTTCATATCACCCTCCACATGAGGAAAATTCTTTGCCACTTATATAGGAAATGCTGACAGATTCTCAGTTGGTGTAAGGTTGAGAGACCTTAGGGTTTTTCTTCCTAAAAACAGAAGCCTCAGGGAAATGAGCAGCCCTGTTTGGGTTTTCTGGAAGGTGGACTAAAACGTAGAAGCAATCACAAGCTGAAACTCTCACTTGTAAAGTTCCTAGGATGACACTTTCCTGCTTCCAAAGCATTTGCAGGAAAATCTTGCTCTTCTGACCTGAGAAGCTGTCTTAGAAGCTGGAAATTATTTGTCTTCTCTGTTTATTACAGCTGCCAGCCCCCAGTCAGGTCTAGTGTGGCAGAGCCATAGCACACCTTCTTGGCTGCCGCAGCTTGGCATACCTGAGGCAGCAGGTAGAACAGGCTGTGGCAGCACATAGGAATATGACCTGAGAAGTGCAGGGATCAGTGTGTTGTCTCTGAAGCTGTTGGGTTTGCTGAAGGATTTCAGTAATATTTAGTACTTCCAGCTGTCCTCTTGGCTTCTTAAAATTTGCTGTCATTCAATTTGCTTTGCAAAGCTGGAAAGAGGTAAGGTGTAAATTAAGATTATTGGCAATTACATAGGGTTTGGAGCCACTTTGTTTCAGCAGAGGTGCTGCTTGAAGCAGCGGTTTGTAGGAGAATTTGTGGTTCTCCTTGGAGGTAGGTGCAGAATAATACCAGCATGAAATATCAAACTGTTTAAATCAAGTGTGTACTTCAAAATGTAAAACTGTACTGATAAAATAATCAGATATTCCCCTGCCTCAGTACAATGTCACAAGACTAAAATTTCTCTGGAAATACCTGAACATTCAGTAACTATCTCTCCCCATGTCTCTGAATCATCTCTCTCTGAAGCTCGTTGTTGCACGGGATTATTTCATGCCACCTTTAATGAGTTTCTGTGTTTTGGATGCCAACAAGGCTTTGCAAGTGAAAGCGTCAAGTGGCTTCGTCTCTGATATGGGGTTTGTTGGGGTTTTTTTAATGCTCAACATATTTGTAGCAATTCTTCTATTCCAGTCCAGAATGGATGCACGTTACCCTCAGTGTTTACACTGTAAGGTTATCCCTTTAAAGAATTCCTGAGGGAAGTTCAAAAGGTTTTTTTTTTTCTTTGAAAGATTCAGTGTCTCTTTTTGTGTGTATGTTTCTTACTTGAAAGAAGGGAAGGGAGGGGGGAAGTGGAAAAAAAGTGCTTTATCTGAAAAGAATCACATCAGCTTCACACTGATAGAAGCTGCTGTCATCTCTTAAACGGCTTAGCACAGTCAAAAGGCAAGAGGACTTAAAACAGTGTCTTACACAGGGATCGATGGGTGGAACACATAACTCGTAACTGCAAAAAAAAAAGCAGCTCGGGGGGAGAGATAACGGTAATGATTGCATTGAGGGAAGCTTGAGGGAGGCTTGTTCTTTGTAACACAGCTTCAAAGGTGTCTGGACTGGTGCCTAAGCAAACTGTCCTGTGAAGTTGCTGCCTCTGTAGGTCTAGGGAAGGTGGGGGAGTGGGGGATGCTTGCACCCTTCTGTTTCTTAACAGATGGGACAAAGATTAGTAAATGCCAGGTTAGCGGTTCCCTTCTGCTGCCTCAGATTTGAGGAGAGGATTTTGTCACTTGGTCCCTTTCTGTCCATTCTGGGAGGCAGCTTGCCCGGGAGAGGGGATGGAGCAGAGCAGGGCTGCGCGGCTGGGGAGCTGGGTGTTGGGCGGGATGTCAGTTTATCGATCGCACCTCAGTCAGGAGAGCTGCGGGCGCAGTGCTCTGAGCACGAGCGGCAGCGTGCTTAATGTGATTGAAAGGCAGTTAAAATGGCGGTGACCTTTTCAGGGGGAATTAGATTGCCTGCCAAGAGTGGTTAGAGGGAGTGATAACGCCAGCTTGAGGAAGCTGTCCAGTCTGCTTCAAAGGGAGAGAGACAGGGAAAGCAAGCTGGCAGCAAGTACCATTTAAAGCACGAACCGTGCAGTCTGATAGAACAGAGATTGCTGTCCTCTTTAGATATGAAAGAATTGAAGAATTGTAGCTAAGTTCTCTCCACCCGCCCCGTCCTCCTCTTCTCCCCTCCAGCTCCCCCACCAAAAAGCCTGCCTCTAGGTGCAGTAGCAAGCAAGTCACCACTGCTCTTCTCAGTTTCTTTTGCTTTGGCAGATCAGTTGCATCAAAAATAAAACAAAAGAGAGAAAGACTTTAAAAATGTTAAAATGGCAAGCAGGGCATTTTCAGGGAAGGATACTTTCTAAGAAAGATCAACGTGACAAGGATCTGTCTGATAGACTGTGATACTCTTGAAGAAGGAAAAACACACAGGGATTACTTAACTCTGAAGTTTGTCTTTATTTTTCTGGTATTTCTTTTTATTTCTCCATGCAGCCCTTCTCCCAAGCTCTTGGCTCTATTTGCTAATGTCTTACCAAGAGAAAAGAACAGCACAACTAAGTGTATGCATAGAGGGACTTGGTAAAGCCTTTATAAGCTGTAACAAACTACAGTTATCCTTGGGGGTCCATTTGCATTGGATCTCATGTCGTGTACAATTAGGGCAGCTGCCTGGAAAGTAGGACTGTATTAAAATGCTTAAAAGTTTGTAGCAAATGACTGAAGTCCTCGCACTGCCAGCTTTCTGTCGACACAGAATCAAGATATGCTTCAGTTTGAGCAGTAAATTTTGTAGAGGCAGCCTTTGTCCAGTGTGGGTTAGTTGTCCCAGAAAGAGCATTGGGACAGTATCTGTATTCTCCTCCAGCTTGTTCTTCTTCTAAATCCATGGAGCATTAGAATCATTCTTAATGTGTGAAGTCCTGGCCTCAGAATCTAAATAGATACTTTTTAGTTCTCCTACCTCAGCAACAGGTTTTTGTGATTACAGTGACTTCTTGGATCTGGTAACTGCCTGGCAGGAAGCTCCAAATAGAGGGGGAAAATTCACTTGTGCTTCTCTTTGCAATTTCATGAAAATGGAACTCTACAACAGAAATCTGTATTTGACAAGTATGTGGAAACTGAAGCATGGAGAAGCATCTTCTCTAGTGTTAAAAAGATAGTAGCAGTGGCGACAAACCTTTAAAGTCTTGCTCTGGAGTCTCACCTAGTAGCCAGCTGTGCCCTCTTTTTCAGATAAAATATAATGAGACATGCAGGGAAGCTTCAAGAGGCATGGAGACTTCCTTTTTTTGCATGTCAGGAGATTCAGGCTGCATTTAACGTTATACTGGTAAGAGGGTATAAACTGATCTATTCAAATGCAGCAAAAGCATTTGAGCTGAACAGTAAATGTGTGTCTTAAGAGGCTGTGTGGGAAATGGGAGGTGTCACTGGCATATTTAGGCCTTTTGAATGAGTGGTCTAGTAACTAGAATCATCATTGCTGCTGCTGTGTAGATGAGCCAGAATGCATTCCTTTTATCCTGGTAAGCTAAAGCAAACTTCAACTTGGGTGCAAGAGCAGTCTGTGTTAAGAGTACAAGGAATCTATGCTGAAATTCTTAATCTTCCTCCCATTTAGCAAGAGCTCAACTCCGTGCATTTCTCTGCCATGTTTCCAGTGTCAGCATCTCTGTCTAAGTTGAATTTGTCTGTACATCAGAGCATCTTTCTGGGCCTCTCAGCCCTTGAATTTTAGCCTTCCTATGTTCAGGTTGCTACCTTCTGCTGGGCACTTCCACCATTTGTAAGCTTCCAAGTGGGCAAGATGTATAAATTCCATGTTTCTCAAGTGCTTAGTCTGTGCCTTATGCCCCTTATAGAGGGCTGCTGAGCCCCAGAGCACCTGTGTCCCTTACCTCAGCCCTTGTGTAAAAGTGGTAATCCTGGTAATCCCTCCATTGCAGCAGCACAGTAATTTGGATTTGTCTGATGGAGTAGCCCAAGCACTTCTTAACGTTTGCACCTCTCTCCTTTGAGAGCAAGTACTTGCCCATAAAGTAATAGTTGACCTAAAAATGCTAACAAAGTCTGTGTGCATAGTGCTAGATACAGTAATCACATGGGCTGCACCTGATTCTTTCTCTGTAGTTTGTGTCTGCATATAGAATTTGAAGGATTCTGTGGTTAATTAATATCTGTTAAGTATTGTCCTGTATATTAATATCATTAATTGGCTCTAGTGAGCCAGAAAAACAGATTAGAATAGTATGTGATTTAAGAAGAAAAAAACCTCTCACCTTATGTGCAAAAGCCAGCATGACTTGCTATGTAACTGATGTCCAGTGTCATGTGTGTTTGAAGTTCACATAATTCTTCAAGGAACACCATTTCCTTCATTTTGGAACACAAAGTAATCAATGGGACTTAGGAAAGTAAAAATAATTTTAACCGGAAAAAAAGAAATTGGTGAAGATAGCCATTAAAATTTCTCATTGCTGATTGTACATTTTTGTTAACTTGAATGCATACAAAATAAAATAATTAATTTTTATGTTCCAACTGCTAGAATGCATTATCTGAAAGGAGCACAATCAAGTAAACCTTGGTGGTCGATTTATGTAACACCAACAGCCATTCTAACTAGGAAAAGATTTTCTGCAGGAAGAAGTGGAATTCTTTCCCTTTTCCAGTATTACATATTGTAGTTGGGGCATGAAAAGGGATATCTGTTAACCCCTTCGTAGAGAAAGGAAGGGGGAAAAAAAGAAAACAGAAAATGCAGTTGTAACACCATGAAAATTAGCAGGGGGAGTAAAGGAGTAGGTAGAGCACCTGAAACTACTCCTTTTTTGAAGCAGACTGAGTTTCAGTTGACAGTTCCTTTAAACTTCAGGTTTTGTAGATCTCAGACATTAGTTGCTCTGCAATCCAGTTTTCTACTGGTCTGTTTTGAAAATCATAGGCTTTAAGATAGTAATCTGATAAATTTTTAATTTTTTTCCCTCGAGGGAAAATTTTAATTTTTTAATTTTTTTCCTCGAGTGCAGTTTTTGCTAGAGCTGCAACCTGCTTCTTGGACACTCAGGTCAAGCTTGAGCTTTAAGCACACAATAGTTGATTGACGTGATTTTAATAGCATTTTAGAATACAGTTGTTAAGTCAGGGGCAGTGAGATGTTCCTGAAGGAAAGAGGGAGCACAGGTCTCAGTGGCTCTGAGCAGCTCCTGTCTCCGTGTGTCGCCTCCTGCGCGCGGCGGTGCAGCGCATTATCGAGTGGTGCCCGGAAAGTGCCTAACTGCGTTTGACACACGCCAACTCCCTGCCTCCACACTGGATAATTGCATTGTCAACTGTTCAGCAAAGTGGCAGGTGACACTGCAGCCGGATTGATTGTCCTACTATGGAGGCTCCCAAGACTGTCAGCCACCCAATCGATAGAGTTTACACAAGACACTGTGACTGCATCTGTAACTAATTTCAGTTTGAACCTCGCAAGATGCGGCTGTCCCTGTTTCCTGGCCTCTCTTCTTTGCTTGCGTCTCCTCCCTGGACAAGGAAGTTGTTTTTCCATGAAAGCCCGGTTTTATTTCTTGTTTTGGAGCTGGAAGTGAAGAAATCAATGGTTGTTTTGTGGTTTCAGAGTTGAGGGCATTACAGCACATGGCTAACTAGCAGCTCCAGTTTTGCAATCAATAGACTGATCAATTGATTAAATTAGCACTGATTTTTCTTTCTTCTTTCCAGCCTAGAAAAGAATTAGTTTGGGAGAAAAAGCACATGTGTTTGGCCTATGAAATTTAGCCTTTGGTTTTTCCAGTCCTTGGTTGCCTTTCCCCCATGAATACAATCTCTGTGCTCATCATTATTTAAAGCAAAGTGCATTGAGCCCCGCCACTGGCAGCAGCCTGCTGTAAGCCAGGGTGTCACATTCAGCTGTTCACCAGCCTTGCAGCTTCATGCTCGGCTGCCTTAGAAAAGTCATCCTCCGAGCTCTGCTGTGCTGCTTTATTATTGGCAAAGTTGCGACATTCCTGTGATCCCTGTCAGTGGTGCTTATTGATCCAGTGATGTGAATCTGCTTAGTGATTCAAGATTACTTTAATTCTCCCTCTTCCTTTTTTGTTTGTTTCCACCCTCTCCCCAGGGGAACAAAACCTTTCAGATCCACTTTTCCCTAACTGTGGAAAACGAACTGTAGCTGCAGAGACCATGGCTGTTGCTGCTGCTTTTGTAGTTCAGCTCCAGGTTTTGAAGAGCAGCCTTTGAGATAGACATGAGGCTGTTCTCACCTTCCTGTATCACATCAGCATGAGGCTCTGGGAGGCAGCCATGAATTGTTAAACCCGATCAGACCTTTGGTCCGGTCCGAATGTGTTTTCCCCTCTGCAGCCATAGTCTGTACCTGATGAGTTACAGGAGGCACAAAAGACATCTCTGGAATATTCCTCAGTGCTGCAAAGGGTGGGGAAGCCTCTTCCTGAGCCTTGCAGCAGCCAGCTCTTACCCTGTACAGCAGTGCTTGCCTGCCCTTTGTTCAGCATGCTGCTGCAAAATTATGGTAATGGTCATAAAATTATATGGCCCCTTTCCTTAAAGGCAGCTGTTTCTGTGATCTGTTAGCAAAGATCCCTGTAAGCATGCACACTGGTAAGCAGTCAGGACTCTGACAGCCCATTTGTGCCCCTGTGGGAGCTAATAGACAGCATCAGATGGATGCATCTGCTGTTTCAGGTGTGTGCTGTAACAACACAGTTGGGTGTCAGTTTTCCAGGTAAATTTAGCTTTAAATGGATCTGGCTCCAGAGAAAAAAAACTCTTGTTTTGCAAGCAGCTTTTCTTGGCTTCTAAATGTCGGGTTTTTTCTGCAACAGGCTGGGAACATCACCAGAACTATTCTATCCCTGTTGATGCTAGGAAAACATGAGGGAACAATTTCACTGTTGAAAAATAAGGCTGGGGAGGCATTATGGATCTGTAGAAAGACCTGTGTTCAACATGGTCTCATCTTTGCTTTCCTCTCGTTTTCAAGACTTTTTAGTGGCTTTCTCTGCCTTCCCAGTTGTCTCTTAAAATAAAATGGCATCTATGCCACCCTGTCCTCTTAGTATTAGTTTGGGATACTTCAGCAGATCATGGAATAAACCCAGTTTAGAGCCATTCTTGGAAGTATGTGAGGCCTGGCCGTGAGTCTGCATAAACTGCTTTTATTGCCTTCCTTGTTTTTACTCTCCAAGAAGGCAACGAGTGCAATTTCAACAAGAAAATAGAGTGAACGTGCTGGAAAGGGAGGTTGTGCAGAAGGGGGTCACTGCAAGGAGTGTAATTAGCAAAGGCTGCAGTTCTGGAGATTTATGGGAGGCTTTTCTTCTTTCCTGAGCCACATGTATGCTACCTGCAAACAGAATGAATGCCTCTTCCCAGCCAAAATAGGCCCCAGTAGAGCTCTAGGCCTCTAAGATGGATTTGAATTTAGACCCATTTATGGAATTCACGCAAAATTTGGGATTTCTAGAATATTTCCAGTATAGATTTTTACACTCTCTCTCTCTCTCTCTCTCTCTCTCTCTCACACACACACACACAGACACACACACTCACTCTCTCTCCCATTCCTTGGGGCCAAACTGGAGAAATATTAGTTGTCCAGATGAGTTTGATCCTCTGCATGAGCAGTATCTCATAGCTGCATTGACAATGGTGGTACAAATAATAATACTGACATCTTAGTTTAATACTGACATCTTAGTTTTCTTCCCTGGCTTGCTTTGGAGTGATAATGAAATATAAACATATAATTAAATGTATACAGAACAGCTGGTCACCAAAAGTGATCTTCCTAGGTAGGAGTTGAGGAGCAGAGGGAGGCACAGTAGGTCTGTGTTTTCCTACCTGTGCTCAGGGAATCAGGCTGGGGTTGTTTGGGTCTGCAGTGGTCTGGTTGTTTTACCACTCTGCCCCTAAGACTGCCAGTGTCCCTGTGAGCTCGTGCCTGTGCAGGAGCAGTGCTGTCAGCACCTGAAGCAGCATATGTTGTCACTTGGACCATCTGCTACTGAGTGTGATGGAGAAAAGGAGGTACTTGAATGTGAAGTCCTTTTATCTGTCCTGTGAATCTGCTTATATATCATGTTAATAACTCTTGATCTTAACCTGGGCCACCTGGAGAGTTGATCAGGTGACCACTCATCAGGGGGAATGCATAAAGGAAGTGAGATTTGAGAAGCAGTGCAGAGGTCAGAGAGGATGCTTGGGCATAGGGGACAACTTGAGTGAAAGAAAAGTGCTTTTATTTTATTTGCTTCCCCTAAGAAGGGGAAGGAAAGGATTTCTGGTGAGATTTATCTACAGACATTATTAATAGGTACATGGAAAGAATGGGAAGTGTTTTTACCTTCAAGCTCAGCTGATTCCTGGAGCCTGCCCGTGCTTGAAGTTGGCAGCAGTTACAGGGCATCGAATTTTTCCTGCTTTTCTGACCTCTGAGTCAGTATTTCAGAAACACTGTTGCTTGTGTAGAGTACCTAAATTTTTCAGAAAGTAACAAGAATTGGTGCTCAGGCAGACTGCTCTGAGCCCAGCCCAAGCAAAGAAAGCTGTGTACACAGTGCTAGGTAAGTGATGTTGATAGGTACATTCTGATTGATGGGCGAGTTTGTCTCCCAAACTGTCACAGGGTTTATAGAGGTGCCACTCAATACCAGTGCTGGAATTGCTTGTCAGAGCACCTGGCTACAAGAGCAATGGGGATTGGAGACAGACCTGTAACTTTGTTTTTTCTCTGCTTAATGGCCTCAGCGTCTGACCTGCCTGTTCACTCCTGTTTGTCTGGTCCTTAAGGAGGCAGCTGGGATTAAGACTGTCAGAGAATTGTGCTGCTTTAGCATCAGGAGGCTAATTGTATTGGGGCTGGCAGCATATGATAAGGGGTTGCCTCCTACCAAATGCACAGCAAGAGCAAAAAATTCTCAACAAGGGACAAGAAAAGTGTGGAAGAGTCTGCACTGGATTTGTTCTTTTTTCATCTAAAAGCAGCATTTTCAAATTCACGTGTGGAATTACATTCCTCAGGCCTTGGGTAACTCCTAAGAGTCAGAGCTGCTTCTGTGAATAACAGATCACATCTCTTATGAATTCCTGGGTCAAGCTCACAAGTTAACATTCAGTTGTGGGATTTCACTTTGTTAACACGTGGGAATAAAGTTCTGGTCCCGAGCATTGACCTCTGGATAACACACTGGCTTTAGAGGTCTCTACTCTAGGCAGTGTTGCTGATGGCTGTGAATTATTGTGTGACCTTCAGAAGCAGAGCCTTGCTGGAGGAACCCTTCCCTGTTCTCAGTGCACACTATTGAATTGCAAATCACCCCAGTGGAGCTGGTAGGGGGTCCTGTGGAAGGTCTTGTCCTCTGCACTCCATTTCACATTTTCCTTTCTCCTGGATGGCAGTGTACACCACCAGCAGGAGCTGGAAGTTGTGAGCCCTCTTTACATTTGGGCTGAGTTAGTGAGAAGCAGGTGTGATCCTTTTGGGCCTTCCTTGCATTTAGTGGTCTTCTTAATCCATTTATAACTGCACTTGTCCAGAAATCTGGTTTGAATGAGCCTGAGATGAATGAATAATGTCAAGCAGTTCAGACGTCAAATATTTGAACAGCTGCGTGGGTGTTTTCACTGGCTTTGTGCATGGAAGCAACCCCAGGAAGTTAGACAAGGAGGGTCAGGTTGAAATTGTGGCACCAAACCTGATCCCACTGGAGCAGGCCTCAAAATCCATCCCTGCTGCAGAATGAAAAGGTATTATAGGATGCTGGTTGCAAGCCCTTCATTCCCCAGGTGATGCAGGGCCAAGCTTTGCATCCCATTTTTTAGTATTTTGTTGTGTGCAGGAGCAGTATTGGGATTTATGGATATTTTGATTAGCATCAGAAGCATGTTTTGTGGCTTTTGTTTTTCCTTTTTATTTAAAGCAGCTTCTGAAGTCCTAAAACTGATAGCACAACTTATATTCAGAATGTTTTTTTGATTCATAGAGGTTACTCTGTTTACCATACAGTTTCTAAGTCATTGGTTTTCACCATGTTGCAATAGACTGCACTTGATCACATTAAAACAAATCCATATTAAGCGAAAAACTGAGAGTTGGATCACCTGATTGCACCTCCTTTAGGTGTCAGTCTGGGAGTTCTTGTTTGATCAGAAAAGAAAATTTACCTTTCCCCTGTCCCTCATTTTAACCTATGAACTTCTCTGCTGTGCACCAGTGTGTGTTTGCCATCAGAGCACATACTATCCAAACTCTCCCCTTGTACACTCCCTGTTCAGGAAGCATAGTAGTCTGCTGGCAGTGCAGCTAGGCAATAGAGCTAGATTCAGCCAAAGCTATGGAATATTTTCTTTCCAGACTTAAAAGGGATTTTCTTAAATACAAAGGTCTTGAGAGCAAGGACACAAGGATTCTGAAGACAAGGTGCCTTAATATTTGTAAATTGTATTGTAGTAAGCAGATCTTCTCATCTTAAGCTCTAGCCATAAACCACCATTTGGCTTGAGTCACTTGGAAACAAAATTGATGGAAAGGTGCATGTCTGCTGTGTGCTTGGCATCCTTGCAGAGACAGTAACAAGGGGGGTGGTCCCACTTATGTTCACTCATTTGGCCACCTTCCCCCCACCAAGGCACTTGCTCCAAGTATTCATTGTCTGGCTAATGTTCAGATCACCCCCTGGGACTGGCCAAGTCACAGCTCCAGCTTTGCATGATTTGTGTCTCCCACAGCTACAAGAAAAATGAAGACCTGTGTGTCCAAAGTTTATGGCCTTTGAGAAGTGATGGGCTAAAGTAATGCCAGGTGCAGGGGATGGTGTTACTGCAGGTTAAATGCCATGCCTATAAATTACCACCCCATCGCCCACTCTTGACTTTTAAAGCAGCTTTGAAAGACTATGCAGCTTCTTTGACAGGTCTCTCTTACCCCTCTAAATCTTCTCCCAAACATTGTGATGAACTGAATGAGGCAAGATTTACTAGAGGAGCCATTGCAGCAAGAGGAGGCAGCTTGTGTTGACTGGCAGTGCTCAGCCAGTATGTGAAACACCCTGAAAGGGGTCTGCTGGAAAAGGGCTGCCCCAGGGACACCATGGGGCTGACCTACAGGCAGGGCTCCCACAGTACCTGGCACAGACATGGGTGCTGCATGCTTGGTACTGGTTGTGTTACCTCTGCTAAAAATTAAGGCTGGCAATTACTTTGAGGTAAAAGGTAGTTTATGCTTCTAGGGAAAGGTTAGTCTTAAAATCATTGTCATGCTACAGTTGTCACTCGTTAAGGACCTTCTTGATATTCAGAGTAGAGAAATATCAAATCCATATAAACAAATTTTATTGGGGGCTTAATGAATCAGTGAGAGCGTCTGTTCCTGGAGAGCGACAGTAAAGAGCTGTGTCTGCATGGTATCCTTGGAAATGAGACCTTTGTTTTGCCCTGTTGTCTGCACAGATGCAGACCATTAGAAATACAGTTCACCCTTCTGGGCTTATGTTAAGTGTGCTGGTGAGAGCCTAGTGGGGTGAACAGACTCGGACATCTGAATTCCTGAAAAAGATTTCCTAAAGCTTTGGAATGTCCTCATTCTTCAGACATGCATATAATACTCAGTGCTTCTAAATGCACAATACAGGCTAACATTATTATAGAACCATAATTGCAGTACAGGACCATAGCCCTTTTGGGCCATTGGTGCAAGGCCAAGGCAATATCTACCTTACCCTTTCAATCTTTGCAGTTGGGATATGTTCCCTGGTCTACCACAGACTTAGGTCACCAGCCTCTGGATGTGCCAGGTGCTTCAGACTCCAGCAGGCACCTCTGCCTGAGCCAGGTGTCCAGCTCTGCTGTCTGGACAGGGGTGTTAAGTGAAGGAACATACTGGAGGCAGCTGCAGTGAGTACATTTCTATCTGCACAGCTAATGTACCCAAACAGCTTAGATGTGCTGCAAAATTGAACACAAATGGGGACCTTGCAGCCAGCACCTTAGAGTTCAGCAGGTCTTTGCTTAATATCCAGTCAACAGGACAGAGCATATTCAGTGTTAGCTCTCATAAAGAGTAAATATGCCTTCTATAGTTTCTCTTCTATTAATAAACCCTAGGCAGAAAATACCATGTGAAGATTCATCTTTGTAGATGTTTGTGCAGATTAAATTAAAAGAAGCCTGGTTACAGTTTACAAAATGCTTGGGACCAAAGTAAATGTAGAAATTGTTGGAAAGTGGGAATTGAAGCACAGTCAGCCTCAGGTGGAACTGTAAGTGGTTACTTCCTGATGGAGTTGGGACTGGATGTGTGCCTGACACCCCTGTGCTGGAAGAGCAGAACTCTTGATGAGTTGCATTGCAATTTGCTCATGTAAGTGCATGTGAGGAGCTGTTAATGAGAAAAGTCTGATTTTTTCCCCTCTTGTGGGAGCAGGTTTGCTATTCTTAAATGTTTTAAATTTTAAAAATCTAAGCCATGACTAAATGTATTTCAAAATTGAAGAGCTGTTTCTAATTGTATTTTAGCCTCTGCCTGCCCTCTGCATCTGAATTAAGAAGTAATTCAGAACATCCTTGTGGCCTTCTCTTACCTGCTAGTAGTGTGGATTTTGCATTAACTACTTCTGTGAAAAATAAGTCTTTCCTGTTAAGTTTCATTGCTTTTTCTGCCTTTGAGAGAGACCCTTACAGTGACTCCAATTCTAAAAAAATTCATGTGGAGAGCTAAAAGTCGAGAATGTTCCATTTTCAATGTTGGGGGCATTTAGAGCATAAAATCTAGGAAGTTAGAGCATTTCGGTGAGTGTTCTTGTGCTGTCTTTGGAGAGGGCACTTTTATGAGGCTGTAAGTAAAGGACAGCCTGCAAACTGGTGCTGTAGCACCTTTTTTGGGAGATCTGGTGCACTTCATTTCCAATTCAAACGCTCATCCATGTGTTTTATTCTCTTTTAGGGTCTGGGTTTATCATGTGCAGCGGGAAGGAGAATCCGGACAGCGACGCTGACCTGGATGTGGATGGAGACGACACACTCGAGTACGGGAAACCACAGTATCGTTTTTGAAAGGCTCTTACTGAGAGGGGACCCAGAGGTGCTCCTGCCCCAGGAAATTGGGGATAATCTTTGTCCAGCCCTACTGAAATGACACAGCCTTCTCCAGTTACCATGTTATTTGAACTAGGAGAGGTTCCCCATTGCTCCCTTTGAGATCCTGCTGTTGATGCAGCACTACTCTAGACCTGGTTGAAGTCTGTAGGAGACATTGCACGGGATCAGTTAGGGTTTCTCTGTTTCATAAACAATCTGTTGCCTACATCTAGGTTTGTTCTATATGGATAGCTTTTCCTGCTTCAAGGGTAGGAATTGAGTTTATTCTCCACAAGACACCCTTTTGTTTTCAAGGGGTTTGTGCAGTAAGCACTATTCACCTTCCACTCTGCAAGATTTGATATTTTTTTTTCCTCTTTCATTACACAGTTCATGGGCAGAACTACCATTAAAGGCAGATTTTGAGAACTTCTCCATCTGGGAGCAGGCTCTTTGGGCACAGCTCTGGGAGAGCTGTGACCGGACTTCTGCCCCACAGCACTTGTAATAGGCATCAAGGAAGAATTCCTGCAAGGGCATTAGACAGACACTCCCTTAGCTGTGATGAGGGGCAATGTACAGCTGTAGAATTAGGTTTTATTGAAATCTGTACCAGCCTTTAGGATTGAAGCTCCAGCCCTCCACTGGTAAAAGAACTCTGTACTTCAAACACAAATTCTGCAGGTTAAGTTTGCACGGGTTCAGGAACTAGTTTTCCTTTTCCAAGAAGCTGTGGAATCGTGTTACTATCAAAAGATTTCTGTTTCTCTCCAACTAAAACAAAACTTTAATCCAGAATTTAAAGCAGGCCCCTTTGCGGATACCAACCCCTCTATTTCTTAAGATGTTCCCAGTTGGAATTAATTTGTTCTATATCCCAGACAGTGTCCTAACCATCTCAAAAGTCTTTCTACTGTCTGCAGCAGGGCTGTATCTTCCTTAACCCTTTGTGCTCAGGTACACAGAGGCAGACATTATCCCTTGTACTGGAGAAGAGCCAGGTGAAGCCAAAGAAAGGGAAGCGCTCCGAGGTGCTGTTTTAAAGTAAGTATCATTTCTGCCTTTTTAAATTAGTGCATTCATTACTTTTGGGGAGTCTCAGTTTGTGGAAAATACCCTGTTCACTTGAGTGCAAGGGTTGCAACAAGAGCCTTACAAAGAAGCATAGTCCAGCAGATGGGTTTCTGTTTCTACCTGTGCAGCCTTAGAGAAAGCCTCCCTGTACACTCACCCTCTCTGAGCCACCCCACTGCCCTGCCAGTGCCATCTTGGCCCTGAACAGTGCTGGACAGCAGATGAATTCTGGTGATAAGGAAACTGTGCTGGACTAAGGCTCTATGCACCATCTTGCTTCATGATCAAATGTGGCTCTTAGCAGTACAGTGTGATGCTGTTGGAATCTTGGTTGGCACTGTAGGAGTCTGGCATCCCTTGTGTGACTTCATTGCATCAAATTAATTGTTGTGGGGCATGCAAACTGATCCATCTGTATTCAGCTGTGGGTTGGGGCAGGATGTGTGCTCTGCCCACATACATATGTGGAGAATGTAGGCAGCCAGCATTCAGGGCACTCAGGGAAGCGTTCCAGGCGAATAAAATGAGCCTTAACAGGGAGCTAGGATTGCTTTCTAAGCCCCCTGCCCTGCATAAAACAGGACTTAAATTACCCTCTATCTCTTTCACTGAGTGATCTTGTGGGGTCAAGGTTGAAGTGATTGATAGAGCAGTGAAATGAAATTTTCTTACTGCTTAGCCTGTTGCAAACACTACTTCAAAATTAGGTTTCACTCCATAGAAAAGCGGCATTTGCCACTGGATCCAAACCATTGGTCCAGTCAATACTTTGCTAACCATGCTAGTCCAAAAGCAGGGCCACAAAGATGCTGAAGCTCCCTCACAACTAGGAGTCTGGTGTGGTAGCAGGAGGATTCTTGGTTATCAGTGGCTACAGACACTTAGGGCTTGGTGAGATACCTGAGTGCCTGAGGCCAGGAGATCCAGTCCCTTCATGTGGCTTGCACCTAGCACATTGTTTTGCTGTTTTTACAAGGTCCTTCCTTGCACATTTCCTGGGCTTGTTTACCCATCTCTACAACACAAGAGGTGATGTTGCTTGGAAAAGCACTTTGAAATTCTGTTGAGTTTCTGTAGAAATACAGTAGTGTCACTGATGCCACGAAGCATGAGCATGTTTTTTGGCTGGCCAGCTGCTCACATTTTGAAACCTAGACTGATGGATAGAAGTATTAAGAGAGGAGTGGTTGGTGGAAGGCATAGCTTTTCCTGAGCAACAAAATTGTTTGTATTCAACCTTTTGCATGTTATCCTTTTCTCTTTTAGTGGTGGCACACCAAGTACTCGAATAACGCCAGAGTTTTCTAAATGGGCCAGTGACGGTGAGTGTTGAAATTGTAAATTGTTAATTTATGTACTGCAGGGGGGCAGGTAGGTAGTCCATGTCTTCTGCTTGCCAGTACTTAGGAGAGATAGTTACTGATACTCTTGCAGAGTGTCATCAGATAGGTATGCACATAAAACCACACTATCTTTTTGGAACTTAACAGTACAATTAATTGTCAGTAATGGCAGCTGGGTAGTTCCCAAAAGTGCCACCTTAACTGGGATGGTGATGTGAGATAGGGTTTGCATTGACTTGATGGCACGCCACTGGAAGGCAAACTGCTGTATTATAGAGAGAGCCAGCAGAGCCTGACAATGTGGTGGTGGTGTTCATCTGCTGGATATTTAAACTACACAGGTGCATTTATTATTGAGTTTTTTCCAACTGCTTTTTCTTCCCTTCTTTTAGAGGATATGCTAAAGACTTTTATCTTTTGGGTAGATCTTGTCTCCTTGCTGGCCTTTGTATGGCAAGAAAAGCCTACCACTCTGAAGCCTTCACCTTAGGAGTGGAAACTCTAGGATCTGTCCTATTTCATGACCTGTAGTTGAGACTCCAGAGCAAAGGAGTTAATGTGAATGTGTACCTTTGCATACAACACTTGAAAGCTCATTGGATTGAGAAGAAAGGGGGAAGTGCTAAACCCATCTGACTGCTGGGGGTTTTTATTCAATGCCAGCAGCACTGTAAGTGTAAGCAGCAACCTAGTGAAAATATGAGAATAATAAAACGTGGCGCTTTCCAGCTGTAGATGCCAAATCCATTTCCAGAGCTGGGCAGTGTGCTGCAGCTCCCTTAGGAAGGAAACTGAAGCTCAGCGACCTGAAGAGACATGTCCCAATGATTTTGTTCCCTGTTCTGTTCCTGTCATGCTTTGGGCATTTGATTCCCAGCCTTGAAAGTACCTACAAGATATAACTACTTGCCAGTGGGAGTGGGGGAAGGGAGCAGAACCAGTTTTGCCAAGGGCATGATGGTTAAATGGAGAACATAGGATATCTATCGCAGGCATTTCCTTCTGTGGGATAGGCAATCACATTTATTTTCTGTGATGTAGAAGCACTTGCTTGTAGGTATTATCAGCTTTAGTAGCTACAGCCATGGAGGTGATGAGGAGGCAGCGCTGATGACATTTGCTGTGAGCTGTTTTCTTCATATCTTTTACCTGAATTCACAGTGATGAACCTACAACCCTGGGGCTGGTTCATATTCTCATCTCCACCTGGTGTCTCACACCCTCTCCTGTGCTGGGAACAGCCATGATGAGCAGACTGTTCTGTCATTCTGGTTACCTGGTATATATTTCTCTGCTTGTGTCTGTGAGGTCTCAGCAAATGGGAGAGGCTGAGAGCAGGGTCTGGGCTGGATGGATTTGCTCCAAATCCACCTTTCTAGAAGAGCACTTCCATGTAGCAGCTGCATCAACCCTTCTGAATCAAATCCTGGCTTAAACAATGGGTGCATCAGTAGGGGTCAGATCACTGTGAAGAGCAGTTGTATTTTGGGCCCTGAATCATAGAAATACACTGTCCAGGGAAGCCCTTCCTGCCAGACAGGGACACTTAGCATCAGTCACTTCTCTATCTCTTACCAAGAGCTGGCATGAAAGTGACTCATTGGGGCCCTCTGAAACTGTGACTTGCTCATTGGAATGATTTCATGTTTTCTTACTAATTTTTCTGTTCTTCCCTCCACAGAAATGCCCTCAACGAGTAATGGTGAAAGCAGTAAACAGGAGACCATGCAGAAGACCTGTAAGAACAGTGACATTGAAAAGTGAGTGTGAAGTGGGTAGCTTCTCTTTTTCTTGTTTTAAAGAGCCATAGTGTCCCATCTGGTGCTCCCAGCAGCAGTGGTAATCTGAAGGTAGGCATATTTGAAGCTTTTACCACTGAGAGGGGGAAATTGTGCTGCAACACAAAGCCTGAACTTGGAGCACTCATCACTGCTGTGTTAACAGAGGGCTTGTGGGGAGTTCTCCACCAGGTATCTATGAGGCCAGGTACCCAGTGACATGGAATTGGGCTTCCACAGGGCTTCTCCACTGCAAATTGCTTTCTTTTAAATTTTGTAAATAGATAGATCCATGCTTGCTCTATCTTCCATCTTTCATCTCTCAACAAAAGAGAATCTTCCCCTAGCAGCACTGTTACTTGGAAGAAGTCTCACAGAGGGGATTTCTTTTTCCTTAAGATCTATATTGAGCCTTTGTATGGTTCCTAACAGAAATAATGTCTCAGTTTTGGAGTTTTTTACCTGCAACCCTTTCAGTGATTGAGAAGTTTCAGTCCCAGCGTTTTAATATACAGTAGTGGAGGGACTGCTAGGTATCTCCTTTCCTGTCCCTTTCTGCTCACTGAATGTGCTGCAGTCTGAAATAAAAATAAATGGATTTATCTGCACTGCTCATTTGAGTAACAACCTCTATTCTAAACCTTATTCCACGTGCTACTGGGGTGACTTACTGCTTGGACAAATTTGATGGTCCAAGCCTAAAACTACAGGCTGTTCTCTGCTACCGTGGACTGCATTAGCTGGGATGGGCCTTAGTGTTTTAAGTTGATTATTGCCTGATAGAAAACATTGCCCCAAGATCAAGTGAGAGACCAAACAACTTGAATGCAGTGAAAGCAATAATGTGATGCTGGGTTTTAAATATTACAGTTTGGGGTGACATCCACTGATAGTTTGGGATGGGGAAAAATCTAGTGGTGTAGCATTAAGGTGACTTTACAGAAAGTTGTCATTTTCATGTAGTTCGTTCTCCTCCCTGGTCCTGACCTAAGAGGTTGCGTCCCTGGCACATTTTTGGGTCTCTGACAGTTCAGGCAGCCTGGCAGAGTATGTGTTCGCAATGAGAGTTAACTGGAGAAGCTCTCTTCTGTAGAGGGAACTTTAACACTGCTTTGCTGTCTCGGCTCTTTCCTTTCTACAAGCCCTTTTTGTTAGTTGGTCCCAAATGTTGGCTGTCTGCCATTCGATGGCTTCTCCTTAGCAGACTTTGGGCAAGGACCACTGAGTCTGGGAGCCTGCAGGTCAGTGCAGAACCAGCTTTGTCCTTCGAGTGAGCCAGCCATTGCATGCTGTCTTGGTGGCAAGGACTCATCCCTTCTGCCCTAATCTGTCAGCCTCTGTCTCAGCTGCTGCTTGCCTTCCCTTTGGGCCTCCTGCCTGTCAGTGCAGCAGCCCTCCATCCTCCCAGATCCACTCCTATTGAAAATCTTTAAACTGTAGGAGCTGAAAGGATTTGACATTTTCCAGAACACTTGAGCTCAAGTGATAAAATTGACATAGCTTTAATAATCTGATCAAAGAGGCTTTAGCTTGCACCTTTTGAAGGGTCCCAGAATCCTTTCCAAACAACTCTCACACTAACGCTGCTGTGACGTGAGGAGAGCAAGCGTGTGTGTGTGTCTATTCACACACACCTTGCTCTGCAATAACCTTGCCTGCTAAAGCTTCAGTGCTGCTAAAAGTCAGTAAAGACTAAAAGAAATTACAAGAAATTCCTCAAATGTCTTGTTCAGTCTTTCCAATAATGTTAATTTTTGAAAGTAGCAGAGGGACCTTTTTGTTTAAGGTAGTTTATTTCACCGAGGTTCAGAAAACAAGACTGTTTCAGGTGGAGAATTCCTAGCTACCTTTTTTTTTCCCTCTCTCTCCTTTCCTTTGAGATTCATGTGTGATAAATAGTTTCTGTCCTGCCATTTAAGGAGTCTGAATTCTCTGTGTGCTTGTCTGTGTAGAGGGGTTCTGTTAAATTAATTGATAACAGGGATCAGAGCTAGAAGCCTACAGAAAAGGAGGGGGAAGGGTTTCTCACTGTCTGGCTGCTTCCCACTCCACTGCTGAGCCATGATATATGGCGACCTAGCCCAACAGGCTAAATTGATTCATCTCTAGTTCCTGTTTCTTAATCTGGAGCTAAATTGGTTTCATTTTTCTTGTTGTGGGTGGTGCTTACAGGAAGTTTTTGGCAGCATCACTTTAGTCCATTGTTTGTAACTTCAGGTTTTGCCTTTAAATCTGAACATTTTTGATTGGCATGTTAAACCTTGTGTAGCATCTGATTAGCATTTTTAAAATTGTCCAGAAGCACATGGCTTAGCACCTGTGTCAGCTGTGCTCTCTGTTTAGAGCAGGGGCTAATAGAGTTAGCAGTGATCTGCCTATTGATCCTTCTCTCATAAGAATGGCATTCCTTCCTTCCCTCTTCCAAAAATAAGTCCGGGCAAAGAGACTAGTGTAGTTTTGTTTGGTTTTTAATCCATTAATACAGTACACTGAGCAGTTCTCCTTTTGGCACGCAGCTGAATTTCTTCACTTGAGCAGGTTTAAATTAATCTAAACATGGGGTTTTGTGGGAGAGTTTCTTGCATGTAGAACAGCTAGATGGGGTTTGGGGTAAGTCTGTGTTTTTTTGCTCTGCTCCTTCTGCTGTGCCAGATCATCAGTAACTTGGACAAGTTGATCTCATTTGTGTAGTGTTGAATTTCAGGTGGCAGCCAGGGGTAGTGGGAGACATGGTGCTGTCCCAGCTCTCCTTCCCAGCACTGTGAGGTGTCTCAGTGCTGAGCCAATGTGAGGTGTCTGGAAGAGACACTGGAGTGCTGAAGGCTCTTGAAGAGAGATGAAGGAGCATCACACTATCTGAGCCCTGCTTGTCTGCTGAAGACCCCAGCTATTGCCAAGGCAGAGCTCAGCTGGTGCAGTGCTCCTTTACCTCAGCTCGAGATGCAGCTTTGCTCAGAGAGCAGCTGGTCCCTAATTGCCCAGGCACCCTCCCTGATGGCCTCCACTGACGTCGGACTCTCAGCAGAAGAAGTGCTGCTCACAGAGAGCTGCAAAAAGCACCTTCCCCACAAAAAAGTCTTTCTCCCTGCCTTGTGAGGGTCTCTGCCATTTTGAAACAGAGGTTCCCCAGGGTTAAAAGCCAGCATCTTAATTCAGAGTGCCAATGTTCAATTTTGCTTTCTGCTACAAGACTAGATTGCAGGCCAGCGAGAGAGTCTGGGTTAGTGGCCCACTGGGTCACCTCCCATTTGTTTTCCTCAATTTTGTGTTGTCATAAATTCATTCCAGCCCGTTGTGGTTGATCAGTTTATCTCCGCCGGGGCAGGGAGCGCTGCGAGCATGATGTATGGCACAGAGCATTGTAGCCAGCCTCTCCATGAATCACTCCAGCTGTTTGGTGTCAGCCCCAAAGCAAACAGGGCCCGGCCGCTGAGCATTGACTACGATGAGCTCAGTATGGGAAGAGACATGACGTATGAATGTTTATTTAATAATTCTCTAATATTTCCAACGGAGTGTGGCTGTGCCTTCTGGGAGGGGTGAAAGGGGGGGGAGGTTGAAGAGGGAAACTCTAATCTGTTGGGGTGGGTCATAAATCAGGCAGACAACATCATTAATCAGGGATGGGACAGAAGTGGAAGGAGGTGGGACTGAAACTGCCATCCTTGCTGGGAAGGGGGCTGTGCTTTTTTTTTTTTTTTTTTTAAAAACAAATCTTGTTTCTGATTCCGCTTGGCCCCAGCCACGCCGCCCGCATAATACCAAACCCGGACACAAGGCTGTTTAAGTGAGTGTGCTACCTCTGCTCTGAACCTTGCAATACAACCCTGCCAAGCATTAAATCCCTTTATAATTATCTTCTTTATATAACACTTCATGCTTATCATGCTTCATTGGATGAGACGCTTGTTGGGTTAAAAAGAGGGTTTTAGAGACAAAAAGCAATTGTATTTGTTTTATTTCTCCTGTCTCTTCTGTC
Organism: Ammospiza nelsoni; assembly: GCF_027579445.1. Taxonomy (NCBI): domain Eukaryota; kingdom Metazoa; phylum Chordata; class Aves; order Passeriformes; family Passerellidae; genus Ammospiza; species Ammospiza nelsoni. The sequence continues at coordinate 26,607,073 of NC_080641.1, forward strand.
TTCCCCTTCCCTCCCACCTCACCACTTTCCAGTCCAGCTGTTTGGAAACGTTGGCTCTGGAGGGGCTCTGGCACAGCAGCTCAAGGAGGAGCATCAGTTAAAATTAAGCAAAGTTTAGATCAGGGTCCTTGTGCACAGAGACAGGCATGTGGGAGCAGTCAGGGAGGTAGCAGTCTGTTGGGGTGTTGGGGAGACCCTGCTCCCAGGCAGACCCATCCAGGCAGGAGCAGAGTGTGAAGCCAGAGGATTAGCAGAGGCCTGAAAGGGAAGGAGCCCTTTCATAGCACCTGAAGCTGGTATGTCAGAGAAAACAGAAGCTGTTGAGAATTCACACCATAGGATAAGCAATACCCAGCCCTTCTCCACAGTGTCACACCATTTATAGGCTTTGATGTGAGACAGGAACATCTCATAGCAAAGACAGAATTAAAAAATTAACTTGAGTCATAAATGAACTAACCCTTTGTGCTCTGCTGAGCTGAGAGCATGATGCTGCTGGTGGGTTCAGTACCAGAACAGCCCACATGAACTTGGGAGAGGATTCGGGACATTGAACTGAAGTGTGAGATTGTCAAAGGCTGAGAAAGCTGCTGGGCTGTGCTGCTTGTGTCCAGATTTTTATCTTTATTAGGTTTTACTCCTTTTGAGTAATTCCAGTAGTATGTAATACTGTATTTGTACTGCATACTGGTGTTAGTGCTGAAAGGGTATGGAGAAAGATGCTTCATTTCTTTATGAAGTGAGGCTTTGGCATTACTTCTTCCTCTGGGATGTGACAGTGGAGAGCAGAGTGCTTGGCTGTGCTTCTTTATTCTGCTCCCTCTTTTAACTGTTGGAGAGAAGTTGCACGTGCCAATAATGGTCTCAAACATTATAACCACTGTGCAAACTGAACTTGTATCAGTGTCCGGTTCTTCACTGGCCAGTGATTAACAAAGCTCAATGAAGCAGCCTGTGACTGTACAAGCTCAGACCTGGGGGCAGGTGGTATCTCTGTTTAGTGCCGTGTTGTCCAGAGGTTTGGTCTAATTTCATGCCTTGAGGCAGTTTTCTATAGATTTTGACATCTTCATATAGGAAGAGACTCTTGTTTCTGTTGAACCTGTGATGTTTTAAAGCTGAAGCATCTACAAACCCAAGGGGTCTTCTGGCTTCAGGGCCAGTAGGTTCTGCATCCCTGCATAACTGGTGAAAAACCCAGGATGGAATTTTAATCCTACATTGGGGGCGTGGTTTAGGCATCTTGTAATTTATGTCTCTTTGCCTGCCCCTTCTTTTCTTTTTTCTTTTCGTAGTTTCAGAAATGCTGTTAGCTTTAATTTGTAGAGTTGCTTCCTGAGAATGAAAAATCGATGGGGGACTATCGCAGTGTGAAATTCGACTGTCACTATTGAGCTATAGAGTTACCAAGATGTCTTAGAAGGTAAAAAATAAATCGTGGCCCAGCAAGTGCTCAGCTGTGCTATTTCAAAGGGGATATGAAGCTGATGGTCTGTTAGAGGGTACTTCAGTTAGATGGATGATGATTCCCTGTGAAATATTGGAGTTATTCCATAGGTAAGAGAAACTTTAGCTTATAAAACACAAACAGCTGCCTTCTAGCAAATGAATTCTGCCCTTAGATGTGTGAGCAGCTTGTCAGAGGAGTCGTCCCTAAAATTAGCCTGTTTTGTTTAACATTGTCTCTGATGGAGCATTGTGGGTCTTGCCATGTTCCTTCTGAAAATACTTTAAAGATGTGACTCTTTTTTCACATCCCTTAGCTATGCTGCAAGAATTAAGAGTCAGGGAGTGATACTATTTTTTTTTTAGGAAATGTTTGTGTGGCACCCAGATGCTCTCAAGAGAAAAGTAGCAATTATCTTTATGTAGGCTGCACTCCCTGTTTGGATGAAAATGTTCTTTTGAAGAGCAGAAGAGGGACCATGTTGTGCCCTATCCTCTGCTAGTTTTCTGTCTCTCTCCTGCATCTGCTGAAGGGCAGCCCTGGCTGCACAAGCCGGCTGTTTGCTGATGGTGACAGGGCTACTGCTTTCCTTGGCACTCACTAACTGTTGTGGCAGGACTCAGTAAGTGTTTGTGCTGTGCCAGCTGCTGTATTGACAACAGGATGGTTGTAATTACAGCTCTTGGTAGTTTATGCATTTCTTGGGCTACAGTTAGTAAGTATAAATACAAAATAGTACTTTTAAAAGGACCGGTTTTTGTTAGTTCTCATTAAACCATGTCTGGGACAACTGTAGAGTGGGTAATTATTTCTCTTACACTTGCATGCACAGTTGCAGGATCACTGAGGGGTGCTTACTGCTGCAACAAGGAGTGTTAAGTCACATTTAGTTGGAGCTTGGTAAAGATTTCCCAAGGAATTCAATGACAGAAGAATTCATTGTGCTTTATCTTCTTTGCCTCTGTAACACAGAAGCCGGCACTGCCTTTACAGAAGCAAAGTAATAGCAAGTAATATAATTAAAGTAGTTTAATATCCATGTTGATTTTCTGTCCTCACTTCAGTGTCAGTGCTTTTCCTAACCTTACACCCCACTGCTACAGGCACTTCATCCTGTTTCTCCATTATCTTTTTTCTTCATTTTTGATGATTTGGCTGCAAAAAGCTGTTGTTTCCTACACATTTGCATAAGTATTCCTTCTTTTCCCTCAGATAGCCAGCTCATGACCTGTCCTTCCACTGCTCTCTGCTGGTTTCCTTTTCTAGCTCTGGGACCACAATTGGTTATATGATACTGATGTGCCCTGGCCTCCTTTAATAGCCTCGTGTTTCTTTTTGAAGGCACGATTACCTTAAATGATGCTAATTCTGCTCCTTTCTTTCCCTGTAAAGGAAACAGCCGCAGTGTAAAAGTTCTAGGGCGGCAGCAGCAGTTGTAGGAAGCTGTCTGGAGGATGTGTTATCGCACTGCCCTTGGGTGCCTCCAATCAGCAGTCATGAATGGAGGTTCTGGAAAGCATATCACCTCCACAGTAAAGCCCTTAAAAGGCTATAGATGAATCCAAGTGCTGCTGTAGTAGCATAGATATTTCCTGTTTATTTCAGGCATTTGGATGGGGGCCATGGGAGTAGGAGACATTTATTTAATTGCTCACAGAGGCTGGCTGCAAGACTCAGCTGCATGTCCAACCTCCTGAGCAACTTTCAGCCCTAGGAATTTGCTATTCCTCTTTCATTTCATGGCTATTTTATAATTTTGTGCCCTGATCGTCCAGCCAAAGCTACCAATAATCCCAGACCAGCTCCAGGCCACAGTAAGATGACAAGTTACATCTGCCATAAGTCTTCCAGTAGAAAAATAGACCTGCCTAGCTATACATGGAGCTTGGTCATAATCCAAACATGTTTACTTGTGGATGGAGGCAAGTGTCCGTAGGCTGGAACCTTTAGCCTGCGTGCCTCAGCAAGGAGAGGAGCTGCACTTTCCATTTCCACCTCCTGTCTTTTGTGGCCCTGGCTTGTATTAAGATAGAGACCGCAATGCACTTTCACAGATCTGTTAGAAATACAGTTGGGGTCTCCAGGAAGAAGGATATGTTTGAAAAGTGAATAGAGATATTAACACATTAGATGAGTCATTATTTCTCTTTAGGAACATTGTTTAGAGAATAATTTTCTGATTCAGCCTGTGCTGCCTCTACAGAACCTTGCTGCAGCAAACCACTTTTCCATAGCATGGCTTTTTTCTTTATCACCAAAGCTGCTCCAGTGAAGCAATGGGATTGCATTTATTTTCTCTTTGGAACAGGGAACATAGTCTCTAAATCTAATCAGAATGACCTATGCATTCTTTCTCACAGATTTCATGTCGAACCATAATTGCTCAAATGGCACATTTAAAATTTTGGCGCAAGCTCAGACTTTCACTCGCCGCCTTTTTAAATCAGTCCCAGTGGCCAGTGGATACTGCATAGCCCTACAAATGCATCTAAACATGCTGACTCCGAGGCTCCTTCCATTCTGAATGATCAGCGGTGCCATCTGTCTCTGTTTTGATTGGGGCTGGGCACATGTGTCCCAGCAAAACATGGGCCAAAAAAAGGGAAGAGAAAGCGCCAGCGCCTGAATTTACTTCCTGCTTCTGTAAAGACATTGTTGAGTTCTGTGTTATGGAGGCGGGGGAGATGTGAAAGCAAAATTAATTCTTCTGTCATTAAATTCTTCAGGGAATCTTTACCCAAGTCCCTACTAAATGCAGCTTAAAACGCCTTCTTGCAGTGGTAAGCTCCCCTCAGTGATATTGCGACGGTGCATGCAAGTGTAAGAGAAATAATTCCTCTGTGGGGAAAAAAAGAGACAACATTTTTGGTTTGCATCAAGATGAAATTAGTGAAAAGCAAACTCTGAATTTGGCAAGCAAATGCCAGTATTAACAAGTTGTGCAAGCAAGTATAAAATAGAGGCGCCCGTGACTGAGAGCGCCTCGGAGTCGTGTGTGTGTGCCCTTGCATGCACCCTGCTCCAAATTCACAACTTAGAACACGGAAATTAGAATGGGGAACATTGCATTATTCATAACTTGGCAACCAGAAGCCAGGGCACTTTGCCAGAGTAAACTATTCTCTATAATCACAGGTGAAGCAACATTCTTTAATATCTTACAATACAAAAACATACATTAATCAAGGAAAGAGGGCTTTTTTTTTTCCTAGAGGACAATAAATTAGCATCCTTGCCAATTTCCTCAATACATGTGACAACGTTTTACAGGATTATAAGTCAGCCTCTTTAAAGGAGGTTAGTCTAAAACAAATAAACCCAATAAATGAGATTTTTAGCTAAATAAAGGGGAAGCCAACTCCTAAAACGTTGATGTCTTGCCAGGAGATTTGCTTTTAGCATTGGCAGTGTTGCAGACCCTTTAGAGGGTCTAAACTTCACTTGGTGTGATTTGACATGGCTTTTCTGTAAACAGCTTTGCTGGGCAGTTTTCTACATCAAGGCATGCAAGCCCCTTCTGCTATAACCAGCTCATCTAGTGAAATAAAATCTCAGTACATTGCGCCAGTCTGGTAGCCCACATGTTGTGGGGTGATTCACAGTCAATCTGCCACCAGTGCCTGATGCTGGGCTTCTTCCAGAGACTTAAGATACTGAAAATGCCTGAGCTGTGTCTGTTTTCTTTTAAAGCCACCTGTCACTTTTCTTTTTAAAAACTTATATGTCAGTTTAAGTGTTTTGCTTGTTAGTAGCAAAGGGGTTTTTTCAGCTTTATGTTCTTGCACTCCAGTCAGTGTAAAAGTCCTTTCAGTCTGAATCTCCCACTGACTTCAGTGCTGCTCACCCACACCTGCCAAAATAAACTCCCTGTATCTTTAGCTCTCATACCTGCTGCAGATGATGCTTGCTAAATTGAAAGTGGGTGCAGATTATTTCATCAGATTGAAAATTAAAGCAGTTCTTATCCCAAGAAATATAGGTGTGTTTATAGTTAGTGTTTGAAACTCAGGTAGTGAGGGAGTAGTGTGTAAGACATTGTATGAGTGAGAGTTGAGACAGTGTCACTGTGCTCTGCCATTCTGCAGTGCTCCTGGGTGTCACAGAGCTGTGCTCAGCATGTTACAGGCTAATAAAACAGGGTCTCTTCTCTGAAAGTTGCCCTCTCACCCAGATGTAAATTGGCTATGAGAGAAGGCTGGCAATTGCATGATTGTGCACTGATGTTGGGGTCGTTTTATCGAGTCTTGAAGATTTGTGCCCCACAAAGCACGGACTGCACCAGGCTTTCTCTCCTGCAGTGTAGCAGTGGTTATGATAATTGTCATCTACAGCTGAGGTTGGATATGGCCTGGGGCAATTTCTCTGCTCCTGGAATTTTACTTTAGCTTGACTTTGCCTTCAAAGCATCGACCAGTCTGTTTCTAATATTTATGATGTGTAAGCTGCTAGTGACATGACCTCTGCCCTTGGTGCAGGGAGGTGGCATGTATGTTCTGCTGGGTTCTCCACTTTGGACAAGGGAGGATAAAGGCTTTGTTTAAAAATAAATACATCACTTTCAGGTATGTCAGTGGTACTGTACATTTTCCTCTCTGACAGTCTGTGTTTACAGGCAGAGGAGAGCAAAAATAAATGTATGAGGAAGAGAGAAGGTCAAAATATCAAGTGTCAAAAGTAGCCCATGAAATTTTATTGGTGGTGCATTTAATCAGTGCTAAGTGTTTTTTACAAGGTACATACAAACAGTGGAATTGTAAAAATTTATGGAATGCTGTGTACAGTGTAGCCATTTATGAAGAAAGGAAAATTTATATCCAGTTGAAATAAACCAAAGGGGAATGTTTTATGGAGACTCCTCAACAGCAGGATACATCAAATGCGATCTGGATAAGATGTGGGTGGGGTATTTGCAGGGGCTTCTTTGAGGTGTTTTCCTGCTTGCTCAGCAGCTAACAGTTTGCATCTTTCTGTGGCTCCCAAATAGGCAGGATGCTGGATGCAAGGGACAGTGTGGTGTTTGTGTTTTTATGTACAGTGAAAAGGAAACAAAAGTGAACAGCTGCTACTGGTATTTGTGGTACAAGGCTCTCACTCTTGGGCTTGCTCCAGTACAGCAGTTTCTTGAGCAGCCCTAAATACCAGCTGGGAAGGGTTAACCAAGGCAAATCACACTGACATCAGCATTTTTTTGTTTCCTTTTTGGTCCAGTATTTTGTTGATGATAAAGCACAGACTTAGTCAATTGAGAGATTCCAGAGCTGCAGAATCAGAGATAATTTAATTAACGGAATTGCTTGTGATTGCCCACTGGGACAGCGGGTAGGAATTGCTCGATTTAATTTGGAGAAACAAAGATCACATGCATGCTAATGTTTAACAAATAACCAGTGTTTGGGTTTAAGTTTTTTTAGCAAAGAGGGGGGTGGCCATTTCCCAGGGGAGATTTCTCAGGAGGCGATTGCTGCTCAAAGCTACAGATAGGTCCTTTTTCCTCTGCCATTGTGTTTCTGTGCACTTCTTCTGGCCTTGTACCTGAACAAAGCAAGGATTTTCTCAGAGGAAGAAAGTGTTCTTATTTTCAGTGCTGAGGGGAAAATGCTGTGAGTAGTGGAAAAATGTGCATTGGGCGCAAAGACTGAAAATTATCACATGCTGTTTGCCCAGATTTCCTGATACCCAGCATCCTCAGCTGTGGCTGCCAAGGTGTGGAAAACTTAACCACAAAGTCCAGGGAGAAGTACAGGACCCAACTTCTCCCACAAGGATCCCTCCCTTCCTGTTTTTGCTCTTGTATAAGCATTCTCACTCAGGCTCGCTGTGTGTGGTGTTGTCACAGCAGTCTCTACTCCACGATGGAGGTGCCCTCTTGATACATCCTCAGCCAGAGAGGACAGTTCAGGTACTGGGGAGGCCCGTCACACCTGCTGGAGAAGCATGAGCACTGAGGCTCAAGGTATAGCTCTTGGCAGCAGTTGTGCTCAGCAGGTCTCCCTGGAGGCTGATAAATGACGTTATCCAAACACGTCAAATCAGAGCGCTGAGGCGCAAAATTGTTAAGAGTCCTCTTGCATCCAACATGAGGTCAAGGCAAAGCAGAGAGCCAATTCCTTCCCCGTAATTCCCTCTGCCTCACTTGGCAGGGAAGCTTGTACACAGCCTTCCCCTGTCCATGGCACTTGGCTTTCTGACCCTCGCTCCACTCTGGCGCTACCCTGTAAAAATTCTGCCCAAGGCTGCTCCCAGCTGTGTCCAGGCAGGCGCAAACAAGGTGCACACACAAGAGGGAATCCTGAGGGAGTTCCCAAGATTGCTGCTGCAGGAAGAGTTGCTCCTAAGCGATGCTTATCTTTAGGATACAAGCGGCAGGTTGACGGTAAAATGACACTAAATGGAATGGCATGTGTCCCAAGTGCTCTGGCCACCACGGGAGCCAGACACATGGGAAGTGACTCTCGTCTTTATTCCATCCCTGGAGGTAGTTTCAGTTTCCTTTATTTACTAATGTTCTCCCTATTTCCCTTGACCTCATTTCCTCCAGCTTTTCCAAAGTAACCATGCAATTATCGCTCGCTTTGGGTTGACCCTTGGCTGCCACATCCCTTGTTGCTGCTGCTCCGAGAGGTTTTCCTGAAATCTCAAGTGCAAAATGTTCACTTAGAGCCAAAACTCCTATCTCTCATGTGAAGTAGGAGCTGTGTCTTCAGCACTGTGCTGTGCGTCAGGATTTGTCCTGTGGGCTGGCTTGGCAGGAAGCACATGGAGTTTAAATTCTGTCATAGCTGAGCTTTGATCAGTGCTGGGAGGTATCTCAGTGGCTAAAGCTCCCTCTCTTACCAATGCACCCCAGTCTTGTTAATAAATGTATATTTAACAATGTCTGGAGCGTATGAAGTGATAATAACTAAATCAATACCTCCCACATTGATTGTCCAGGATCCCTACAGCGTGACGCACGCAGCGGTGTGGTAATTTTCCAGCTAACTAGCACCCTGATCTACAGCCCTCCTATTGATTGGCCATTGTATCAGGCAGCCTCTGAGCATTATTGCTTATACCTCTATTCAGCCTCCTTTTCTGATTCATTCGTTTATTACTGGACAGGTGCAATTGTCTCAGAGACTTTCCGAAATTGGCCAATGGGGGTCAGCTGTTTAGGTTTCTATAAACAAACCATTTTCTATCTTCTCTAGTTGTTACAGTGGCAAATTTTTCCTTTTCAAATTTTGACTGTTACTGGGTTGGGACTGGGGATGAATGGACGTTTGTTTGTATCTGCTCAAAGAATCAACTTTTCCCTTTCCTTTCTGAGTTGCTGCACCCATATGAGGAGAGCAGCCAGCTCCACAGATGGTAAAAGGAGAATTTAGCAAGGGTTGAGGTTCTACTTGCCACCTGCTTTGGGCAGGAGTCACACTCACTGCCTTTACACCTCCAGTTCCCTTGTGCATGCAGAAGGAGAAATGGACTCCATGAAGTCAAATTTAGCCTCAGTATTCAGCCAGCATTAGTTCAATGGTGGGCCAGACTGGAAGAGAAACAATTTTCTCAGCCAACAATAATCTTCAAGCTATAAATAAATAAATCTGTTTCTTCCTTGGACAAAACTAACACCTTTCTAGACTTTCTTTGAAAATGCTAGCAACTCTTTCTTGAGGGTGAGAACTCAAGCTGGGATGTGGTAATAATTTATACCAATGAGCAGGAGCAAGTGGGTGTTTTCACAGCAGGGAGGACTGTCTCCTACTGAAACTCTTTCATCTTGCTCCAAAGAATATTTATGTATTCCAAGACTTGAATCCACAGTGTCCCTGTCCCCAGACAGTCCTCACCCACTAGGCTATCATGGGACATTTGTATTTCTTTACCTTTTTTGCAGTTTTAAAATTGTTACCATTTGCTGGCAGCTGTCACTTGCAATGAATCTCCTTCTGATGAAGATCTCAGCTCATGCAGAGCATGTCTCATCAGCACAAAGGCAGGAGTGAAGTTGAAGGAGCTTTGTAGCACTGGTAGTTAACCATATACATTCCAGCAGCTTCACTTCCTTCTGAAGTGTCATAATTAGGAAAATCACCCAAGATCTCTTTGACTAGTTCCATTACCAAAGCCTTGGGAAAAGCCATCAGAATCAGCTTGTGGGAGATACCCCAAGTCCCTCCCTGCACGCTAGCAGCAAGTGACTGATGAACAAAGGAGTGAGTGCCTGCCTGCAGCGAGTGCTGAGATTGCAGCTCACTTCACTGGTTGTAGTAATTCCACTAGACTGTGCTTTAGCCACCTGTTGATGAATCATCCTCTAAAAAGGTAGAAGACATAGGTGCCACTGTGGGTTATCTTGTGAATGATGATGCAGTTTGTGGTGTCAAGATGCTCTTCAGGTTCTTCTGAGCTGGAGTCTGCTTGGAGATGCCAGAAATGCACTGAGACACGTGAAAATTGTTGGCTTTGATTTTATTCAAGAAAGTGGGAGCCTTTATGCCAATTCTCTTAAATCTTTTCTGGGGAATACCTGAGGCCCCCTCCCTATGGCTACACTGTGTAGAAATCAGATTTTGCAGCATGCTGGAGTGATGCATCCTTGTCTGTAATGCTCCCTGTATTTCATTTGCTAAGCATTGCTGTCTGCTCTTGCTTTTAGGTTGGCAAGTTGCTCTTTTCACCAGCCTTGCAGAACCATGAAAATACACTTGCCTGGCCTCAGCACAGTGCCTCTGTGACAAAAGAGATAATGCTGCCCATCAAAAATGACCCTAGGAAATGGGAAAGCTGAGATTGTAAAGCTGCTTTTATAGCTACCCTGTTGGCACCGTGTCCAGTGCTTTTGGTTTCTCCATTCTTTCAGTATTAGAATCAAAAAGCTGGGACTTTCATTAATATAAGCCATTGTGTTGATCCTGTGTAATGAGCTGATTTTGCATTTCACGAGGCTGATGGCCAGCAAAGGCCTCCACTCTCTAAGGGGAAGAACAGCTCCTATTGCCCACAAAAAGTTATATCAGCAACTTTAAAGCAACATACAGAACTTTGTCTCAAGCATGTGGTCCTAAGTAATCTCTTAAGAGAGACAAAAAAAAAGGCAGAAAACAAACAGAAAACCCCAACAAAAATATCTGTTCTTTAAATGTCTGTGTCTTGCTCTGTATGAAGCTAGCAACTCCAGCACTGGTTGTGTTCTTTTGTGATGTGTTTGGAAGTGTTTAGAAAGACACTTTAAAGAATTCACACCAGGCTTTTCAGGAGTTTTTTTTAACCCAAGTTGGATGTATTAGTTTGAAATACAATGCCATTTCCTGTGCAGTACCTATTGTGGGATCCTTTTTGCCCCAAACTCTTTAACAGTCTTGTGTGCTCAGTGATGGTCACTCTTCATCATCTTTTGCAGAATTACAGAAGACTCGGCAGTGACAACATTTGAAGCGTTAAAGGCTCGTGTCCGTGAGTTAGAAAGGCAGCTTTCCCGTGGGGACCGCTATAAATGTCTCATTTGCATGGTGAGTAGCACTCCACTCCTGGTAATGAATCAGAAATGTCTTGCTATCTTTGCTGAGGAGAGGAGAAGCTTTTCTCCTTTTGCAGGCAGACTGGGGGAACTCATCACCAATTAGCCTTCCAAATTAAGGTCTTAATAACTCAAATTTCTGTATGAATTACGTTGTTTCACTGGTATTTGTAGCTGTCGCTCTATATCAGGATCAAGAAAGGCCCAACTTCAGAAGACTTTCTGCCTTCCTGTAGAAAACTCCCAAATACCAGCATCCTTTTCCTGGATGTGCAAATTTAGGTACATAGGAGAGAGCAGAATCTGTGATCAGAGCTCACCTTTTCTGATTTGGGAACAGGGATGTTGCCTGAGCATATAAAAGTTGCCAGTGTCCTGCGTGCTCTCTGGTGATGCTGTGGCCTTCCTCAGGAAGGGCAGCAGCTCCCTCTGATGGTCCAAGCCTGCAGGGCTCTACATCTCCTGTTGGGTTTGTGTTCTGCTGAGGACTGAACATTCTGCTTGGTGGAGAGCTCCCTCTGCAACTTCAGCTTGATGCACAGGCTTCTGTCTCCCAGCCAGCTCACAGTTTGGGAGTATGGGAGTGCAGCCCTTGTCACTCGTCCCATAGAAGGGACAGCAGCTGGCTGCTGATTTCCAGAGGTTTGTTAGCAATGATAGAAGATAGCTCCTTGAGAAGGCATGTCTGCTGAAATAGCAGCAGCATTCTTGGGATGTGATTGCACTGTTCCTGCAGAGCTGAGTTGTGATAAGGGTTGATCTTACCCTGTCACTGGTTTTCATATGATCTGGTGACCTTTCTGATGAGAATAATGGCAGGTGGCCAGAGCAACTTCAGATGCTTTTGTGATAACTCTTCTGAGCTAGGTCATCACTTGAGTGGATTATGGGCTTCCAACAGGAGTTCTGGGAAGCCAAGGAAAGGGATTGAAGGAGACTTTCTGCCACTTCTGTACAAACATTACAAAAATACAACTTATATATTACACAAGTTGGTTCTTTTAACCAACTTTTTAAACAAAATACTAGACAGTGTTACCCACAAAGAAAGGCATTGTGATGGGGTTGGGAGTGAAGAATCACTAGATCACTGCTATGGAAATAATACGTTTGCTTCTTTTCCTCAGGACTCCTACACAATGCCCCTGACTTCTATTCAGTGCTGGCATGTGCACTGTGAAGAATGCTGGCTGCGGACTCTGGTGAGGCTCTTGTCTGCTTTCTTGTTCACTTACAGCCTTTTTCCACTCTTCTCAAATACTTTATTCTAGATTGCCACAGGGGAGGATGCTTTTTGTTTTATTTTAAACAATCTGACTGCTGTGCTTGCAGGTTTCCCGAGCCTGGCTGTTTAACACCCCACTCTAGTTTTGACATGGTTGTTGGAGTCGTTGTGACCCAAGCTCTGTCTTGCCCTTTGCCTTGTCCTCTGCTGCTGTGGGAAGAGCTCTGTGCCAGGGACTACCTTGCCTTTCAGTAATTTTCTGTGGGGCATCCATGCAGAGAGGTAAAGCTGTGAGAATGGAGGCCAAATCCACTGAGATTTCATGGAATGGGTAGCTTCTGAGAAACATAATATTCCCCTGAAGCAAAGGGAATCATCTTCAGGAGCAAGGATATGGAAGGGAGCTTTTTTAATGTGAATCTATGTTTTTTAGGTTACTTGGAATAGCACTGTGTGGTTTTCAAGCATATGCCATTCTGTTTACAAGATTGGGAACTACCTTGAACATTGAATAGGTGACCCAGTAGTGTTTTCTTTTCTTGTGTTAAAACTGTGGTCTTTAATCAGCCTTTAACATCCCCTCTGCAGCTGATTTTCAGGGCTTTCATTTTGTTCAGGCTGGGGAGTGGAAAATAGTCAATTGTGCTTTCTAGTTTTCCTGTTAGCAAGATGATACAGTGTTGGGTTGCAAAAAATATAAGGGAATGCCACTCCTAAAAACTTGTTCCTGGAAGGCATTACTCTACTTTATAAAACACATTGTGTGCTTGGAATTATGATTAGGCTGATCGTGCTCCTTTAAATCCTGCCTTTTAAAAGTCTTGCCTAAGAAAAGTTACCAGGATGGTGAAGTGCCTGTGGGCTTGAGTACTAATAGCAACTCAATAACTTGGCTATCCCTTGGGCTGTATTTTATAGCTCTTCAGCTACACCTCGTCACTATTTACGTTATACAAGCTTTTGTAAACATTTTAGCAGCATCTTATAAAAGACACATACGTGGGTATGTTGCTGTGAGATGTCTGGATGAATATGTGCTCTGCCACTTTTGCTGAGTGAGTAGTAATCTTGTCTTTCAGTGGTGCTAAGAGCACAAGATAAAACACTAATTTCCTCTTCATTTTCTTTACTCTGAAGTCTTTGTCCTCTCCTCTTCCCACCAGCCTCAAGTCATGTTCTAAATCTGTGGCACTAATTTCAGGCTGTTCTTAGGCTCAGCAGCAACTTAGTGCAACTTCAGTCAGATGCCTTTTTGTCATGTTCAGCAGTCACAGCCTCTCATGAGAACAGGGAAAGTCACTCCAGGTGCTGAGGGATTAACATTTCCCTTGCAGAGGGGAAGCCATCTCCCCCCAGAGCTCTGTGAGAAAGGTGGTGATGAATCTGGCTGTGTGTGATCTGCACATGGTTCTTCTGCTGACCAGGCAGGCGGGATGGGAGTAGTCCAGCAAGATATCATGTTAGGACTTGGCACTTGCATAGGGGAAGCAATTAATAAATGACTACTCATGTGTTCCCCAGTCCTAGCCTCTCCCTGCAGCCCCCAATTTATTAAACCAGGCCTTTTCACAAGGCATGCTTGCACTCCCTTTCCCATCTCAAAAAAATCTCCCAGCCTGTGTTCGCATGTTTCTAATGTAACCATTAAAATGTAGCCTGAAGACAGCAATAAAAACCCTGGAACGCCTTGGTGCTTTTGTGTCTTGATCAAAGTCAATGTGTGTAATCTCGTTAAGACTGCCCTCCTTCCCCCCTCCCTTTTTATGAATTTAATGGCATACAGCAGCTGGGCTCAGTGTTTAATGCTTACCAACCTGCATTGTTCTAATTAAGGTATCTCCTTTTATTTCGGGCACAAAAGAGACTCTTGTTTTTTTTAACAAGCGAGGAGCTGTGGGATAGTGTGTGTAATAATCGCTGCTGTTACCTTTCCCTGGGTATAAAGCTGGCTCCCCAGTGGGCTGGGAGGAGGGAGCCTGCGCGTGCAGCACACATGGAAAGACTTGGCTGGGGGAGAGGGGCAGTGTTTTTCTGCTGTTGTGCAATAAACAATTTGTTGGAGTTAATAGGAGTTGGAGCAGGCGGGTTGTGTCAGGCTTCCGGCCCCTTTTGAACAGTCTGGAGATCTGCCATCCACGCTGGTGAAAAGTCCCCTTTCTCCTCTGTGCCTGTGCCTACATGCCCAGCCAAGATCTAACATTAACTTAGAGTGTGAGTGTGCCTGAGAGAGCAAGGATCATGTACTGAACAAGGCCCTGGAACTGAAGGCTCAGAGTGCCCTGGAGCACTTCTGAACCTCTGCAGGGTATTGAAGACAGGGTGAAATGTGATGCTCACATGTGTCTGTGGACCTAAGGTTTAAACATTTTCTAGGATACAATAGTACAATGATCTGAGCATCTGACTTGATAGCGTTTAGGGCACTGATGAGGATTGGATCTTAAAATGCTTAGACTTCATGAAAATAAAATTTTTGGACTTTTGGCTCTTGATGTTCAATTTCAAATTATAACTGTTCTGTTGGAAAGGATCACTAACTCTATAAATGATTGCTGGACTCTCTAGATTAGGTATAATTATACTGGAGCTCAGCACATCAACAGGTTGCAAGTTCTGGGGTTGAAACATTGACCAGAGGAGACTCCATCTCTGAAGCAAAGGCTGGGGTTGCAGAAGGAGACCCTGGAGATGCCTTAAGAGCACTAAAATCATGGAGTGATTTACCTGTGATCCCTTTTAGAAGCCCTGAAAACATGTGCAGGTTCTTCAAAGATAGGAGAGGAAATGGTGTTGCAGGAGCAAGACTTAGCCTGGGCAGCAGCAGGTGGAGTTCCTTTCCCTGAATGTTGACAGTCCTCATGGTGGGTGTCCATCCTCAGCTGCTTGTTGGACTACAGCCCAAGTCATGGGGTCATAGGGGATGAATCTCCCTCTGTAAGAGTCTGCCCAGTCTCCATCCTTCCCCTGAGAGAGGACCTTACAGCTAAGAGTGGGTGAGATTTGTATTTTCCTTCTCCTGAGGAGAGTTCTCTGGCAGAAGAGATTGTCCATCTGCTGTAGTGATCTGCTGGGGAGGTTTGGAGCCTCCATCCTTGGAAGTTTGTGAGAATAGGGTTGATGTGTGTCTGTCAGCAGTAATTCAGGTTAAGGTGATCTTGTCCAGGGAATGGGTCAGCAAGTTCTTGATGTCCCTCTGAGCTGTAGTTGTGTGATTTCCCAATCCCTGGTATCCTTCTTTACAAGGTAAATGGAGCTGGAAACTTAAGTCAGGCTGTTGTTTGTTGTTGTTGTTGGTCAGTGCAAGGGCTGAAAGAGGACAGGTTTATTTGAACAAATGCAGTTTACTGAGTTTCCCCCATCACCTGTACAAGCCAGATCCAGCATTTCCCAGGTGTATTTGCTGACTTCAGGCTTGTGCCTGCCTGTCTTGGGCTTATTTGAAAATGACAGCTACAAGAGCAGGGAAAAATCACTTCTAAAAAGCTTTCTTCATCACAAAATGCTTCCAGGGGATCCATCGATATATGCTGTGCTCTGCAGTTGACACATTTATATCTTTGGTAATTACTACATCCTTAGCCTTGCCACTCTTTCTAGGCTCTAGTACCATGTATGCCATGTGGGCTGGAGTGGTTTTGTACAGAACAGCACAGGGGTACAGATACAGAGCAGCCCTTCTGGGGGATTCCTCAGTGCTTCAGCAACATATAGAGACCTCCAGAGTCAGCAGCTGCATGGATGCTGCACTTGAGCCTTCATGATGTTCTCATCTCTCTGGTTATTAATTAGCATTATTCAGCTCTGGCCTCCAGCAGCCTGTGGGGGTGAGCTCCACCCTTTGAGGAGGTTTGGTGAAAGAAGTTGTTCTCCTGCTGGTTTAACCCCATTACCCCACAATGGCAGTGGAGGACAGCTGTTTGTCTGGGAATCAGCATCTGCAAAGAAGAAGCTCCACACTTGTGTGGAGGCATGGGTGGGAGAGGAGGCTGATGCCTTGGTTGAGAGTTGGATCTTGGCATTCAGTTCCTTTCCTGGCAAGAAGCTGGCTCTTGGTTGGGGTCCTTCCTGTCATCTCTCTGCTTCGATGTTACTTTCTTTGCCCACTCTGTTTCTTTGTCTCTTTCTTCTCTGTCCCTGGTAACACATTCTTGGAAATTGCCCATTTTTAGACCCACGGGACAGCAGGAAGTGCCTAAATCCTTCCTTGTGAGAAGTTTCCTTGCTTTAGCCAATTTATAGCACACATCATACCATTTTTTTAAGAGTCAATTTTAAGACAAACTAGTCCAATCCTTCCTGGCACCATGTAAGCCCTAACGACTTTTCAACATCTCAGCTCTTGTTAATGCATTTTTCAAACTACTACCCCAAGTGATTAGCCTGTATTGTGGATCAATCACTTGCCAAATTTTAATTAAGAAAGGAGGAGAAAAAATAAACTCCTTCCTGGTTCCAGCCCCGTTTCTTTGCTTTGTAACAGCCCTGGAGCAAACTTTTTGCAGCAGAGTTTTATAAACCCCTCAAAACTGGGGTTTATAATGGAAAAGCTGAGGTGGCCTTTACTCCAGCACACACAGCCATAACACATCAAGGCTTTTCCATGTAGCTATGATGAAAGGAGCAGAAGGACCTGGAAAAAAAAGAAAAAGAAATGGCCAACAGGTGGGACTTATTATTCCACAGCATTTTTATTTCAAGGGAAAAGTTTAGTAACCCCAGCTGGCAGGTGAGCAGTGGGGGAGCAAACGCTTTTTCATTGTGCCTGTGCCAGCATGTGTGTGTGTACAAGCTTATGTGCCTCTCCACAAGAGAGGAGAGCTTAATCACTGGTCCAGATAAATGTTATATACCTACACCGAAAAGTCAGATGTAAGGAACAAGGTTCTGAGCAAATTCAATCTAAAAAGTAAAAAATCAGGACTTAGTTCGGAATTTACCACACATGCTTACGTGTGCAGAGGAGGGCACTTTCATATAATATAAAAGAAAAATGCATCCCCAAGTGTCCAAAGTATTAGGAGACCCAGAGCCACGTGCCACGTGCAGCCTGCACCACATTCAGGCCAGGCTGCTGAAGGTTTCCAGGATGCCATTGTTCCCTTCAATGTACCCACACTTCAGAGCTCAAGGATGAGCTGTGCCTCCCATGTGCAGGTGAAGCAGTATCCCCCACTGCCCTAAATCAATCTGTGATCATGCAGCTTTTGCAGAAAATAGGTCAAGCTCCATGTAGTTGGGTTCTGCTTTGTGACAGGGTTGAAAACTTGTCCCTGGTTATGTATGTGCAGCTCTCAGCCTTAAGTGGGAGAGTGAATTCCCCTAAAGCCATCAGCATGTGGTGCAGAAAACAGACCTCTGGGACAGAGATGCCAAGGTCTGGCAAGATAAATCCAGCCATCCTCCCTTTCCCTGTAGTGTGAGGGAACTGCATACCTGACCTTGCTTTGCTATGGAAGAGAGCAAAGATGCAAGATGCACTTGATTTCACTTCTGCCACCCCTGTGGGCTGAGTGCAGAGGGCTGGTGCTTAGAGTGAGCACCTGCATCCCTTGGTTTGTTGCCTTGCTGCCTCTTGCCAGAAAGCCTGTCTCAGGAAGGAGAGCATGGACACAGACGTGGGCACACTTACTTCTGCTTTTCAGGGCACACAAGAAAACTTGAACAGGCAGCTGCCAGCTGCTGTGCCTCGGACAACGTGCTGTGAATTAATCCCTCAGCACCTCCCTGCCACTTCCTTTGGGACCCCCTTCAGCTACAAAGTTGATGCCAGGAGGGCAACTAGATGCAACAGGTGCCTCCAAGGAAAAGGGAAACACATGAAACTGAGCAGAGACTCAATTGAAACAGGATATTTCGTGGCATTTGCCTCCAGATTAGTGAGCCCCTTGGGAGTGCTGCTATGTCAGCACAGTGGCAGAAGGGGCAGATGTTCAGATTTCTCTCTCATGTTTTCACCACTGCAGCAAGTTTTTACTGGGACATGCAGAGCAGAGCTTGCAGTTTCTAGTTCTGGAGATCCAAAGGTGAGGCATTGAACATAAGCAAAGAGGCATTTTAAATAAACAGGCTCTGCGAAATTCCAGTGCACTCAAGTTTCCATTTCATCAGCATTTTAAGCCTTTCCTTTGAGTTACAGGTTGCACTTGCTCCTCCCAGAATCCAGCATGCCAAGTCCACTCTGTGAAGACCAGAGCATAGGGCTGCATGATGCATTGCACAGGATGGGATGTCCTGAAAGGCTGAAAATCTAAACAGACACAGTGGTTGTCCCAGATAACTGGAATGATGTGCCCACAGGCATCAGCACCAATGTTAGGCATGCTGTCCACACCACCAGTGGTCTGTCCTTCAGTGACAAACTGCCAGCCTGTCGCTGACCCCAAGAGTGTCACTCACCCTGAGGTGTGCCAGGCTGTTCTGGGTGTCTTTTACAGACACTTCATTCAACTCTAGCTCAACAGGACTTTGTGTGTGACTGGTTTCGATCAGGTGCAGGTGCCCATGGTCTTTACATGTGTTCTGTCAACAGCTGAGCCGCTGGCAGCAAGGGCTGTCAACTGGGAATGTCCAGGAGTGCAAAGCTCAGGGAATGGCAGATGTGCCAGGTCCATGACTGCAGGGAATAATGTGCAGTGGGAGCAGAGAGCGCCATCCCAGTTTCCCACGCTGCTGGTGCTGTAGTTGGGAGGCTGCCTCACAGCAGAGCCATCTTTCTGTCATTTTTCCCATCAGTTGTCTTTCACATCTGCCAATCTAATGGTGACCGGCTTAGGTTGACCCCGATTCTGAGGCTTATTAACACCCTCGTGCTGTCAGGCTCAGTGATAGATGGCACATCAGCCCTTGTTTTATTTCATGTAGTGTTCCTGTTGGCCACCCATTACCCCACCCCAGCTCACATCAGTTTGCTGTTTCCAGCTCACCTTGGCAGAAGAGACTCATCTCTGCAGAATCTGTGTGAGCTGGGGAGGATGGGACGGAGGGTTCCTTCATGCCAGCAGCTCTTAGGCTTTTGCAGGATGGACAAGGCAGTGTCCCATTGTGAAAGGGATGGTCCAAGCCCCCCATGAACCAGCTCAGTCATCCCTGCTAAAAGCTTCACTTGTGGCAGCTGGGTTGATTTTCTGCCTGTTCAGTGACCTGAACTCATTCAGCAGGGGCTGGTGGTGAGCAAGGGAAACAAAAAGGAGCAGATCTCCCTAGAAACCAGTGGTGACAATGGTGCCGAGTTGGGTGATGCAGCTTGGCTCTGGGTTTCAGCCCTCTGCAGAGCTCCTGCTTGTCCAGCTGCCTCATGCCAGGGACTGGAGAAGGACAAGGGGCTTGCAGGGCAGGCAAGGAAGGCATGGGGACTGCCCCTTCACCCATCCTGTGCTCACTGTTGGAGGCCATGGCCCTGCCTGGAGGACCTTACTGCTCCTGCAATCCCAGGCCAAAGGCAGGGATGTCCTTCACACTCTCACACTGTGCATCTCATCTGCTGCTTGCAGGGTGCCAAGAAGCTCTGTCCTCAGTGTAACACCATCACGTCTCCTGGAGACCTTCGGCGCATCTACTTATGAAGGACCCAGCAGGAGGGCAGGACCCAGCTACTCGGCTCAGCTCGTCACACCCAGGGGGAGAAGAACGACCACAACAAAAAAAAGACGTTTTAAAATTTAAAGAAAAAACAAACCAGAGACTCCAGACATGGACTCAAGGATTGAGGAGCAGTGGGGAGCCTCGGCTGCCAGGTCCCGCAGTTTGAGACCTCCTTCAGCATCTGCAGCGGGCAAAACCAAATCCTTTGTTGTGAAGCCCCCTTTTTTAAAACCAGTGTTCCCCATCACCCATTCCCTGGAGCTGGCTTGGCATTGTGGATGGCTCGTGAGCCCTCCTTTGGACTGTGTTGTTGACCACTCTGCCCCCAGGAGACTGGGGAAGGGACCCTTCACAGAAAGATGTTAAATAACCTGTAACTTGTGTTCCTTGATCAGTTTTTGTTTTTATTTGTTTTGGTTTGATTTTTTTTTTGTTTGGTTCTGTTTTGGTTTTTTGTGGTGTTCTAGTGATGACTAAAAGGTTTAAAGAAAAAAAAAAAACACACCCAGGCAGAAATGAAGCACATGTAATATAGATTATATATGTTTACAATGTTGTGTATAAATGGGATAGACTCAAACATTACATACTAATAAGTTTCCCTTTCTTTTCTTTGGGTTGTATTTTTTTTAAAGAAGAAAAAAAAATGAGCAGAGAACATTAAACCCATATTTTTCTTGGTTCAGCAAAGTTTTGGCATTAAAGTCATTAGTTTAAAAAAAGTATATATATACATATATATAATATAAATGGTTTAATGTTCTGTGGTGTATATTTCCTCATTCAGATATGAAGTTAACAGCTTTTAGTAATGGCTGTAGCATTGCCCATAACTTACAGAACTTATGGGGAGTAGAGGAGGTGGATTTTTGTCATTAGTTGTAGCTAATGGGGCTATTTATAATAGAATCGTTATCCCCGGAAAGACACAGCTTTTAACTCCTCACCGGGGGCCAGGCAGGACAGGGGGAATCTGGCTCAGCCCCCTTTATCTTTCCCTGCTGGGGAAGGAGCAAATGGTGAGGAGCTGGAAGGAGGGAGTCTGTCAGAGCCCTGTCCTCTCCCCTGGCTGGGAGTGCCTGCTCGAGGGTCCGGCTGATGCCTGTGCTCGTCCAGCCACAGCCCCTGCCCCTGCCCTGCCTGGCCTTGCTTTCCTCCTCTGGGCAGCATTTCCTGCTGAGGGTGCCTGGGCTGCTCAGGATGGTGCTGCTGGTGGCTTTGCCCACAGACACTCAGCCATTCCCTTGTGGGCCTCCCTGGCAGAGCCAGCCCTGCCCTGCTCTCTCATCCCCCAGCTCCCACTCTCCTGCAGCCTGCGTTTTTCCTAAGAGGTTTTGGCACCAGGGCAGAGAGCCAAGGCAGCCTTGTCTTGTCCCCACTGCCACTCCCAGGATCCAGCAGAGACACTCTCAGCTGGACCCAGAGGTCCCCTGCAGTCCCTCATGCTTGTCCCTGTCTCCCATATCCTCAGCCTTAACCAAAGCTGCCATCTGGCCTGGTTTTTTGTTCTTTCTTTTATTGTCAGGATCCAAGAATCAGATACTCACCCATTTCCCAAGGCCTTGGGACTTCCCCCAGCTCCACACTGTGTATCCCTGCCACAGCTTCCTGGGCTGTTGTGGGGTGCCAGCTCCCCACATCCAGAAGACAGGGAGTGGGAAAGTTCATCTGCCCCACTCCTTTCCAAGCAGATCCCACCTGGCAGCACAACACAGCCGGGCATTTCAAGACAGTCTGGAAAAAGCAGTGGATGAGGGGTTGGGAGTTGGGTCCCCAGTGTTTCCAGAGAGGGAAGGGCTGGGTAAGCAGGATGTGTGGGGAGTGTGACAGTCCGACTACTGCTTCCCTACCCTGAACTCTTTGCAGAGAACAGCTGCAGCCTTGGTACCTCCTGACTGATTTCAGAAGGATCCCACTGCACCCAAAAAAACCTCAAATGAAATTGAAGGAGCTGTTATTTCATAAACATCTCACCAAAAGGTAACAGTTCCTAATTGGGAGTTTCCCTTGTGTCCAAGCTCATATCTGTGTGTGGCTTCTGAGACCAGAGAGCTGCAGCCTCCTCTGCTCTGTGCCAGGAGAGCTCCCAGGAGCCAGAGGAAGCCGGGGCACCCCAGAGGGTCTTGCCTTCACAGGGGGACTGCAGGCAGGGGCTGTCACTGCGGGGTAACCCTGCAGCAGGCAGCACAAGGCAGGGGAAGGGCAGCCATGCACAGCTCAGGCTGGATTTGTAAAGGGAGAAAACCTTGCAGGGCACGTGGCTCAGCTGGGACTGTGCTGGTGTTAAAGTCTCAGAGATGGAGAGGCTGCAGCCAGGTGGGTTTGAAAGACAGCCAGGAAGGGCAAGAGGGTAGGAGGCCCCTACCCAGCCCTTCCTTGGAAATAGCCCAGCTCCCTCCCAGGGCCTCTCTGGCAGGTGTTGTGGACCAGCCGTGTGCTTTATGTACGTATGTGTAACACCATATGTAACTAGTCATTGGTTCTTTGCTTTGGGGTTTATTTTTGGTAATTTTTTTTTTGCTTAAATTGTAAAGCCATCCCCTGTTTTGAAGGGGGAAGCTGCAGGGGGAAGGCTGGGGAGAGAGGCATCCCAGTTTGTAACAGGCATCCGCCACTTCCCCTCTTCTGTAATGAGTTTAAATGATTTAAAAAAAGAAAAAGTGAAATATCAGAGTTACCTATCTTTGCCCAAAGAATCCCAGTTGCACAAAGAGATATTCCGGTGTGTCAATGATTGTGTGTCAGTGTATACTATACAAAGAGGTACTTGTCACTCCCGTTTGTAAACTACATTTGACATTAATTAAACAAGTATAAATCTTCTTGGGCGCTTTCTGCTTCTCTGTTTCCCTTTGCAGGCGAGAGGCAGCAGAGACACCACCACACACCGCAGCTCCTGGATGTGAGTAATGTCCCAGAGGGGAGTCCTGGTCCTGTTTGGGATGCAGGGACAGATGCAGGGGGATGCTGGGACGTGCGCCAGGCCCACCACGGGTGGGTTCCCCCAACTGGTCCCCCCCTAGAGCAGGAGGGCAGGGCGAAGGGCACCCCTCAGGGGACACCCCCATAATGAAGTCTCATCGGTTGCCTTGGTGGGGGCAGGAGACGCCCAGCCCCAACAGATCCATACATCGTGCATTAGGGGCCCCTGGTGCAGTGTAGGGTTACCCCAGCCCAGGGACGGGGAGGCAGAGGTCGGGTTCCCCACGGCACGCAGCTGGCGCCGACGCTTTTGGTTTACAAACATTCTGCAGATGGGTCACTGGGCTGCTCTCAAACCCCTCCTCATGGCTGTGTCCCCAGGGATGGGATGCTGGGGGTCCCCAGGCTGGTGGGAGGAGGCAGCAAGGATGTCAGGGACCTCTTTCTATCTGCTGTGGCAAGGATAGGGAGAAGGTGGGATCTGGTCACTTTTTTGGCTGGAGAGGAGCAGCGAAGCGTCTCAGCCCCTCTCCCATCCACCTCCAGCCCAAAGGTGGCCTGAGGCCAGGGCGAAGGGCAGAAACCCTCCCTCCCTCTCCACCTACCCCACAGCAGGCTGCTAATATTTTATTTAAAATATCTTTAGGAAGCGGAGGAGCGTGATGTATCGGATATATTGAGAAAATGCTAATGTGTAATAGCGTGTGTCAGGGGCCTCGTTCATCACCCCGCGCCGCCTTCTGGGGGATCCATATCTAATTAACAGTAATGAATGAGGGAGCCCACCTAATGACAGCCCGCCAGTTTGTTATGGAAATGAGGCAATCCCATTAGGCAAAACACTTAATTAAACAAACTGCTCGGAGTGTAGGCCAGTGCAAGATGGGCACAGGCCCTTTAGGGAA
Organism: Ammospiza nelsoni; assembly: GCF_027579445.1. Taxonomy (NCBI): domain Eukaryota; kingdom Metazoa; phylum Chordata; class Aves; order Passeriformes; family Passerellidae; genus Ammospiza; species Ammospiza nelsoni. The sequence continues at coordinate 26,630,652 of NC_080641.1, forward strand.
CAAGGGGGGCCCTGGTACCCAGCCCTCCACATGCCAGGCTGGGGGCACAAGGGCTGCTGCAGCCCCCAGAGCTGGGTGCCCACAGCCAACTCCAGCAGCAGGGGCTGGGGAGGCTGAGAGGGATCCACTTGGGGGTCCTAGTGGGGAGGGGGCAGCAGGGCAGTTCACATCTCCCTCTCCTCTCTCCTTCCATGGGCTCAGAGGCAGCAGAGGCCAAACAGAGATTTCCAATCAAACGTGTGTACTTGGCTCCTGCTCTATTGACACTGAAGCAAGAAGGGCTCAAGGTTAATTCCTTATCAATACCCTATTGTCAGCTCATCCATCATTCCACGGGGGCAGGGCTGGCCAAGCTCTCCCTGCCCCAGCCCCCATAGGTTTGGGAGGGTGACTGAAGGATGCCGTGCCCACATAGCCTGTCTCTGATGGTGCTGGGGTGCACTTGCAGCCATATGAGCATGCAGAAATGAGAGGAGGGGGTGATACTCAAAGGGAAGGGGATGGAGGGATGCTCATGCCCCAGGCTGGGTGAAGGAGCTGTGTGGGTGTGCTGGACAAGGGGGCATTAGGAGACAGATCAGGTGGTGGCTGTGGGCCCCCATTTGTCCTCTTTCCTAATTGCATCTTCAGCCCCCTGCCCTGTGTGCTGGGAGGTCCCACCAGCCTTTTCAGAAGAGCAGGACTAAGCTCAGCTCCTTTCCCAGGGACTGGGGACTACAGGGGAGCTCCAGAGTCCTGATACGTGAAGCTCCCAGAAGTTGGGCCATGGTCTGCTTGATCACAGATTGATCTAAAAAACAGATGGCCTTCCCTAGGTGATGGAGAGGGAAGTGCTATGACCTGGTGTGCTGAGGTGAGAAGGGCAGGAAGGCTATTCCTGCTGCTAGACTTTTGGTTTTAACAATCAGTTAAAGCTGAGGAATGGGATCTAGTTCAAATTCCAGAGGCAGGCAGCCCTAGGGAGAGACGCTGTTCGGTATTAACTCACAGTCTCTAGTTCTTGTCATTGGAGTTAGTTCTTGCTGGTCTTTTTCCTTGCCCCAAGACCTTTTGCAGGAGATGCTCTCAGGCACTCAGAAGCGCTGGGCTGAGCTGTGCTGTTGGGGTCTTTGCCAGGATGTGCTCAGCTGTCTCCTGGACTAGAAATGTCTCCATGCGGGAAAGAGGGGTCCTGCTGCCATCTCGTGGAGATGTTCCCGTCCGGCACGGGGCCTGCACAGCCGCCCTCTGCCAGCTCCTCCACGGGCAATGGAGACCAGCCTCCCTCCTGCACTTTTTGGGATGCAGCACAGGCTTGGATTGCTTGGTTCCAGTTCCATCCTGTCCACTCCCACTTTTCCATCAATGGCAGAGCTCCACACATATGCCTGCAGCATCCCAACATGCATGAAAATGGGACTCAGCCCACACACCTTTAAAACACCTTTATGAGGTGTGGGCCCAGGTCAGTCCCCACCCAGGAGCCTAATCTGAATTACCCACGCTGCAAGATGTTGCCCCAGCTCCAAACCTGAACCCTGGCTGGCTGGATCCTGCCCCTGCCTTGCCCAGTTTCCCACCACAGCCTCTCCCAGTGCCACAGGGAGCTCTGGCTGCACGGACACCCTCCCAGCCCTGTCAGGAGCAGCTGAGCGCCCTCCAGCCCAGCCACACGGGCCAGCCTGACCACTAAGTGCCTTTTTTTGTTTTTCAAAACCACCCTGTAACATCACCACTCCCTGAGGAGAGAGGGCAGCACAGGGGAGCAAGCCAGGAGTCAGTTGCCTCACAGGAAACACTCAAATAGATTTTGTTACTGAGGGAAAGTTAATTTTGCTTTACCACAACTGCGGTAGCCAGCTGTGAGCATCCTCCTCTCCCAGCACTGCTGGTGTTCCACTCACACTATTTCACAGTGTGCAGCACATGAGGGCTGGACTGCAGGAAAACAAGCTCTGGACCACATCCCACTGCCTACCCTCGAGGCAAGCCCAGGGATGCTGCATTTTTTCCTCCCAATGAACAGATCTGCAGTGCCCCTCCTCCCCATAGCTCATCTCAGAGATTTACCTGGATTTGCCAAGATACCACAACCTTTGGGCTTTCAGTGTTCAGGCTGAAGCTCTTTAGGAACACCGGCTGCGCCAAACCGTGACAGTTTAGCAAGGATTAAGGGTCTGAGGCTGGGTTTTTGTAAATCCAGTAGTGCTTGGATCAGTTCTCAGCCATGTGCCTTCGGGCTCCAAGTTATTAACCTTCTGTTTCAAATAAGCCCTATGAACAGGGAGGGCAGGAAGGTGGGGGCACATACTGTACAGGAAAGCAGAGGCCAGCATATCACACAGCGCTCACAGTCAGAATTAAAATTTGCTGGGACTCAGAAAACAAAACCCACTCAGAAGACTGGTGCTGTAAATCACTGGCTTGGCCAAGATCACCCTGCTCTCAGAGAGCTGTGTACACAAATCAGCTCCCAATTTCAAGTCACTTTTGCAGCAGTGGAAAGGCCTGTGAGCACATTCCTGTTGGCAAAGCTCAGGACACCTCTGACTGACTGCAGAGCTGCAGCAGGCAGCACCCGCTCCCTGCCTGCTCCTTGGAAAGTGGGGAAGCAGGGCTGAGCTGGGGAAGTGGCAACACCGTGCTGGGGAGGTGAAAGTGAGGAAGGTGCAGCTGACAAGTGAGGCTTTTCCCAGAGCAAGCCTCACCATCCTGTCAGGCAGGGCAGAGGGTGTAGCTCCAGCTCCTGCCAGCCATGTTCTGTAACAGCCCAAGCCCTTAAACAGGAGAAGTTCAACACCCACAGTAATAAACAGGAGCAGCAGATTCCCAGGAACAATTGTATTAATTCAGAGGCATATATTATGGAGTGTTTAACCGATCTGTAAATACTAAACCTGTAGAAACCAGCATGAGGGCAAGTGCTGGTTAAATAACTTTTATCCCCTCTGTTCCCCAGGAGTGTTCACAGTGCCACAAACAGGCTGGATGCTGAGCCCCAGCCCAGATCTCTGAAAAGGCAGATGAACACATCACAGCTCAGGAGTTACAGCACTGACAGCACAAGCCAGGGCCTGCTTTAAAAAGCTGGGAGATCTCTGATGGCCCTTCTGGAGATAGGGGACCATGCCTGGATTTTACCGGTACAAACCCTAAACATGAGAATTCCTGCATGAAAAGGGCAAGGCTGAAGACTCTTACCACAGAGTAGCCCTCACACCCCACTGTCACAGTGGGAACTGGAACTGGGATCACACCTACAGAAGACTGGGTCCCCAGCAACAAGCTCCTGTGCCTGGAGACAGTTTTCACTTTTAAAAAATAAAAGACAAACCAGGTCATCAGGCCCTTTTCAGTTAATTCTCACTTATCCCACATACAGCCCAACCCTCCCTCAGGGGGTTATTCTCTGACAAATGAGCATTGTCACAACAGTCTGCTACAAACCAGCTGTGTGGTCACCACTGCCACTCACCCTGTGCCTTCACTTCTGTGAGGTGTTACAGTTCTTGTGCTAAACTTCCAAATTATTTTAGTGCTTCCCAAGGACTTCCCCCTCTACATTTCCAATCCAGAACAGCAGGAGTTTTGTGATTGTGGATGACAGCACCCCAAGGGTGGGCAGGAGCAGCACAGCCACCTCCTGGCAGAACCTTTGCAAAACTCCTCCTGCTGTTTAGGTGCCTGCCTCCCTAGGGCATTTCCTTGTTCAAGCAGGCCCATGTCACAGCCCTCCAGAGCTTCCTCCTGGCAATTTAAAGTTGGCTAAACTTGTTCACCATGTTATTAATTAGCTTATTACACTGTGACATAGCATAAACATATCAGCAGGCTCTTCAGGGTCTTTATCCCCACTTCTCCCCCAAATAAACAATAAAACCTAAACCAGACATTAAGTACAGTGCAATGAGCTACTTTTTCACTAGGTGGAAGGAATTAATTTCTTGTACACGTTGCATGGACTGCAAAGACTGATCATCTGAAGAGAGCATTATGGACAAAACCATCATATTTCATGGTCATTTGTAGGCTGGAGGTGATTTAAGAAATACCCAGTATAAAGCATAGCTCCAAGGGACAGTTCCATCTTCTTCTGCAGTTCCACCTCTCTGTTTCTGGGGTCTGGCACAGCTGTAATCCAAAAATTTTCCCTGAATATCCAGATGCAAAATATAGGCTGCTTAAAGACATACAATTAACAAATAAGTAGCTCTCCAAGAAAGCAAAACTACTCAGTAGAACACACAAAAGACTGGAAGAAAGAAAAACAAAACATAAGACATATTCAAAAATGTTAGCTTAAACCTTGAAGAACACAAATGCTATCAGAAACATTTGAGCTCCCACCAAGGATCAGAGAGCTTTGACTGTTTTATCTCAGCTGTTTAATGGAACCAGATGACAGTCTGGTCATACTGCCCTACACACATCTTCTCCTGGTCCTACACTTGGTTTCAGGGCCTGATCTCCAGCAAGGAGAGTACAAGAACTGAGATGCAGTTAGAAGAGCAGAAAGTCCTGCAGACTTTGCTCTGTTTGCTCATTGCAGGATAAAAGAAATGGCAGAGAGAGAAAAAAAAAACCAACAAAACAACAAAGACATGGAAGAGTTGTATTGTAAAATTAATACAAGCAACAGAACATGCACCTTGGACATCAGGGACAAGGAGACAACACGGAGAGCAGAACACGGAGAACAAGAAGAGACAGGAAGAAACAAATAATACTCAGTGTGAGATTCTGGTCTGTGACACCTTGGTAGAGCACATCAACATGAACCATGACAGGATTTCACCTTCAGGACTCTAAACTAATCCATATCTCCTTTCTGCTCTAACGTGGCTGGTCCAAAGGCCAGGTTGGAGGCTTTCAGACTTGTAGACGGTAGGGGAAAAAAAAACAACAAACCAAACCAAACAAGGAGCCTCTACTTTCCTCATTTCAAAGACACAAAAGCAAAGGAGGTGACATTTCCCATGGGAGCTGAGCAAGGAGAGGCAAACACTGCAGGTGACGAGAGCACTAGGGAGGCGAGCCCCCGGCACAGTCAGCCAGGAAGGCGGTGCAGAGGCTGCGGTAGTAGGCGGGGTACACCCGCATGTGGCTGACGTGCGGCGAGTCTGAGAAGTCCACGGCTTTCACAGGAACCCCGAGTTGCTCCCGGGCACTGGCCATGAGCTCAATGTCGCTGGCCTTGATGATGAGGTCGGCCTGGGAGTAGAGGTAGAGCTCGGGCCAGCGCGAGGGCGCCTTCAGCAGGGCGTCGTAGTGGCTCTCGTGGAGGAAGCGCGTCAGGGGGTACAGCAGGACCCGCAGCACGACGGCCGTGGTGGCAAAAGTGAACAGCAGGAGATACCTGAGCAGCACGTTCATGGAGGCCAGGACAGTTGCCAGGGCACGAAGGGCTCCTCGCAAGTTTCTTCTGCCAGGGGCGCTGTCGAAAATGGTGCCGGCCACCCTGAGGCTCTGGAAGGGTGTGTGGGTGTGGAGCGCCTCGAGGATGTAACGGTACAGCATGACACCTCCATTGCTGAAAACGTGGAAAAGAACCGGTCTGCTCTCAACTCTGTGGTCAAAGAGCAGCTCCAGGAGTTGTCTGGCTGGGGTCTGCAGGGATCTGAGGCCAAAGGTCTCGGAGAAGAATACCATCCTCCATGGAGCTGTGTAGCGGATGACTGTGCAGCCCTAAGAACAGAAAGAGACCCCACATACATTTAGGCTGTGCTGCAAATTACAGAGAGTAGGCAAGCAGCTGTACAGAGAACATGAAAATTTGGGACAGATTTCCAACAGAAACCACAGGGCCAGAAGAAAGTCTTTAGTGTCAGCAGCAAGGCACTGACATGAATATAGATTACATTAATCATCATAGCACACAGTATTATGAAAAGGCCTCTGCAGTGGCCTGGCTTTGCTCATGTCTGAGATCCTTTCAAATCTTGTGCTAACTGGTACAACCCCCAGGGACACTGCCACCCATTTTTATGAGTGTTAATCCTCACCCCGGAGAAGAAAACCATCTCCCTGATTCACAGACCTTCAGCATCAGCTGTTTTGGTAAGACGAGCCTGCTCTGGTACACATCCAGCTCATCACACTGAAGCAAATAGAAGAAGAAAAAGGAACTCCTCCTCTCCTTGGGTACACTTGTTTGCAGCTGTCTCTAAGACTCAACACCAACATGATTTTTGTAGACCTTCCTGAAACACTCCAGCTGTGCAAAGAGCAAGCTCTGGCTCACGGACTCAGAACTCCTGAGCAACTGCCTTACATTTAGGTATAGATTTGGGAACAGGATCTTGGAAGAGTTTCAAAATAGAGCAGATGGAACTACATTTATAAATGCTTTAGACCTTTTCCATCACCTGAGCTCACTGACACATCACATCACATTACACACTGACAAAGACAAAGCAAAGTCACCAAAACATCCCCCCCAGAGCTCCCTAAACAGTGAACAAGTTAGAAGAGGACACCAAGTTCTCAAATCAAAGCCTTCTCTACCATCTTGCCATGGCTACAGCCACTTCCTCTTAGTGAGCTAAGAAAACCCATCCTCTCCTTTCCCATTTCTACGATCTTTCCGAGGGAAAAGTGTTTTCCAAGAAGTTGTCATGCTGCCCTGTAACGTGCTCCTCATCCGCTCAGCAGCATCTTAAAGCCACTTAACAACTAATTCTTCACTAGATCAAGCCAATTAATGACTCCTGCACTGGATTACACATTAACAATAGACTTGTTAATGTATTAATGTACAAACTTTACCACCTATAGTTGGAACAAATTTGGATATATACAATATTCCCTGCTGGCCAAGAAAAAAAATTCTAATGTTTCACTGGGTCCCCATGCTACAAGCTGGCATCATTCCAGTAAAATACAGTATTAGAAAGGAAAATATCATAACCTAGGGAACTGGCAGTAGGACAGATCTCTCTAATTCAAACACAAGGAATTCCTAGTGAGCAGCTATGACTATCACAGGATGCCTGTTTCATAGACAGGATAAAATTAATTTGGCTTACAACATTTAGATGAATCATTTTCACAGGAAGGAAGAGCCAAAGACATGACAGATGCCAATGTGTTCTGTCAGTTCCCACCCCAGCCTCACCACGTCTGTGCTGTGGCCTAACAGCAAGCAGCAAACACAGAATCTTTCCCTGCATGTTTACCTGTTTGGAAAACTAACACAGTTCACGTCATTCCTGAATAATCCCACAACTTTAAAAGCCTTAAAATACTTCAGTGAGTCACACAGCAGCTGAAAGTTTCTCCAGGGAAGTATTTCTGCCTTGGCTGCACACACAAAGGTGACATCAGCAGCTGTTAGATAACACTGCCCGGGCTGTGAGAGACAAGGAGCTTTCAATGACAGCAGAACTCTCACTCACTCCCCACGAGCCAGACAAGAGGGGGCTTCAGAGAGACTTTACCTAAGATTTACCTACACACAAAAATAAGGCCGTTTCACAGTATGGCAGTGCCATGGAGACACAGACAGGGCACTCACCTTCTGGCTGTAGACTGCGCTGTATTTGGCCAGGTATTTGTCCTGGCAGCCGGCCCAGCCCAGGAGGATGACCACGGGCTGGCCCTCGGCAGGCCCTCTGTCTGCGCTGCCTTCTGCAACAGACCACAAGCGTTACAGCAGCTGCCCTCCAGCTGCCCGAGCACAGCTCACAGCAGCTCGCCTGGTTACTACAGTTTAAAGGCAATAGTGAAGCAAGCATGAGCCTGGCTGCTCGCTCAGTTCCGAGCATTGCCTCACGCCGGTTTCACTCCGTGGGCGAACTGCACAGCCCAGCCTCAGCCCCTGCAGCTCCCACCGCTCTGCAGTGCCGCAAAGCCAGCACCGAGCTGCTCCCTGCGGGGGCGACACCGCTCCTCCCGCCTCCCGGAGAGACAGCGGCGGCTGCTGCCGCTGCCATGGGGAACAGGGAAGGGTCCTGTCCTGCGCTCCAGGCACTGCCAGACACCTGCCGGAGCACCAATGCCCCACGTCTCCTCCTCCCACACCCAAGCGCGCTCGCCTCTCCTCCGCCCGCCCCGTGCCCGCTGTCACGGTGGCCCCGGTCCCGCTCGCCCCCGCACCGCGGGCCTGTCCCGGCTGCAGCTCCACCACGGCGTCCCTCAGCCCGCGGGTGCCCATGGCCGCGCACCGGCCGCCGCTTCCGCCCCCCCGGAAGCCCCGCCTACCTGCCTCCCCGCAGCCAATGGGAAGGGAAAGCACCCACCCCACCTCATCATTCGCCCCGCCCCCTACCCGCCTCCCACTTCCTTAGCAACGCGCCCTTAGCATCGACTCAGAGCCCCGCCTGCTGGTCACCCATTGGGCAGGGGGAGAAAGTCTGGCAACGATTGGTTCAGCCGCTTGTCAGTCATTCTGCGGGGTAACCGCCCCCTCGGGGCTGAGGCGGGCGGGGGCCGCAGGGCCGGGCTGAGGGGAACTGGAGAGGGGATTGCAGGGAGGGGGGCCGCAGGGCCGGGCTGAGGGCAATAGTAGGGCCGGCAGCGGGGATGTCAGCCGAGGGGGGCTGAGGGGAATTGTAGGGCCTGGAGCGGGCATGGCAGCCAGCGGGGCCGAGGGATATGGCGGGCATGAGGGTGAGAGGGGTTGTTGGCCCTGCTCTGGGTGTTTGGGTCAGGAGGGGCTGTGGGATGGTGTCCTGGGGCAGGGAATGCTGAGGTTGCAATGGATCAGATGTGGATGGACGCAGGGGGCAGTGCAGGGCCCGGCTGGGATGAGGCAGGGCTGGATTTGGGGCCGTGGGGCCACAGGCAGGACATGCGGGTCAGAGAGGGCCCGGCAGGACTGAGGGACTGGGGGTGTTGGGGTACCCTGAGGAAGGTGCACTGTGCATGGAGGACTTGAGGTGTGCCAGGAAAGAAGGAAACCTGCCAGGAAAAAAAGCTCTAAGTTCTGCCTGAGGCCAGGCACAACCTTGATGTTGTAAGATGCAAAGGTAACACCAAATCACTGCCACTCTGTCCTTCCATGAGTCCAAGGCCATCATTCCCTGGCACCTCACACTCGCTGTGAGGCTGAAGCAGCACCAGTGTGCCTTTTGATCTCAATCTGATGATTAAGCAGGACTCTGAATGTAAAGAACTGCTGAATTGCCAGAGACAGTTCCTAAATCACTGTTTTTTTTCTTGGCAGGAATAAAGCCCTGCCCTGACCCAGCCTTGTTTTGATTATTAGGTCCAGTGGACTGGGTGGCCACCCAGCACTGTTGACAGCAGAGCTTGAAGCCAACAACCAGAAGTTACATGTTGATGCTAGCACTGACAAATGATTCAGGCAAGTCATTTAACTTCCCTGTGTCTGCACGTTCCCATGTGTAAAATGTTCATAATAAAAACATTAATGTACATTTTCAGGGTACTTTGCAATGTTGGCTTAAATACTCCTATGTCAGCAAATGCTGTTATTACAGCAGCCAGAGACAGACAGCACTGTATCCTCTGAAGCCATGTCATCATTGTTTCAAAGTTATTTCTTTTTTTTCCCCCATTGATTCATAGGCAAGCCCTTTGTTTCACTAAAATCCTCATATCCAGAGGCTGGTGCTAGTATTTCTGAGTAGTGTGAGGGGGTTACTGCAGTATTACACCACCAGCATCTTAAACATAAATACAGAAACCTTAATTTACAATCAATTTTGGGATGTTTCAGACTGTAAAGTTCTTTTAACTAGATCTCTGTTGAGGACAGAGGAGCACTTTATGGGACTGTAAATTTCATGCAAACAGTCTCTGTGAAATACAGATTCTCCCTACACACGAGCTGTTCTCTCAATATCAATCATATGCCTTGCAAGTAATGTTTCACAAATATTCTGTAAATCACAGGAAAATGCTTGCAATAATGTGAAATATGACTTTCACTTGACTGTTTCAGCAGAGGCCCCTAACAGGCCATTCTCCTGTCAGCACTAACATTTGTTATGGCTAATAACATTTTCAATCACAACTATTTTGGGAAAATGGATTTATTTTAAACCTGCTTCCCTGCAAAGGAGGTCTTGAAAATGCCCTGCCAAGGACACAGATGCCTTACAGAACACAGACCGTTAATTCCCAAATGAAATTCCATCTCATCCTAATTCTCAAGCACTGTTTCTCAGACAGCTTTTTGGAGACTTTACTTGTTTGTTTTTAGGCACTGAGATACATGTTCACATCTCAGTGGTTGTTTTCAGCCTGGTTCAGGTAAGAGGAGTATAAAGTTACTTTTGAGCAGGTATCTTGGGGATACTTTGGAACTGATTTGAAATTTTTATGCAGATAGTAGGAGAAAGGGTTTAAGAACTTTGTAAATGGGAAATTGGTAATCTTGATGATTTGTATTACATTGAAAGAAACTTCTTATTCTGAAACACAAATGTTTATGTTATTTTAACTCTTTTTCTCCATAAACCACACTTAAATAAAACCTAAAATGGCGCTTTTGTTAGGTAGGAAGCCCAAGAAGTGCATTAGACAAGGTGTGAATTCCTTTCTTATCCTTAGGCATGTTGATACATCTTGGTGGAGGACAAGGCACCTGTGTTAATGGCACTGTTTGTGACCTTATCCCTCAGATCCTGGTGTTTAACTGTGAGGCTCCTTGAGCCTGGTCAGTGTCCTCCAGCCAGAATCATGCACAGTTGTGGGACTGCCACACAAATGGAAGCTCAGTCTCTGGTATTCCATCTCCCTTACTAAGTGCACCTTCACATTTCTCAAGCTGCACTAGGGGATATCATACTGAGCCAAAAGTGTGCCAAAGAAACTTGGAAAAATGTAGATTTCTTTATTTAACACCTGTGTGAAGAAATAGAAGGAATTGCAGACAAGGGATGTTTCTGGAACTTCTGTCTTCTTGCTTACAGCTCTTATCATTTTAGCTTTTTAGATTGTTTAAAAACATGCCAGGAAAATTAAACAGGGGAAAAAGGGAGCAAGTGTCTGTCATGCTGAAGGGTGCCAGAGCACTTTCCCGGTGCCAAGGCCAGGCACATGTTCCTGGGGTGGATGTCCACATGGCTGTCGCTCCAGCAGGTGAGTGAGGGCTGTGCTGCTGTGCTAACAGGCATTTATAGCCCCCTTGACCCTGTCACTCCCCATAAATCCATACCTATTTCTGCTCTCATTTCACTCTATTTATTCCCTGGCAGGTCAGATATGAGACACAGTGTTCATATCATGAGGCTAGTGAGAAACAGGGCTGGGGTAATGGGTAACATCAAAATTACTTTATTAGCAGAGCAGAGAAAAGAACTGTGGTGAAACCACCTGCCCAGGAAAATAATCTCAAGTCTGTCACAGATTCATTGTGCAGCTTCAGACATACCAGGAACTCTCCTTTTGCTAGTTTTCCTATCTATGAAATGAGTATAAGATAAATGAGATTAAATAGTTACTAATTGCTTTCGTATTATTTGACAGAGATTTAAAATGTGATTCTAGTGATAATTCATTTGTACAGTCTTTCTTCACAGACCTTTTTACACTTCTTTCTCATTTTTCTCTCGGCAGAAGAGATCATGGGATCTGTCAAAGAGCAGGAAGCCATTAGCCATCATGGTTTTCCTGCAGGAACGGGATAGTGCCCACAAAGTTGCTCAAACAACTGGTGCATCCTCAACAGCTTCATTAAAACAAGGCAGGACCAGAGCTGGAGCTGGAGTTCCCAGAGAGCCAGATTGTTTCTGGCTCACCTAACAGTGTGGCTCAGGATGCTGCATCTGTTTCCTTGGACAGCAGGAGGTGGTGTGGTAGTGAGATAGAGAGGATGGGCAAGGTCTCTACTGAAAAGTTGTTTAAAGAATAAGCTTTTGTACAGAGACATCCACATCCAGCCACATTCTGCAGGCTTGAAAAACATCCTGGTTATCAAAAGATGGAACTGAAGGGAAAGCCATGTAACCCATCTCTCAGGAACCCAGAATCAGTGTTTTTCTCACATTTGGGTGAGTGTGCTGCCTCTGCCTGCCTGCAAGAGGATGGTCCATGCTCTTGTGCAGAGACAGTATCCAGTTCAGACCTCTACCCACTGCAGTGAGATGGGAGGTGATGGCTGCCAGGACATGGCATGCTGGCAGAGGAAGATGGGCTCCAAGGCAAGTGACATTTCTGGCTGACATTTCTGGCCTTGTTCCCCTTATTCTTGCAGCCTTGAAGCCACAGATACCTTACTGAATTTCTGGAGATCAGAGGTGTCTTGATTCCTCTGGAAATACTGAGGCTGAACCGCCTGAAAGAAGAGGACAAAAGAGGGTTTATAAAGCTGCTGTTGCTCACTGGAGACACAGGCAGGGAGTATGAGGAGCTCATTTGTGAAAGCTGGATGTTCTCCCTGACCTCTGGCCCCTGGGGCTGCTTGCTGCACTGAGCCATTCCCTTCCCTCTGCCTGCTGATGGCATCTCTTTCTCAGCACACGGGTGCAAGCCCAGACCAAGTTCTTAAACGCCTCCAGCACAGCAGAAGGTCAAAAAGATGCACAGGTTCTGCTGGACTCTTTGGGCCACAGCAACCCCAAGTACCAGAGCCAAGATTCGCATGGCCTCGAAGCTGTGCTGTTGTGTACCTCCCCCCAAGCCCAGCACGGGGCTCAGGCAGGTGAGGAGTGGGCCTTGCTGGGGGCAACGGGCAGTGTTACCACCTGTGTCCATCCCTGCTCAGGCAGGAGCTGTGCCTGTCTCCTTGGCATTCTGGCTGCACTGGGTAGCCCTACTGCCTGGAAGAGAAGTCTGGAGAACTGTGAAGACTGTCCCTGTCACTACGCCCTTCCCCCCAGGATAGGATGGGAGATGTGCCCGGTCTGTTCATGGAGCCCGTGCTGGGTGTGCTCTGCTCAGTACACCCGGAGGTCCAGTACAAAGGTAAGATCTGCCTACCCACCCTGGGCGTTGTGGGGTAGCCTGGCAAGCGTGCCGGGGGCGAAGGGCGGGCACAGGAAGTCCCCGTCGAGTGTCCCCGGGGCCCCGATCCGGCCTAGCTGCGACCGACACGGGGCTGGGCGGGGCGGGGCGGGGCGCCTTATTACTATTCGGGATAATTTGCATACCCAGGGTGCACCGCGCGGGGGTGCCGCACACACGGTGCCGTTCGGGCCGCCGCTCCCCGGTACCGCTGCTCCGGTGCCAGGCTGAGCTCTTGAGCGCTGCCGGGAGAATGGGACGAGGCAGCAGAGGGTCGAATATTGGGGCAGTCGGTGTCGCTGTATCTGTGGAGGGACAGCCGGGACTGGGTACCTGCCGAGGGCCCTACCACGGTCATACTCTGGTTTCTCTTCAGATCGTATAAATCTTTCGCCTTTTACTAAAGATTTCCGTGGAGAGGAACAGGCACGAGTGTCGAAAAATTTTTTGAGGCTCCATTTCGGTGGAGCTACCCCTATTCTGGTTAACGATAGAGCTAACTACAATTCTTTATAAAGCTGCTGCGTTCCGGGCCTGACGTGCAATCTGCTCTGATCCCGCTCTCGGCAGCACGGACCCTGCGTTCACGGCTCCATCCACACCGCCGCTACCCCCGCCCGGTTGGCCGCCTCACTGCCCGTGTCGGGTCAGAAGATGGCCGTGACGGAGCGGGGATTGGGAACCCCTCCTCCTGGCCCGGGCGGTGCAGCGGAGCAGCTGCGTGCCCGCGGTTCGGACTCCGGGAGAAGTGAGAGCCGGGGACTTGCCCGGCAGTCCCGGGCACTCCTGCCCTCTCAGAAGAACAGGGGTAGTGTTGGCGCCCGCTTGGAGCTCAGCACCTTGCGTGGGACCCCTACCGCAAGCCCCCCTCTCTGTCTAGCTCTGATCCGTGGCGGCGGCGTATGGTGGCCTTTCCCAGAGCCGACTTTTTGAGTCTGCGCGGCTTCTCCTTGCCGTGGCGACGATGCGACCAGACCCGAGCGCCGCGGGGTCCTTATCCGCTCCCGACTCGCTTTGTCCCCAGCTGCCCCTCTTCGCTCCCCCCCGCCCCGGCAGCAGGGCAGGAAGCACCGGGCTTGGTGTGATCAGCATCCCCGGGCTGCAGGGCGGGCGGCACCGGGCCGGCCCCGCCGAGCGCCGCCGCTCCGGGTTCGGGCCAGCCGGGCTGTGGTACCGGCCGGGGGCTGGTGCCGAGCCGGGTGAGGCGCCGGAGGGAGAGGGAAGCAGGGAAAGGAACTGAGTGAAGGTCGCCGTGTCTTGTGGGGCAGCAGCGGGGAGTGGGCATATATGCAGGGTGCAGCATGGCTGTTCTCCAGTTTCCCTTCAGATCGTAGAAATCTTTCCCCTTTTACTAAAGATTTCAGTGGAGAGAAACGCGTACGAATCTTACGAATTTTTTTGTGGCTCCATTACGGCGGAGCTAACCATTTACGGTTAAAGAAAGAGCAAATGCTGAGCGTTCGTTGGGGTGGGTTGTTGGTAATTAATTGCGGCAATGGGGAATATAAGCCAACCCTAGCGGTTCGAACCGTGGGGATAATGAATGTGCTGCGGCGCCGATGTCAGCAACACCAACCCGCCCCTCCGCGCCGCCGGCACCTCCCGCTCCTTCCGGCCGCGCCGTTCCGGGGCTGATTTGCATGCCCAGCGTGCCCAGGGTGCTCCGCGGCCCCGCCGCTGTCCGGGATTGCGGCCGCTGTCCCCCCCCCCCCGGGCTCTGGGGGCTGCCCGGCGTGTGCGGCCCTCGGGACCAGGCTGGGCGGGGCTGCGGGGCCGGGACCCCCGGGCGGGCTGGCCTCGCCCTCAACTATGGGGGGTGCAGCAGACGGGGGCAATGTCGGAGATGGGTGTACGGGCATACTCTGGTTTCTCTTCAGATCGTATAAATCTTTCGCCTTTTACTAAAGATTTCCGTGGAGAGGAGCAAGTACGAGTGTCGAGTAATTTTTTGAGGCTCCATTTCGGTGGAGCTACATTTATTACGGTTAAAAATAGAATTGATAATGCCGTTATTGAATTATGACCGCCTATATTAGCCAGCGGACGCTGCTGATGTTCTGGGCCCGTCACCCCCGGGCTGGCAGAGGGGGCGCAGGATACTGTCCCCCGCGGCGAGGGGTGCAGCAGCAGGGGCTGCCTGGGTCCAGGCTGGGGTTGCCTGCAGCACTGATGCCACCCTGCAGGTCTCCAGAGAACTGCTGAGGGCTGCTGCTGAGGATGGTGAACAGGTCCAGCTCAGCAGTGCAGGCCACAGTAGCCCAGACTGCCTGAGCTGCAGCCTGTACATTGATCATTATATGTAGCCACAGTGTTTCCTGAAAAATTACATCCATCCTCCTTTCATGCTAGCAGAGTAACTCCACCTCTAACATCTTAGACGTGTTTCAAAGCATCATTCTCTCCTTCCTAATGGTCCACATACACACACAGCCACACTTTGGCTGAGAGAGTATGTTTAACAGGCAGCTGCCACAAAAGTCATTGGGTGGGACACTGGAGCAGAATCCACAGGACCATAAAAAGAATCTTAGAGAAATGGCATCCCAAGAACTGGGATATGTTCCTCGCAGGAAAGATTCACCCATTCACCTCTGGCACTCCTCCCTGCTGAGTGTTCCAGCTCTGTCAAGTCTGCAGCCCTAAGCTGGTTGGAAATGGGTGTTTGGGAATGAGACAGAGTAGCTGCCTGCATGTAGAAGTGCTCATACCCTCCCTACACCTGCCACTGGAACTGGCTTGAAATTTTATTTATAGGGAGATGTGAAATCTGACTAGCCTTTTGTACTGTCACCCTTGATGGCTGGGCCTGGAAGCAACATCTGTCCTACACAGGGCTGAAGGGTGCTGCATTGCTCACAGCCACTGTATTCCCCACAGAGCTGGGAGCCACAGCTAGCAGTGAAACACCCTTTTATAACATCAGCCACCCACTGGAAAACCTAGTGCCTACCATTGACTGCATAGTCCTCCATGAAATTCAGCTATTTGCACTAAAATTGCTTTATTCAGTGTGAATTTCCTGCAGTGTCCACAAGATAGTGCTGTTAGAACACCTTTTCTGCAAAAGCAAATGGCAGAAAATGCTTAGCAGGCAGGGAGGCAAACCTGAGGAGTTTTCCAGTGACATCCTCGCAGAAGTAAGGGTGGTGATGTTTGAGTCCTGGGGTTTTTTGGTGACACAAGAAGCTTGCCAGACTTTAATATACACCAGGAAGTTCCCACTGATCATTAAGCAGTTGGTTCTCAGCAAGCCCCAGTTTTAAATGATTGTCAAGCCATGCACAGCTGAACATCTCTTGTTTATTTTGGGACTCTGGTGTCTGTTGGTGCTACTAGGGCAGGACAGGAACACAGCATTTTCCATTGGGCTTGCACCAAGAGGCACAGACTCAGGCCCTTGGGTGGCTCTTCCCCAATCCAGGGTAGGAGCTGCTGGCCTGCAGATCAGGTCTCTAACTCCAAAGGCAGGTACAGGGAAAATAAGCAGTATTAGGGCCACAGAGGGAAGGAAGTGGGCAATCCCTTGTTCCTTGCACAGGGTAAGGCTGGGTAATCCAAGAGTACTAACATCTGAAGTGGAACAGGATTGTCTTGCTTTTGTCCAGACTTAGTAGGGATAACAGCCCTTCTACTCTGGTTGTGCCATCTTAGTATGATGCAGGCAGAGTCACCTTTCACAGTTCAGAAACCCTCAGAGTGCTCAGCCCCACTCTGCTCCCAGAACCTAAACTATTGAGCACAAAACACCCAAGCAGTGGAGAAGGATCATACCTGGGTTGAAGTATCCCTTCTTTAAGTGCCTGTGACTAATGTTTGCTCACATCCTTCAAAGATCCATAACTCTTCTGCTATCTTTTCCAGGCCAGCCCTGAAACACTGCTCACAATTGATCCAGTCCAGGATGAATAACTGGTCTCCAATATAGCTGGCATCTCCAGACACACAGCAAGGATGCAGTCCACAGATGGCAGGTGCAGAGCTGGGGGTGGCCTTGTCACTTAAATGACAGCCTTGACTTTCAGAGGGAGAAGGTAGCTCCACGAAAAGAGGGAGTAATGGTAGAAGGGTTCCTTTGTGATCTGATGTTTGCACAGCTGCATCCTGTGTGGCTGAACCTAGAGCTCACACAACTGTTTTGTGCTTTTGAAGATAAATGCTGAACTGAGCTGAATAAGTAGAAGAGCAGGCACTAGCACATGCCCTACAACTGTTCC
Organism: Ammospiza nelsoni; assembly: GCF_027579445.1. Taxonomy (NCBI): domain Eukaryota; kingdom Metazoa; phylum Chordata; class Aves; order Passeriformes; family Passerellidae; genus Ammospiza; species Ammospiza nelsoni. Next base: position 26,647,754 of record NC_080641.1, read on the forward strand.
TCTCCTAACCTGCTCTTTCCCAGAGGAAGGGTCTGCAGGGAAGTCTGGACCCAGGCTGCACACAAGGGCTATGGCAGCAGACAGCTACACCTAAGCCACCTTCCCCCCTGTTAGGGGGTCCCAGCAGCATCTCAAAATTAAGAGACAAAATGTATTTTGAGTGATTTTTATGTAAACATTACAAGTATAAAGACTTTGAAAAGAAACTTCATCCAAGAAATCAGCCTCCCTACCAACAGCCAGTCTTTAGGAGCTGTTAAACTTTACCATAATTAGCAAGAAATATTTTTTATAGGACAGATAAGATAGTGAAATCCAAGAACATTTATTTATTCAACTTCTTAAAATACTGGTTTTTACAATCATATAGTCCATTTTCTTTCCTTCTAGAAAAGCAAAACTTGTAACAGTTTTGCAATGTTTCAAGCACATCTGGAAAAGGTAATGTACTATACATGTGTAGTTCTCTTAGGGGAGACCACTGTCACCAGCAAAGGGCTAGCTATCTCTGCAGGCAGAGACTGCAGACTCTCAGGCCCCCTACCCAAGCCTTGCAGCGGGTGCATTTTAGCACTTTGCTGAGTACCCTGATACAGGCCATGAAGAAAAAGGCTGCTGTGTTCACTGCCTTTGGGCATGTGACCTGCAGACACCCTGCCACATTTAAAACAGGAGTGATACAAACCACTGACAAACATGCAAGACAAGACAAGTGCATGAAAGATTGCTTGTGAACCAGGTTTTGCTGTAATGATTAAGGCCTCTTCCAGCTAATCTGCTTGCTGGCTTGCTCCTCCAGTTGCATGGCAGTCCCCAGGGCATCCAGTGTTTCTGTAAAAAAAGGGAAGAGTAACAGGGTGACTGATCAGGAAGCTGAACTCTCCAGAACAGCTGTCAGTCTCAGCAGACCTCAGCTATGCAGGGCTGGGTGCTCAAACCCCCACAGCTATGCTGGTGTTACTTTCAGGTCTTTGGAAAAGCATTAGTGAGAGTGCTAGTCAGATACAGGCTCTAACATACCTCTGACACTAAGGAAATTTCTTGAGCTGTCCTCTATGAAGTAATTAGCTCTGCTCACAAAGGTCTCAAGATCATAATCTGGTTTCTCTGTGATTTCCAAGAGGCAGTCAAGTTCAGTAGTCATTTTCTGTATTTACAAGCATAACAGTGATGAGAAATGGACTTTCTAGAAATTCAATTAGTTTCTTCAAATCTGGCAGTCTAATCAACATAGCTGAACTTCTACAGACCAGGAGCCATCAGTGCTCATTAGCAACAAGTAGAGGATGCTATTTGGAGGGGAAAGGGAATTGGCAAAAGCACTGAAATGCCCAGTTTAACCAGCTAGGCCAGAAAATACAGGAAAAAGTTGGCAATGAGGAAGAAGTACCACCAGTAGTACAGCATCTTGCCTTGGTACCTCCCCAGCAGCACTTGGCCCATACAAAGCAAGCTGCTATCAACATACAGAAGGTGGCCTGGGTTGGGTGTGCTGCTCCCCCATACCTGTCTCAGTTCTCTGAGCTGTTCTACAACCTTCTCCTCCCGTTCACTGATTTGAGTCATAACCTCTCGATAGCTGAACATGTGTGGAGAGAACTCTTCCTCCTCATCCTTGCAGAACTGTAAGAAACAGCCCAGGTAAGAACAGCAGGTTGTTCCCAGCTTTGAGTTCTGGTTAGCCCACTGCCCACACATACATTGAGTTGAAGACCTGAGCCTTCAGTACTGGTCTCAGCCTCCTCAGTCTCCATCTGACTCTGGGTTTCACTGCCTCCATCATGAGGGCTGAGCTCTTTCACTCTGCAACAAGATGATTTGTCACTCAAATCTATCTTTCATCAGTTTCTTGGCTACAGCATCACAAAGCAGCTGCTGCAATCAATCAATCAGCACTCAGCAAGAATCAATCAGTTGCACTTTAAGAGTCACACAGTTACCATCCCCAGAACAGGCTTATATGGGCAGAAACTCCTGAATACCGTGGGAAGGAAAGCCAGGAGATGTTTGTGTTAAGGAAACTTTTCTGTCTAGCATCCATGAGCCACTCTGGCAGTTACACAGGCATCAGTTGAGCTGGGACCAAAATCCCTTCACGGCAGGTGGTACATACCCCTTGTATGTGTGTGACTATGCTACAGCAAATATACTATGAAGGTTACAGTCTTAGATTCTTAAGTATGTTAAGTATTTGTAAGTAAGTTAGGCCTGTGAGTGTTGTGCTTATAGTAAATTCAATAGAATCTTATATTAAATTATTTAAATTAGGCTATGGATTAAGTGCAGTTAAAATCTTTAGGCCTAAACCGTTGGTCAAGTCCCAGGGCTATGTTTGACAAGGGGGTCACATGAACCTTGTAACTCAAGGGGAGGGTGTCCTTCAGTTCTTTTCATCTTTACTCTTTTTCTAACCTTACCCCTTTTTCCATTCCCCAGGCTTCCAGGTAGATAATTTTAAGTTGATTTTAATTTTAGATTGATTTTAGTCAATTTTCTCCTCTGTGTGCTTTAACCACCTAATCAGTAGTAGAGTGAACCTTGCCAACAAACTGTGTCTTTCATTTAATTTTGAAACTGCTTTTGCTGCTGCCTTTGCCAGTGATTCTTTGAGTGAACTAAAACACTCATTCATGACACACATTCTTAGCACACCCTTACAGATGGGTCACAAAGTACTACAAACAGTAAAAGGCATAGAGATAACCATTCAGGACAGGGTAAACTCCCTACAAGAACCAGGGCAGTCTGAAGTCTAGCATGAGAGGAGATTCCTTTGAGGAAGAGACATTACTCATGGTTTTACATCATCTCTATTATGTCTCACATACAACACCCAGGCTGGTTTCATATGACAGCTCTAAGGTAACTTTGCTCTTAACAACCATCCTCCAGGTTGCCAACACAAACAATTCAAGAGAACTTGAGGTTCCAAAGGTCAGAGTAAAAGCAGCTAAACCACCTTTTACAATAAGATTATAATCCCCAGGTCAGAAAGGCCATTACCTGTCAGCATATCTCAGTGTGTTTAAGGTGTATTCACACGAACTCATGCCTGGAGAAATCATTGCTATCTGTAAACACAAAAGAAACCTTAGTGACTCCTACCTGACTTTTGCTCATTAATGGTCCTACACATCTCCCAACACAGCTGGGACATTTGAGGACAAAGAGCTGGAGTTGAGACAGCCAAGTCCATTTTTCTTTATGGATTCTGTAGGACATGCCAGCACCCCTGTATCCCACTTCCACTGTCTTTGTGTGCACCTGATGTACTTCACCATCCACAGAAAGCAAAGCCCTTTGAGACCACACCAAGCTCTCTTGCAGATTCACTGTATTAAAAAGACTTCCACAGCCCTGCTTCTACAAGAGTGGGCACAACTCACAAATTTATTATCTCGCTCACCATGGGCAAGTTTCCATGAGGAAAATATTTGGGTTTTTTGTTTGTTTAACAAGATCTAAAGCTTTCTGATTAAAAAAAACTCTTGCTGTAGAGGAACATGCAGCTATTTGGGTTGAATTAGAAGCCAAGCATTGTGCTTGACATGTGCACACTCACCATGCAGGTCCTTGAGTTTGCTCCTATGAAAGAGTCCCTTAGCACCTGTGTCAGCTTGCTCTCCCGAAAAGGGGTGTGGGACTTGTTCTGCCCTAAAGCTCGGATGCACTCCTACAAAAAGACAGTATTGTGAATGCAGTGTTGCACCTCTCTTCAAACAGCTCTGCAAGCTATCAACCACCAATTGCTGGTAAACCCAACAGGCTGAAGAATGGTCACATGTATTGCTCCAAGTTCTTCATAATCTTTAAAATATACTCCAGGTATCTGACTGTCACAGGACAGTAGGTATAGCCATCATATGTCACAAACCCCCTCACACTAATAAAGGTCATGGAATGAAGCTTGAAATAGCTGTACCAGTGTCTGGCCTGACAAGACTGCACTACTTTCCTGGAAACCTTCTAAATGGAAGTATACTCTATTTTTAGATTGCTCACATCCTAAACTAAGACTTTTTTGGTTTTTTCCTCATACTGGAATGAAACAGAACAGATAACCCCAGAGTTAGAATCCACATGTGGATTATCACTCTGGTCCAGGAGCTGCAGCTCACCTTCAAAGCCAGCAAGCTCTTATTGATTTCAGCACCTTCCATCCGTGTCTGCCGATCAGCATTAGATGTGTCTGCACCCCTTTCATTTCCTGCCAGATCCACCAAGGAAAATTTGCCAATCATTTGTCCTCTTCGGCGCAGGATGATTTGGAAGCAGGCATGTGACCGGGAAGAGCTGGCATTTGCAAAAGTCTGCCCAGATGTCCTTCAGCAGAGATGAAAACAAGCCTTAGAAATGTGTAACAAAACAACAGGTCCTGACAGCACTAGATAAGACCTGTAGCCATTCAATTAACCTTCTAGGGTTTTCCCACACATTAATACTTTAAGTTTGTGTGAACTATAGAATTGTTTCTGATATAAGAGCACAGAACTACTCGTGAAAAACACCAACCTGCACTCTGGTTATAGAAATTTAAGGCTATTTAGCTGCCTGGCTCAACTCAGCCAGCCTACATTGGAATGCCTTTCTGAGTGCTAAAGCCTCACATGCACTTGAGCTGGAAGTCACAGCTTCAGCACACCACATGTCATTTTCCTAATGCATCTACCATTATACAGTAAGCTCAGCCAAGCTCCCCACTAAACAGCATTAGCTGTGCTAGCACATTACAATCATGGTAAATCCCTTTCTCCAGCCAAGCTGGCTTGGCACTTCACCTCTGCTGTGCAGCTGCACCTGCCCCATTACTGCAAGGCACAGAGTGACATCTTTTAATTTAAATCTCCCTGTGACCTTCTTTATCATTTATTCCCTGAGAATGCTGGCAGGTTCACTGTTCCACCGTCATTCCTGCTACTGGGGAAAAAGGAGGGAATAGCCTGAAATATAACAACAGTTCATGACTAAATTGCTAGCCAAAAAAGGCTGCACAGAATGCTGAATAAACTTTTAGGATGTGCATATTTGCCCATACAGTGCAGTACAGAAGCCAAGAAGCTCTCATTTGTGTACAAATATTTCCACAGCAGTGGCAACTTAACTGAAGCAGATAAGACTTGGAAATACAGATTTTAGCTCCCAATTAAAGATACTAGTATGATGGCAGAGCTGCCCCCACCATAGCCTTTCCTGCCAGGATGATGTGCCAAGCCTACAGCTGTCCCTTGGCACCTGCTTTCAAGGATTCTTTAGACAGGATTCCTGAACAACATGCAGTATTTTTGTTGCCATTGGAATAGCTTATCTGGCCTGCAGTTAAGCCAAACCATTTTTGCAATTATGGTTCATACCAGCTGCTGTTCCTTGATCTTACAAGCCCACAGGGAGCTACTTGTATTTCTGTGGACTAGCTGATACTAGAAAGCACCAAGGCAGCCATCTCCTCATGTGAATGGTTTCTCTTATTGGAGTTCCATGAGGGTACATGAACAAGGGGCTCCGACACTTCCTATGGGAGGTAGGCTGAACCCAGCCCTTCCACTCCCTTGTTGTGTAACCACTCCCTGGTATTCATGCAGAGACTGCTCAGTGCCTTTACTGGGAACAACCTTCTGTTTACATGTCAAAGCACCAGCTACAAGCATCATATAGGCTTTTCTAAACATGGAGATGCAACAGGACATGACTCCTCTTTTATAGATTTTAAGTCACCACACCTGCAAGCACTGCCCATCGAGATCATTTTGATGACATCCTCAGCACAGCTAACTGGGTTTTCTTGGAGACCAACAACCTGGACCTGTTGCTTGCCATCCTCCAGGACTCGAAGTTTGGCCTTCTTATTCAAGAGGTCAAACACCTATATTTGGGCAAAAAGATTGAGGCAAATCTGAACAAGGACTCCTTGTAAGTATTTTTCCCTGTCTTTGTATAAAGTTATATAGAAACAGCATCTTTAACATACACTTCAAATTCAAACCAAAACACACCCAATATAAACATAATACATAGAACTATAGAAGGTATGAAGTCTGACTCAGCTACTTATTAAATAGTCAACCGAAGAAATCGGGTCAAGATTTAAAAATAAAAACAGATCTTACTTTTCCATTGTATATTTCAAAGAAAGTCACATAGACTTCCAGATTCTGATTCCTGTACCTGGGCTGGTTTAGGAGGAGGAAGACATCTTGTGCTAGTGAGGAAAGACAAGTTTAGTTAATTGGCTTAAAACACATTCTAGTTGCTACTTGATCTACTGTCAAACACTGCACAGCTATAAGGCAGTGTCTAGCACTGAGTGACAGTCATCCAAACAAATGCTAACAATCAGTGCTGTGCTACCATCTGGAGAACAGATTGAGCAGCATCCTTACCCAGGGACTGAAAACAGGGAAATACAGGAGTTTCAACTGCTAATGCCACCCACAGATAACAATCCTTACTGCTCTGAGGGAACACTGGGATCCTCTATTGTTTTGGACAGGTCTGAAAAAGTCACATGTTTGTGTTTCAAGTACATCTTGCAGACAGTTTAGAAAACATGCCTCCCTGAACATCTGCACTGCTGAAGTTTGGAGACAATATACCAGCTTAGTTGACCCTGTGGCTGGATCCAGTGCAGCTTTTCACAATTAGGCTCCAGATTTTGAAGCTGAGCTGAAAATCAAAGACTCCTTCAGGGCCAGTCATAACTATTTTTCAGAGATCAGCCAACCAATTCCTGGTTCAGCTGCTTTGCTGCTAAGTTCACATTTGGTCTTTCTAAAGGGAAGGTAAAGGTCAGGTTTTGTGGTACTTTCTAGACATTATCAAGGAGGGGCTTCTAAGCGTCTGTTTTCTGAAATAATTTTGGACATGCTAGGTTTGTTTTTTTTTTTTTTGTTTTTTTTTTTTTTTTTGCATTTAAGGCTTATGGAAAGAAACACAATACATACATCCTTTTGCCTAACAAGTTTTACATCACAAATTTATAGAGTTGTGTTGTACTCAGATATGTCTGAGACAAAAGCAAACCAGAAGAATCAAAATTAAATGGTTCTGCCCAGCAAATGCCTAATTAGTAAACTTATCAGAAACAAGTAGCTTCTGGTGAGTTCAGTATGGATGTAGACACTTACAGGCTAGAGGAAAATATTTTGGAAATGAATGAAAATTGGAAATGAAAATGAAAATTGCATTGGAAATGAATGAAAAAATAATCATACCTCCTGCAAACACCAGTTCTTATTACTGAAAACACAAATACTTTATGTATCTTCTACTGTGCATTTTTAAAATAACCATGAAAAGCAGATCTTACCTAGTTAAGAAAAATAAGCATTAATCTGATTTTTGTACGTATAGAAGAATCAACTCACAGGCAAAAGCATATATGCCCTTTGCGGCATTCTGGCTTCTCCCAGAGAAGTCTCCACCCATAGTCTGTGAAGAAAACAGGCCAGGGGTCAGGCATGGCACCAACAAGTCAGCCTACCTGATCTTCATGCCAAAAACAGACCAGGAAGTTACCATAGATAAGCCCCAATGCCAGCAAGATTACTGGAATGCAGTGCCAAATTAGTTTGCAGCTTTCCTATCAGTTCAAAAAGAAGATCTGGCCTACACAAAGCAGTGCACCTGTAAGGCCCTGGGGTGCAGAGTCAAAGCAGTTGTTCCTCCAAGGAAACTACTGTGACAGTGCAACCAAACAGCCTCTAGTCAGAAGAGAAAGCTTCATTTGTTAGGATCTAGGTCAAAACATTTTTACAACTACTTGCAAAAGTTAACATGAAAATACAAATTTAGGGCAGACAATACCTTTAACTCCTTTGACCCAAGTATCTTTAATTACAAAAAATTTTTCAGTTAGTGCTATCCTAGTGACTTGCTCTACCACTGTTATTTAAAACACAGCTCAATTCCATGACACAGTCTCAATCTAGCAGAGTTTAATGTGCAACACTCCAGTCTCTGTTGTCCCTGCACTAGTTTTGCCCTAGGACTGGGAAGAGAAAGTAACTTAACCTGTGATTTTAGTGCATCACAGCTGTATTCCTATAATGAGGCTCAGGTAAGCAGGTTTCTCTGCCCTTTCCAGTGCAATGAAGGCAGCCTGTGTTCAAACTTGTATAAAGCTCCACCTTTTTGTCTGGATTACTGGAAAAGATCTACAGCTCACTACATGGCACTAAAGATAGGAGGTCCTAACCTAAAACTTGCCTCTATCACTGAACAACAGCAATGACTGTCTGATTACTCAAAGCAGCGCATTAGCCCTTTGCAGATCACTGTAGTTTGAGGTAAATGCTTCTTGCAGAGCAGGACAGCACATTTGACTCCACCATCATGCTGTGAGGATTCTTCTCCATAGTTCCCAGAAGAAGAAAGTTAAAGACAACACAGCTGTTGAAAGTTTAGAGCAAGCGTTCTCTTTTGAGACAAAAGAATTTTCACAACTCCTAAAGCTGCAATGTTAGAGTGGAAGGGTGGTTAGAAAGCAAATACATTAACTCACCCACTTCACAAACAAAACCAGATCACTTAAATATTTATGTGCATCATGAAGCTTATTTTTATATAATTGCTGAATTCTTTGGAATGCCTCCAAGCTCAAAACACAGGAGAGACTGGCCTATGTCTCAGATGTAGGCTAATAGCCCCTCTATACAGGCAGGAGTTAAACAGCAACAGGCATTTGAGGCAAGGAATAGCCAACTGACCTATCAATACATCCTAAATCTTTTAAAGTCAGCTTTTCTTTTTTTCTAAAGAGAAAAAAAATCTTTTTATATTCCTTATTTTTTTTTCTAAAAAGAGTTTTTCTAAATCTTTTGAAAAGTCAGTACAATTTTCCACACAGTCTCAAAGGAAACCTACTAGTACATAAAGCTACAGAAAAAGAGTTAACATCTTACAAAGTATTAGCTTTAAGACAATAAAACCAAAATCCAAAATTCTTACACAATCCTACTCATGCTCAAGCATCAGGAAGGTTTGAAATACTTTATCAAAGCTAGAAAATTGGAGACCTTGGAGAAAAACTTACATGCGTCTTGCCACTGCCTGTCTGGCCATATGCAAAGCATGTCGCCTTCCCACCCTCAAAGATGGTCTCTACAAGAGGTCTAGCAGTGAATCTGAATATTCAAAAGAAAAAAAATAGTTACAGCAAATATTTCATACACTGCTTCATCAGCATCAGTTTTCACAAGAAACAAAACAAAAAATAAGCAATTCCTTAGGCAATCAGTAAGGCTATGCTAAAAATAAGCCTTAGACTTTTCAGTCCTTCAGCTTCCTCTAAAAAGGATTCTAATACTTATTTCAAGTAAGTTTCTTAAGCTTAGATGCCATCTGGCCATAGCTCCATCCTTTTATCTGAAAGTCATTTCCAGCAAGCATTACCTGTACACCATTTCATTCGAAGCAGTTTCATCAAATGAAAAGTCAAATCTAAATGTTTGGGTTTCAAGGTATTTTGTTAGGTCCACTTTCTGCTTTGGCTCATGCACCATCAGGACACACTTGCTCGGAACAGTAACCACATCACATTCCTTTTTTAGAAGTTCTGTTGACAGAAAAGACCCTCAGTTTTAACAAAAACACTTTGAACAAAGTCAGACTGTTCAAGACAGAGCTGTTTGGTCAGTACACTCACCTTGCTTATTGAGAGGGCGCTTTCTCACACAGACACAAATCCTGTGCTCTTCTATCTAAAAGAAAAGTAAGAAAATAGTAAGTATTTCCCAATTACACTTGCTCTATTACAGAGAGATCCAGTGCTCCCTCACATCCATTTTTCTTTATGCTGACCAGAGTTGCTTCTGAGCTGACCCACTCATGCAGGGATGTCAGTCTTAAAGTGCATTCAGTGCAAAAGTAACACTACAAATATTTTACCTTTATGCAGCATTCTCCAACATGTAAGATAGAAATGCTTTCCAGCAAAATTTATGATATCAAAACTGCAGCTATGGTCAAGTAATTATTCAGGCAAATTAAGACTTTCATTTACCCCAGAGGTTTTTGGTAACCTGGAGTTCTTTATTGATGCAGCAAGTTATTTGTGCAGCACAGCTACACATCAGATGAGATGGGAAGTGCATATGCCATTGGGTGAGACAGAAAGGAAAGGTAACAAGCTCCTCTCCTGTCACACAAAGCAATAGGTACACAGGGTTTTTTAATGGCTGAGGGTACTGACCAAGCCAGGGTTCTCTAGTTTTCAACCTCTACTTTTGCTCCTCCACTTTTTGACATATTTAAAAATAGATTAGCATGTTCTGTAATAGGTCAACAGACCATTTTAAATTGTACCTATTCCTACAATGATGGCTGTGCAACTGATGGTCACGTATCATTTGCATGATAATTGTTGAACCATAGACTCTTCACTAGTGACAAAGTAAAACAAGACAGCTTAGCCCTAAATAGGGAAGGCAAGTGACCTTACAGATAACCCCAACTTCCTCAATATGCTCAGAGGATTTCCAAGGTGCAGCGATGCACCATTGCTTGATGCCAACATTTTCAGTACAAAATAGAGAAGTCTGTCCCCAGGCTGCAGTTAGTAGCCTCAGTATTTACTTACTGGATCACTTATAGATATTGGCTGGCAGTTTAAAGTTGCTCTGAATGACTGGATCATACGTGCAAACTCCCAGTTTGGATAGCTGCTGTCAAACTCCTGCATGGAAAACCATGGATGTGAATGCAATTGATCTGTTACAGCAAAAAAAGGCCACAGAGACTATTAAACAAGCAGGTGTATGCAATTCAAAGCATTTTACAACATTCATAACTTCCTAAAATCAGAATCAATCCATCCTTATGTAAAGCTTTCTAAGAACAAAGCCTGTCCAAAATATGTTTTGGTTTAAACTCCTGTAGTCCAGGATCCTATAGAATTTCCCCTTACAGGTGCATTGTAGAGTACTCCACCTGTGCTCGTTTTATCCTGATTTCACTATTTTGAGCTCTCTTTTCTTCTCTCTTGGTTCTCATTTTCTCCATCTCTTTCACAATGTTAGATCTTCTTCGAACTAGATAAAATGAAAACAGTTCCTTGGGTTAAAATTTCATACTAGGTTTTAAGCATAAAACAAATATTTCAACTTTTCCAGGTTGCTGACAGACTAGCTCATGCAGGAAACAATCATCTTCAGAAGGATGGCCATTAATTCTGCAGCACTTCCTTCCCAAATCAGATCTAAATATCACAGAAACTACCTCGGAAGTCACACAAGCAAAGGCAGCATTTCTGAGGCAATACCACTATAACAGAATTGCACATCTGTAATAAAAAGTGATCAAGATATTCTGTCTTGCTGCCAAAGTCACCTTTTCAAAGCTTTAGTCTGAGTACACAAAGTAGCAATCACAGTGATTCACTGCTGACTGATGAGTCAGTCTTTACCCACTGCTCCCAAGTACCTGGGCTCACTGAACAGTTTGTTCTAGCAGCAGACAGATGATTCTCTGGATTTCCATTTCCATTTTCCAGGGAAGCTTCTGGAACACAACTCAACCCAGTAGGCCTGGTTCGGCCAGCTGCAGAAAGAAGCAAAGAAGCCAAAGACCAAAACCAATTGTTAGATTGCAGAGATCAATAATAATTTTGTAATTTGTAAAGCCTCATAGACCACAGGCATTTCTCAACTCCTGCAGCAGGAGAGTGAACTATCTAAAACCTGTGGTAAATGTGCAAGTAAACTTTTAAATCCTTTGCCAAAAAACATTTCACACAATGCTGCAACTCAAGGCCAAACCAACTAGACAAGAATTTACTATCAAGCCTCTTATTTCAGTGTTTTTGTATAACTTAACATGCAAGGCATGCCTTCAGCTATTTTTAGGGTAGCCTAATAAAATAAATAACTACAACTTTGTAATTCAAGGAGGCTCAAGTTCTTGCGTTACTCAGCCAGTATAGGTAAAACTACTACCAATATGGTTACAGTGTGTGTTGTCAGCAGTGTTTAGGCACTTCTCTTCCCACTCTAGCACCATGAATATCTTTTTATGTCATTAAGCAGATAGCACATCCACCCAATTTGCCCAACCACAGCTCTCTGGCTAAGAAAGTACATCATTATGTACTGAGGGAGCTGGGGTTGTTCAGCCTGGAGAAAAGGAGACTAAGGGGTGACCTCATCACTCTCTACAACTTCCTGAAGGGTGGCTGTAGTGAGCTGGGGGTCGGCCTCTTTCTCCGGGCGACAACGGATAGAACAAGAGGACACAGTCTCAAGTTGCGTCAAGCGAGATGTAAGTTAGAAGTAAGAAGGAAATACTTCACAGAAAGAGTGGTCAGAAACTGGAATCATTTACCCAGTGAGGTGGTAGAGGCATCATCCCTTGAAGAATTTAAAAAAAGACTGGATGTGGCACTTGCTGCCATGATCTAGCTGAACAGTTAGAACATCGGCTGGACTAGATGATCTTATAGGTCTCTTCCAGTCTTGAAAATTCTGTGATTCTGTGATTCTGTGATTATGCACAACATTGTTTCCAAACTCCTTTGGAAAACACTTCAGGCAGGAGCCCTAGATATTTGCATAGGGGCAAACCTCTAGGTCTCATTTTATCTATGAAAAAGTTCAGGTTGCTCTCCCACTGAGATTTGCAGTTTGAATAATTAAATGCACTCAAAAGTGAATATTGTTTCACATTAAGAATTCACTGAACTGTGTCTCCACTTACCAGCCAAATATTTTCTGGTTTGCATGGAAGTGGAGGGATCTACTGCCATTTCATCTTCCTGGAAGCCACACTGGGGTTCTGTGAGAGCAGACATCCTGGAACGGCCACGCACAGCTTTGGAAACAGGAATCCAGGGACACTCAGACACTTGCAATTAATCAGTTGTTCACAAAGTACAGAGCAGTGGAGAAGAAGGTGTGGTTAAAAGGATCTTTCTCATTAGCAAAGTGCACAAAGCAATGTGTGTGGGTGAAAACTGGTCAATAAACCCACCACTACAGAAAAGCAAACAGTTCATTTCAGATTTGCAATTCCAGGGAATTTCTTTCAGATCCCACTAAGGATTCACATAAGGATATGGCAGTTCCAGCACCCTAACAATACCTAGGAAGGAGGAAGTTTTAAGTCAGAAAACCACTAAATGCTCTGAGGCTTCACACTTGCAGGGCTGCATGAATTAACTCTTTGATAGTGACATGGGCACAGCAGCCTGGCAACTGGCCACGGGCAGCACTGTGCCCACCCACACACAGGCTGTGTGGTGCACAGTAGGCTGAGAGCTCCATGGCACTACATTCAGCTAAAAAACACTGTATAACTACAACAGCAAATCTTTGAAAAAGGTCCCTTTGTAGGTAGTCTCCATTTTCACATGCCAAGGTATTTCTTTCACTGAGATCAAGTCCTTTACAAACCTTCCTAGGACAAGGATTGGAATGTTTACCTCAGTAGTTTAATAAAAAAAGCAAATCTGATATGAAAAAGAAAGTGTGATATGCAAGGTAGAACTCCCTTCACCTCTTGTGACCAGCAATTATTAGAATTTACCCAGAATGAATCACTTATTTCAAAGGATACCAGATCTGTTGGAGACCAAGGGTTCTTTTCAACTCTGAAACAAATTTCTTAAAACCATACACAAAATTCACTGTTCCCATTAACTCTTTACCTTGAATCTTCTGCTCATTTGCAGAGACATTAAATGTGACTTCTGCAATTTTAGAAACAAAAAGCATCATTTTCATTATACTCAGAAAGGGCATTTTATTCCATTCTCTCTTGTCCCACATGCCCAGGCTTGATCTCATCTCACACTCAACAGCACTGTTTCTATAAATGCTGGTGCTCCTGGACAGGCAGATTAACTGGAGGATTCACTCCATCTAAATGAGTTTGATTCAAGTGATTCTTGTATGTGAGGATATTCAGCATCCTCAAAAATTCCTATTGATTCATGGGACTGGGGCAATATCATTCCTTAATTAACTCTGAAAGCACTGCTTCTGCTTCTCTCCTTTCCTGGATAAGAGGGAGACTGACACCTGCTGATCTTCCTTAATTTGTTTAGTCTAAGAACATGAGAGAAGCTGATGCTAGCTTTCTAAATGGTGCAGTGCAGAGTTTGCAACAGGACAGACACTCTGACATTCCTGGGCCTTAGCTAGTTTTAACAACAGAAATTATTTGATGAATACTGTAAACACTGCTGCTCTAAGCTCTGAGCAGTGACAAGACCATGCCACTAGGACAGGCAAGAGATATTTCAGTTATGCAATTAGATTCTATACCTCAGGAGAGCTGTGACCTCTGCAAGGACATGTTTCCATCAACCAGTGACTGGATTAACACACATTGTGTTTTCCAGCTGGCTATCCAGTTCTATTAACAGACCTATATATAGGCAGTTATGACTTAACATCATTTTGCTTGTCAGTTCACAAAATTTTTGGAGTTCTCTGAGTTTGAGAAAGATCAGGATCTGTACTGTACTCCAGTACAGAACAGCTTCTTACACATTAGGATTCTTTGATAACTCCTGCCTCTCTGATGGCAGTAAATTTGTGCTGTTGTCTTCTGGGACCAGCTTCTCTGTCTCACATTGCATGCAACAGAAGAGGCCAAACATACCCAGATGTTTTGTTTACAGCTCAATTGAATGGAGAAGCACAAGTTTTGACTAACTATGCACTTTAAGACAATCATTAAATCAGCAATCATTCAACCTCAGCATCATACAGTGTATTACAAATAGACCTGTAATGCTGCCATTTGCAATTTAAAAAGCCTAAAGAGTCAGCTGATAAAGCTAAGAGAAGGTAGAAAATAGGCATTTTCTAACTCCTGACACCTCAGGAAGAACAATTTCTTAGCAATGCCACAGTGACATCTCTATCTACCCTTCTGGCTTTGCCCAACACATTGTACTGACATACAATCAGGGAGCTGGGCACACCAGCTGGCACTTTGACTGCCTGCTCTGAAAAGTCTCCAAGCATAAAGCTCTACTTATTGTCCAGGGAGGCTGCTTAGTGAGGAGACATACATTTGTCACCACTATTTCTTCCTTATCCTTTCAACTCTCATTCTGACACTTTTAATCTTAATAATTGGCATTTAGCTTCTGTTGTTTGTGGCATTTTCAAAGCTCCATGCAGAGCTTTCAAACTCACTGCAACAGCAACTGCCTAGTAACATTTAAAGCAGGGAATAACTGCAGGAATACTGCAGAAGAGAAGAACACATCAACAAAGCCCATAGGAGCAGGGCTCCAACTCTCCAACCTGTTAGGAGAGTTCCTGCCCTCAGGAGTCCAAAACATTGGTATGAAACATTTGTTAGCACTGCCTAAAAGATGTACTGAAGTACAATATTATGGCTCCAGTGAAAGATCCACAAGGGCATAGCAGAGGTAAAAAAAAAAAAGGACATTTTCTCACCTTCTCGAGGAGCAGGAATTTTTGAGAGGGTTGTTCTACGCTTCTGTTTCTGAAAAACAAGGAATGCTGTAAGCAATTGGAATAAACAGCAAATGCCTAGCATTGCTCTTCAGAGCAACATCAATATAACAAGAATTTCTGACCAAAGCCTAACTATGAGACAGAAAAGCAAGTCAGAGATCTCAAATTTTAAGACTGAGAGTATTATACAGAACAAGACCAATGCATTAGTACCTTAGAAAAAGCAAAACTACTTTAAAGCACTTACCTGTGAAGTTACGTTGTCTTGCACGGGAACATTCTCTTTCACATCAGCAGGAGGTAGTTCTAATAATTCAGGATTTATTGCAATGACATCACTAATATCAACCTGCAAGAGCAAAGGCAGGATTTCACATGGTAGAATACTGCTGCTTCCACTTAGGGACTGGTATTTTTTCTAATCTGGACTTTCAGTGAAGGCAAACAAACTTGACCCACTGCCTGCCAAACGTTACATTAAAATTGCTTGGAAGAGCAAAACAGTAGTTCCTATTCCATTTGAACAATCTGGTACATCTAAATACACCAGACAAAATGTGCTAGTTAAGCCATTTACCCTCATCTGCCAAACACCACACAGCTCTGCAGGTGCCATAGAGCACTTCTGAAGAGAAGGGCAAAGCCCATTTGGCATCCCCTGCTCTAATCTGCCACTGCTAATCTTAGTAAATCTCAGCAGCTCTGTAACTTCTGTGCTAGGAGAGCATTAAGTGTTTACTGTGTGATTGTGCTTACCGAAATAAACGTCAAAGAGCTGCTTAGACTCTGGGAAATGAAGGATTCAGCATTTAATCCATAACTTAATTCAGCTGTATCTTCACTTGCTACTGCAAACAATTGCACCTGGGACCAACTATTCCTGACTGACCCTCATGTGAAATCAATTCTGCCTTTACCTCATCACATGCACAGCATATACACATAAGCACATAAGAAAATTGTTGTATTTTGAAGTATCTTCCTAAAGATTTAGCATCTTAACACATAAATGCAATTTAGCCATTATATCCAAATCTGTATATTTTTTTCTATTTGAATGCAGCAAGCATATGCACAGAGTAAGACTTGGTTTCTAACAACCAGCCAATGGCAACTTTTAAGATTTTCACTGAAATTCAGAGTCTGCATATTTCTAGAGAGACCAGAAGGACAAGTACATTTGCTGAGTACCAGATTTGTTTAAGTGTCAGGAATTCAGCCATATAATCTTCAAATGCCCCAGACCCCCCTCTCTCCCATCCCATCTCACACTGGATTTATTTCATATTGGTGCAGAAATTCAGGAAATTAAACCCCGCACCTTATTAGTAACAGATTTTAAGGAGACCCTGGAGGCCATAATGTAAGACACGGAAAGCCAACAGAGCTGGAAAACTGGAATCTTGGGAGCATTGGGAGTCGACAGTGCGAGAGGCCCAACACCTCCTTGATCCCTCTGAAAGGCAAAGGCTACAGATTTGGCACTGCAGCTCTCACACTCTACCTTAGCACACCTAAAGCATTGCTTTCATTACGTATAAAAGGAGGGCACGGAGCGAGCTGCTGCCCGCCCGCTCCGGACGAGCCTCGGGCTGCCCGGGCCCGGCGGCGTCGGAGCACCCGGGGAAGGGCCCGCGAGCAGCCCGCACTCACCTCCTTGCCTTTAGTGGCACCACTCTCACACCACTCCACGGTCACGCAGGAGTGCTCCACGTTCACCACCTTCACCGTGGCCTTGTGGATTAAGCCTGGAAAAAGCCAGCATTAAGCTCAAGCCTGGCCACCCCACACCGCCGGGACTCCCGCGGGCAGCGGAGGCCGGGAGCCTGCAGACGCCCCATTCCCCGCTCCTCACCACTGCTCCGCTGGATGTTAATAACGACGCCGGGATAGACGTTGCGGCAGAGGCGGGAGTCCATGGCTCGGGGACAGGAACCGCGTCCCGCCCCAGCAGCGAGACACTCGTACAGCAACCGCCGCCGGTTTAAACCCCGCGCGCCGCCGTGCCGCGCGGCCTGCCGGGAGTGGCCCTGGGACTACATCTCCCGGCAGGCCTGGCGGCGGGGTGCCGTTGTCGGGAGATGGAGTTCCGGAGGGCGGACAGCGCCGCCGCGCCCGAGGAAGGGCGGGAGGCTGAGGGGAGCGGCCCTGCCGCGGGAGTGCGGCTTGGGGTGGGCAGAGGCGCCGCTCCCGGGGGGCTCGGCGCTAGTGGAGTATCGAGGTGCGGCTGAACACCCCGCCATGGTTGGGCAGACGTGACGTTTTTTGACGTCTCAGAAGTGAAAAACCTTGCAAAATAACTATTTTTTCTATTTTTGACCAGAATAGAGGTAGCTCCACCGAAATGGAGCCTCAAAAAATTTCTCGACACTCGTGCCTGTTCCTCTCCACGGAAATCTTTAGTAAAAGGCGAAAGATTTATACGATCTGAAGAGAAACCAGAGTATGCCACCATAACCTTCCCCGACGTTGGCCCCATCTGCTCCCCCCCGCACAGGTCACGGCGACGCACGGCTCCCCCCCGCGCCGCTCCCAGCCCTACAGCCCCGGCCCAGCCCCAGGTGGGGGCACACACCGGACAGCCCTCACAGCCCGGGGCAGCGGCCGTAGCACCGGACACAGCGCGGCCGGACACCGGCGGCACCGCGGGGCACCCTGGGTATGCAAATCAGCGGTAACGGGGCGGAGCGTCTCAGCTCAGCCTCAGCAGGGCTAGCGCGTCCCCGTAGTGGTTTGACCCCAGCGGGGCACCGTGGACCCCTTCGCTGGCTGCCGTCACGCCGCGGGAGGGACAGAAGGGAGACACTCATGGGTTCAGAGATGGCACCCTGTCCTGCAGGTGCGTCACCCACACCACTCAGCTTGTAAACTGGCTGCGGGTGCTCTCACTCCTAATGTCTGTGTCATCGATAAAGATATTAAACGCCCCAGCCAGTCCCAAGACACATCCCTGAGGGACAGCGTTTGGTACCACCTGGGTATAACGTCAATGCCCATAGCGCCCTAACCCGCACCCATCCAACTAATTCCTATAATATGTCCGTAAGACCTGGACACGGATGGCAGTGGAGGATTCAATTTTCACTTTTGCTAGCTAATGCATTACACTCCCCATTATATTTTTCTGAGCTGCCACTGCTCGTGCACGTCGCTGAGAGCACCTTACACGCGCGCTTTATTTATCTTTTTTTCCACAGAATAGGGATAGCTCCGCCGAAATGGAGCCTCAAAAAATTTCTCGACACTCGTGCCTGTTCCTCTCCACGGAAATCTTTAGTAAAAGGCGAAAGATTTATACGATCTGAAGAGAAACCAGAGTATGCCGTTATTTCCTTCCGCGAGGTTCCCGGCGTCTGCTCCCCCCCGCACAGGTCACGGCGACGCACGGCTCCCCCCGCGCCGCTCCCAGCCCTACAGCCCCGGCCCAGCCCCGGGTGGGGGCACACACCGGACAGCCCTCACAGCCCGGGGCAGCGGCCGTAGCACCGGACACAGCGCGGCCGGACACCGGCGGCACCGCGGGGCACCCTGGGTATGCAAATCAGCGGTAACGGGGCGGGGCAGCTCAGCCTCAGCAGGGCTAGCGCGTCCCGTAGTGGTTTGACCCCAGCGGGGCACCGTGGACCCCTTCGCTGGCTGCCGCCACCCCGCGGGAGGGAGAGAAGGGAGACACTCATGGGTTGAGAATAAGGAGTTTAATAATTAAAGCGAAGTAGTATTAAATTAAAAATTGTAAGGAAAATAAAATAAAATCACAGAATGGTCTAGATTGAACGGGACCTAAAAGATCATCTAGTTCCCATCCCTGTGCCATGAGTAGGCACATTTCCTACTAGACCAGATCACTCAAATAGCTATCCAACCTGGTCTTGAGCACTTCCAGGGGTAGGGCAGCCACAACTTCCCTGAGCAACCTGTTCCAGTGCCTTGCTACCCTCACAGTAAAGAATTCCTTTTTATATTCAACCTAAATCTCTCCTCTTTAATTTTAAAGCGTTCTCTTTTGCCTTGTCACTACATGCCTTTTTATAAAGGCATTCTCTCTTTATTTTATAGGCCCCTTTTAAGTACCGGAAGGCCTCAATAAGATCTCTCCAAAACCTTTCTCTACCAGGCTCAACAACCCCAGGTGTCTCAGCTTGTCTTCACAGGAGAGAGGCTCCACCCCTCTGATCATTTTCACAGCTTCCTCCAGATTTGCTCCAACATTATCTGTGTCTTTCCTATATTGGGGACTAGAGAGCTGGATTCAGCAGGAAAGGGCAGAATTGCCTCCTCTGACCTGCTGCCCAGGATGCAGTTGGCTTTCTGGGCTGCAACTGCTCGCTCTTTGTTCGTGTCCAGCTCTTCACCCATAAGAACCCCCACTTCTTTCTCATCAGTCCTAGTCTCAGTGAGTTTTCCACCATGTGTTCTTCAGGTTTTTTTTTTTTTTTGTCTGGCATTGTGCAGACCCAGAGGCAGCACAGGGCACTTGGACTTGTTGAACTTCCTGAGGTTCTTGTGGGCCCAAGTTTGTCCAGGTCGTCCTAGATGGCACCCTGTCCTTCAGGTGTGTCACTCACACCACTCAGCTTGTAAACTGGCTGTGGGTGCACTCACTCCCACTGTCTGTGTCACTGATATTGAAAATCCCAGCCAGTCCCAAGACACAGCCCGAGGGGACAGCGTTTGTCACCTCTCTCCACCTGGGTATAACATCACGGATGGTGGCGGAGATTTCAATTACCACTTTTGCTAGTTACGGCATTACATATCCCGTTATACCTACTTCTCTCAGTTTGTACTACCTGAGTAGACAGCTGAAAGCTTCGGTTAAAGTTTCCTTTTTTCAGTCTGTTTTTAAACCAGAATAGGGGTAGCTCCACCGAAATGGAGCCTCAAAAAATTTCTCGACACTCGTGCCTGTTCCTCTCCACGGAAATCTTTAGTAAAAGGCGAAAGATTTATACGATCTGAAGAGAAACCAGAGTATGCCAGCAGCTCCTCTCGCGCACACACCGTCCCTCAGCTGTTCCTCTCTACAACACGGCGACTTGCGAGCATCCTGCCTGGCTCTCCCGCCGCCCCGGCCTGTTCCCGCGGCACAGACGGGGACGCAGCCCGCGCCCGGACACCGGCGGTACCGGGGAGCAGCCGCGGAAAGCGCGACGGGGCCGCTCCGCCGGCGCGCGATGCACCCTGGGTACAGGAATAAATCTGAATACTAATAGGCGGTATGCTAATGAACCAAGCGCTGCGCACGGGCCATGCAAATGAACCAGAATACTAATGTGCATGTGCTAATGAGGCTATCACGACCCGCAGCCCGTGTGCGCGAGGGCTTTTGCACTCGCTCAGCCCCGCCGCGGGACGCCGGGCCCTGAGCCCTGACTGGAGACGTTCGCACGATGCCCTGCCGGCCCTGCCTGGAGGCGTTCGCACGGTGACCCGCCGTACAAACAGGACGGGCCTGCGGCAGACGGACCCCTGACAATGGCCGCTCTGTGCCGGGCCCGCGGGCAGAGCCGGCCCGGCAGCTCCCGCCATTGTCCGCCGGCTCCCCTCGGCGCCGCCGCGTCTCCAGGCAACGGCACGCGCCTCGCTCTGGCGGCGCGGTGACGTCATCGCATCGCGAGAGCTCGCCCCGCCAAGCCGCCCCGCGCGCTTCCGCCCCGCCTCTTTGCGCCGGTGCTGCACCATGGGTGAGTGAAGGGATCCGGGGCCTGCCGACATCCGCCGCCATCCGCCCGCTGCGCCACCGCATCCGCCCCGGTCCCCCACCGGGTGGCAAGCAGGGACTGCCGACGGCCTACACCGTCCGTCATCGGGGGCGGCTGCGGTATTGCCGAGCCGCTGGCGGGGGGAGGGTGAGCGGGCCCAACATGGCGGCTGGTGGATGATGAGGGTCGGCGGCCTCGTCTCGCTGCGCCTTAATTTCCTGCAGATCCTGAGCGTTGGGCTCGCTCCCGGTATCTGCTGCAGATGAGCAGATGCGGGTGAGGTGGAACAGCGTTCAGCCGACCCATCGGGGGGGGTGCGCGGCGGCGTTGTGGAACGCTGCGCAAGTTGGCAGCTTGGGCCCTTGCGGGAGGTGGCGTGTTCTGCAGAGATGGTCCCCGTTGGGGACCCAGCAGGCTGAGTTGATTTGGGGTGTCTCTCGTAGGGGCTCAGCGGACAGGTGGGATGGGGGTCCCTTCCTAATCCTGCCAGTAGCGTAGGATGATGGCTGTAGTGTGCCTGTCGATCGGCATCGGGCGCTTCCCAGAGAGCGCCCAGCACGCGAGGTACGTTGGGAGGCAGCTTCCCAAAGAGAGCACGGATGAGGGGGTCTGTCTGCTTGTGCAGCTCTGCTGGAAGGGATGTGCTCGGGGCAGATCTGAGTATCAATGATGAAGCTTCTCTAACTGCTGCATAAGGCTGAGTGCACTGTGCGGATACCAACCTTGGAGAGCTGAGGACTCAGAGCCGCGCCCTGCTGCTGCAGCCGGCTGGGCTGGTGGCACCCTCTGACCACGCTGCTCTCCATGCAGGTATCTCCCGGGACAACTGGCACAAGCGTCGCAAGACTGGGGGCAAGAGGAAGCCCTACCATAAGAAGAGGAAGTATGAGTTGGGGCGACCTCCCGCCAACACTAAGGTGAGTGATTGGGTGAAGTTGGTCAGAATTGTGTTTTCCAACTCGAGTTGCTGCTTCTGTGGTATTAGAGGTTTAAATTCCTGTTCTTTGCTATGGGGTTGAATATCTGACCATCTTTCTCTAAAAGGTGTTGTTTGTCCCTCTGCCGATGCAAAACAGCAATAAATTTTTGCAATAAAAGGCAATTGGAGTGATGAAGCTTTCACCTTAGGTAGATGCAACAGACCGTTCTGGTCATTTACTGTATCTGCCGATGCTGGTGTTTGTCATAGTTACACTGACCACATTGCCTTGGAGGCTGGGGCTGTGCCGGGCTCCTGTGGGGGCTGTGCAGCATTCCAGCACCAAGAGCAGCCCGGTGTTTGTTTCTGACTGCAGATTGGCCCGCGCCGGATTCACACCGTGAGGGTTCGGGGCGGAAATAAGAAGTACCGAGCCCTTCGCTTGGATGTTGGCAACTTCTCCTGGGGCTCAGAATGTAAGTGTGTGCTGAGCCCGCTGTGTGGGAGGGAAACCTGTGCTGCTCTGTGGTACTGCTGCAGAGTGGAGGGATGCAAGCATGGATTTGTGGGCTTGGATTGAGCATCCTGGAGCTGGCAGCTGAAGCAGCATGCATGGTGATGATGATAACTTTGACCTTATGTGGCCTTAGGGGACTTAGATTTCCACTAAGTTCACAGTGATAGGAGTGTCATAGTTACACTGAGTGACATGCTTACCATAACTTTTTATGGGGGAGGGCAACTAAAAAAGGGCTGAAATCCTATATATGGGTAGTTCTTCAGAAATGCAAGTTTTGTTCCTCAGTGAATATGGTTACTAAAAGTTAAATGATGTTGAGCAACAGAGGAAGATACTCAGCATGCTTGTGAGAAGGCCTGACCCTAGAACAGTGTTACATTAGCATGTGCAATTTAATATTTCTGCTTTGCTAAGCAAAAGTGGGAAGCCCAGAAGCAAGAGGGGAATTCTGTCATATTTTCCCTGAGCAAGGTGGGTTTTCTTTGTTTTACAAGCTGACAGCAGTATCACTTGAGCCTGAGCCCAGTCAGTGTTGAGTGCAGAGTAGGATGGTAAAACAGCAGTAAGGAGGGTGGTGGCTTAGTGACCTGCATGGTGTGAGGGGACAGGCCATGCTTTCAGTTATCTCAGAGCATTGTCTGTGCAGTGAAAAGTGTCATTACACATGTGCATTGCTCATGTGAAGAGGCTGAGCGCACCTTGCAACATGGACAAGGTATGTGAGTGAAGGGGCAAAACCCACCTTGTGCATGATCTTTGTGTATGTGCAGGGCTGTTTCCAGGGCAGGTGATTACTAAACAGTCAAATCTAGTAGCTAAGGCTGCATGCTTCAGGGGGTCTTGGAAGGATGAAGACACCAGCTTTCCTTCTCAATTTACTCATAGACATCATCCTGTAGAAATGGTTTCTAAAATGTGTTGCAGGGCATTCCCACTCAGTATGGCTCAATTCAGTAATTCTAGCAAGTGCATACAGTACTGAGCCCTGTGGGCAGTGTTTGTTGGCATCTGCTCATCTTGCTAGTCTGGAAAGTTACTATCTAGGATTGCTTAGGTGCTTTAGAGATTAGTTCCAGCAAGGCTGCTGATCCTGGTTTTTCATGTAGGAGGGATTTCATTTCCAGGTGTAGGTTTCTGTCCTAAGAACAGAAAGTTTGACGGATGAAAAAGAGATGCTTCTTCTAGTTACATTTAATTCAATGTGCCAGGCAGGCTGGAAGATACTGAATGGGGTGTTGAGTGCAAAGTTATTGCAAGGGTATGTGTGAGATGCTGTGAGCTGCATACTCAGCTGTCTGATCCCTGTAGGTCTGAACTCATGCTTTTCTCTTGAAAGGCTGCACTCGCAAGACCAGAATTATTGATGTTGTGTACAACGCTTCCAACAACGAGCTGGTGCGGACGAAGACGCTGGTGAAGAACTGCATCGTGCTCATCGACAGCACCCCGTACCGGCAGTGGTACGAGGCACACTATGCCCTGCCCCTGGGACGCAAGAAGGGCGCCAAGCTGGTACGCCTGGGCTTCTCCTTTGGGCTCCTGGCACTGCAGCCTGCCCTGCCAGAGGCACTCACCCATCCTGGACAGACACTGCCTGCCAGAAAAGGCCTGGGTACCCAGCACTGCTTATCCGAGTTGTGTTCCCATAGGTTGGTTCCCAGGATAAGTGTGGCTCTCTTAATGGAGTGCTCAGTAGCAGGAGCTCTCCTGGAAGCATTACACCCATTTGTGCACAAGGACCTGACTGTCAAGATCTTTGTCTTCTAATGATGATACCTTTGTCCAGTTCTGCTACTGAAGGGAGAGCGATGACAATTTAGGATGCTGAGGAAGACTTTGTAGGTTGGGTTCTTGTGCTGGGCAGTGATTGCTTTGGTGAGAAGCTTGGGGAATGCTAATTGAACTTCAGCCTGTTTTTAAGTGTCTTGAAACTACACTGAGCCATTAATGTAAGAATCAAACCCTGGACTGCTGGAAGGTATTTAAAACCCCACATGTAGCATTCAGATTAATCCTTGCATTAAAAGCAAAGCAGTTCTCATTTGGGTACTGTGTAGTGCAGAAGCAGGGGGAGAGCTCGTCTGCCTGGACTTGCACCACACCCAAGTGCTTTCATTATTTCTGCAGAGAGAAAAAGTATTCACTGCTTTTTGTAGGAGTGGTTCACCAGGGGGAAACCTTTGCAGTTTCATTGACTTGAAAACAGCCTTCCCTAGGGCAATGTGCTCATTTGTCAGCAGTGACTCTGGTTAGCAATGTTAAATTTCTTGGTCTCAAAAGTGAAATGCAGTACCTGGTTCTGTGAAATCAAAGTATTTATGCCTCAGCCAGGTATGACTTTGAAAACAGTACAGTGTTGAGAATACAAGGGCTTCCTTCATGGTAGTGGAAAACATCTGTGTTAGTGGAAGGTGGCTATTTGTTAAACAATTTCTTTTGCTTTTGGTCTTGGGTTTAGACTCCTGAAGAGGAGGAAATACTGAACAAGAAGCGTTCAAAGAAGATCCAGAAAAAATATGATGAGCGAAAGAAGAATGCCAAGATAGCAAGTATTCTTGAGGAGCAGTTCCAGCAAGGAAAGCTACTTGGTGAGTCCCTGGCAGCATTAATGTAACTTGTTCTTTTATCTTCTCCAGAGATATCCCACTTGTGGCAGGATGGGGAAGTCTGGCTAGCCAGGCTTCTGCAGTTGATTATTCCTGTTGGGGCTTTGAGAAAGAAAGGGGCTCAAGACTAGCAAAATGAGCAAGTGTGTGTCAGAAAAATGTGCCGCAGGCATCTGAGAGCTTTGATGTTTCAAGCTCTGACAAACAGTTGAGTGTTCTGAAGTCTTCTGGTGATGAGACCTTTGTCCAGTTCTGCTACTGAACCCGAGCGATGACAGTTTGGAGATCTGAGGAGGACTTCACTAGGGACTGCAGCTTCCAGAGCACGGTACCCCAGGCAGAGGTGCTGCCCAGGCACACGGCCTGGTGACCCAGTGCCTGCTGAGCTGCTCCTCCGTGCTGCTGCAGGGAGGCTGCGTGCAGGGTGTGTTCTTTGGTGTGTGCCCTGGGTGGGGAATTGCCACACTTCGTTAACTGATTGACTTCTCCTTGCAGCCTGCATTGCCTCCAGACCTGGACAGTGTGGCCGAGCCGATGGCTACGTGTTGGAAGGCAAGGAATTAGAGTTCTACTTGAGGAAGATCAAGGCCAGAAAAGGCAAATGAATATAAAAACTATTGTGCTAAGAGAACGAATAAACCAAGAGTCTTCTACCTTAGCAGATTCTGTGCTCATTTGTGTATGCAGTATGGAGAGGGCTTCTGTAGCTCCATCTGCCTAGTAAAATGTGAAGGAAGATGGAACTCTTGGAATCCCTGAGCCCTTTAACATCTTCAGGCAAAACTTGACCCTGCACGTGCTCAACTAAAACATCTCTGTGGGTTCTAAGTGACTTTCAGGACCAAGTGTGTGTGAAAAAGAGTTATCAGATTTCGCAGAAGTGGGGGATGTCCAGTATTGGAAACCTGTGAGCAGGAGGTAGGTGCAAGTGTGCACACCCATTGAAAGTTCTGGGTTCCTAGGAGCTCCTAAAGTCTGTGCACACTTTCTCCCTGTTCTGTGTTAGATCAGCATGTGCTGCAGTTGGGGTGTTGGAGAGGTCAGTGGGGAAATGGGCTAAGTCTGGCTGAAAACTTGGCTGTTACACCTTCAGCCTCTGCAGCTGGTAACTCTGCCTCTGCCTTCCACATTATGTGAGCTCCCATGTCCTGGTTCAAGCCAGCAGCCCCTTTTGGTGGTTCCTGCTTGGTGGTACAACTCCCTGCAGGACCCAGGACCTTTTAACCAAACCAGGTGGCACTGCTCACTGACCAGCTGGTCTTTCCCTGACCTCCTTGGTCTCACTCCAGTGCAAGATCAATTCCTTCTAGCAGAAGGGCCAGGCTCACATCATGGTCTGTCCCTTTCGAAAGCTGGATACAAACTCCAGCTTTGTGCCCTGTCACTTGGGTGGAATTGGAAAGCTCTGGTGAACAAAAGCTTTTCTGAGTGTTTTTGGTGATATCTTTCCTAAAGGCTCCTGTCCCTTAAGGAAAGTAAATCTCTAAAAATAGTTGCTCTTTATGCAGGTATTGGGGGAAGTCAGGAGCCCATCTGAGGGCTGGTCCTGTGCCGTGGGGCAGGCCAGGCTCACACACTTTGTGCCTGTCCGGTGAACACACTGCACACTTAATCCCATTTGTGTATTTTCACAAAAGCCTTGTTTATCCATTGGATCACTGGTGCAAATCAGGCTTCCTGCAGCCCCAGCATCACAGTTACTACCTCTGAACTGAAGGGGGGTGGTCCATGATCATCTTGCCCCAAGGAGAGTTGTGGTGAGACTTAAGTCTCATGCTTCAAAAATGCAACTCTGTCCCGCCAAACAGTTTTGGGGAAAGGAGTTTAATTTTTTTTTTCCTGTGATGCTGTGCCATGTTTGCCAAGTGTAACTCAGGAGGTGCCCTGGGCAAGTGCCTGGGGAGTGTGGGTTTGTGCTGTGCTGCTGGCAGGGAGGTGAGCATGAGTCAGTACCAGAGCTGAGCATTGCAGAATGGTGGTACCTGTTCTGATGACCGTGGGTGTGCACTGGCAGCCCCTCACAGACTGGGTCAGTGCTTGTGGGCACTGTGAGCAGAGCTGAGCCCAGCTGGTGTCCCTGCAGTCCAGGAGTCCCTGGCAGTGGGACCTGGGCTGGGTGGGATGTTTTCACAAGCACATTCCTTCTCCATAGTGATCCGGTGTAAACTTTCCCTGCTTTCCAGAGAGGTGGGGTGGAGGCGATAAGCGCACTTGGCAGGGCTGTGTCACGGCCGCTTCCTCTGAATGTGTTTCTTCTCTCCCGACATCCTCCACAGAGTGCAAACAGCATTCAGGCTATTTCTGAGGAACTTTGTACCGATGGAGAAACTCAGCTTTATGTAGCAAATGCCAGCTTGGTGTCAGAGCAGCATTATAAACCTGTCCCCTGATAAACAGGATTATGGCTCATCAGTGTGTGCTGTTTACTAAGTTACTACTCTGAGAAACACAGCTGCCAAGGGCAACTGCCCGTCGGAACAAAAGTGGCACCCAGAGCTGCACTGGGAGTGTGACATGGGAACAGCAGTGGCAGCTGGCCCAGCGTGTGTGGCACTTTACTCCCAAAGTGGTGCTGGCTGTGGGATGTCTGCTCCTTGCTGTTGAGTGGCTCTCTCAGCTTCACACAGTATTAACTTTGGGGTATTTTCACAGGACATGATCCAACCCAGGAAATGACCTTGTGGTTACACTTCAATAGGTCCAGCAGTGACCTGGAAGGCAATGGAGGAGAAGCAGGGCTGGCTTGAGGGAATTCGGGAGCTTTAAAGGAAGGGGGACTTGCAGGAAAGGGAACTTTCAAACTAATATTCTTAGGGGGAACGTGTCTGAGTGTGTCAGGGCTGTCACAGACAAAGAGCAGAGAACACTTGGTTTGGTCACACCTCCCTGTCACCTGTCATAAATTTGGGCAGGGACTGCAGGTACCAGAGCAAGGGCTGAACAAGACCCAGTGGGGTGATTTGGGTCACTCCCTTTGCATCAGCCATGGCATCCGAATTTAGGCTTCATGAGAAAGAGGGAAAGGACAGGATGTTACATCATTCCCAGCAGCCCTGGGAACAGGACCCCAGGGTACATGAACAGAGGGGGCACCCATGGAAGGACTGCAGGCATTTCTAGAGCACAGGTGGAAAATGCAGCTGTTAGCCCTAGTCAAACCCTGCAGCCATGGGATGGGCTGCAGCCCCTGGAGACAGCTGCCAACCCAGCCTGTTCTGCTGTAGTCCTGTGGCAGCTTCTGATCCCTCTGTCCCTGTGGGGGTGGCATGAGCCAGGGTACACTGCAGTCCTTGGCAAAGAGTGATGGAGGGATATTAAAAGCTGGGATACTTTCCCAGGACCCAGGAGGGAGCAGGGAAGGAAGCAGTCCAGCTGGATATAAAACGGGGAAACATCCATGAGTGGCAGGAGACATGAAGGAAAATCATCCCATCCTTGTCCCCAGGCCATGTGGGGCTGGGGCTGAGCAGTCCCACCATGGGCTGCTGGAAGCCCCACAGCACTCTGCAGGAAACACCGCTTCCTCTGCCGGCCGGAGCGCCGCGTCCTGCCCTGCCCAGCTCCCTCCCTTCCTGCCTGGGCACCGGGCCCAGCACAGCTCCACAGCACACAGGGTGGCCAATGCAGCTTCCAGCCTGGACAATGTCCCCCCGGGCAGGAGGAGCAGGGCTCGAGGGTGTCCCCCCATCTGCAGAGAAGGGCTGGAGCACCATGGGTGAGACTTGCTGGGAGTGCCTGTATTGAGTGGTGATTCACAGCACCCCCAGCCCTTGCCCTGCTCCCAGGAGCCCCACAAATTCTTGCTTTGTTCAGGATCTGTGGCATTTACAGCAAGCTGACACCTTCCCCACCCCTGTTGTAAATCCTGATACAAATCAAAGGCTCTGCTGGCGTTTGGCCAGTGCCCAGCTCTGCTCTGCCAGAGCAACAAAGAGGCTCCAGGGATGCTGGGCAACACCCTCACTGGGCCATCACCCAGGGCAGGGGAGGGTAGATGGGGTAGGAGTGAACTCCACCATCCCTGCACTCCCCACATCCCACTTGTTGGCTCCCCACTACCCCAAAGCACAAAGGGATGGAGCCACAGTGCCAGGAGTAAAATAATATATTTCTTACTGAGAGCTGGGTCCTACAGGGCTGTCTGCAAAGGGCCCCCTCTGATGCCGCCCTGTTTGTGTGTGCACTTCACACACACTCCCACAAGTGTGCACACACACACACCATGAAGTACACGTGCATTGACTGTTTCAAGTCCCTGTGGGGTATAGGGTGGACAGCAGGCAGAGCCACCACAGGCTTCCCCTGACAGGCCCAGGGCACCCCATCCAGAGACCACAGGCAGGACCAGCCCTGTTTCATGTCTCCAGATCATGTTCCCTGCAGGCTGGAGCGCAGCAGGTCTCTGGCTCCAGCAGGAGAGGAAGCTCTGGTCAGTGGGTCTGGCACTCACAGCATCATCGCTTGATCCCCAAAACCAGCCCCCACCTTCCCTGCACCTCCTTCCTCAGGCACCACCATCCTGTGGGAGGGTCCCCAGAGCCTGAAGCAGCCTTGCAGCCTTGCCCAGCTGCAGCACATGGCAAGCCAGGGGTTCACACGGTAGCACAGGGCAAGGGATGGGTATTTGCGGTGCAGCTTTGCAAATAGCCACTGTCAGCCATGGCAGGACAACTCGTGCCTCTCCTGCTCCGGTGGCTCTCACTGCTGCCCAGCCCCTGCCATCCTGCTGTGTGTCCAGACACAGCCCAAGTCCTGGCATCAGTGCAGGTCAATGGTCTCATACTCCAGGTTGTCTGAGTCCTCCAGCTCGATGCCAGGTACCAGGTTGTAGTAGCTGGTTGTCTGGCTCATATAGATCTTCTCCCGGTTGGCAGAGTCCTTCAGCACTTCGCTCACGCTGACAGTGTCCCCCTCTGGCTCCCTGCCCAGCTCCTCTGCCCTTGCTGCTGGGGTGCCCAGCTGCCCCTCATGGGATGGCACCTGGGAACTGCTGGGGGATCCCACCTGGATCTCCACCTCCTCATAGAGGTCCCTGCCGCTCTCCAGTGGATCCATGAAGGGCTGCAGCACAGCCTGTTTCCCCAGCAGCACTTTCTTCTCAGCCTTGGAGGGAGCAGCAGGCAGATCGTAGGGGACGTAGTGGTGGGGCTCTGCAGACAGTGGCACATTGCCCCTGTCTGCCGCGGCCCGCTGGCTCTGGGACCTGCTCTGAAGGCTGTAGTTGGTCTTTTTCTTCTGCCGGCAGAAGCACCAAGTGACGCTGGCGAGGATGAGGAGGGGGGGCAGGCAGATGAAGAGGGCGGTGAGGCCGTGCGAGTGGCACAGCTCCTCCCGGGGGATGCTCTGGAGGCCCACACCGTGGTACTGCTCTGGGGTGTGGCAGATCACCTCGGCAGCCTGGCTGGACCAGCCCTCCAGGGTGGTTAGCAGAGCACAGCTGCAGTCCCAGCTGTTGTTGGAGAGCTGAAGCTGGAGCAGAGATGGCTTCAGGAGGCTGGCAGGAAGGAAGGTGAGGGCATTGAAGCCCAGGTAGACCTCCTGGACCTGGGAAGATGCTTTCAGGAAGGACCTGGGCAGCTCCTGAAGCTGGTTGCTGTCCAGATAAAGAACCCTCAAATTAGGGGCATTTTCTAGAAAACTTCCAGGGAGACTTTCCAGCAGGTTGTGACTCAAGTGTAATATTTCCAAGGCAGGAGGGGCTCCCTGTGCGTTGCTGATGGCCATGATGCTGCAGTGGGAGAGGTAGAGCTCCCGCAGCCCCTGCACCCCCACCAGTGCTCCCCAGTCCAGGTGGGTGATGTTGGAGCTGGTGAAGTTGAGGCAGCAGCTCTCGGGGAGCGGAGCCTCCCGGAAAGCCTGGTAGTCCATGGGCTCGGAGCAGTTGCAGACAGGCGGTGCTGGGTCCAGGGCAAGGCCGGCAGCGAGCAGGAGGCTGCCCCAGAGGGACACGGTGCCCAGCCCGGCGTCTGCGGGGAGAGCGGAGACGGTGACTCCCTGTGCCCTCCCGCTCCCTTTCTCCAGCCTTCCCGGCGGGGGAACTGAACCCCACCTCTCCTCCCCTCCGCGAAAGGACCCGCTCGCCTCCTCCCGGGCCGTCCTGCAGTGCCACCGACGCCGCCAGCCCGGGGCCTCCTCTCCCGCTGCTCCGGCCGGGTGCCCGCGGGCAGCGAGCGACCCCGGAGCTGCGGCCGTGCCCCCCGTGCCCTGCCCGGCCTCACCTGCCGCCGCTCGCCCCATCCCGAGGGCTGCTCCGCTCCCGCCGCGCTCCCACCGGGCGCGGCCGCCGGCTCCGCCTCGCCGCGGGGCGGCTCCGCCACATCCCGGCCCCGCCACATCCCGCCCCAGCACCGGCACATCCCGCCCCAGCCCCAGCCCCAGCCCCGCCGCCGTCCGGCCCGGCCCATGGCCGCCCTTCAGCCCCCCGTGCCCCGTCCCCTCGCAGGGGTCCCGCCGCCAGCCATGGACCCTCCGGCCGCCCTGTGCAGCGGTACCCACAAATTTCGCTCGACCCAGCTCCCCTGCAGTCCATCAACCCGCGATCCCCTCTTATTCTGCCCCTCCTTCATAAGCCGTAGTTCCCATTCCTTCATCACCCTTCCCCTCTCCATTCCCCAGAAAGAATGCCCCTTCCCAGCCTCTCCCTCTGCCCCGCCCGAAGCCATGTCTCCCTCCAGTCCTGTCCGTGTCCCTCCAGTCCTGTCCCTGCTCCATCATCAGCCCCCCAAGCTCCTGGAGAAGGGCTGGGCTGGGCTCTGCTGAGTTTGCCTCTCTCCTGGGATGGGGAGAGGGCTCTGCCCGGCTGGGCGCAGCTGCCAGCTCCACTGGGGAAAGGAAGCAGAGTGCACATTCCTGCCGGTTCGGGACCAAAGGGCCAGCATTGCACTCCATCGCTGGACCCCTGATGAATTCCCTCCATCCCACACAAGTCCCAGGCCCGTCAGGAGGAGCAGAGTCAGACATGAGCACTACATCGCCCAGTGCTGGAGAGGGGAGCTCTGTTTTCACACCCTGAAAGTGCATGTGTGCCCACTATGGGGTGAATTGGGTGAACTGAGGCACATGGAGTGTACCAACAGCTCTTTGTTTGGGTACTGTGGAGTTGAGTAAGATGGGACGTGGGCTGAGAGTGTGCAGTACTTGTGCCTCAGTTCCTGGGGTGCCTTGGCCCTGCTGGTACTGGTTCTTCCTTCCCCAGCTCACTCAAGGGTCCAACCACCAAGACAGTTCTGAGCCACAAAACAAAATATCTTGCTCAGACTCTTTAAATCCAAGTAAAATTGAGCCTGCGTCCCTCTTGAGGAAATTTTCAGGTTTTGGTCAGGATGATTCTCTCCCTCCTTATTCATCTGGTGCTTCTCCCAGAAATGCTGGCTGCATCCCGTCCTCCAGAAATGGGGAACCAGGACGGCTTTCAGATTGGGTCGTATCTTCTGTTTCTCTCGGGTCTCTCTGTGTCCCTGCGGTAGAAAATAATCTCTCTAGCACCCCTCCGGGAAATGATGAACTCTTTCCATATCAGGAGAAGCGTTCAGAATTTTGTTGTATTCCGAGAACTTAAGAGTTCGTGAAATTTGTTTGGAGGCAAGTGCAAGCCACGCAGAGGGGGGAGATGTGAATTTGCAGAGGTTTTGTGATAAAAGAATTATGTGTTTTGAAATTGTAAAAGCAAGAGCAGCTGAAATTGTTTTAGAGTCTGCTTTGTGTAGTGGGGGGGCTGTGGGGGTCACTCCTGTCACTGTTTTCCTTTTCTGAGAAGGCAACCCCTCAGATTCAGTTCAAGCAGGTAAGGTGCTTTGTGATTTGGAGAGTTCTTTTTGGTAAATTGTTCAAATAAGCCTCTGCCAGGTTTTTCTGTTATTCGCCAGCCTTTTGATATACAAGATGAAATAGCAGTGAGTGGAGCTCGTTCACAAGACAAAGCAGAGGGAAGACAAATGCAGCAGGCAACAGCCAGGAATTTAGCCAAACTAGGGGGGCTCTGCCCGGGCAGAGGCTTGAAGAAAGAGCAAGAGATTTTCAAAAAGTTTCTAGAGAGAAACAAGCTGAGATTTTGAAGAATTCGAAATCTGGGGTTTTTTGCTGTTGAGAGAAAAGATAGGGTGTTAAATTCTCAGTCTGATGTTAGCTGTTCTCCAGCTGAATCTTGACAGGCAAAGAGACTTTGTGAAACATGCCATTACTCTTTAGAGATTCTCAAAAGCACAAACCCAAGGCTGCTTTCCCAGAAGAGTTCGAATCTTAGCTTTCCTCCCCAGTCCAGAGAAGGCGCCCTTTGCCCAGCCCCTTTTGGCAGAGCTTCGAAAGAGGCGTGTTGTTTGGCTGAGCCCTCCTCTGTCCCTCATGGCAGGGCTCCAAGGGGGGCGTGTTGTTGAGGTGTCCATGCCAAGAATTCAAGAGCGTGTTCTTCTGTCCATATCGGCAGAGTTCCCAAGAAACTTTGTTGCTGCAGCAACTTCCCTGCCAAGAATTCGGACACTGGCAGGGTTCTCGGAACAGCTGCTGTCAGTGAAACTGTCAGTTCTGACTTCCCATTAAAGTTGCCTAATTGGTCTTACATTAATCAAAAATTAGAAAAAGATTTAGACTCAAAGAAACAACTCCTTGCATTACCTGTAAGAAATGGTCGTAATGGTCGTAACCCACAATACGAAAGACTCACTCGCCGTGACATAAAGGAATTACGTCAAGCTTTGAAAGAAAGTGGGTTCTCTTCTCCCTATTTTAACAATGTGCTGAAAAGTACTTTTAATTCTTATGATTTAGTCCCTGCTGACTGTCGAAATGTGACTTCTCTGATTTTAACCAATTCACAGTACCTACTATGAGAATTACAATGGAAAAAACTTCTAAATAAGTTAGTTGAAAAATACGCAGATACTGATTATGCAGATTTAGATGTTGTTAGATTAGCAAATGATCCACCTTACAATAGAGCAGAAAATCAAGCGATAAACTTCCCTCGTGCTGTATTAGCAAACATTAAAGATGCTGCAAAGAAACCCTTGTTTTCAGTAGAGCCAGCTAGGACACATGTAAATTCTTATCCACTGATTAAAAAAAGTAAAGCAGAATCCTATAGGTCATTTTTAGATAAATTAACTCAAGCAGTTGAAAGGCAATGTCCAGATGAACAGACCCATTCCTATATTGTTCAAAACCTTGCTTTTGTAAATGCTAACGATGAATGTAGAAAAATTATTTTAACTTTGCCAAATCAGCCTCCAACAGTCACGCAAATGCTAACAGCTTGCAGCAGACTCATAAGTTCACAAAATCTTACAAATTTACAGGTCAATGCTTTAAGGAAAACATTAGAAGATAACTTGACACAACAAATGGATAAAATTGAAAAGATTTAAAAAAAAACAAGAAAAAAATTAAGAAAATTCTGTTAGCACTGTGCAGTTACACTCTGATAAAAAGCCTTGCTGCTTTGCTTGTAGTAAACCAAGTCACCTTAAAAAAGACTGCCGTGTGAAAACATTTCCACCAAATCAACTTTCTATCTGCTCTAGATGCCGAAAAAAAAGCATCAGGCGAAACATTGTCGCTCTCAGTTTGACATCGACAGCAAGCCTCTGTTGTTAAACATCAAAAACAGTGCGTACCACCGCGCTCAGACACAAGTAGTAGTACCAACTAGCAATTTCTTTTCGGGAAGAGAAAAGGAATCTTGTCAACCTGAAAAGAAAGGCTTACAAACACTCTGGAAAAGAGATAGGATCAAATGAAATGCAATAGAAAAAAAACAGGAAAAAAAGCAGAAAATCGGGAGTTTTAGTGTCTTCAAAAAATAGGCTGTGAGGAAATCACCTGCATTTCAAAGGACCAAAACATGTCAAAACTAAGCTCGCAGATGTTGCAAAAGCAGCAGAAAAAGTCAAGGAGGAAGGCAAAACTTGGAAGGGAAGACACACAGCCTATTTTTTTGACTTTGGAAGGATTTTGATTTTTTAATTTTTTTCCTTCAGCATCCATGCCATACCCCTAATATCTTCCCCTCCAAGATGTCCCCACGCACACACACACCCCACGCACACACCCCCCCACACCCACACACACACGCACACACCCACACACACACACACACACACACACACACACCCCCACACACACACCCACACACACACACGCACACACCCATGCACACCCCCCCCACACACACATATATGCACACACACACCCCACACACACACCCACACCCACACACACCCCACACACACACATGCACACACACACCCACGCACACTCACACACACACCCCACACACACACCCCCATGCACACACACACACACACACGCACCCACACACACACATGCACACACACACACCCCCATACCCCCACACACACACACTCCCCACACACACCCACACACCCACACACACACCCACACACACATATATGCACACACACACGCACACACACACATGCACACACGCACACTCACACACACCCACACACACACGTGCACACACACATGCACACACACCCACGCACACACACCCATGCACACACACACCCACGCACAGTCACACACACACCCACGCACGCACACACACACCCACACACATACACACACACACACAAAGACACACCCATGCACACACACACACTCACACACACCCACACACACACATGCACACACACATGCACACACACCCACGCACACACACCCATGCACACACACACCCACACACACACATGCACACACACACCCACGCACAGTCACACACACACCCACGCACATACACACACACACACACAAAGACACACCCATGCACACACACACACCCATGTACACACACACACACACACAGACACATCGCCCTCAGACGCTGACTCAGCTCCGGCAGCCCCGAGCCGGGGCCTCCATCGGAAAACCCGTGATGCCCGGGGAGCCCCGGACGTGATGGAAACAGGAGCTTCCCTGGGGCAGCAGCATCCCAGCCTGCTCCCGGGCCCTGTGTGCTGATGGGCAGTGGGTTCCTGTGTGCTTCCCCTACAAAAGCTGGAAACACAAGAAAAAAACCCCAGCCGGATCTGTGTTGTTTCCTCTTTCTCTTCAGGCAGGTTTCTCAGCTTTTCTGCAGGAAAAAATATGGAGTTGATTCTTCCCCAGTACCCTAGGGTGAGAGGGGATGTGCTGGGGAGAACTGGGCTCATGCAAAACCCTCAGCGCATTCAGGAGCGCAGTGAGCATCAGTGCAAGAGCCCTGAGCAGCAGTGGGGGGAAACTGAGGCACAGGGCACGGGATGGTCACCGTGTGTGGTGTGAGCGAGGGAGGCACAGCAGGAAGATTGAGGGGCTCTTGTAACGCTGCTGCTTCACACTCGGGGGGGTTGTGGGTTTGCAGCCACACCGCAGCTGCCGTGCCCGTGGGGAGGGAGCGGTGCCAGGCACCGTCCGTGGCCCGATCCGGGGACAGCGGCGAGTGCTCCTCACGGCCATTAGGGAGCAGCACCGCTGTGGCACAGCCTGCACGGCCAGGCCACCGCAGCAGCAGGGCTGAGGACGGGGTGCCCAGGCACCGAGGGGCAGGGATGGTGGATCCCATCATCCCTGCATCTCCCGCTGTTCCCTGTGTGCCCAGCGCCCATCTGTGACCCCCTTTGCTGGGCCCTGGCACAGAGTCAAAAGCCGCTGGGGAGTGTCCACCTGCATCCAAGTTTGTCATAAGGGAGGGAGGGCAGGTCAGGGCACACAGGGACTTTGAGAACCCTCCCTGGGCCACAACCTTTCCATGGGAAGGAGGCGTGAGGACCCCAGCTGGTCGTGTGCCACACGCTGGTGACACCTGTGAGGGGAAACACCCCGTGAGTAGGTGTTTTATGTGTGAGTGTTTTTACAGATGTGCATGGCAGGGAGCTATGTATGTCCTGGGAGACAGGGGAGGGAGCTCTGCGCGTTTGTGGGGTCTCAGCGTGACCGCAGGAGAACCCTGAGTCAGGAGGAGGTTGTCCCTGTCCATTAGCTTCCGTGATGCTGTGGTGGGCTCATGTACCGGTAACCCCTGAGGCTAGTAGGATGGCAGTGTTTAAGAGTGGGACTTCTATAGGGTTTAGGGATTTAATTCTGACAGGCGGTCATTGTCCTCCTAGCTCTGGTGTAGGGGCCAGGCTTGAGTGGAAGAAAGCCCAGAAGAAGCCTAGACAGAAGAAGGCTTCTGATGTGATGAATAAGGCTATTCCGTAGCGTGGTCCTTCTTGTACATCCCTCTCCTGTCTGTAGGAGGGGGATGCAGCTACGTCGCTGTGCGTGCAGGGGTGTGCCCCGTGCAGTGGAGACGCTGCCAGGGGTTCAGCCGCGGTGTCACAGCTGACAGAGGGACACCAGAGCATTCCCAGAATACCGAAACCCCGCCCCCTCCCGGTGCTGCGGCCCCTTTAAGGGCGGCACGGGGCGGTCCGGGGGCGGGGCTCCGCGGTGACGTCATCGCGGTCCCTGATAAAGGCGGCGGGATTCCCGGGGCGGCAGCGGCGGCGCGCGCTGGCGGGGCCACGTGCGCGGGGCGCGGCGGAGCCCCAGCCCCGGAGCCTCCCGATCCTGCCGCGCCGCCATGGAGTCCGCCGGCCTCTTCCCCCCTTTCCCCGCCGCCCTCCCCGCGCGGCCCGCGCCCGCCCCGGCGCCACCGCCCCGCGCGGCCGAGACCACCCGCATCATCACCGACCCGGTGTCCGGCCGCTCCTACTGCAAGGGCCGCCTGCTGGGAAAGGTACCGGGAATGGGGAAAGGGGGCTGGGCCGTCGCGGAGGGCGCTGGGGTGAGCTGGTGCGGGCGAGGGGGGAGGCGGGGGCTGCGCGCCTGCTCGACCCCCATCGCGGGCGGCCCGGGCTGGATACAGCCCCCCGGCTGCCGCCCCCGCCCTCCCCGCCTCGCCCGGCGGGCCCGCAGCAGCGCTGGAAGCCGTGAATCACCCGCGCTGGCTGCGTGCCTCGGCGGCTATCGGAGCCGCATCGGTTTCGGGGCGCCCCGCGGCGGGTGCGTGGGCCGGTGGGTGCCCCGGTTCCCAGGGGTGCCGGCCCGCGCCGCTCCGCCGCACGCAACTTTTCCTCCGGCTGACAGCGGCGTGTGTAGGAGGAGGATGCCGGTTCCCAGCCCGGCCCGAGTGGGCTCAGCGGCTGAGTGTGCAGATTGGAGGGTGACATCACGGCAGGAAAAACCTGTCTCCATGGGGCTGCCTTTCGATGGCCTCCGGTCCCCGGGCTTCCTGCCCTGCGCAGGACTTTCCAGGTTGATCTGTCATGTGGAAAGATGCAAAGTCCGGCCATAGTGGAAGGGAAAATGCCTGGAGGTTTTACAAGAAATGGGTGAAGAAAATGCCTGGTTGAGAGCATCATAGTTCTGATCTTAGTGGGCGACGCAGCAGGAGGGAGCGTGTGAGGCTCGCCGGGCTGTGCTGCCAGGGAAGGCAGGAGAAGGAGGAGGCTTGTAAGCAGGCAGGGGTAAGGAGCTGTCTCTCACCCATCCGTAACCACCTCTTCCCTTGCAGGGTGGGTTTGCACGATGCTATGAAATGACAGACCTCTCCAGCAACAAAACCTATGCCGTGAAGGTCATTCCTCACAGCCGGGTGGCTAAACCTCACCAGCGAGAGAAGGTGGGTGCCGTGTGGCTGCTGGGGGGCTGGGCTGGGGGGCAGCAGCTCACCTGTGCTCACCTGGCACTGCTGCTCTCTGTCAGATCACCAACGAGATCGAGCTACATCGGGACTTGCACCATAAGCACATCGTCAAGTTCTCCCACTACTTTGAGGACTCGGAGAGCATCTACATCTTCCTGGAGCACTGCAGTAGGAAGGTCAGTGCTGCTGTGGCCTCCTTATCAAAGGATCTCCTAAGCAGCCATAGCTGGTTGAGCAGGCCTTGCTAAGGTGTTGTGTTAGCAGTCCCCTTCTCCTGAGCTGTCAGCTGTTACACTCTGAGCTCACTGTAAGCAGAGTGGTTTTGCACAGCACTGGGCACTCCAGCAGCTGTCTGTCTGTCTGTCTCAGACTGCCTGCTCATGGTGTGGCCACCATAAATCCAGAGATTCCCATGGCTGTGGTGAGCAGCCTCAGCCTCGTGTGGCGAGTCTGCTGAGGTCATGGCTGTGAAAGAAGGATTATTTGTGAATGTGCAACTTCTGGAAGAACTGGCTTTGACCCTGCCTAGCCTATGCCTAGTCAGCAGGGCTGCCTGTTCTCCCTGCCTGCATCACAAGCTGTCTTCTGTCCCTTTGCAGTCCCTGGCCCACATCTGGAAGGCCCGTCATACTCTGCTGGAGCCCGAAGTGCGCTATTACCTCAAACAGATCATCTCAGGCTTGAAATATCTTCACCTCAAGGGCATCCTGCACAGAGACCTCAAGCTTGGTGAGTGCTGTGGGTGGCACGGGGGGTGTTGTGTGGGGAGCAAGCTGTCCCCAAGGGACTTGTGGTGACGCATCGCCTTTGACTTGCAGGCAACTTCTTCATCAATGAAAACATGGAGCTGAAAGTGGGGGACTTTGGGCT
Source organism: Ammospiza nelsoni (assembly GCF_027579445.1). Taxonomy (NCBI): domain Eukaryota; kingdom Metazoa; phylum Chordata; class Aves; order Passeriformes; family Passerellidae; genus Ammospiza; species Ammospiza nelsoni. The sequence goes on from NC_080641.1 coordinate 26,687,417, forward strand.
GGCTGCTTGCCAGGATGTCTCTGACCAGAAGAAAAAGTAAGTTTGAGATTTTCCTTTTTCAGAATCCTCCAGGGTTTCACTCTTCTTCTTCCTGTGGCTTCCGAGGAGAGTGGAGGCGCAAAGGGTCCTGCCTGGTCTTGGGAGAGGAAGCCTTAGGGCCCCTTCCTGGGGTAAGGGAGCAATTCCTGTTCCAGCTGCAGGCAAGGCGAGGGGGCTGGGGGCTTTGTGGCTCCTCATGAGTGAGCTTGCAGCCGTCGGGGAGAACAATGTGTTGACTATGGCTATTGTGCCTGCCCGGCTGCCGTGCCGGCTGCACAGGCTGGGACACAAAGGCTCTGTTCCCCCTCAGCTCCGGGACAGGCTCTTCCCAACAGCTCCCCAAGAGCAGCTGCTGCTGACCTCTGTGAGCTGGAGAGGGGGGAGTCTCTATGGGGCTCCTTGTAGATGAAGGGGGGCCACAAAGAGCAAAACGGAGCGGGGAAGACAAGGGGAAATCCCAGGGCTTGGAGCAGGGGGAGGCTGTCTGTGAGGGGATGGAGAGCATGCACTGATCTGGTGCTCTGCCCCACAGGACAATATGCGGGACCCCCAACTACCTGGCCCCAGAAGTGCTGCTGAGACAGGGCCATGGGCCGGAGTCAGACGTGTGGTCTCTGGGCTGTGTCATGTAAGTCTGTGCTGCTGGGTGGGGAGGGGTCCAGGCACCCTGCCTGGGGCGGGGGCAGCTGCTCTGTGGGCAGCCCGATGAGGAAGTTTTCTTGTGCTGTGCCTTGTGGCTCTGCAGCAGTTGCTGGGAGGCAGGGGGAGGGGAGCGGCTGGCTGGATCCTGCCCAGCCTTACTTGGGAGCAGGTGCTGCCTGCAGCCATCCTGGGATGCTGTGTGGGGACTGTGCAAGCAGGACTGCACGGGGTGGGTGTGCTCATGCTGCACTCAGCACAGGCTTGACCGCACTGTGAACCTGATAAACAACGGAAAATCTCCGTGGCTGCCGCACTGTTTGCTCAGGGAGCGATTGCTGTTTCGGCACATCCAGCCCCTGCCCCGGCTGCTGCCTGCAAGCTTCCTGCTCCCCTTTCCACCCTGATGGCCACAGGGGTGGGAGCAGTGGGTGGCCTTTGCTGCCAGCTCTTTGTCCTTCCTCAAGGCTCCTTGCCTGTTGCTCTAAACAGTTGCTAGGAGGAAGCATGGCCGGATGTGAGCATGGCTGTCGGGGCTGGAAGTGCTGCTTTCAGCCAGGTGTGGCCAGCCAAATGCCAATAACTTCCTTGCTTTAAGTGCTGCTGAGTCACAAGGCTGGTGGGGATCTGACAGTGGCATGCATGTTCCCTCCCAGGTACACCCTGCTGTGTGGGAACCCTCCCTTTGAGACCTCTGACCTCAAGGAGACCTACAGGTGTATCAAGCAAGTGGAATACACCCTCCCTGTCTTCCTCTCCCTGCCTGCCAAGCACCTCATCACTGGCATCCTCAGACGCAATCCCCAGGACCGTCTCACCCTTGATGAGATTTTGGACCATGAGTTTTTCAAGGTGGGTGGGTGAGGGCCTGGGCCAAGGGACCCTTCTCCAGGTGGGATGAGGTTTTTTGGGCTGTGCAGGGTGCTGTCCTTGTCCTGTACGAAGGGTCAGTCCTTCAAAGGAAGCAGCCGCTGTCCTGCCCAAATGCCAGCCAGAGGAACTGAGGGATCTGGTATGCTTCTGCTGCCTTGTTGCTATAGCAAGGGGCTGTTTCCTGTGCTGATGCCAGTCATGTTCTGAGGCTTGACAGAAACACAAGCTGGCTGTCAGGAGGGATGTGAATGACTGTGGTCAGCCCAGGGCAGCTGGAGCATGTGGCCTATGGAAACCAAACCTCTCCCTTGACCTCTCTGCAGGGCTACACGCCTGAGAAACTCCCTCCCAGCAGCTGCGTGATGGCTCCAGAGCTGAGTCCCCCAAATCCTGCAAAGACTCTGTTTGCTAAAGTCACCAAGACACTCTTTGGGAAGAAGAAACCCAAGGGTAAGTTTGTGCATTGCCAGGGAGCCTCTGGGTGACTCTTCCTTCAGGAAGAAGTGGATCCTGTTTTCTGGAGAGACCTTCTGATGGATCTCTCTGGACCCCCTGCCTGGGGACAGCACAAGCTGGGTGTGCCCCTGCCCTTCTTGTGCTGGTGGCCTGGCATGGGTGTGTGCCTGGAGAGCGGATACTGTGCCACAACCCATGGGGCAGTTCCTCCTGGAAGCCCTGTGTTGCATGAGAACTGGGAAGTGAAAGTGGGAGACAGCTGTCTGACACCCTGTCGTCTCCATGGGCATGGGAATAGATAAGAGAGAACTGAGCTACTGGGAGGGGTGGCCTGGATGTCCCCAGCCTCTATGTTCAGCAGTGTACTCATCTCTTGCTCTCCCCTCAGCCAAGAAGGGCTCTTCAGAGGACAGGGATGACATCTCCAAGCTGGTTACTGGGCTGATGAAGACCTCAATCTGTCGGCAGATGAGCTATAAAACTGTGGAAGGGAATGAGGTGAGAACATCTCTGAGGCCATGCATGCTCTTCTTTGGCAGAGCAGGCAGACCATGATAAAGCCAGGTCTCTCCACAGGCCACTCCTGTGTCGTGCCGCAGCGCCAACTCCAGCCCCGTGGAGACAGTGGTGGAGGAGACATCTCACAAGTCTGCATCCCCCTCCATCCGGGGAACAATGGCCAGCAGCTGTGAAGGTGAGCAATACCTGTGCCAGCCACCCTAGCCTGCCCCAGGCTTCCTGTCATGCTGGGGCTGATAGCGGGCTGGCTGACTCAACCTGTCATCTTCTCTCCGCAGCCTTCGAGGATTGCGTCACCGCCTCTGCCATCGTTGAGTCAGCTGTCCGGCTCCTGAGGGCCTGCCTCTCCTCCATGCCTCCAGGTAAACTGGTTGGACTGCTATGGGGTGGGATAGGGGGCTGTGTATCCCCTTCCCCCTGGGATGAAGGCATGGCTGCTACTTGGGGTACAAATAGCACCCTAAATGGTGCCAGAGCCTGCTGTAGGGATCTATTCCCCCTGGGGAGGTGAGATGGACAGGGGCTGGCTGGCTGCTCACCTCCTCTCTTCTCCAACAGCGGAGAAAAACCCAGCTTCCCTGGCCCGCCACGAGCACTTTGTCTGGGTGAGCAAGTGGGTGGATTATTCCAACAAGTATGGCTTTGGCTACCAGCTCTCCAACCGCAGCATTGGGGTCCTCTTCAACAATGGCACGCACATGATGCTCTCCCCCAACCGCAGGTGAGCGGTGGCAATGGGGCTGATCTGTCTCTAGGGGAGCCCCTTGGGTGGGAAGGGGAGTCTATAACATCCCCAAAACTGGTGCTCTGCTCTCTCCAGGACTGTGCATTACAACCCGACCAACAGCAAGCACCTGGTGTTCTCTGTGTCTGCCATTCCCGAGCAGCTGCAGGGACAGATGAGTGTCCTGCACTACTTCGCCTCCTACATGGAGCAGCATCTCATGAAGGTGAGTGCTGGGGCCCAGGGCTGGACCTTGGGCCATGGCTTGACCACACCACTTGAGCTGGTTGGACTCCCTGCTTGCACCTGTGGCCAGGTGGGCACACAGGGTTGTGTCCTGAGAGTGAGGACTCCACTGAGAGGGTACCCAGCCTTGGTGTTGTGTGTGCTGCTGGAAGTGCTCCCATGTGTGGGACCAGTGACTTATGCAGACCCTTCTTTCAAAGGGAGGTGACCTGCCCAGCATAGATGACCTTGGGCAGCCAGCCCTGCTCCTCCTGCAGTGGGTGAAGACTGACCAAGCCTTGCTCATGCTCTTCAGCAATGGCACCCTCCAGGTATGTGTGGGGTACAGTGGAGATGCTCAGACCCTTGTGAAGAGGAGGCCAGATGGTGGCCTTCTGGTCTGTGTTGGATCTTGTCTGCCACAGCCCAATTGGAAAATCCAGCTGTGAAAACAGCTGTGGATGCAGGATGCTGCTCCAGTGCCTGGAGCTGCTGGTTGCAGCTTCCCCAGCCCATGGAGAGACAGCACTTCAGCTGGATGCTTGTGCCTGCCCCTGTGCTAGGGCTGGCTCATTCCTGCCATGGGGCATGGGCTGGGATGCTCCCAGGCAGGTTGGGGAGGAGGAACGGGTTGAGGCAGGAAATATGGCTCCATCCTGGCTCCCGACATGCTGTGGGAAGCATGGCTTAAACCAAGCCCAACCTGTCTCCTAGGTGAATTTCTACAACGACCACACCAAGGTGATCATTAGCAAGCCTGACCACTCCTGCCTTGTCACCTACATCAACCGGGAGCGCAACTCTTACACTTACAAGCTGTGCAGTATCCAGGAGCTGGGCTGCTCTCCTGAGCTCCACCACCGCCTCAAATACATCCTCAAGCTTCTCCAAGAATGGGCTGAGGCCTAGCCTGGGACCTCGGGGGACCCTGTCTGGACTTGGAGGTTTCCCCCTGCCCTCCCATGGGATGGGAGGGATGATGTGGTGCTGGCTATCACCCTGGGCACTGTGTATCCTGGTGCTCAGCTGGACTCTGGACTAAGACATGTGGATGTGGTTACAGCAGCGGGTCTGGATATCCTTGCTACTCCGTGGCTCTGGGCAATCGCTGTCTCCCCCCTGGCATCTCCTGCCCTTGTGGTGCTGGTCTTGATGGAATGGACGGGGGGTGTTACAAGGAGGTGGTGGTGGGCGAGTGTCCTGCAGCTGGGTTGGGGCTGGCAGGGCCTTGTTTGAGGCTGGCAACTACTTGTGGTGGAGGCTCAGGCTCCCCTGCCCCAGCTGATGCATCAGATGCACAGACCCTCTGCATGGCCTGGAGATGGCTGCCACAGCCTTGATCTCAAACTTTGGGTGCTGTGGGATAGGAAAACCCCTTCCCAGGAGTGGGCAGGGGTGAAGGGTGCTGCCTGCCCTGCCAGGGGCTCTGTGGGCTGGTGTGTGCCACTCCACAACTGTTACACTAAGGAGGGAGCTGTGCTGGGCCCAACTGTGCCCGGTCTCTTCCCAAATTGTGAATTGTCTGGTACAACCTGAGGTCTGATAAAGGGTGGGACATGGGATCTGAGGACTTGCCTGGAGAAGCCCTCATTTTGTTGGGACCCAGGGTTGTTTCTTATTTCAAGGCAGTCTCTGCCATGTGGGACTATTTATGTATCTTATTTATATGGAATTATTTATTTTCCTGTTGGTCTGTCCTTGTGCAGTTCCCCTCCCCCTGACTCGCCTCAATAAAAACTTATTTGTGTAAGGGCAAACTATGTCTGCCTTATTTGAAACTGGAGTCATAAAAGGAGCTTCAGCATCATTCTTGCTCCAGAGCTGCTTCTGCCTGTTGGGGATGACCCTTCTTGCCACTGACTGGTGCTGGGGGATAAGGTCAGGGAGGCAGGATGGCTATGAGAAGCCCATGTGGTACCTCCACTGCTTTCATGGGGCTGGCACAAAGGACAGAGTTAGCTCTTATGCTGGTGCAGCCTTGGAGCTGCCTCAAACTTCTCCTTGCTACTGCCAAATGCATTCCCAGTCCTTTCAGCACTTGGACCCAACCCAGCTTCTCCCCTGACTCTGCTGAGCTGCAGAAGGCAGGAGCTATGACCCAGGTGGTGGAGGGCTTGCCTGGGCCCTTGCACTGACATCTCGTGTGATGGGATATGAGCTGGGCATGAAGCCAGGAAAGAGCTCTGTGAGCTTGCTTTGAAGGTGATCTGTGTAATCAATCTGCCTGGGAGCAGCTTGTGCTGTGGGAAGCAGCCTGGGCTGCTCCAACAGCCTTGGGCAGTTGCCTGTTCCAGGGAAATCCAGCCTTTTGTTGTGTTTACTGCCGCTTAGGTCTTTTTGCAAGCCATAGTACTGGGAAGTGCAGTGTGGGTGTGAGCTGAGGCTGGAGTGAGCACCCATATCTTGCTCCCTGCACACACCCTGGCCCAAGACTCCAGGTATGACACACAGCTGGACAAAACTTCTTTATTTCAGCTGCTCTCTCCCTACAGCTCTACAAGACTGGTTGGACACAGAGGCATGTGCTACTCGAAGTAGACCCCATACACTGTGGCTACAGCAAAGAGGGAGGCGTTGGAGAAGGTGGCAGAGGCAAAGCTGTCGGTCTCAGGGTCCCACAGTCCCCGGCTGGCCACCAAGAGGCTCTGCTGGCCCTGCTGGCCCAGCACCACGTGGCAGACCAGCTTGTAGCGGGGTGGCACCACCTCCTTGGCCTGGTTCTGCAGCAGCTCAGTCAGGCTCAGGGCTAGTGGGGCACTGCCCTGGGCACTGTACACTGTGGTCCCCAAGGCACAGGCCAGGGTCCCCTCCAGCACCCGCTGCACCTGGTCCGCATCAAACCTGCAGCCTTTGTCTGGCCCTATCCTGTAAGTGTTTTCAAGGCGGGTCTTGAGGATGGGTTGGAAAATGGGGAGCCCAGAGAAGCTGACACGTCTGTGGAGCATCCAGGAGGGCCGCCTGCTCCCCAGGCCCATGCCGAAGGAGCTGCGGCGGCTGAGGACGGAGTTGCGGCGGGAGAGCAGAGGGGGAGCTTTGCTGTCCTCAGGGCCCCGGGCTGGGGCTGCGGGCTGGGACCCACGGCGGCTACTGCGGAGTGCAGGGGCCTCAGTGCTGCCTGCAGCCAGCACCTGGGCTAGCAGGGCTATCTCTGGGACGGGCTGCTCAGCCATGGGATGGCCTGCAAAGGAGATGTACCTGGGTGTTAGGTGAGGCAAGTGTGCTGTAGCCTCTCCATTCCCCTGCATCTCTGCCCTCAGCAAATCCCATGCCTTCTGGCATGTGAGTCTGCAAGAGATGAGATGCAGAGGGGCTGGGAGATCCATGGCAGCTGTCTTCCCTTCTCCAGTGCCTCCATGCCCATCAGACTCAGCCAGCTGGGGCTGATCCAGTGTGGTAACGCATTGTCTGCACAGCTCTCTGCTCTCCCACCCCCAGAACTTCCCCCAGCACAGGTGAGTGACTTTTTCCCCAGTGTTTGGTCTGCATACCACACTTACCCAAAGTTCTGCTACTGTCCTTCCGGAGTAAACCCAGGGGACTTGTCTCTGGTGGATATTGCTGCCCAGGACCAATCTTTATCTTGCAAGTTGCTGTGAGCAGAGCCAAACCTGTTGTGCTCCTGGAAGGTGAAGTGTTGCTACGTGACACTGTAGGTCTCCAGGGCTGTTCTGGGGCATGGCTTCTGTAACTCCTTGTTTCCTGGTCCCTGGACAGCTCTGTTCCCCTTCACTCCTGCCCTCTGCATTTTCAGCTGTGTCAGCACAGGGATGTGGTTACTCCAGCCATGGTGCCCTCCAATTTCCCTGGCAGCCCTGAAAAATGCAGGCTGGTGTTGGATGTGCAAGAGAAGAGCAGGGGGTGGAGAGTAGCCCCTGTGATCACTACTTTGTGCCCTGACTGTGGGCTGCACTGGGGCTGGGCCTTCCAACAGCTTGATTTTGCTCAGACATTTGCATCCTTAGGCTACTTATGCCCCACTGCACCAAGGGAGAGTGTGTGTGGGTGGGCACCCACTGAATCATATAATCACACAGTGGGTTGTATTGGAAAGGACCTTAGCGATCATCTAGTTCCACATCACCTGCAATGGGCAGGGATGCCACCCCTAGACCAGAGCGCTCAGAGCCCTATCCAACCCAGCCTTGAACACTTCCAGGGACTGGAAGCACAGCTGTGGCATGTGCCAGAGACCCTGCTGCTGTAATGCCTGGGAATGAGCAGGTCCCTGGGGGCTCCTGACCCTGCTGGAGTTTCTCTCTGCCAGTGGAGCCCAGCCCAGCTGGTACGACACGGCTGTTCCATCAATGTGCCTTTGTCTGGCTTGGCTGCCGAGCTATTTGAGGAAAGTGGAGACGGCATTTGTGTTTCTATCTCCAGTCAGAGGTATTTATAGCCTGCCTCTGACTAGCGCTGCCAAGCACACTGCCAGCTGGACCCCTTCCCTTGGGGTGCTGCCTCAGCTCCGAGCCCCATTCCTGCCTTCCCTTGCACCACCCACTGACAGGCAAGGGTGGATCCCTCCATGGGTAATCTCCTCCTTGGGCTGCTTGGGGCTAGCCAAGGGTTGGAGAATGGCACAGCACTTGGTTTGGGCTTAGGTGAGCGGTTGCTCTAGGGGGTTGATCTAGTGGGTGGCATCCCTGCCCACGGCATGGGGGTTGGAAGTAAATGATCCCTTCCCACCCAAGCCTTTCTGTGAGGCTGGTGATGCTTTTTTCTGCCTGCAAGCGCCTGTACCCCAAGCAGACATGAGAGCTGCAGGGCTCTGGCCTGGGGCATCGCAGGAGAGAAGGCTTCCCCCATTTCTGGGGACAAATCTTCCTGCTGGGCTCCAGTATGCTCCAGTGCTGCTGCTGGGGACTCAGCCATTCCCAGCAGCTTTCCATGGGGGCTGTGCAGGTGGAGGTGAGGGTGATGTCCGTGCGTGTCTGCCTTTTCCAAATCCCAGCTGCCAGCCTCCCTTCACCCCCATCTCTCTGCTCCGCAGCAAAGCCGCCAGCTCGGGCCGCACCGTCCCCGCGCCAGGCGTGCCAGAGCCAAGCCCCGAATCACGGCAAGGAATTCCACTCGCTGCAAGAGGCGGATCAGCCCCGCTTCCCCATCCGGCGAGTGCCGGACGGAGCCGCCTTGGCAGCGCGGCTGTGCTTCACGCCTCATTGTCCCATGGCTCCCTCCCACCGCTCCCCGGCAGCCCGGCCTCCAGCCCCGGCGCTGCCTGCCAGGTTTCCCTAGCAATGGGCCGTGCCGTACGACGCAGCCTGCTGGCTTCCTCCCCGCGGCCTCCCCGGGCTGGCCGGCCTCCCGACAGCCCCGGATCGCCCGCCGCCATCCTCGGGCCTCCTCCCGCCGCCGCGCTCCCTGAGGCCGCCCATGGCCGGACCCGGCTCGGCGCGGCTGCAGGGCGACGTGGCCGCCTTCAGCGCTGCCCTGCGCACCCTGGTCAACAACCCCCAGTTCAGGTGAGGGCTCGGGCCGTGCCGCCTCCCCCCGACACTCCTGCTGCTTTCCCGCAGCCCCGAGCCCTCCGGCTGGGGCCGTTGGGGCCCGCAGGCAATCCGGGGAGCCCCGGGCAGCTGATGGGGCCGACGTGGCTTGTGCAGCGCTCCCCACACACCCGCATGCCAAGAGGAGGCCAGGCCTGCCCCGGTGTAGCCCACCCGGCACAGCCATCCTCTCTCAGGAGGAGGGAGAGCTCCCGGGTGTGCCCAGACCCCCTCTGTCCCCCTGCATGGTGCCAACAGGGCAAGGCAGTTTCCCAGGATAAATCCTATACTGGGGCTCTTGCCCTTGTCAGGAATGGGGGTACATTGAGCTCCCCAGGAGCAGCGTCCTCCCTGCTCAGTTCCTCTGCCACCTGGCTTTATTGGTGCTTTATCCCCAGAGGGCATAGCATCCCTCCTCACAGGGTTTGGCATTCCTGCCACCTCTTGCCACAGCAGAGAGCAGAGATGCAGATGCTGCCTTGGCTTCCCTCACCCACATGGTGTGTCCTGCCTGGCTGTGGTCCTCTTCACCCACTTCCTGCTGAGGCCTGGCCAGCCTATCTAACACCAGAGCTATCTAAGGAAATCCCCATTCCTGCTGAAATTTTTGGCCACCCAGAAGAGAAATTCCTGTAAAAACTCCCCAGCCACAGCACCAGGCAGTAGAGGAGTGGCTGACAGTGCCTGGTCATTCTCAGCCTATATCCTGCTGCTTACATCTTTTAACCCGTACCCCTTATCCAGCATCCTGCAATCTGCATCCTGCAGCCTGAAATCTGTGCTCTGCATCTATCTACTTTATCCCACATCCTGCATCCTTTCTCCTGTAGCCTGTATCTCACAGCCTGCACTCTGTAGCTTTTGTTCTTCATCCCACATCCTGCAACCTGTGTCCTGCTCCCAGACCTTGCATGCCATCATCATAGCTGGCCTTCCACATCTCAGCCTGCATGCTGTGTTTTGCTTGCCCCTCTTTACCTGTGGACCTCAATTGCAGAGCAGTTTGTCATGATCCCCCTTGCAGGAGCAGTCATGGATGACCTGTTGGGCTCTGCTCACAGCACCCATCCTGCCCCAGCTGTGTGTCTCCTGATAGACACTTGGGATGACGCAGTTGTCCTTCCTTCTGGTAGGCACATACACCAGAAGTGTCCTGTGGGACACTCTGATGGTTTGTGCATGTCCTCATGGCAGTCAGAGTTTGAGTGGTGTGTCTTCTGCTCATTGGCCTGCTGGGATGGAGGAAGGAAGAAAGGGATAGATGGGCCATCGCCACAAGTGTGCTCAAGCTGGTGACTCCATGTCCTTTGCCTGCTTCCTTTCCCCTGATCGTGCCCTCCTTTTCTGGAGCCATGGAGCTGGGGAAACATTTTGGGGAGGGGAGGGTTATAGGGGATCAGGGCAACAGGATGGTCCCTGTGCTCTGCTGTATGCCACAGGCTGCCCTGTTGGGCCAGTGCCAGCCCTTCTGGCAGCTGTGCCAGGGACTTCACATCCCTGAGATGATGAGTCAGTTCCCATGAGTCAAGGAGGCTGATCCCGGTGACAGCAACGCTTTCCTTGGCTCTGCTATGCCAAAAGAGAAAGTAACTTTCTCCAGCTGTCCTTGGCCTTTCTCTGCCCTGCTCGGTGCCAGCACCCTGGGCTCTCTGTGCTTTCCAGGGGACCTGTCATGCTCACCTCGCCTGCAGCATTCAAATGGCTGGAAAGAGCCACCAACAAGGTCCCCTCTGTTCCCCTGTTGGGACAAATGCCTGGGTTAAAAGTAAAGGGTACTGTCCCCCTGTGCCAGACACTCCTGTGTGCCCTGTCCCAGCCCAGGGAAGGATGTGTCCTTGCTTTCCAGCACTGTGTCCCTCATGTCCCCTCTCCCCCGCAGCGATGTGATGTTCGTGGTGGGGCAGGAGCAGCAGAAGGTGTTTGCGCACCGCTGTGTGCTGGCGTGCCGCTGCCAGGTGTTCCGTGGCATGCTCAGCCAGGACTCCTCCAGCAGTGTCCCACCCCAGGGCCCCTTCATCCTGGGCAACGTGCAGCCTGAGGTCTTCCTGGCCGTCATTGAGTTCCTCTACACCAACAGTGTCACCCTCAACAGCCACATAGTGAGTGGGGATGGGGCTGGTAGGGACCATGGACGTGGGAGGGACAAGAAGGGGATGCAGGGGAAGGGGTGCTTTGCAACTCTTGGTGTGCCAAAATTGGAGGTGATGTCTTGGGACCTCTGACTGTGTATACCCTGGATGGTGAGAATGGGGACACCACAGCAGAAGACCTAAATTTTTCTTCATGCTGCAGCCTTATCTCGCGTGCTCCACTCAGGAGCTCCTTTACCCTGGGCAGCTGTGCCCATCCATGCCCCCACACACTGATGATGACAAGGTCCCTCTTCCCTGCAGGCACTGGAGGTGCTGACCTCATCGGTGGAGTATGGCTTGCAGGACCTGTGCAAGGTACGGTGCTATCTGGGCTGTGGGCAGTGGCCCCTGAGTGTCCCCAGGCTGGGCAGCACCCCAGGATGGTCCCTGCATGGCTGCTAGCTGGAGGTGCCTCTGAGGAAAGCACTGTGGTGAATTACACAGCCTTGGCCCTGTTTTTCTATCCTGGAAAGTCTCTCCAGTGGGATCCCCCTTGAGGGGGTGCAGCAGCGGCCGGGAATCCCACAGGGGAATCCCGAGAAATCACGTGGAAGGACGTGGAGTTTCACATCTCCTGCACAGCAAAGGTCAGGAGGAAAGCCCCTGTGCGTTCACCCACACGTGCTCTCTGGTCATCTGACAGGATGATGCAGTTAGAGAGAGCCCCAGTGCTGGGAGCAGTCAGCACCTCAGCTGTGGTGCTGCCAAAGCTGTGCTGCTGCGGGTGGGAAGGTTTTGCGAAGGCAGCAGGGACACAGAGGAAGGGTGGGAGCTGAATGAGGAGGGGCCGGGGAGCTGAAGAGCTCGGTGTTGGGCAGGGCAGCCAGGCCACGTCATCAGCCTGATTCCTGAATTACAGCCTGGCTGAACACGTGAGCTGACATCTCACACCCAGACTTCCCTTCCGTCACACTGGGAAAGTACCTCAGGAGCTGAGGAATTGTGGGCTCCTGTCTGCCAGAGTGGTGGGTTGGGACCTGTGGGAACAAGATCAGCCAAAGGCCAGATGTGGCAGAGCGGTCAAACAGCTGTCTGGGCAGGGAAGGGATACAAGGGGTGTTTAAGAAAAGGGGGACCTGGTGCTCCTCTCATGAGTCACAACCCACCACCCAGCAAATGCATCCTGAGAGGGTTGACCTGCATAGAGGAGGGGTGGGAAGGAAAGGGGCTGACCAAGGACAGCTGGTGAAACCATGTCAGTGTCCCCAGCTGCAGGGTGACCTCATATCCCTCCTGCCAATGACTCAGGGCCCCTTCTGTCCCAGCTGACAGCTCCTCCCTGCATGTCACATCCCCTTGGGTTTCCCAGGGACTCTGGTAGGCAGCTGAGATAGGCAGGAGAGAGGTCCCACTCATGATAAACATGCTGGTTTGGCTGCATCCCACCTGCATCATCTGTGTAGGGGATGCAGCTGGAGATGCTGTTCCCCCTGCAGTCACAGCCAGAGCACCACTGGCAGGCAGGGCTGGGGCAAAGCTGAGAGCACCCAGTGCACTGCAGCTGGCACCAGGATTGTGCCCTATGGCAGAACATGGATGGCATCTATAGACAGGATTAAGGAACCCACCTGGGGCTATCAGATTGGCTGGGTTTGGTCACATCAGTCTTGGTCCCTGTCTCCATCAGTGGCCAAGCTGGCTGCCCACATCCACACTGCAAGGCCTCATGCCACAGGCCAATGCTTATGAAATCCTGGGGGACTGGATGTACCTCTGCCCCACATTCCATGTTCTGGGGGCTCAGGGGATGCTGAGAATTTTGTGGGGGCATGGCAAAGTTGTGTCCCTCACTCTGCCCAACCTCTCCCTGTCTTACAGCTCTGTGTCAAGTTCATCAAGGACACACTGAGTGTGGAGCAGGTCTGTGAGGCTCTGCAGGTAAGAGTCACACCAGTGGGGTCACAAAGGCTTAAAAATAACCTGTAGAATCTTGGGGGCAGGAACAGACTTGACCCTTCTGTTCTCACTGGACAGTGGGGCAAGATTTCCCACTCACCCATGGCCCAGCAGCTGTCCTGCCAACTCCCAGACCATTGGGATTGTACCAGGGCTGCAAGGGACAGTGGGCCACGAGATCCTGGCAGAGAAGTGTCTTCTCTGTCAGCCTGAGCAGGACTGGCCAGAACTCCACAGTGCCAGGGCTTTGTCATCATCTGCATGAAAGTGGGAGGCACTGGGTTTTGGGGAGCCAGTCCCAAAAGTCCTGCTGAGAGTTGAAGCACCTAAAAATAGCCTTGCAAAGGTCCTAATGGCCCTTGCCATGCTACTTGGTGGGACTAAGGCTGCTCTGCAGAGAAGGGGTATTTGTTTAATCTCCCACAAGCTGAAACAATCTTGGGGTGAGGTGCCTGCCTTAGAACACAGAGCCCCAGCCAGATGTGGTGCCAGACCACTGCGACAAATGGAGCTAAAATTGGCCCAGAGGAAACAAAACAAGAAACCCCAAAACCCCAGAACAAAACAAACCTGAAGAAAACAACTTGTCTGCCCTCCCCACTTATGTCAGCACTGGTCCCCTGCTGTGGTGGAGGGGGACATGATGTTCACCCTGCCTGTGCCGGTCCTGAGTACCCCACACGCAGGGGCTGCTGTGGGGGGATGGGGTTGTGCCCTCCTGGTAACCTGATGGGCAGTGCCAGCCCTGGGATGAGCATTGCTCAGTAGGGCTGGGAGAACATGAGAGCAACCCCAAATTCCTGCTGCAGTGGGGGATGGCAGCTGTGGGTCAGGCTGAGGCTGGCAGCAGGAGTATGGGGTGCTTGTGAGAGGCTCTAAGCTGATCCTGTGCCCACACAAGGAGCTCTGGGGACTGGTGGTTTCATGTGCCTGTGGTGTTACCTTGTGAGAACAGCACCAGGGCTTCTTCTTGCCCACTGTGGGCTCGGTGAGGTGCCTGAGCAGAGGTGGAAAATCACACGTCTGCTTAGAGTGTGACTGGGTGACCATTGTGGGCATTAGAGCCACCAAACATTTGATCTTGGGCAGGCCAGAAAAGGAGGGGGGGCCTTGGTGCCCCTTCCTCCCCACACTCTGCCATGGTACCCAACCCAGAGGGATGTGTGCCTCACCTGTGCCCCTGACAGTGCCCATGTTTCTGTAGGGCTTTGGCAGGGAGTTCCTCCTGCCCTGCACCCCCTTGCAGGTGTCTGTGTTGTCTCACAGGCTGCGGTGACCTATGGGCAGGTGGACCTCCAGCAGCACTGCCTGGCCTTCATCGAGGGCTGCACCGCGGTACGGTGGCAGGTGATGGGGGAGCATGGTGTGGGGTACCCCAGGGCATGGGGGGCACGTGGCATGGAGTACACTGCATGAGGCAAGGACAGGATGGCTGGAGGCTGGGAGAGGACCAAATGGTACTTGGAGAGAAGATGCTGGGTGACTGGCAGAGGCAGGCTGGGGGTTACTGGAGTGCCAGAGGATTGGAGTTTGTATTGGGTGATGCTGGAATGCCAGGCAGGGATGGCACCAGGATGTGTCTGATGGATGGGGGTGGTGGTTGTGTGGGGTCTTGGTTCCAGCACCCTGGTGTTGTGGTGTGCTGGCAGGCAGTGGTGCAGACCCAGGGCTTCCGTGAGCTCTCTGACGTGGTGCTGGCGCGGGTGCTGCGCAGTGACCGCCTGGCCGTGGATGAGCTGGAGCTGGTGCAGGCTGTGCGGGAGTGGGCACACGTCAGCTCGGTGAGTGTCACGCAGCAAGGCCACCCAGGGGTGCCTGGGCCCCCACCAGCCCAGGCTGGGAGTGTAGGCATGCTGTCCCTGAGCCCAGGGCTCTGTGATGCACACAGAATCTGTGTCACTCCCCTCAGGCCCCTGCCTCCCCTGGTGCCCAGGACATCACCAGCCTCATCCCTCACATCCTGATCTCTCACAGGCTGTCCTGGAGCGTCCTGTGCCAGAGGTGGCTGCCCTGCCAGTGAGGGAGCTGCGTCTGCCCTTGCTGGCACCCAGCGAGCTGGTGACGCTGGAGAGCCACAACCAGCAGGACCTCCTCATCCCGGTGAGCTGCTGCCTGTTCTTAGTGTCCCCTGACTGACCTCCAGGCCTGGAGGGTGCTGTGGGATGGGCTGAGGAGGACCACACTGTGGCAATGCTGATGCCCCCATGCTCACAGGTGGAGAACATCGCTGCAGCCTGGCGTGCCCACGCTCTGAGGAGAGGCAGCGGGGTGCCCTCCCGCCTCTGCCGTCCCCGCCGGGGCACACGGCCCCGCGACCATCACCGTCACCTCGAGCCACACGCCAAGTAGGGGCTGGGCAAGGAGTTTTGTCCAGCCCAGCCAGGGACTCTGCAGCGGGGCAGGCAGTGGGGCTAGGCACTGATGCTGCTGTGGCCAAGAGCATTGATAAGGTGCTTTGTCACATGTCACAGCGTCAGGGCCAGGGCAGGATGCCTGGGTCACCCTAGAAGTGGTGCAGGGGCTGGGGTAGGGTGGAGCTGGGCTATGCAATGGGTGCAAGGACACTGCAGGCTGCCCAGATAGTGATCCAAGGGTGATGGGGCTGCAGAGATCTCTGCGGGACGGGGATCCAAGATGACCTCTGCCTTCCCCGGGGCCGTGCTGCCCTCCCCTGGCAGCGAGGCCGTGCTGCAGTGGGAAAAAGCACCAGCAGCTGCCTGGGCAGGGGCACAGGGACCCTGGCGTTTGGAGGGGGTGCAGCTACGAGGGGACACATGGGCTCTTTGCACGCACTGCTGCACCGACAGGCTCCCAACCCCCGCCAAGCCCTACCAGCAGGCCACACACACACAGGACAGGCTGCCAGCCCCACCAAGTGCCACACACACAGTATACAGCTCTCCTTGCACCCCCCATTGAGTGTGTGCACACAGCTGGGTCTGTCTCAAGCACACATACCCCCCCTTCCAGCTGTGTTCCCCAGGAGAAAGGGCCGGACACAGCAGGTAATTTATATATAATATATATATTTACTCTTTAAAAATAAACCTTCAGTCCCCACTACCGCCTGTACAAACTACAAAAATAAACCTTTGCTCTCTTTGATATAAATAACTTAGATGGCGTGTTTGGGGAGGGGACTGCCCGCCGTGCCCACGCCTGGCACGGGGACAGGGTCCCCAAGGCCACCCCTGCTCAGTGGCAGTGTCGGGGGGCTTGGGGCCGCAGGCACAGCAAACACCGCTGGAGTTAAAGTGCTGGGTAACGGCGCAGACGGTGCCCGGGATGGGGACAGGGATGGGGACAGGGGCTGGCTGCAGGGACAGCCCTGTTGCACGGGGACATGGTAAGAAATACCGTTTCCCAGCAAGATGTGCCTGGTGGCACCATGGGAGCCCACGTCAGCGTGCAGCGCCTTGTGCGTGCTCAAGCCTGTGCCATCCCCTGGACAGAGCACAAGTGTGACACAGGGGCTGTGGTCGTGGGACAGCTCAGGGGCTTGGCACAGCAAGGACCACTCCAAGGATCTCCCCCTTCCAAAACCCTGCCTGTGTGCTGGGGAGCAATAGGCTCCCTTTCTCCACTGTGGCACATCCATGATCTCCAGCCTTTCCATACTTGCCACTGGGGAAACTGAGGCATGGACTAGCATGTTGGAAGGGGTGAGCTGCCCATGGAGTGGGGGCATGAACCAGGTCTGTGCCCCCAGGCTCCTGCTGCCTCCAGTGGGCAGCCCTGCACTGGGCAAAGGGTCTGCCCGCTCCCTGCCTGCACCCTGGGCAGCTGGGTGAGACTGTAGGCTGAGAAATAAATCTTTTAAAATAAGCTTAAAAATATATATCTCTCTATAGATAGTTTCCCTTTGCAATAAATAAAGGTGGGGGTGCCCACCCTAGGCCTTGCCCATGGCATGCCAGGGCATAGCTGGCTCTGGGGCTGCCCCCTTATCAGCACAGGGGGCATCAGGGCACCCTGTTGGGGTACCCCAGCTCATGGCCTGGGATGGGTGGTCCCAGGAGGAGGTGATGG
This sequence comes from Ammospiza nelsoni, assembly GCF_027579445.1. Lineage (NCBI taxonomy): Eukaryota > Metazoa > Chordata > Aves > Passeriformes > Passerellidae > Ammospiza > Ammospiza nelsoni. The sequence goes on from NC_080641.1 coordinate 26,704,432, forward strand.
GGAGCAGGCAGTGACCCCACAGAGGGGGAGCTGGCATGGCACCGAGTCCACCTTGCCAGCAGCTCCAGAAACAGAGGGGGGAGTTAGTGCTTCCATTTCTGGGGGACAATAAGTCCAGGGCAGGATAACCCCAAGCCCTGGGTGATGGGACATGGCACCAACGGTACAGCCTCTGGTGAGGGACACACGGGCACGGCCTGGCCTGCACACAGCTTGCATAGAAGTGCCAGCCTGCCCTACCAAGCCTCGGTGCAGGGTGCAGGGGGCCGGTCCTCCTCGGCCAAGACCGCTCTGGCGATTAGCAGCACGACACGGGGTGACCCCGCACTGCACCCTCCTGTGCCCACTGGGTGCTGGGGAGATGCTCTGCCCAGGAACCAGCAATCTGCAGGGAGAGAGATCTGGGGGTCAGCTGGGTCCCTCCACACCCACCTCACACCCCACACTGCCATGCCCTGCCCTGGGTAGCGTGTCCACAAGCTCACCTAGCGCCAGGCACCTGCCCCGTGGTGGTGTCCCATGTTCTGCATCTCAAAGGTGTCGGGCACAGTGGCGCCGCTGGTGCTGAGCTCGTCCAGGCAGTCCCGCTCGGCGCTGGTGAAGCCCTCAGGGCTGAAGGTGGGGTAGGAGCCGGGCAGTGAGGGGTGCAGGGCCACTGTCACCGACGCGGTGGCCGTGACGGTGGTGTAGCTGCCGGCAGGACCCTGCAGGTGGGTGCTGTAGGTGGGCAGGGCTGCGGGTGGCGCTGGCCGGGTGCCCGCTGGGCAGGGCTGAGGGGGATCTCGGGGCAACGTGGTGCACGGCTCCCCGAAGGGCAGGGGGGCTGCAGGCTGAGGACCAGACGCCTCTTTCTTCCCCTGAGCCTCCAGGCTGTCCTTGTAGGGCTTCAGCACCTGGAGGGGGAGCATGAAGCATGAGGGTCCCCAGCCATATTGAGCATCCCTCTGGCAACACCACCAGCCCCCATCCCCCAGCTCTATCCATGACCCTGTCCCCGGGGTTGCAGGGGAGTTGGCAATGCCTCAGTGGGTAGAGACACTCACAGTGATGCGGGGGAAGCTGGGGTCCTTGCCAGCCTCCAGTAGGATGTGTGCTGGGGCAGGAGGCACAACGAAGGGTCCCTGTGGGCTGCCTGGCCCCACGCTCTCCATGTAGTGCTCTGTGTCAGAGGGCTCAGGGAAGGTGGCCGGCCAGGCTGGAGCGCGCCGGACGTACAGTCCCCCAGGGCCCAGACATGGGGGTATCGACTCTGGTGGGGGTAGGCAGGGGCCATTATCCACCAGGGATGCCTGGGGAGAGAACACAGGTCAGAGGAGCCAGGGACAGAAGAGTATGGAGAAGTAGGGAGTAAGGGTTGATGCGAGGATGGGGATGTGGGCGATGCCAGGTGAAGCAGGGATGGGATCAAATGGGTCAGGGAGGGGTGGGGAAAGTTGTGTGTGGAATGGAGCAGGAACAAAGTCAGGTAGGTATGGGGCAAGTAGGATATGGGTTAGAGAAAGGATGAAGTAAAAGAGGGATGGTATGGGGCAAAGGACGGACTGAGGTGGTTTCGACAAGGCAAAGATGGATAAAGGGTGAAAGGTGGGCAGGGAGAGGGGCAATGGGGGATGGAGAGACAGGATACAGGGCTGGAAAGGATAAGGGAGAGGAGGGATGGAGGGGTCTCGTACCTCAGGGGGTGGCCCGATGACAGAGAGCAGCACGGGCAGCAGCACCAGCCCATTGAGCAGCCCCAGCAGCGTCAGGATGGTCAGCACCGCAAAGAAATACCTGAGGGGGCCATAGGCACACGGGGTAAGCAGGTACAGCCATCATGAGCCTTTCCCATCGCAAACACGGCTTCCCACTCCACACCCCCTGGCCTTGCCATGTCTCCCCAGCCTCCAGGCAAGGTGGAATGGCAGACCCCAGCAAGATGTCCTCACCAGCTACCCCACATCCCCACTACCAGACGGGGGGGACTGCCACACCCACCAGCCCCCACTGCCAAAGTTCTTGTAGGGCAGCATGTGGCTGATTTACCCTTCTTCAGCGCTCACCTCATGATGAAATCGAACTCAGAGCCAGCCAGCATGAGGACACCCAGGAGGGTGGAGACAGCACCATCCATCACAGGCGCAAAAGTGTGCTCCAGTGCTGCAGCTGAGCGCACGTTCCTGCTCCCCGCAGCTGTCAGGAAGCCCTGAGTGGGATGGAAATGTCATGCAGGACTGTCCCCATGTGCCACCCATGATGGGCCACCCATCAGCACATGGCCAAGCGGGTGAGGGTGCCAGGGAGTGGGAACTGGCATCAGCCTGTACTCACCAGGGCCACGTGGACAGTAAACTCCACACCGATGCCCACCGAGGCAATGAGGATGACCACAGGGATGGCGCTCAGCTTGATGCCCATCAGCCCCATGATGCCAAACAATTCCACAGCAATCATGGCCAGGATGGAGACCTGGAGGGTGATGGGGTCAATGAGAGATGGCTTTGACAGGCTGTCCCCCCTCCCTGGCAAGCCTGACCCTACTCCATATAGAGCAGCCTCACCTCACTGACCCTTTTCCCTCTATTTGCAGTGTCCCTCTGTCCCATCTTCTGGGGGTAGCCCTCACCCTGCTCTGCATGGATGTCATCAAACCCCTACCCACTATACACATTCCCATCATAACGTGTTCCCTGATCACTCCATGTGGCTCCCCCAACAACTGCCACCTCCACATGGGTGTTCCTGTCACTCTTCTGCATGGATGTATCCAGGGCCCCCTGTTCTCTTCACCAATGATATAACTGATCCCTCCATACAGAAGTCCCCCACCCACTGCCACCCTCATATGGGCATCCCTTCCCTCCGCTGACCACTCCATCACCCAATTCCCATGAAGCAGGAACCCAGGGCCACTCAGCAGGACGGGAGAAAGGCTGGATGTCCCTGTCCCCACCCATCAGGCCCATCCCCGTGCATCAGGGTGCGTACTCACGATGATGCCGGCGGTCCAGGGGTTGAGCAGCAGCAAGGCACACACGAGGAAGGTGCAGGCCAGCAGGATGCTGATGGCCAGCAGGAACCAGTGCCGCAGGCCGATGTACTGCTCCCAGAAGAGGAAGGGGTAGCCACTGGGGTAGCTCAGCACGCCGTGGCGCTGCGCAGCCTCCTGGCAGATGGCCCGAACGCTCTCAATCGCCTCCACAAAGTCGGACGTGCGACGCAGCCCGCTCAGGTAGAAGGGGAACTGGGCGAACTCCAGCGGCTGGGCTGCTGGGACTGTGAGGAGATCACAGGCAGTGAGGGTATGGGCAGTACAGGAGGACAGGCAGCACAAGAGCACCAGCCTGATGCCTGGCTGGCTACCACAGGTCTGAGGAGTGTGTAGGGAACAGACTGGGGTCAAGAAGGAGGGTGGGGCATTTCTCTGCCCGTAGGATTTTTGTGCATTAGTGGGTTACTCTTTGCAGTGAGATGCTCACTGGGCTGGAGCAGGTGTGTGTTGCTAAGCGCACGGGGAAAGCACAGGGGGATGCTCAGGGTGTGGGATGCAAGAGGATGAGGGTTAAGGATGAGGGGAAGCAAGGCAGTTTACCAGATGGGATGAGGGGTTTCCCTTCAGGGCAAAAATGTGTGGGGAATGGGGTACTCTGCAGAAGGACCCAGAGGGGACAGAGGGGCAGAGGGGACCTTGAGGAGCCCACCATGCTCACTCACTTCGCAGGTTCTCGCCTGTGGTGTCGTACTTGTCATGAATCCACTCAGGGGGTGGGGGATAGAAGTTGGCCTGGGAGGCAGCAAAGCCCAGGGGGTCGTTGCTGGCCCACACTGTCAGGCAGATGTAAAAGGTGTCGGGGGGGATGATGCCATTCTCATCCACCAGTCGCCGCGTGGTCAGCTACAGGAGAGACCAGGAGTGAACATGAGCTGGGCAGCTGGGGCAGAGACATCCCCAGCTCAGTCAGCCCAGCCCTGTCATCACTCACCTGGTTGAAGTTGAAGGGCTCCTTCTTGTTGCCAGTCTGGATGAGGAGCTTGTATGCCAGTGCTCCATCCTCGGAGCCATTGCGGTAGCTGTCATGGGTGATGCGCCCAGCCTGCCAATCCCTGTCGAAGGTGGCCTGGAGCCCTGGGGATGCAGAATGGGGGGTAAGCATTCCTGGGGATACACCACCCTGCACACCACCCCGTGTGATCCAGGGAGTGTGGTGCCAAAGGGATGGGCACACAGAAACCCCAAGGCTCAGCTTCCAGTGCTGGGCACCTTGGTACCATCCTCCCCAGGGTGCTGCACAGAAGGGAAGGCATTCCTAGGTCAGTGGGGAGCATGCAGGATGAGGAGAGGACTGTCAGGCAGGGGAAGTCATGGAGGAGAGGCATGTCCCTCACCTCTCAGCCAGTCCTGGAAGTAATGGAGCCACATTTTAGGCAGGTCACGGTTGCCCTCCCGCACCACGTACTTGACGGTGCTGAAGGCCTGGTGCAGGCTCAGCAGGGCAGCCTGGGCTCCCGGGTAGTGGAAGCCACCCTTAGTGACAATGAACATGTTGTAGAAGGAGAAGTACTTGAACTGGGCCGAGATGAAGGCGTGTGCCTTGGTGTCCCGTGGCACGATGTCCGTCAGGTAGAGGCCATCGTGTACCATGGTGGTGCCATAGAGGCACAGCCCTAGCAGTGCCAGGAACAGCACCACCACCACCACCTGTGGGGACAATGGGGGGGGGGTCAGAAACAGTCCTGTGCCACCCACCCACCCTGAGTGGCACCACTAGGGCTGTCCCCCCCTCACCTTGGTCCGGGTGCGCAGAAGGAGTGGGGCGTACTTCTCCCGGGCAAAATCAGCGAGGCTCCAGCGGCAGAAGGGCAGGGGGACACACTCCCGGCCACCCTTGGCCTCATCCAGCTGAGACAGCAGATCCCGGGTGGAGCTGGATGGGGCGAAGACCTGCGAGCCCAAGGGGTCACTGTGGGGCAGCAGGATGGCAGGCGAGGTGCACACCTGGGACGTGGGTGGCAGGACAGTGACAATGTGGTGGCCCGAGGGGTCACACCGGGTGAAGGCTTGCACGGTGGTGGTGATCTGGGTGCTGGTGGCCATGCCGGGGTGCCCATAAGGAGATGGGTGGCAGGCATGGTTGTCGTTGGCATCAGCAAGCTCTTGGGGCTGGATCTGGATGACTCTTGAGGAGCAAGGGCTGCATGGAGAAAGTGGAGGAGAGAGAGAAGAATGAGATATTTAGTCACCCTGTCTTCTTTAGGGAGCTGTGGGGTCAGACCCAGCCCAGCCTGCCCAGTGCCAGTACCTGTAGAAGCAGCAGAGGATGTCGAGCCGGCGTTTCTCCCGGCGGTGCAGGTCCAGGCTCAGGATGGCAGGGAAAACAAAGAGCACCATGGCGAAGTTGAACACAACAACCACTGCAGCCTGCAGGAATTGGGGGACACACATCAGAGAGGGGTCTGGCCATCCCTTCCCATCCCCTGGAAAGGGACTGTGGCCCTACCTGGAGGGAGAAGGCACGCAGGGCAGGGATGGGCACCAGGGCTGCCATGAAGAAGGCGATCATGTTGCTGACAGAGGTGAGAGCCACGCTGGTCCCCGTGCGCTTCAGACACTCACCTGTCCGCTCCTGCAGGGACAGAGAAGGGGTGATGAGAAGGGACCATGGGGAGGCAGGAGGAGGCCGAGAAGCCCCTGGGCAGTGCTCAGTGCTCACCTTGAAAGGGATGTGCTGGCTCGTCTCGGTGAAGGCATGAGCCAAGAGGAACATGTCATCCACCCCAATACCGAGGGCCAGGAAGGGCAGGACCTGCCACAGAGCAGTTGGCATGAGCAGAGGGACATGATCACCACCTGAGAGGGGACTCAGGGTCCCACCCACCTCACAGTAGCCAGCTCTTCCCCCAGCACATACCTGGGTGGTGGCTGCATTGAAGGAGATGCCCAGCAGTGAGCAAAGCCCCAGGCCAGAGGCGACGGAGAGAGCCACGAGCAGGACCCCAGCCAGGCCCACAGCCCCTTGGGACTTGGAGCAGTCCCACCGCAGCATGGTGACACAGGCGTAGGCGAGCTGCAAGAGCACAGTGGGTTAGCAGGGGCCTGGGGGGAGATGGAGGAAAGGCAGAGGACAGAGAGAGGGGGCACACGTACCATGAGGAGGTAGCCCCCAGCCACACGGATGACGCTGACGTCAGAGAAGGACTTCATGATGTCGTTGAGCGTGGTGGTGGAGAAAGCATGGACACTCTGTGTGGCGTTGGGAGGGATGGAGTCCTGTGCCAGCTGCCAGAGGTGCATCCCATTAGAGGAGTCAGGAGCCCCCTGCTCTACAGTACACCCACCCCAGAGCCATTCAGGGGGTCAGCATCATCACTGACACTCCCTAGGGATGCGCTGGACTAAAAGAGAGTAGTGCCAGAACCCGTGGCCACATGAAAACCTGGGCACAGAGGGATGCCATGCACAGGCTCACCCCTGCCCAGCCCCATGTGGGGGCTGTTCTCAGTGCTCACCTCCACGAATTTCCTCTGCCAGGCCTCCAGGATGGCTCCTGCCTTCTCCTCGCTCCAGCTGATATCATGGATCTCGTAGTCATCCTTGAAGTGCTCATAGAGCTGCCGGGGGCTCATGAGGAGGAACATGGTCTGCAGGGCCTCGGCGCTGGGGGACAGGCACGCACCTCGCTGGGACCGGCTGCAGCGCCCCAGGATGCAGGAATGGGTCCATCCCCCACCCCATGGCACCCATCCCCACCACAGACAGCCAGGAGAGGACCCAGGCATCCTGCCTCCTTGCTCTGCCTTGCTCACCGGCCCCACACACTCAGCAGCCCCTGAGACAGCCCCACAGCCCCTCCTGCAGCCAGGGCAGGCGTCCTGCCCTGTGCCTGGGGATGCCCACAGCAGCTCTTACCGTAGCAGCTTGCCCTGGGAGTCTTTGGTCGTGCCACCTAAAATCAGCTCCTGCTGCCAGCGCATGAACTTCCTGGAGAAGCCGTGGCAGCCCCCCGAGAGCTCGGCCGGGATGTCGGGGCTCTGTGGGTGGAGGAGAGGTGTCAGGATTGTGGGGCAGGCATGAGAGCACTCCCACACCCAATCCTGGTCCTCATGGACTGTGACCCACCTGCTGGCTCTGCTTGTTGGGGGCACTGGAGGGACACTGGGGGTCCCGGGGGTCCAGGCAGGGCCGCTCCATGTAAGCCTGTCCCACCTCTGCCTTGTCTAGCAGCTCTTTGAAGCCTTCCAGGGATGTGAACTGCCCCAGCTCCTCCATCAGCTGCAGAGGGTCCAGGTTGCTCCACTGGATGTCCGGGCGGCCCCTGGGCAGAGAGCAGCACTGGAGTCATGGGGGATGCCAAAACCCACAGGCAGTACCACCATCACCCCTGCCGGCCCATGCCAGGGGTGCTGCGGATGCCCTCCCGGGCAGGATGCAGGGATGCAGCCGAGCTCAGCCCCCAGCACGTCCCTTACCCCCTCCCGGGAATCCCCCGTGCCCTATGTGCCACAGCGGCCGTGCCTCGAGTCAAGTAGCGTGCCTGATCCTGTTAGTCCGGGACAAAGCAAGGGGAGCCGGCCCTGCTGCCTGGCCCCGCTTTGTGTGAGCAGTCAGGCCGATTACTGCCCGTGGGCTAACATCTTGATAGAGGGGAGCAGGCAGGCAATAGCTCCTGGCATCCCTTACAGCCCTTCCTGCCATTTTCCCCCAAGCTGGAGAGTTTGGGGCTCTGCAGAGGTCCTGGGGACTCAGCACAATACTGGGAGCTGGGCGTGGAGTAGGTTCTTGGAGGTCCAGCAGGACTGCAGGGGACTTGGGTACACAGGAAAAGGATTTTTCCCATTGCCTGCAGATGCTCTGCTCCCTCCACCCCAGCCTGGGGAGCTGGGGGCCAGCTTCCAGCCTCAGCTTCTTTTCTGAGACAGAAAGGACACACAAAAAAGCCAATAACCCAGCCCAGCGCTCCAAAGAGGGGAAGAAAAAGCCCCGAGCAAGTGTGGGCTCTGGGGAGAAACACAGCCTAATAATTCATGAAGGCTGGCTGGGCCAGAGCCGGCCGCTCGAGATTCCCACATACCAACCGGAGCTGCTGCTGCTTCCAAAGAGAGCCCCTTTTATCTGCTTTCGCTTGCTTCACTGAGCCAGGGCAAATCCTTTTGTCTTTCCATAGATTGCTGCTCTTTGTTCTCCCAGCTCCCACCCCGCTCACCCCTTGGCGTTAAAAAGGGGGACGAGTCCCCCTGGGCCGGCCGGCGCTCAGCCGGGGTGCCCGGGCTCCCTCGGCTGCTGGGAGAGAGGAGTCCCGTGGCTGCTCCAGTGCCAGCCTGCCTGCCACGGAGCTCAGCCCCAGAACGCTGCCCAACCAGGCAGGCAATGCCACCAGCATCCCCTCTGGCACAGCCACCCCAGCCCCACTTGCTCCTGCTCTTGGCAGTTCCCCAGCCTGGGATGGGGAGAACCTGAGGTCTTGGGGGGGCAAAACCAGCCCCCCAGTCCTGGCTGGGGAGGCTGCGGCCCCTTCCCCCTCCTCCCGTCCGCAGCAGCCTGAATAAGGCCACTATTTCATCTATTTGGCAAGGGGCAGCTTTCAGAGCAGCATTAGCATGAGAAAGCACGGGGCTTCGTTTGCTGACAATGCACAAGCCGCCCCAGCTCTCCCGGACAAACACACGCGTAAACAGAAGGAATGTGGGGGAGGCTCCCCGGCCCAAGCCGGGGTCCCCAGCCCCACCACCACCATGCGAGGAGCTGGCTGGAGTCACTCGCCACCCAGCCCAGGGACTGTGTGCCCTCCGTGCCCTGGGCACAGCTCAGGAGTGTGGGTGCCCCCTCACAATCACAGCACCCACAAAGTGCTGCCAGGGGACCTGCAGCCTCAGGGACCTGCCTGTGGCACAGCCACTGTCCCCCCTGTCCCCATCCCTGGCAAGTGAGAGAGCATGGCAGGGACGGATGGGATGGGATGGGACGGGATGGGCAGTTCCTGCCTGTGGGCTGCAGCCCCCTGCAGCGGTGCAGCCCTACCTGTGCCACCGAGGCCAAGCAGGGGAGGACAGGGACCTGTCCCAGGGTGTCGACCCAGCAGGACAGCAATGGTGGTGGGACCAACCCAGGGGCTGAGCAGGACAAGCTGCAGCACTGAAGCACCGTGGAGCAGGCAGAGCCAAGCTACAAAGGGAGGCCAAGCACAGCCCCTCGGCAGCATCCCCAGCTCCTGCTCCCACCATGGCCCCCCACAGCCCAGGACAGTTCCCCACACACACTCACGGGAGATAGGCTGAGCCTCCCTGCAGCTTGGAGCCTTCCCAGAAGCAGTCCAGCGGGGTCAGGATCACACAGGGGAACAGCTTCTCTATCATCTGTAGGAGGAGATGCGAGGGGTCAGCAGGGATGGATCAGATTCCCCAGTCTCCCCCCACCTTGCTGGGCTTCCCAAACCTGCACCTTCCCACATCCAGCCAGCAGTGCCTTCCCAGCACCTGGGGCTGGCAAGCCGTGTCCCCAGCACAGCCCATCCACTGCCATTCTTTGATGGACTGACCCCGCGGGTCAGCAGCCACCCCCGGGGGCTCCCTCTGGCCATCCATGACCAGCACTCACCCTCTCGATCATGCCATTCTCAATGATGGGGACACCCGACTTGTAGCAGATCTTGTTCAAATCCCACGATCTGGAACGGCAAAAGGAGGCGCTGAGAACGGGCATATCCCACAGGGGACATGGCAAGGGCAAGAGGGATGTGCAGAGCACGGCAGGGGTCCCCATCCCCATCTGGAGCCGGACTCACTTTCCGTACAGGGAGACTTGAACCTTGCTGGCGGCCAAGGCCGCCTCGAGGTGGAGCTGCAGGGCCTCCTGTGTCAGGATGTTATCACCCTCCTTCTTAGGGGTCTGGATCAACATCTGGGACGTGTAGACGGACTCCTCGCCCAGCTTCTCCTTGGTGTAGCGCAGCTCCTGGCTCACCCGGCTGCCCGCTGTGGAGGGGAGCACGATGTGCCCTGTCAGTGCCAGGGCAGGCAGAGCCCCCATCCCACCAATTTGCCCTGCCCATCAGGATGCCCAGGGAATGGGATGGGCAGAATCAAGGCCACGCAGCATCAGGTGGTGCCATGATCACTCACAGGGGCTTTTGGTGTGAGGTTCCCCAACTGCTGCATCCTCTGGGTGCTCACACCCAAGGGATCCAAACAGGGACCACCTCAGGACACACTGGACCAGGCATCCCCCTTCCCACCAACACTGTATCCAACCCCAAAGCAGCTTGTTGGCTTTGCTCTCACCAGAAAAAACCCACAGACAGATGGTTGGTGAAGTGGAGTGAACTCAACCTGTCCACTTCCACCCGTGCACTGCGGTGGGTGCTGCAGATGCCCAAAACCAGCCCACAAAACAAGAAGCGAAACTGGGGGCACCCAGCCCAGCCCAGCTGGCACCCCAAGGCAGCAGGGAAGGAGCGCAGGGAGATGCCGGCACCCCGAAGTCCCTGCAGCTGTAGGGGACAGGGGAGGGAGGTGGTGCTGGGGACATCACCCTTCCCTGCCAAGGCTCTGGGATCTGTCCCCCTTGGGCAGCGGGAGAGCTCTGAGCACAGCAGGGCCAGGGTTTCCAGCTGAAGCCACCGACTCCATTTGTGGCAGCCTCGGCGTGGAAGAGGAATCCCCTCCCAGCCAGCGTGGCTGGGGCTGGGACCAAACCCTGCACGGTCTCTCGCATGGCTGAGCACCAGCCCAGGGACAGCTGTCCCCATCCCCTTCGAATGGGGGGCTCCCATCCCTCCTGGTACAGCAAAGGGGAGGCAACACAGCCCAGAGGAGGGTGGGAAGCGGATCCTGAAACCCCTCCCAAGCGCACCACTTGGCTGCCCTGCTCCAGCCTCCTGCCCTGGCACATGTGGGGCGCAGCCCCCGTCCCAGTGCCACCCACTGGGGTACCCCAGGATGCCCAGCATGGGATGCTTCCCAAGGCAGTGCCGCTGGCAGGGGTGAGGCTCCTGCCCAGCCCCAGGAAAGCGAGGGGAGGTCACGATTCATCGGCACCAGGATGCTCCCTCAGCAAGAGGCGGGGGCCCCGGCGGGCCTGGCCCTCCGCCAGCACCGAGGAGGCCAGAGCGAGACCGCAAATAAGGAGCAGAATCTTCCCTTTTAATGACTTATTATATGGGTTGGTGTTTTGGTTTTTTCTTTTTTTTTTTTTTTTCCTGCTTTTTGGGAACGGGGAGGGCAAAGCATCTTTATTGTTCCTGGCTGGGCCAGGGAGCAGCTGGTGTCCATCAGATGCCAGTTGGGATAGAGGTTGTGCCAGGGACAGGGAGGGGGGACACGGCCGCGGCTTTTGTGTGTGTGTCAGAGGGGACAGCAGCACCCAGGGCGAGGGGACGAGGACACGGGGAGGGTGGGTGTCGGCGGTGGGGGGAAGTGGGACGCCCATGCCGTTCCCAGCAGGCTGGGAGGTCGGGCAGGAGGTGCGCCAAGCTGCTCTGATCTCAGCCGTGCCACCCACGCCGCGCCCGGGCGGGAGCTGGGACACAGCGCCGAGGGGGTGCCCGGCAGCGCCGCTGCTCCCGGGGGACGCATCCTATCCTGCTCCGCCCTGCCCCGCCGGCATCCCCGCCCCGCACGGCCGCGGGAGGAGCCGCACATCTGCAGGCACGGGGTGGGGGCGAGCCCCCCGAAAAATTAAAGAGGAGGGGGATAAAAAAAAAAAAAAAAAAAGAGAGAGAGAGAGAGAGAGAGAGAAAATAAAAAGCCGTCCCTTGTAATTAGTGTTAATTTGGAACAGGGCACTGCGAGCCGTCAGCAAGCTTCAAAGGCCGTGAGGAAGCCTCAAATTCCAACACCCTAATTAACCAAAGAGCAACATGAAAAGACAAGGCAGCGCACACAGGGCTGCCAAGGACACTTCAAACGGGCGCACGCCCGCCGGCCGGGCAGCCCGGCAGCGCCGAGACGCCCCACGCCGCACGCAGCCCCCCGGCCGGCCGGGAGGGGTCTGCGGCACCCCCACACCAACAATGGGCACGGTAATGAGGAACTGTATGCAAATTCCTCCTTTTTGTTGTTGTTGTTGTTTGGTTGGGTTTTTGTTTTTCGTTTTTTTTTTTTTTTTTTTTTATTCCAATTAACAAAAGGAGCCCTTGGCTTTTTCATGCAAAGGGCTCTCTGGTTCCAATCAGGCGTCCGGTCCTGCTTACTAACAGCCTGCTCTGCTCCCCGGCAGGGTTTGGCTTCACTGCCCGGGACCCCCAGCTCCCTCCAAAATCCAACAGCAGGGCCTGGGGGCAGGGCAGTCCCCCGAGGCTGGAGCATCCTCGCTGGGTCTGGGCATTGCTCCTCGGTACCGCTGCTGGGGGTCTGTGGGTGCAGCCTCAGCGCAGTTCTGGCTGCACCTGGATTGGGACCCTGCACCCACTTGCTCTCCAAACACCTGGGGTGCAGAGGAGGCTCCGGCCGTACCCAAGCAGGGACAGTGGATGCTAGGGATGGGACAGGGTCCCTGGCAGGGAGGGTGGCTGCCTGTGCGGCTGCCTCCCATCCACGGGCCCTGCCGGGGGAGCCCTCTCAGTAATTACAGCATCCGCCACAAAATTACAGAGCAGGGCTGGAGCCTCCCTGCCCCCTTCCCGGCCACCCTGCCTGAGCCATTTCCCTGCACCCCAAACCCTCCGGGCACAGGAGCCACAGCCACGGCACTGCAGCCAGCCCAGCCTCACATAGCGGGGCCAACTCGTGCCATCAGCTGCTGCAGCCAGGACAGAGCCTCAGCCCCTATGCTGTCCTGGGAGGGGTCTGATCCCAGCTCATTCCACATCTCCCCAGGGGCAGCCAGAACCTCCCAAACTCATCTCAGAGGGTTTGGGGTCAGATGAGCCCATGCCAGGTCCTCTGCCCACAGCGCAGTTCCAAAGCCCTCCAGGCCGGGGCTGGCCCCCTTGCAGCCACCCCGCTGGTTGTGACAGCAAGGGGACCTCCCACCACGCTGTCCCAGGGCAGGGCAGGAGGTGAACAAACCCCGCGGCGCCCTGTCCCTGTCTCCAAGCACCCAAGGGTGGGGGCAGCAGGCTGAGCGTGCCAGGGCAGCGTGTCTGGGTGGCACGGGGAGGGCAGTGGGTGCAGGCAGGCTGCCAGCCCCACACTGAGCCCTCCCTGCCTGGCAAGGCTGAGGGCGAGGGAGGGATGTGGGAGGTGCTGGGGACCACAGAGAGGTACCAGAGTCTCCCCATGAAACACATGCTGCAAAGTCCACTCTGTCCCATCAGGCTGGGTAGAGGTCACGGTCAACAGCAGTGCCACCACAGTGCAGATGGCACCCAGGCACTGCCAGTGTTGTCACCGCTTGGGTGTCACCTTGGGTGGCACAGGATGACAGGGAGGGAACACTCCTGGGTACACATTCTCCCTTGGCCCCGAAAATCAGGCCCTGTCCCACATGGTGTAATGGGGCTACGGAATGTGACAACAAACGTTGAGCTGCAGATTGGGCTGGTGCCCAGGGGATGCTGCAGCCCTGGCCCCAGCTGGGCCCACTAGCACGGGACTGGATGAGCAGCTCCCTGTCTACAGCACAACATCCCAATGCTCGGATTGGGAACCACCACAAAGGCACAGCTGGCAGCGGGACAAGGTCAGGATGAGATCCCCTGGGAAAAGCTCACCCCAAGGGGAACCCCCCTTGCAGCACGCTCTGCTACAAGAGGCACCCAGACCGAGCACATCCCGCGGGCAGAGACGCCTGCCCTGGGCCATCAGAGCCCCAGGGGCTCCGGAGGGACGCCAGAACCATCCTGCAAGCCAGGCACTGCCCGCATCCCGGTGGGAGGGGGTCCCGAGGCACCGCCCCGAGCATCCCTCGGCTGCAGCTTCCCCGTGCTGAGCGGCGTGCAAGCCGGAGGCCACCTTCAAAGTGTTGTGGGGCGGATTAGCTGGATTAGGGAGGCAGTGAAAGGACCCATGCTGCTCCGGAGGAAGTCTCGCCCAGGGCACACTGAAAGAGCCATTTTTACCTGTCCCGGCCGCTACCGCCAGCCTCGCCAAAAGCCCGGCGGCCCCATCCTGTCAAAACACGTCCTGCCGGCCCCATTCACCCCGCGGCTCTCCCGGCAAGGCAAGGGGGGCAGCTGCCGGCAGATGGGTGCCCCGGCAGCACCGAGGCGCGGACGAGGGCTCGGCGCTGCCCCGGCTCCTCCGGCCGAACCCACGGAAGGGGCTCCCGGCTCGGCCAAGAGGGGCGGCAGAAGCCGGGGATGCCTTCAAAAAGCCAGCGGCGGAGGGGCTGAAAGGGCCCGTTTGGGGCCAGCTCCCCAGCCGCCGGCCCCGGCCGAACTCTTTTGTTTAACGGCGAAGCTAAATTAATGTCTTTATTACCCCAAATCGGGGGGCGGCGGTTCCCAGCACGGCGAGGGGGGCACCGGGAGCTCGCACCGCCCCGGCCAGCGCCGAGGGGACAGCGCGACCCCCGAAAAAGAGAGAGGGGGGGAAAAAAAGGGGAGGGGGGGAGAGGGGATTCAGTTGGGAACTATTCACCGCTAAGACTCCTGTCAGCATTGACATAAATTTCCACTGGTGTTGGCATTTAGGCATTTGCCATTTCCATATGTATAGGGCTGCCTGTACTAATTATGCTAATCACCCCCTCTGTTGGCTGCTGTGAAAAATGGCCACATTAGGCACTCCACTGCTTGCTAATGTCACTTAATGTGTGGTTGAAACATACATTCATCCCCCTCTGAATGGTGAAATTTTTCCACATTGCTGGCTTCATTCAGGCAAGAAATGAATTTTTTGAACTCAGACCACTTTTCCAGGCCCGAGGGAGAGGCAGATAATAAAACCCTCTTCTTGGGCCCTGGCGCTGCCCCCTCCCAGCCGCTAAATAACATTTAAAACACACAAAAAAAGAGCCCGTTCCCTAAGTCCGTAGATATGTCCAAGTTAAAAAAAACATATATACATAAAACCAGAAAAAAATACTTTCTAGGAAATAAAAAAATGTATGAGTTGAAAAGGAAAGCAAAATGGACAGGGGCAGATAAGTCGCAGCCATCTGTAAAGTCTTCCAGTCTCTTTGGGTTAATTAGCAAAATTTTCCAGCCCAAAAAAGCTGACCAAGCTGTCAAGGAAGGGAAAAGGAAGAGCAAGAGGGTTTGCGTTCACCTCCCAAAGATAAATAAATAAAGGTGAACTGACTGGACCCCATCTTCTGGTGGGTGGGGGGCAACTGGGTGAGCCTCCTTCCCTCCCCCCTTCTCGAGAAGAAAGGTTCTTTCACAGCCAGAGGGGACTTGGGAGCAGAGGGGAGAGGCAGGCAGGAAGGTTTTTGGGATAACAGGGACCTCAGCACCTCATGGCAGCAACACCCCAGCTGCTGCTCACTCCTCCAAGCCCCCGAGCACGGGGACACAGTGTCCCCACAGATACCCAGACCCTGCAGACAGAGAGGACAGCAGGGTGCTGAAGGAAAAATCCCAACAGGCCAGGCAAGACCTTCCTGCAGAGCAATACCTGTGTCACCACACCCCAAGAGAAATGGGGACCCTCTTCCCCAGGACACCAATGTGGGGACAGAGCAGGGACATGGCAGCCCAGGAGCCACCCCACAGGAGTGAAGCCAGCTCTGGGCAGATCCCAGCAGGCACCCTGCTGCCCCAGACATGGGGACAAACTGCCATCAGAGCCCCCCAAGCTGTCAGCTCCAGCCACACAGAGCCCCCCAAATCACCCGCTCCTTTCTCAGCCCCTGCACAAACATCCCACCCCACAAACCCACCCACCCAGCAAGGAGACCACCCACCTCTCCGTGTGCCCACCCAGGAACGGCTGTGGCATCCCTGCAGCCCCCACACCCCTCCACGGGACCCACCCAGCGCAGTGGGGACAGGGCCGGGAAGAGAGGCCACACAGACAGCGCTGAGGGCGTTCAATCCCGTCCTTGGCTTCCTCATTCCCTGTGCCCCTCTCTCGGCAAACAGAGCCAGCCAGCACCTCCTCTCCGTGCTGGCCTGCCGCAGGGGGAGCTCAGAATGCATCCCAGCCCTGTCCTGGGTGCCGAGGAGCTGATGCCCTGTGCCAAAAACTGCTGCAGAGGTCAAGGAAGGACAGAAGCCACTGCCAGGAGGGCTGGGGGTGTCCCAGCTTTGTGCCCCAGGATGAGAACAAGAGAACAAATCCCCCTCACCCCCATAAGATGTGTCCTATTTCATCCCAGCAGCACATTCGGGGTGTCCATGACCCCTCCAGGAAAGGGACAGGGTCTTCTCCAGGGAGACTCAGGAGCTCTTTGAGAGCGCGACGGCTGCGCGGGGCGCTTGGCTGTTCCGGTTAGGAATTAACCCGGCCTTCCTTTGAACCAGCCCTCAGCGCTATAAATCAGGCAGACCCATTCACCACCCAGGGCTCTGCCTGCCCAGAGCTCGCCTCCCCGGCCCCTTGGCCCTAAAGACGCCCTGGGAGAGCCAGGAACAGCTGCCAGGTGTCCAGAGGTAACTCAACACTCGCCGCTAGCCGGGACTGCAAAGCCTCCAAGGGGCTAATTGCTTCGGAGGAGCCTAATTGAACGTTTCCACAGTCGAGTCCAATTTATGGGGTGACACAGCCTCCTTCCATCTCCCAAACAGGGATACAGGTCAGCATTACCCCAGAACACTGCAAGAACCCATCAGCCAGCCCCCCGGCCTAAGGACATTCCCAGAATCGGGACAGGGGACACGCTGCTTTCCCACAGGTGGCCGGGGTCACAGCCGAGGCTCAGGAGGACATAGCATCAGCATGGCCCGAGTGCTGACCCCAGTCACGGGGCCAAAGCAGGGCTGCCCGCCCTATTCCCCTGTTTGGGGAGGAGGGGGATGGCACATCAGCATCATGCTCCCATGGGAAACCGCTCCCTTCTCTCCCCTGCTCAGCAGGATCCCGGCTCCCTGAGAGCTGAGCCCAGCCTGCAGTGGGGACTGCCTGGCACAGGGTCACACTCTGCTCCTGCAGCGCTGGGACCTCACCTGGGCAGGGTGGTTTGTGGGTTGGAGCATCACTACCCGCATCCCTCAGCCTGGCTAGGCAGAGGCAGGCGGTCGGATGCAGTCACCAGAGGCTTCCTGGAACCTTAAACCACTCTGACCCTGAGCTGGGACCCACTGGGCCAAAATGATGGGCCTGGGATTCCCTGCACACATACCCTGCCCCTTAGACACCCTACAGCCCTGCCTCAGGGCTGGGATGAACCACAGTCCCACAAACATCTCCTCACAGACCCAGAGCAGGCAGGAGCTCAGGTGCCCAGCACCCTGGGGATCCCAAACACTTGGGACCAAGCAGATGGGATACCAACTTTGCCAGCCAAGGAGCAAGAACTGCATTGCTTCAGCCTGCCACAGAGGCACCAGGCTCACTGTAGAGGACACACACTCCAACCCTGCCACACATGTGGGAACGTGAGAAAGTAGTGGCTGAGAAAAATCCCAAAGCAGCTTCAAGTGCTCTGGATGCAACCACAGAGTCTGGGCAATTGTGTTCCACTCTCCAGGGGCATCCCAGGCCCTCCTGTCCCCTGATAATGCCCATCCCCACACCAGCAGGATGGGGTGCAGGGATCAGGGCTGGCCATATGCGGGGGATGCTTTGATCTCACCAGAAAACGCAGAGCTGAGGCTGAGCAGTGAGGCAGGGAGCTACAGATGGTTATGAGGAAGGGAGGCAGCCCCACAGCCGATACACGAGACTGAAAGTGTCACCACAAAACTTCCTTCCACATCCTGACCCACGCATGCCACCCCATGGGACTAAAGCCATCTCAGACACATCATCCTTGGTGGTCGCAGGTTGTGCCAGCGCCTGAGGACGCTGGGGCTGTGCCACCCAGGAGCAAGGCACGGAGGGGTCTGCCCCAAGGGCACACTGCCGGGGGAGGAGCCCTCCCAGGAAGGACAAGGGGGGCTCTGAGCAGCACCCCTGGCACCCACACCATCCTCAGGCAGCAGCACAGATCCAGAGCGGGGGCTCTGTGCAGACCCCAGGGCACCCACTGCCCAGGAAGGGCAGGACTCCCCACGTCAGCGGAGTTTCACTACAGAGTAAAAAAAAAATAAAATTAAATCCAACTCCTGACACCGAAGAAGATGAGAAGCCATGAGAAAGGGAAGGTTCCTGAGAGAGGCCCCCGGCACCCACATTAGAGCCAGACCGCAGTGTGGGGGAAATCCCCCAAGAGCAGCCGCAGTTGCTGCTGCGGCCGGGCGAGCAGGGAGCTCAGTGGGGCACAGGAAAAGCCGGGTTTCTGGGCGCTTCCAGCCGTCCCCAGGCTTGGCCCCTTCCCCATCCCGCTCTCCACCCTGATGTGCCGCAAGTCCCATTCCCCTTAACAGGAACAACCACAGCCGCTTTCCTGGCCACGGTTCCACAAAACGCTGACTCCTTACTACCCCAAAAGCACAATAAAAATTCAATGGAGCCGGAGCCACGACCCAGAGTGAGGGAACCACGGAGGGAGCACGTCCCTCCTTCAGCAGGCACAGCTCAGGCGCTGGCTGGACCGGGAGGTACCACTGGATTTCTCTGCTACGTGTTGCAGAGGAAGGGGGTGATGGAGCCGAGATCTGGGGAGGGGGGACAAACATCCCTGGGGAGTGGGAAGCAGGTGGGAGAGCCGGGCATTCCTGGGCAGGGGTTCGTGCGTGCATCTGTGTGCAAGCAGCCAGGGAGCGCAGAGCTCTTTTTTTTTTTAATTTAAAAAAAAAAAAAAAAAAAAAAAGGGGGTGGGAGAGCAAAGTTGCTTCTATTGTTGAACCAAATCCAAGAGTAGCTGAGGACCACACAGGGAGCGGGGCGTGGGGGAGGAGGCAGCGCTCCCGCACAAAGATGGCTGACACCCCTCCGCTGAGCAACATCTGCCCCTGCACAGCACCCCGCGGGGACCCCCGCCCGGGGATCCCCCCGCCGCACAGACGGGGCTGCCACTCGGGGTGCTGCCCCCCCGGGGGCCCCCCAAAGCCGAAGGCAGGCGCAGGAAAAGCAAATCCCAGACCCGTGAAGCAGGGCTGCAGGGATCGGGGAGAGAAAATCCACGCTGGAGTTATTAATAACAAAGGCGGGGGATCAGCCGCTTCCACTCGGAAACGGGGATTTGCTCCCGCCTGACCCTGCCCGCGCTGCCGTTCCCCCCGCGCCCGAGTCCCGTGCCGGGTCTGGCGGCTCCGCGGCGCCAGCTCTGCCCCGGTGCGGGGCTGCGGCCGCCCCCGGGGGCTCTTCCCACCGGGAAGGGGGTGTCCAGCACCACGTGTCAGCACCTCCGCGCGGGGACCCCCGCAGGAACACGCGTGGGGGTCCCTCCTCAGCCCAGCACTGCGCACGGCGCAGCCCGAGCGGCCGCGCAGACGGGACCCCGGCTCTGGGCACCCACGGCCCGTCCTCCGCGGCCCCGGTGACGGGACGCCCGGCGGCGGCATCCTCATCCTCCTCGTCCCGCCCCGCTCCCGCGCTGTCACCTGCCTCCCGGCCGGCCCCGCACTCCGCGCCGCGCGTGGGGGACAAAGCCGGGGCCGGGAGCGGGACCGTTCCCACGGGCGGCCGAGCCCGCAGGGCCGCGCTTACCTTCCACCCAGAGGTGCTCGATGTCGGTCTCGATGGAGGCCACCCGTAGTCCCACGGCCAGCGCCCCGAACACCAGCAGCCCCACGAAGAGCACCTTCCCGCAGTGCCGCTGGATCCGGCAGCCCAGGGCGAAGAGCAGCGCCTGAAAGCGGGCCCGCAGCCACAGCGGGGTCCTCTGGCCCACGGCCCTGCCCTGCGGAGGGGGCGAGGATCGGGTCAGCCCAGGAGAGGAGAGGGGAGCGCCCCGGCTGGGGAAGGGGACCCGCAGCGGGGCGGGATGCCCGCGGCCGCCGCTCTCGGCTTCGGAGCGGAACCGCGAGCGTCGGAGGTTCCCCGAGCCGGGGGACGCGGGGGTCCCCGCGCCCGCCCGGCCCGCCCCGGGCTCCCCCGCGCTCTCCGAAGTGCCCTCCCCGGCCCGCAGCCCCCGCGAGAGCGGGCGATGCTCGCCCCTCACTCACCTCGGGCAGCGGCTTGCGGCGGGCGGCGCGGAGCGGCGGCGGCGCGGCGCGGGGGGGCTCGGCCGGCATGGCGGGGCGGCTGGCGGGGCTGGGCACCCCCCGTTATGTGGGGCCGAGCGCGGCGGCGGCCCCCATGCGCGCGGCGGGGCCGTGCCGGTGCCGGTGCGGATGGAGGGCTGTGTGTGCGCCGCCGGCCGCCCGCCGCGCCTCTAAAGGGGAGGCGGGGGCGGGGGGCGCCGGGGCCGCGCCGCCGCCGCCGCTCCCATTGGCCGCCGCCGCCGCGGCAGCGCCCATCGCCGCTGCTAAGCAACGGCGCGCCCGCCGCCGGCGGCCACACACCGCGCTCCCCCCCGCGCCGCCCCGCGCCGCACCGCACCGGCCCCGCCGCGGGGGGGAGCGCGGCCGCGGCCGCACCGGGGCACCGGCACGGCCCGAGCCCGCGGCTGCCCCGCGCCTCCGGCCCCGGCACCGGCAGCGCCCCACAGACAGCCCCGGGGACGGGCGGAACGGGCATCCCCCTCTGAGCGTCCCCCGGGGTGGGTGCGCAGCCCTCTCAGCCCCCCGCCATAGGTGTACCCCCGAGGATGGGCACCCGGCTAAGTAAAGCGTTCCCTACATCCGTCTTCCACAGCTGCCCCGCAAAGGGTTGACAGCCCCCTGGAGATGCCCCAAGGAATGGCATCCCTCCGAAGCGTGTCCCGAGGGCAGGGTGTTGTGTACATAGCCTCTCCTCGGGGACGCACCCCCCCCCCCCCAGCCACCCTCCTTGGTCCAAACATTCCCCCATCTGCTCCCTCTCCCCAGTGCTGGGCCGACCCCCCACCCAGAGCCACCCCAAGGGGCCCGGTATCTCCTCCAGGGCCAGGCATCTTCCCACAGCTACTTCCCAAGAAATAGGCAGCCCTCCTAAAGGCTGGATATCCCACTGTGGCCACCCCTCAAGGTCTTGGCAGCACCCTCATAGGTATATCAAGGGGTAGTCAGTGTTCTTCCAGAGTCTGTGCATCTCTCTAACAGCCATCCCAAGGGATGGGCATCTCTTCTTCAAGGGCCAGATGTTCTCCCTCAAAGGACCAGGCATCCCAATTAATACCTTTCCCCAACAATATTTAACTCCCTTCCCCTCTCCACAAAAGCAGGGTGTCCACCCACCCCCAGTATCAGCTAGAGACCAGATATTCCCCCAGGCCACAGTGGGGGGCAGGAAGACATTCCACTCCTTGGGTGTACCCATAAGCACTGCCCCATCCCCTGCCATAGTGAGCCAAGCCCAACATCCCAAAGTTGGAGGCCAGGGGCACAAAAACCCCGTCCATGGGGCACAAGAAGTGCAAAAGAGCCAGAGATAAATGGCACATAATTTGTGGGGTGATTAGGATTGTTTCTCTGCTAATTTCACTCCTTTCTCAGTTCTTTATTGGATAGACGTGCTGCCGCTCCCACCAGGAAAGCTGCCCCAAGGAGCTGCTGAGGGCACCCAGGGAGGTTAGTCAACCAACACGGAGCAGCACCCAACCCATGTGCAATCCCCCCATCACTACCTTGGAGCAATCCCAAAGATGCTCAACCTGGTTTTTCCCTCTCCAAAAACGGGGGACACCCCAATAAATAAAGGGAGTAGTGCCTGGGGCAGTTTCTCCATGCCCCCCAGGCACAGCCCCACAGCCCAGCCTGCTGCTGCCGGGCTCTCCTGGGCCCCAGCGGCACGGAAAGGGTTTCCCCCTCGTCCAGCGATAGGCCTGTAGCATCTGGCGTGTCCCCAAATACAGAAGGGAAACGGCTATTCAGCACTTCTGCAGCCTGATTGCTATTAACAGCTCCACCATTCCCCTTCCCCGTGGACCCGCACTACCGCTGGGCAGCTGCAGCTTTTTATCAGCTTAATATTGAAAATGTAAGTTGTCGTCCTCCTTTCCAGCAGGGATGGTTCCCCCTCCCCACGTTCTCCATCGGCTCCCTGTCTGTCATCATCGGTTTCCACCTGGGGCCCTCCCGCCCCGCCCTGCACCCTGGGAAATGTCATCAATGTCCTCGGAAAAGTCATGGAATGGCCCATGGAGAAATGGTTCAGTGTCTGCCAGGGCCTGGGGGTGAGCTGGCACTGCCCCATCCCAGGGTACCAAGGGTTTCCCTAGGACATGGGCACCCAGTGTTTCAGGACCAGCCTCCATGACCCCACACGCTGGCACCAGGGTGCTGTGCCACAGGAGCACCATGCAGGAGAGGATCACCCCTGGCACCCCTGCCTGCTCCACACCATGCATCCCTGTTCCACTGCCCTCCCACTGCCTCTGTGGTCCCCAGGGACCAGCTGTCCCCCAGGACCCGTGTGCCCCGGCAGCACTGTCACAGCGTGGTGACTTGCACCCCGAGCAAGAGGCCATGGGGCTTGGCAGAAGGGCAGCTGGTTTGGGGATCCCAAGATTTGCAGCAGGGGTGACAATACCAGTGACAGGGCCAGATCCTGCCACGCCAATGAGGATTGAAAAACCAACTGGGAAATGGCAGGACGGGCTCAGCCTGCCCTGCCCTGACGCCGCAGAGATGAGCTTTGGGTCTCCCTGCAGGGCACTCGTTTCTCCCGGATCCACCCGAAAGGGGACTGGGAGCCGTGCAGGCCCTGGGGGAGCAGGATGGGGAGCAGGGGCTCGGCTCGCACGCAGGGAGGCTTCTCCTGCCTCTTCTTGCTGACCGGCTGTTTTATATCAAGGCGGGAGGGGGGATTTGCTGTTCTAGATGGTATTTTAATGGGCAGGCAGGCAGCTGGAGCCTGGGAGAAGCCTGCTTTACATTGTTTGGGGTTGTAACAAATAAATTCAATTAAAGGCAAATGGCTCGGCGCAGCCCCCACCCTGCGCAGTGTCTCTGTGGCACTGGAGGCTGCGGGAGCCCCGCACGGCGGCTGCCCGGGCTCTGCCCACCCTCGCCCCCGGAGATGCCGGGGTGAGCTGGAGGATGCGGTGGGAGCTGGGACGGGCACACACCGCACCCACAGAGTACCCACAGAGGGGATGGAGTGTCCGGGGAGCCCACCCTGTCCCCACACTGCGTGTCCCACCCCGCTGAGCAAAGGAGATGTGAAAATCCCCGTGGCAGGAGCCCCGCCACAGCGAGCGCTCCTCAGGAAGGGCAGCCCAGGACAACAGCCGCGGCGGGCAGCAGCATCCTCCGGGCAAGCAGAGGCTGGGCAGAGGCTGGGGCGTGGAACTGAGCTTTGCATGGCCACCATGCAGCCCCAGAGCCCCATGGCCGGGGGGAGAGGCAGAGGGGACTTGGCAGGGACATGCCAGAGCCTCAGCACGCTGTAAACAGCCGCGGCCACAGCAGCAGCTCCTCTGCCGGGAGCCAGCGCCGGGCGTTAGTTAGCTGGAAACCAGATGGTGCTCTCCCAAGCACCGGCACAGCCCTCCGGCCACGGCCCGCAGCCAGGCACGGGCTCTCAGGGACCCCAGGGCTGCGCAGCACCCAGCACTGGGACCCCGACGAGCTGCACAGAGAGCTGGGGGCACAGGGAAGGCCCCACAGATGGACAGGGAGTGTCAGTGTGTCCCTGGCCCCACTGCTTCCTCAGCCAGTACTGTGTGTGTCCCAAGGCATGATGTGTTGCAAGGGATGGAGAAGGGAGGCAGAATCCAGCAGAGGGGATTGGAGATAGGGTATTAACATCCCTCAAAACGCCCGTGCATCTCTGGGTGCCACACCATGCCTCAGTTTCCCTGTGCCTCCCAAACAGCAGGGAACAACCAACAGCTGGTCCACAGGTCAGAGTCCACCTCATCCTCCCAGATAAGGATAAGATAGGGAAGAGATAAAGCCCCATTTCCGAGGCCAGGGAAAGCCTGAGCAGTGCCTGGCACATCACACCTGGAGAAACTCTCCATGGGAAATACAACATGGAGTACAGACAGCAAGACCCCATCCCAGCACCACCAGCAGGACCTGGGGCTCCAAGCTCTTCCCCACTCCCCAGTGGTCTTGGGAGCAGGTGCACCGAGGGGGCACAGTGGACCCATCCCAGCCCTGGGATTTTAGGGGGGTCTGCAGCAAGAAGACAAACAGCCGGGGCTGGGGAGGGGCCGGGGGGAAGGACGGCATCCCTGGTAGCCGTGGCGGGGGTCCTGTGGTGTTTACAGAGCTTAAAACCCGCCTAAGCCCCGCAAGGCCACGGCGCACAATAGTGTGTGGACGTGGTGACACCGCCCGTCCCCACACCACCTTGGAAGACAGAGAGCCCTGCCACCCACCGCCAGCACCGGGATTAATTATGATAATGTAGTTCTTTCCCCCTTTGTCACCCTAATGAATGGGCCCCTTTAGGATTTTAAGGCCTTTGTTTGGTGCCTCTTTACTGCGGTATTGTAGGATGGGGACTAGCAGGTGGCAGGTCCCCAAACAGCCCCTTTTGTCTCCTTTGGGGGCTGTTTTGTGGTGGGGTTGGGGAGGGGGATGCGAGGATGCAGGAGCGGGGGTGTGCTGCAAGGGAGCTCCTGGACGGCCCCGTAGCACCCGTGCCATCGCTGTGGGGCCATGGCACCCCACGCTGTGCATCGTGGCACCGGGGATCGCCAGCCCCGGCCGTGCCCCGAGCCACCCGTGCCCGGGCCTGCTCGGTGGGCAGATGCGAGGAGCCACCGTCTGAGCCCCTGCCTTGATCTTTTACTGCCTGGGCAAATCAATTACCCAGCAGAAAAGTCTCTAAATCCCACCATAAAACCCGTTTAGCAGCCGCGGTGGCGCTCGCCAGGCCCTGGGCAAACCTCGCCCTGTGCCGGCACGGAGCTGGAGCAATTTTCCACAGGGACAGTGGGTAACTGCTGCCGGGGAAGGTCGGGCTGCAGGCGCAGCTGCACAACATCTCCCCACGCCCAGGAGGCAGATGAGGGCTCCCCAGGAGTCCTGGCTGTGCTCAGACCCTTCCAGGACCTCCACAGCTCTGTGCCCTTCTGCACCAGTCTGCCCCCTCCACATCCCCTGAGCAAGGGAGCAGCTGGGGATGTGACAGCACCGGGCACAGCACTGGGGACCAGGGACAGGCAGCTAAGGTGGCACAGAGGAACAGGGAACAGGGACAAAGTACGGCACAGAGACACCCGAACAGCAATGCCCTGTGCCAGCGTGGTTCCATGGGCTTTGTGTCAGGGCCATTGGCTGTGCTCATGGTGTCACCACAGTTGTGATGATGGAGCCTTGCTTCCTCCTATGCAGACACATAGAAGCATCTTTATTACCAATGCCAGCACAGGGATGACACATGTACAGGGTTGAGGGGCCTGGGGATGGTTAATGTCCCTCTGATGGCAGGCTGGGCTGGGTGGTTCCTTCAGGATGTCCAGGAGCACTGGAGAGGCTGCATGGTTCTGCCTTGGGGGCATTGTCAGGTGCCGGGCATTGGGGATCCCTCTGCTGTGCTGAACCTTCGGGCACAGGGCACCCCGGCTACCGTGTCCCCATGGGCAGAGGGGCTCCACGAGGAGGGGGGAGATCCTGGCCAGGCACTGCCGGGGGCTGCAAACTGGTGAGCAGCGGGGTGGTAAAACGGTGACAAGTAATTGGTGTCCCGGCCAGTCCTTTCATGCCGACGCCGTTTTATGGGTGAGGAAATTGCTTGTGAGTCAGGAACACAGGAGACAAATTTAGGAAGTGCTCTCTGAATGTGCCGGGGTCAGGCGCCGAGGCCGAGTGCTTGAAACCTGGGTGGCCTCGCCGCTCGCCCCGCGTTCCCCCCCCCGGCTCCTCGGCATGGGAAAGCAGACCTTTTATCTTATCACTGCTCTTCCGCCGCCCCGGCCTCCCCCGCACGGCCCCCTCCCGGCGCAGCCGCTCGCGCAGCAGACACAATGCGCGGTGGCGGCCAAACGCGCACCCGTGACCCTCGGGAGCGCCTGGCACCGGGGGCTGCTTCCTCCCGCCTGCCAAAGGGCTCGGGAACCTTCGCACCGCTCCGCATTCCCTTGGCCAGCGGCACCTTGCTGGCCAGAGGGCTGTCACAAGGCGCCGTGGGATGAGGGGACGTGGCATCCTAGCCCTTCTCGGGAACCAGCCCTGGCACAAGCTGCTGTGGCCCCAGGGATGCAGCGATGGGGAAACGCTGGTGCAAAGGTCTCCCTATACCATGGGGTGGCTGGTCCTCATCCTGCTGGCAAAGGTGCTGGAGCAGGCAGACCCCCCATGCTGCAGGGCTGCACCCTATGCCAGCCTTCCCCACGTTCCCCCACATGCTGGGAAGTTGGTAGTCCCTTTTCCTCCCTTTTAACTGGGAGGGAAGGCCTCAGCTGCATTAAGGTGCACCCGAATACAGCTGCCGGCTACCTTGAGCGCGCAGCCCCCATCCCCGGCCGCGGCCGAGCTGCCTCATCGGGCGGTTTGGATGTATTTTTCTTGATCGCTGGCCAAGCACTCTCTCCTGCAAAGCAGCATGTTTCTCATTTTCTGTAGGTTTAACTCCAAATTAATTTGTAAGTGATCTAGGTTTCTTGTTCCCCGAAAGATACCTAATAGCGGGGGGAGAGCTCCTGCCAACCGAAACGTCTCAGCGGGTAAAGGAAAAGCAGGAAAAAGAATCCCAGGAACTGTGACCCCTGGTGGGTATTTAACAAGGTGTCAGGGCAAGGGATTTTCGGAGCCAACTAAGTGGATGTGACACCGGCCCCGTGGGTCGGGACGGGGTGTGGGGATGCTCCCGCCGCGGCAGAGTTTGCTGCTGCCAGGTCTCATCCTGATCCAACCCTTCCTTGGGGGCAGCAGGGGCAGGGAGGGATGCTCAGCACTCCATCGCTTGCGCTGGCGGGTGCTGCGAGCCCCGAGGTGCGGAAAAGCCGGGGGAACAGGAGATGTTCGGGGTCGGGGTTAGCCATCCCCAGCACGGGCCGGTGGAGGTGCCCTCGCTGGGGACCGAGGCAGCGCATTCATACTGGACAAGGGCTGCGGAAGCGCCGGCGCCTGCGGGAAGGCAGGGGAGGCCCCACAGGGTGGTGGTCCCCTGGGGCCGGTGGGTGGTGGGAGGGGGCCAGCGAGCCCGCCGGGCGCCCCTGCCGCATGGGAAGCGGGCACGGTTTAATTGGGCGGGCGGCCGCTCGGCGGGGCCGGCTGCTGGCAGGCGGACACAAGCTCTTTTGTCTCCGCTCTCGCTCCCGGCACCGGCTGGGGCTGGCAGGGCCCGGAGCGGTGCAGCCACTGAGAGCCGAGCTCGCCACCGGGGCAAGCAGCCAAACCCACCCCGGCTCCTCGGGCTGTCACAGGCCCTCGCTGCACGCGAGGAAGTGTCCAGGTGGCCAGCGAGGCTTCCTGGCTGGTGAGGGGTTAGGAAATGTGTGGCAATCCCCGGCAAAGGGCCCTGCAGTTCTCCCGGTGCCCCCTTCTTGCCAGGAACAGGCGATACCCCTGCCCTTCCTGCTGACTGGGCCCATGAGTTCTGTGGCCAGGGATCCAGGGGCAACAGGCGTGTGAAAGCACCCTGGCTTCTGCTCTCCAAGGTGGGATCTACAAGAGGATGCCAAGGAGGGATCTATAGTGAGACCAGCCACTGCTTTTGGATCCTGGTTCCTCTTGCATCCCTCCCACCCCTCAGCTCCACTCCGATCCTCTCTGTGGAATGGGGTCACCAGCCAGGGGCTGTGCCTCTCATCCCTTCCCCTGCACCCAACTGGCACGGTGGCTCTCCAACCCCACAGGCAACATCCATGAGGATGGATGATGACAGGGCTGAGGAATAAGGGGCAAACCTCCACCATGTGCACACTGCCTGGTCTCCCAGGGCCATTCCCAGGAGTGTCTTCTCCCAGAAGTCTCTTAGTACAGGAAGAATAGGGGCTATGAAGACTGGAAAGAACATCATGATGAGAGCACTGAAGAGTGAACCCCAGGTGATGGGGTGGATGGTCTGGCCACCATCCAGAGCAGACTGGACTCCTCAGAGAGCAGTCCCAGCCCCTCGCACGGAGGGAGCACGGCTGGGGCAGCAGGGTGCGTCACAGCCAGCTGTGCATCAGCAGTGGCTGCAAGCAGAGCGCGGCCAAATCCCTTCTTCCCGGCATCCGGCACCAACCACCCCTTTTGCAGAAAGGCTCAAGCAGGGGAAGATGTTGCTGTTGCTCAATGAGCCTGTGAGGGCCTGGGTCCTTCCTGGCGCCGCTGGAAATGGCTGGGTGACATGGCTGAGTTGCCAACCCCAAGAGCAGGCACCATCATCACCATGGCGAGCAACGTCTCAAGGATGGCACAGACTGGCCAGGTTTGCCTCCTCAAGTCTCTCAACCCATCACCAGGGGATTTGTGGCTTTCCTTGTCTGGGAACACAGCTGGACGCTTTGGGGAACCCTGGGGTGGGGATCAGAGGCCATTACCCAGTGACCATCACACCCATCACCGCTGCCAGTGTAGCTGGTTGGTTGCTCCTCACCATCCCCTCCAACTCTCCCAGCGCCAGCAGGCGGCTGCACCCTGGCCCCAGGCACAGGTGTTCGCACTGGAGACCACAGTCCTGGGGAACAGGGCTGCCCTCCCTGCCTGGGGCAACCCGCATCCTGCCACAGGGTTAAACTCCCCAAGGAAAGGAGGGAGGAAGATAGGAAAAACAATCACAAGAATTTGTTTCATGCTGCCTGGATCCCTCCCCGCACGCAGCAGTGTTTTTGGACGGCCGATTTATAATCAGCAGTGTGGAATGTTGTAAATTAAATATTTTTAAACAACTTTGCTCTCTCTCTGGTTAAACATTTCAGAGATCGCTCTTTCTTGTCTGTCTCTTGCTGGGTGGTCCCTCCATTCGCCCGTACATCTTCCTCAAACACAATTAACCATTTAGATGTTGCACAAAGGAATAGCTTATGCATACAACACCAGTCGCTTGCTGCTCCGACGCTGGGGGAGGGAGGGAGGCAAATAAGAAGGCAGCTTCTTTTATTTTCTACTAAAAACAAAAACAAGAAAATCCCTTTTTCCTTCCCAAACTATCCCATTTTTCCTTGAATTGTAAAGGCACTGATCCAAGCTCATCAGCTGTCTTGGTCCTCAGTCCAACAATCCCCTTGCCGTCCCCCATCCCCTGAAATTCAACATTAGCATTTTAAAAGCCTAAAACATACAAGTTTATTTAGACTCAAACTCTCCCAAGCTCTTGCTTTCCATATTTATATACACACGTATTTTAACGTATATAAAATGTCTGTCTATAGGAGCTGGAAGGAAGTTCCCGTCTGCCGGCCCGTCTGGGAGGCACAGGCGCGGCTGTGGACCTTGGCTCCTGGGAGATGGAGTGAAAACCGACAGGATCCAGAAATCAGCCTCCTGCCAGAGAGGGAGCGAGCCTTGGTGGGCTGGGTGCTGCTGAGGGAATCTCCACATCCCCAAATTAACTCTGCAGGTGACCAGTGAGAGGGCCCCGTGCTCTGCGCTCCCCCATGGCTCTGGGATGCGCCAGGTCAGTGCACAGTGGGCAGCCTGCAATGCCAAAGGCCCCAGCCTCAACTGCCCACTGCAGTAATCAATCCTTTAAAACAGATAACCAAAGGCCACCACAGGAGTGCTGTGTGTGACGGGAGGGCGGCACTGCGGTGTCCTGGGGCTGGATTACACCACACACTGTGCAACGTGCGTCTGTCACAGCACTGCCGCCGGCACAGGCGGCTCCTCTGCGAGCCCCACGTGGGGCTCCATCTCACTCTGCCTTGGGCAGGGTCCACGGCAGCCACTACTGGCCCTCACTGGGGACTTGGGCCAGTGTGAAGGCAGTAAGGCACCTCTGGAAAACAATGGTGCTCCCCAGGCCTGTGAGGCTTTATTTGGAAAATACTCATCTCTGGACCAGCGAAGTCCAAAGGGTGCCCGGGGCATGGTGAAAAGCACTCTTCCCAGGCAGCCAGAGGAAGGACAGTGGGGTGCAGAGACCAGCAAGGAAGGCAGCAGGAGCATGGCTATGCACAATTAACCTTGGAGACTGATGGCAGTAAAAGATTGTCAAGTCCTTGTGATCCCAACCCTGAGAGGTCCAGGAGAATCCTATTGCAAGGGCTGCACACACAGTGTCACCTGGAGAGGTGACCAGGGGAGCCAGACCTCTGTACCTGAGACCATATGACTGCTCAGGCTCTGCTCCCCCCTTCCTGCCCACAAGCCAAAAAACTGTCCTAAAAGCAAGATCAGAGCTAGGTGCAAAGTTTTTGTGTCCATTTGAACACCATGGGGGTGGGAAGCCCACCATCCCTGGGAATGGCTGCCCTGTTTGCCTTCACCTCATGTGGCTCTCTTCCAGGGCTGCCAGGAAGATGGGAGCCATCTGCTTTGGTTTGACTGCAGAAGGGATCAGATGAGCTGCTGCTTCTTGAAAGATCCCAACAGCCACCTACAAAAGCAAACACAAACTGCTGAGGGAGGTGAGCCACGGCTCTGGGTGCGTGCAACTGCCCAACACATGCTCTTCCCAAATCTGCGTCTTACAAATGAGCTTGGCTGCAAAAATCTTGGCAAGCACTTGGCTGCAGAGCTGCTGCCAGTTGCACCCAGCTCTCACAGGAGCCAGAGTGAGGGGTCAGAGCTTCAGGTGCCTCTGCCATGGCATGCCAGCAGGGCAGGACCCACAGGAAGAAGTGTGGCCAGGTGTACACACACACCAACCCAGCTGCCCTGGTGACAGGAAAAGCCTTTTGGGAGCAGCTGGCAAGACACCACTCAGGAAAGCCAGTGGTCCTGCTGGCCATCAGGACATCAGGTAAACCTCTGATTTACCCCATGCATATCCAGCATGTGACAAGCCACTGTAAGAACCTTATCAGAGCAACCTGGCGTTACATCTGCCAAAGAAGTGTTCAGGACGAGTCTGTCAAGAAAGAGCCAGCGCCTACAGAGCTGGAGAACTTCCATCTCTTTCAGAGAAGTGTTGCCTATATAGCACCACCTTGACACCAGTAACACTGTGATGGGCAAGAGCTGTAATGCTCAGCTGCCTGGGGGTGACAGAGCAGCTTATTTGTGTCTGAGAGGTGCCCCATTCCTCAAAGTTGGTGAGCAGCCTGTACTAGTAACACCTTCCAGAATGTCTCTGTGACCTGGGACCAAACAGTCACATCCAAAACTACCTGGGAACAGAACCTGATGTCCTCAGTCACCTCCCCAATTTTCTCAATGACTCTAACATCACTCGGTTTGTGAAGTTGCCTGACCCAACCCATCACATGCTCACCTGATGATGACAGCAGTGTGGAGGCCAGGTTAGATGAGGAAGGGTTAACCTCCCAGTGCCTGTCTTGGGATTCCTGAAGGCCCTATTATCCTGAACTATTTTTCATAATTACTGCCACACACGTAGACTACATCAAGAGTGAATCTTCACTTTGATAATTTGTGCTGTGAAATCTCACTTTGGGATCTACTTTTATCTCACACCAAACACCTGCAGGTCGTAAAAGGCGAAAAGGAAAAGAAAATGCCTCAAATCCTAGCCAGGTTTTCAAGTGTCAGAGAACACTAAATTAACGCTAAATTCTAACCGACACAGTAAAGAGCCCCCCACCCTCTTCTTAAATTAGCTAAACAAAAGGACTGAGACTTTAACATATAATTAAGGCACAAGGAGGTAAAGCTGTAGCTGCTAAACAAGGCAATGCAGACCTTTCAGAAGTTAAGATGTATCCTAAAAACAGAAGGGGAGAAGGCTTTGTGTTACAGCAAAAGGACTGTGAGTCAAAGTCCCTGCAAACCTCTCAAGGCTTTGCCAGCCTTCTGGTAAAATGCAAAGCCAGGTAATTACACTCCACTCTGCTTCTGCTTCTACACACCCAAAATGGAGCCTCTCTCCCTTGCCGCACACAGAGACAAGAACTCTCTTTAATTAACCTCTGTAAAACCTCTGCGATCCTTGGATGAAAAAGGCTTCGTACCTTAGGAACATGTTTGCGCACATACACGAGACAAAACCTCCAGCACAAAGCTGGAGCTGAACTGCAGTGCATTTCTTCTCTGCAGCTTGTCACAGACCTTGAAGCTCGTCCTTACCCATAGTTTCCATTCCAATCTCGTCCTTTAGAAGAAGGATTTTGTTTATGAAACTCAGGGAATGTCTGGATTATAATCTCTCTCCTGTCAAATTAACTAGGAAACGGTAACTCTCCTCAGGGGTCACAGATGCCCATGAAGCACACATTTAACATTTATCACTTCAGTTAATGAAATACCATCCCCGCCAGTTGCTGTAAGCACCTCTGGATGTCAAACTGCCAGGGGCAGATAAATGTCCTGTTCAATCCTACTACATTCTAATAAACAGCTTTTAGGTAGGAACTTGTGTCCAATTTATAAACATTAAAGAACAGCTTGTGTTTCAATCCCATCCAGGTGCTTTACAATCCTGGCACAGGCTCTGACTACAAGGCTGTGCGTTTCACATTAACACGAGCGACTCATCTGAGAGACACAGGTACAGTCATCCACGGATCATCCAAGTGTGGGGAGAGACCTCTTGTCCGGGATTAGGAACAGTGGACTGACAGGAAGAACCATCAAAATAAGGCAGGGAGTACCCACTGTTTACACCTCATGCCTCCTTCATGCACCAGCTCTGACATACTTGCTCTTGGGCAGAATTTCAAAGTATCAGACCAAACTCAGCCCTGATGGAAACTCTTTGACTGCATTACAGAGGGGAAGAGGCACAGATTAAATGCTTCTGCGCGGTGGGGCAGCATCATGAGAGACAGTGAGGAGGAGGAGGAGGAGGCCGGCGAAGCTGCCGGGCTGCAAAGAGCAGCCGGCACGGCCGCTGTTCTCACTGTCCGCCTGCTGTGCTGATGAGATGCACGAGCAGCATCCTGAGCAGTTTCTCCCAGGCTCAGGGACGGTGGTGCAGGACTGCAGGGACGTGATTTACGCCGCAGGGAGGGCGGCTAAGTCATTCTTTGGAGTGGGCACAGTCTGTGTGGTCCCCGCTCTCCCTTCTGCTGGAAAAGTACAGTGCGCTGGCCGGGCAGGAGCGATCTCACCCGGCACCAACCCGCGCGCATCCCAATGAGGGGGGAGGGGCCCACGGACACTCCGCTCTGCAAATACTCCTTTATTAAGACATAAATATAAAGCTGAACAGGAAAGGAGCAATGACAGGGTAAACCATGCCAGTACTGATCTGTACGGATGATCTTACGATGCTTGAACATCTGGTTCTGCTGCTGGCTTCCATAAAATCATCTTTAAAAGCTACTCGGGTTATATCTCCATCAGCTGTTCGGTGCCCACAATGACTTCATTAACATGTTTGGCTGAAAAGAGAGAGGGAGGAAAAGAAGAGCAATTGAGTTTTGCAGCAGAGCTTCAGACCTTGCATTTTTAAAATCTGCAACTTTAAAACAAATGAGAAAAGCAGATTCTGGAGAACTCAAACAGAGATTTGCTGAACTCCAGCGTCTCTCCGACAGTATCCCACACACATGGTGAAAGCCTAAACAACTGACTAAACATCAGCAGATTTCTCTAATGAGAGTTTTCACATGTATGTGTCACTAATAAACAAGAGAGGCCCTACAGAAGTCACAGCTGCTACTGACAGGTGTACACCTAGGTCAAGGCAAGGAACCATCAACATCTAACATGGAGACTGGACATAAAATTAAAGAACAGTAATCCACCCTGGCCCTAAAGAGCACTGTCTACCCCAAACTGCTTGGATGCTGGGGGGGAAAAGGGCTGCTCAGCACCAGGGGGCCATCACCAAGGCAGTGTGAGATCCTCTCAGCAATCTCAACTCAGCCCTAGCAGCTTAAAAACAAGAGTTTTTTTGTGTTTTATTTTCTTTTATTTTTTTTTTTAATTTAAATCTGACCCTCAGGAGCAAATTTGTTGGAGGGGCAATTTCTGCAAGGTCACTCCTTTGCCTGTTCCCAGGAGCTTTGCACAGCCCCAGTGGACACATTAATGTGCCAGTCCCTGCCCCAGCACTGTTAATGCACTGTACTGAAAGAGCCTTCCCTTTAAAATGCAAAAGCAGCTTGTCAGGGAAGGACTGCAAATAAAGGATCTAAAGCCAAAATAATAAAAACACGCAACTGAAAGCCCAGTGCCTAAAAAACCCAAGCATGTGGCCTCAGAGCATGACACAAAGCTGGTGTGCTCAAAGTGGGTGTCCTCGGGGTACTGTGGGGGAGGTGGTGAATCTAAACTGCCCTCCAGGAGCTGGACACCTATCCAGATGGAGCTCAGGTGGTGTGTCCCATGCCCTTAGGCTCTTCATCTTACCTCCTGCAATTAGGAATAACAATTGTCTCTGGAGCCTGGGATAAAGTGTCAAGGCCTGTGAGGGGCTGGGATACACCAATGGAGGCTCTGGTGTCTCCCACACCTTACACAGCAGTGGGGGTAGATAGCCAAGGATGATGGAAATGATGAGCTGTGTTTTATTTACCTACAAAACTCCTCCCCTCAGGGGAGTGGATCCTGCAAGATTGCTGCAAAACAACAAATATCCCACCTTTGGCTAAAGGAAGAAATTCCTGGCAATTCCCAAAGTGGCTGGGCCAACATGGTGCTTCTCTTGGTTTAAAATTCAAGATGCAACCTTTTGTGCCATGCAAACCATTGCTCCAGTAAATGTTTGATCAAATTGTGCTCTATAAACCTCTGCACTGTGGCAAGATAATTTCTCACTGCAACCTGAACCCCACAATCATATGGATCACATGCAATCTTCTCAGCCTGAGGGACAGAATGAGTGAGCCACATCACTTCCTTTCAGAGACCCTTTGTGAAGGCTAAAATAAGGAGACCAGAGGTTTACCTGCAGCATCAGATTGAGACATTCAGCTCTTTGCTCAGGGTATTTATTGTAAACTGGTAATTAGTCCTGGAGCCTCACATTAACATCCTGGAGCTCAGTCTCCAGCACTTTGGGCAGGATGAGCAGAGGTGGATGCAATGCTCAGGAAAATGAGGGGCTGACTGTACAAGTGCCAGGTGCAAGCATGATGTAGGTAGCACCACACAACTTCTCCAGGACAGCTCTTGCCAATAGCCCCAAGTCCAGCCTTCAGCACCTCTCTCCTCCCGTCCTGGACCCCACACAGCCTTGCCAAGGTACCTCAAATCCAACCTGCAGCATTTCTTGCTATAACATTCCTCACCCCCAACAACTTTCCCAATATATCTCAACAGGCCCTGTAGCAACTCCTGTGACTCCATTCCTGAACCTCCTCCAAGCAGACTATCTATCATGTTGATTTCTATGATGTGAATAAGACCCTGGCCACCATCCAGTGAGAGTAATTATATTATGCCTCTGCAGATTAAACATGCCTTCATCTAGGCTTATAGAGAGCCATGTCAATTTATGGTTCTATATATAGGTTATCTGTAGCAATACTTTTTAATAAGGAACTTCTTGCTTCATTTCAGACAGCATCCTCCACGGTCCTAAATGTGCAGAGCTGGGATGGGTCCTGTCACATACCTTGCTGCAGAGATGGTACAGACTATTTGTATTTTGCACTGACATGCTTGCAGCAGCCTTATGGTGTCTTGTATTTTACAGCTGATGAGTTCAAAATGCTTTTTGAGAACGGGTGAGTAAGAGCATTCCTGTTTTACAGACAGGGAAACTGAGGCAGCAGTGAGTTTAGGGAGCTTCAGCACCAAAGCCACATGGGAAATTGGAGCCTGCATTCCCTCATCTCTCACCCCTGTGCCTGTTTCATCTCCTCCTTGATCCCCGTGGCCCAGATTCCCCAAAGTGGGCACACATGGTATGTCACTGCTACTTCAGACTCATATCACCAAACGTATTTCTTCTTGTAAAGGCTTACAGAAAACACATGAATCTGCCTGCCTAAAATCCGCGAGAAAGTTTTTAAGCGATAAAGGGAATGGTTTTGCTAGAAACAAAGCCCCATTCCGCACCCCAAGGGGATGTGGTAGGCAGATAAGGATTCACCCTGCTTCCCTCTTCCATTCCCAGAGCCCTTCTTGAGGAGGGAAGGGAATTCAGACTCCAGTGTGAGTGCCAGAGAGCTGAGCTGTGGATAGTGTTTCATTATCAGACGTGGCTGCCAGTTGCCAGTGGCTCTGGCTGGTACCAGCAAGCTCAGTTCCCGCAGAAACTCTGCCTGAAACTCTGGGGGAGGAGGGAGAAGTACCTCACATGCTTTGCTGTTCAGCTCCCTTTCTCCTTCCCCAGCTCCCCATTACGGATTTCTTACCAGGCTGCCTTTTATCTGACACTGGCAGGGTTACAGATGCATTCAGCCCACAGAGAAAGAAGACAGATTAGAGAAAGGACTTTGAGAAAGCCGTAAGAGTTGGACTCTTCAACCTTAAATCATGTTCAACTAGATCTTCTCAGATTGGGAGCATCTGGTGCTAAGCAAATCCAGAGCTGATCAACACATTCAACCTCCTGATTAGCACTTTGCTTCAAGTTGCTGACGCAGCCCAGCCTGAAGTCTGCCTGGGTGCTTGAACCGAGTGTCCACGGAGACTTTACTGAGTGTAAATCAAAAACCTGTCACTCGTTATATACGCGTTCCTGCTTGGGAAGACATTTGTTTACACATACTGTACACTAGCCCCTTAAAAACATACGCACAAGGCGAGCTAGAGAGCAGAGCAGCTTTTGGTGCTTGGCTAAAAACAAATTGTAATGCAAATAAACAGAGGGGCGGAAATGACTGCGCAGCCCAGCACAAACCCCAGCAGCAGGCTGGGGGCCGGGGACCCAGCGCTCCCCAGCCTTCCTGGCAGGTTCCTGCCAAGCCACTCACAGAAAGGGGATGCCGGAGCATTCCTTTAAAAGCCATGTGAAAGCATCTCCTTGTTGTTTGCTCAATTAGCCCCAGACAGATTGCTGCTGCTGCTGCTGGTGGCAACGCCGGGTTGTAAAGGAGGAGGGGAAGGAGGGGAAAGGGAGGAAAAAAAAAAGAGAGGAAAAAAAAGGGTTAGGGCCTAGGCCCAGGACCACCACGAAGTTTCAGCCCTCAGGGGCTCCAGAAAACGTTCAGTTTACTCACTCAATTACATACACTGTTTTATAAACCCTTTAAAATAAAATAGAAAACAGTCCCTGGCACAGAATTACTGCTCTATTATACAGCAGTGATGAAAG
This sequence comes from Ammospiza nelsoni, assembly GCF_027579445.1. Lineage (NCBI taxonomy): Eukaryota > Metazoa > Chordata > Aves > Passeriformes > Passerellidae > Ammospiza > Ammospiza nelsoni. The sequence continues at coordinate 26,741,509 of NC_080641.1, forward strand.
CCACTGCTGTGTATTTGCTCTCTTTAAAGCAAGAGATAGTTTAACTTAAAAAACTAGGTGGGGGGGAGGGGTGGCTGCAGAAACGCATGCACGAAAACACGCTGTGGGTGGTTCCCACCACATTCACCCAGGACAGAAAGGATCAGAGAGTGGGAGAGAAGAGCAACTTGTCTCTGCAGTGATGGTTGGCTCTGGAAAAGCAGCCAGGTTAGGGGGGGGGAGAGGAACTAAAGGGGCTTAAGGGGATGGGAAGCAGCTGAAGCTTGACTTTGGGAGGCTGGAGGGTGTTTTAAATTACATGTACAGATAAAGAAGGGAAGCAGGTGATGGGGGCTGATTTGTTTGTGTTTACAGAGCAGTGGGACTTTCCAGTCAAAGCCTGTTCTCTCCACAGCCAAGCTTTACTTACATGATCACTGGAGACCAGGGTGACCACACTGTGGCCCCAAAGGCCAGGCGTGTCTCACAATTTCTCCCAAGTGCCAGGTCAGCCCCAATGTGCGGGCATCAGCTGAGCCCATGGGTCCCCAGCAATGATGATCCCCATGAGTTGAGTGTTCCAGCTGCTCCCAGGATTCCTTTATGCAGGGAATGAGGGATGTGCAGCTCACCCCAGGGGGGTTAGTGGTAGCTTCAGGCAGATCAGTTCTGGCCCACAGCTGGGGCCTCCAGCCCACAGAACAGACAGGCAGCAGGGAATCTTACTTCTGCCTTACATCCAACAACCAGCAGTTCTCAGTGCTGGTGGCCCCATGGATGAGGATTTTTTCATAGTTCAACCAGAATGAATCCCTTTGCTCTCAACCCTTCTTGAGATGTGTCTTGAGAGTGTGAAGGTAAGAGTGATTCAGTGCCCAATGAGAGATGACTTTACTGTGGCTTGGAGCAGATAGATTGAGGGAGTGAAGGTAGAGGATAGAGCTGTACAGGGAACTGATCACACAGGGTCTTAGAAGAAAGGTTAGTAAAGGATAAAGGAGACCCAGAGCTCAGGATGCAACTAAGATAGCAAGCTCCTTGGGGAGGGGGACATGCTTGATGTTCTCATACTGGGACAGAGTCCTAGCAAAGTGTGTGAGAAGCGACTGGATTACATCCATCAGTGCTCCCATGGGCTATCATTCCCTCACAGCAAATGCAAGCAGGGATCTCAAAAACAGCAGTCTGACTGTCTACAACTTAATTTCCTGATATGATGGCAGAGGTGCCATATTTGCCTGGAGCACTGGACACAAGCCTTGTCCTTTCTCAGCATCTATTGGGGTGTTCTTCCTGGCTCTTCCATGTGCCTGAGCTCTACCAGAGCAGAAGTAGTTATTTTCTCTGCGTGGAGCATGTAAAAATATTTCCACAAGGTTATGAACTGCTGCCTTCTGGGTAGACTTCAATATCAGCATGCTGTGAATGTGGCAGCACATTTAACCCGCTCACTCAGGAAGCCTGAACTTCCCTGGCTGGGAATGACAGTATGCACAAGTGTGGCAGTCCCCAGCAGCAGAAGGGAGGCCAAAGCATCACTGGATGGATATTCTAATATTCTAAGGAAGTTTTGCGCCACTGCTAAGGCCAGAACTCATAAACCATTTTTATACAACTTGGAAAGGAGGCTTATTAGGATTAGTTAGCAGTATAGTCACTGCATAGTCACCGCAACAAAAATGTCAACTATTTAAGAGATGCCTGTTTTAACTGCCAACAATATCTTTGTCATGGGCATTCAGTAGTTAAACTATTTCAGGGAGAAATCTTACCAATCTCTCAGTTTTGCTATAAATTCACACCATTCCTACATCACCTCCAGCTCATTTTGCACCCCTGTGCACAATATACATGTGTGCACTGTTTAGTCTGTGTCTGTTCTTCATGAGATTTCCTAACTCCCATCTGCACAGCAGCATGCCTTCTGATCCCAACCCTGTGTCGTGCTAAGTGTTTTCAGTTCCTGAAGACTGCACCAGGAGGTACTCAGCATCTTGCAAGAGCAGATGCTTGCCCTTACTTGAATGTAGTGAGAGCATCAGAAAGTCTCTCAGTTCCTTTCTGTCCCTACCCTGTTAAATCTTGGCTCATGTGAAGCCTCCTCACAAGCAGGGAACCATTCACATGTGGAGGTTTCATAAAATGTACCTGCCTTTAGAGGATGACATTAGAAAAAATGTGCTCTTTGGCCCTCATTAAAATAAAACAATCTTATTCTGTTTCATTAAGAAGTCCTGGGACTCCAAGCTTGGAACAGGACTTGGAAAATGATTGGAAACGGGAGCCAGTCCTTACTGGATATGTGCCTTTTTCTCTTCTTGTGAGAAACCACACAGTTTTGGCTATGTGATAAGCCTTTGAAAAAAATCTGAAGTTTGCACATGTTCTCAGGAGGACAGCTAAAAGCTCCAGAGATTGCAGTGACCACTCCTGACCATGGAAGAAGGCAGGAGGAAGGCAGGGCTTCCTCCAAGCTGTATGGACCAGTGGAGCACTTGGCACAGAACCACCCCCCTCCTGTGCCCAGTACAGCCTGCCTGGGCATGAGAGAAAGGGATGCATTCCAACTGAAAGCAGTCAGGGAATGAATGCTAGATGAAAAAAGGAGCATGGGACTGGAAATAGCAGCTATGGTCAGACCAGAGGAGGTGTCAGGTGGGTGTCTGGGAATAACCAAGTAAGAGAGAAAAACAAAAGTCTCTATGGGAGAAACACTAGGAGAAAAACCAAAGAGAAGGCAAGGACTGGGATGAGCCTGGTGCTCAGACAGAGCCATAATGGAGAGCTGTGAAGCAGGAGTCAGGATCAGGTAGGACACAGATCTAGTTGGAACCCTATGTCTGATGCTGCAAATAAATATGCAAATAAAACATCCCTGCCTCAATGACAACAGAGATGAAAGCAAGGGATAAGGTAGTGAATTTTATACCAATTTTGCCAGTTTTATACTTTGTGTGAATGTTTACTGCCTCTGCTCCTGGGTGTTGCTTTGAAGAAAGGTTAGGCCACTTTACCTTGAAGAAGGGTTAGGCTGCTTTACCATACATGCTTGTCCCTGGCTAACTCATACCAGATGTACAATGCTCTCCCTGCTGAATCTGGCTGAGAGACTCCTTTGGGAGCTGTACTTGGTGACTCCAGGCTCATCTGACTCCTTGACTGGCCCATCACCAGCACTCCCTCTCTCTAGTCCTACTTCACTGAGCACATGCTGCTTTTGAGCTCCTCTGTAAAACCAGGTTTATCAAAAAGGCTGCAGTATAATCTTAATAACCATCTTCAAAACAGTGATTGAATGCTCTGTGCAATAATGTTCTTTCAGAATGCTGTCTGCCATTTCCTATTCCTCTAAGAATTACTGCCTTTTTCTTAGGTACCAACATGTTTTTCAAACTGCTACCTGGTGAGGTAGCTTTCACAAAGCCCATCTGTTAATTCTCTGCTAGCAAATTCCTTTAACTATCAAAGAGAAAGGAAAGTGGATGCATGGTAATAAAAGCAGTAGGAGAATAGCTGGGCTCTCAGGAGGCATGGCTTGCAAATCCAGAAGTTAAATACAACTCCATACCTTGACTTCAACAGAGACATTTAAAAATACTGTCTCTGGCAGTGCTGTGACAGGGTGGAAGTCAATGCAGGACTGGGTCAACACTGCTAACAGTTGCCAGCACTCCTGGGTCTGCAATTTTCTTTTTAGTTTGAAAGTACCAGGTTGCCTCTGATCATTCCCTGTAACCAGTGGTGGAGTATTCCCTCTATTTAGGTGTCAAGAGATTTGCCAAGCCCATTATTAAGTGATGAGGTCTCCCACCATGTCCCCAGGGAGATTATCCCACAGCCTACCAGACCACATAGTTAAGAAAATGCTCCAGATAGCCAACCTAAATTGTGTTTAATTCAATCCCATTACTCCCAGCTGTACTATTTGGACCACCCTAAACATACCCATATTATTCTGCAGAAGGAGAAGGATGAGAGCTGGTTTAAGTTACGTTTGTCTATCATTTGTGGTAGCTGTTCTCCTGCCATCCTCCTTGCATGGGACTGGAATTCATTTTATGAAAGGAGGTCAGTGCACCTCTGGCTCAAAGAGCTCTTGTACCCCAAGCTGCCTGGGCAGTGTGGCCAGGACTTGTATGGTAGAGCAGGGAGCATACAGCCAGTTCTGCAGCAAAGTCAACTGTGGGATCTGCTTGGGGCTGTGTAGGATGATTCAGGGATATTTCTACCTTTGATGAATCCTGGCTGATGTTCTGTAATAAGGGACTGCTATATTTTTATTTTTTTTCTGTTTCTGGGAAGGTGTATGGAGTTTTGCTGAGGAGGTTTCTACTCCCAGAAACTGGAATGTGTAACTCCCAGACTAGGGTCAGCAGCCAGCAGCTACTGCTTATGTCTGCTGAAGGGTGATCAGCTTGCAAGAAAAGGTGGCTCCTACCCAAGAGAACTAGGTTTTTTCTTTACCCAGCCATGGAAGCTCAAGTTTGAAGAAGGAAAAGTTACCAAACAGAAAAACACAGCCAAAGTCTTGATGAAGGGTGCAATATGGAAACAGACTTACAGGGCCACACCAAAAGCTTGGCACAAGATACAGGAAGTCTTGGGCAGGGGAAAGGAAGTCATGACATGCTTTCCCAGTGAAAAAGAGAAGACCCAGTCTACTATGGGATCAGTCAAGGTCAGAAGAGACATGCTGGGCTGGAAAGACTCCATGGTGCAGGAAGTAAGTCATGAACTTCATAGACAGATCCCAGACCACCAAGGCAAACCTGACCCCCAGCCCAAAGAAATTCTAGAATGGTTAGGAAACTGAGGCAGGAAAATGAACTGAGGCTTTACTATTTTTTCTTGCTCAGCATAATGGTGTATTTATAATCTACCTGAATATGTCCCTGCTAATGTCAATCATGCATTTCGAAACAGCCTCTAGTTAACCCAAGAAGTGGGTTTAAACTTTGGGGAGGGGAGCAGTAGACTCTCAAGAATAGGCAAATGATCCATGGGTACAGCTCTGTTATTCTCCCTGCAAATATATCTACAGACCCTAAAAAATATTTAGACAAGGATGACAAAGACAATCAAGAAGAAAAGACTCGTTTTCATACTACAATCAATCAGACTAGGATCTCCACCCTGGAAGATACTTCTGAAGTGGTTGTGATCAAGGTCAAAGGGGGATATTTCTGTCTGGTATCATCTACCAAAGAAATCAAATATGTTCCTGTTTCCTAAAATATTAGCTAAATCTACACCTGGTGTCCTCACAGTTCACAATACAGGTTAACCAAACATGACCCAATTAATCTCTCCTGGTGATTCATGCAGATGTGTAGATGCAGCACTCAGGGACATGGTAGTTTAATGGTAGACTTGGCAGCGTTGGGTTTATGGTTAGACTTCATGATATGAAAAGGACTTTTCCAACCTAAATGATTCTATGACAGGGGGCAATGAAACAAAGGACACCAATTCAGACTGGTGTGATGGGCAAAGCTATGAGTAGACACAGCCACACAGAGACCAAGACCACAGTGAACTCAACATATTACCTACAGTATCAGAGACTTGCAACTGCAAGATCAAGACTTTGTTTTCATGAGTCCTTTGTACTTTTAGTTTAAATTTAAAATTTGTCATATGCAAAGCTGACAACAGGTTATGCTGTACTACTTTAAGTGCAAACCCTGCTCTGTATCAAGACACTTAGAACTGGGAATCCACCCACAAAGACAAAGCAAGCAAATAAATCTTGATCTGACTAAATAACTTCACATGAAGCCTGCAAAGGAACTCACTTTTGTCTTTGGTCTACACACTGGAGCAAGGATCTGCCAAACCCCAACCATAAATATTCATTAAAAAGCCTCTGCTTGGGATGCAGTCACTGAAACAGCCATTTCCTGCCCATTATCTCTTAGGGCAGGAAATCAGCAGTTCCACTCATGCGGTTACCACCGAGCCCTCACCACGAGCACTCCCACTGGACAGCTGAACTTTGTATAAATGAGGGCCACGTAGCTGTGACTTTTCTGAACCCCTAAATAGTACTTCATGGCAGTGAAGCAGATCTGAATGTAGTTGAGCACACCAGGTCCTAATATGATGTTCCACCTCGAGTTTTTCCTTGGAGCAAAGTGAACACACTGGCACTGTGGGCTGGGAGCATCTACAGAGAAGGATGTTTGTGTGTTCAACAGATTTGCTTGCTTTGCCCCCGCCACTGACAAAGATTACTAGTCAAAATAATGGCCCCTTCTGCTGAGGACAACCTCAGGCTGATCTAATTGTGGTCTCTGGGAAAAGACTGTCTCAGCACCCAATCTTGTTCCTTATAAGAAAAACAGAGCTTTTCTGCCAACTTCAGAGGAGCAATCCACTGAACTTATGCCAAGAAGCTGTACTTTCCATGAAAAAAAGTCCTGATATTATAGGACATCCCACTGTAGAACTGCCACAGTTTACTATCACTTCATGAAGAAGCAGGAGTAAAATCTCAAGGAAAAAGTTCTGAAAATTATGACAAATGCACAGTAAACACAGCTTTTGTACTTACCTTTGGTTTCCAGCCTCTGATCACTTCCAATCAAACAGTCCTTGATGTCTGCACCCTTCTCTATCACAGCATTATGACAAATAACACTGCCCTGAAGACAGCACCTACAACATAAACACAAGTAAAGCAAGAAAATAATTTAAATGACAGATACAAAACAAAGGTATCCACTGGAATATCTAATGACTCTGTGACATGATCCTGTAAGTAGGTTCAGTTCAGCTCCTTTCTCAAAAACTCCATTTTTCTCTTGATCCTCACACCCAGTTGCTGGAAAAACTTAAATGCCAGGTGTCAGACTGGCTTTGCAAAAAAGAGTTTGCAGTTTTACCTCCTGCTAGAACAGCTTTCCTCTACATTTCCTCAACAGAATAAATACTTAACTGAATAAATAAAGACTTGGGACCTGGATCAAGTCTTGTATTTTCCACAGACAGTCTGGGTAACTGCAGGGGTGGCTTCTCTGCTCAACTCCCCAGCTAAAAACAGGAGCAGCAGCACAGTCTTTCTCTGCAAATTTTGCTGAGCAGTTTTATGCATTCCAACTTGTCAGGCACGAAGAAAAGGTGGAGAGAAGGGGCAGATCAATAGCTCAGCTGGTTGGCTTTGTTCGTGTTACATTCAAGCACCCAAACATGATTATTCTGCAGTACTAAACCAATGAAACCCACACTACACCTACACTACCTGCCTTGGGTATCTTCAACTTCATGTTGCCTTTGACATCACTAAGTCTGAAGTGCTACACAGGATAGAACTTTAGCAAAAGCCACTTTATTCCAAAATGTATTTGAATCTGTAATAATCAGCTTTCAAATCTGCTAATCCCAACGTTCAAAGAGGAGAAGAGATCAGAGTCCAACTGCTGGTTTGTAACTTTTGTGCTGAGAGTTTCTGAGTTACTGCATTTCTCTGAGCCCCTTCTTCCAATAAGCTGGAACTTGTCAATCTTAACTAGTATCTGTGATGTGTCCTGAAATGCTATTCCCTCAGCATGATGTGTCGTGTTAAACAGCATTAAATGCAATTTCTTTCAAAGCTACAGAGAAGAATATAGCTGTGAATCAAATTATTTCTTTCCTTATTTTCACATGTGCAAAGGTAGATAGGAGTCACTGAAGGACAGAAAACACAGCTAAGATGTATCTAAAAATACTAACACTCATCAAAACCAGCTGATTGGGAAGAGGGTATAAGTGAGATCTATAACCCTGGAGAGATGCAGGTAATCTGCTCCCTCTAGATAGCTCAGTATTATTCCTACTGTGAACCACAGCATCTCATATCTGCTTCCCAGTATTTCTGTCAATATTAATTACAATAACCATGAATATTATCAGTCCAACAACTGATCTCTGTCAAAACCAGAAGTTTTTGGCTTCAATGACCTTCTGCAGAGTGAGCTGCCCAGTTTAATGACCTGCAGCCATTCCCCACCTTGGTTATGGGCACCACCACTACTCTCTGCCCAAGTGAAACATGGCTGCAGTGCACCATCAAGCTGGCTTGTGGACAGAACTGTTAGCCTGGAGTCTGAATAAACAGAGCAGTTTTGGTATCAGGTCAAAGCCCTGAGCCTCAATTCTGTATTCAATGGAGCAGTAGTCAGCTGAGGTCCTCAGAAGTGTGAAACATCGATCCTCACTCCAGACCGCTGATCCCAAAATTAATTCATAGTATTTTCCTGCTCACACAACACTATTATCTAGAACAAAGAATTTATCATTAAACATATTACAACTCTGTTGCTTGTGTGAGTCAGAGCAGAAACCATCTGCCCCACAAAACCACCATTAATTCTGCAGGAGTAAAGGCAATAAAACTGGACCTCAGTTGCAGTGGTTCACAGTTACAACCCCCTGTGAACAGGCTGTCCCTTCTGAACAATTATTCTTTTAACTCACTTAAACTCCCCCTCTGCTGACCTATAAGGAGGCAATATGAGCAATTATTCTACAAGCAACCAGCTCAGGTTGCTTTGGCATGGTTTTACTAACATGTTAATAAGATAAAAAGCGGCAAAGATACACAGCAGACCCCTGCCTGTCTTTGCTCTCGCACTGTCACGATCTGCTTCCTTTCCAATAGCCTGTGTGCACACACAGCGGCTCAGGCCATCTCCTGTGCAACAGCAACTGCTGAGAGCAAGAAAAACTTGGCATTTATGCTGGGCTAGGGAAGGGATCACTGGAAGCAGAACTGCCCACCACTGCCATCCTGACTTAGCTTAGGACTAGCGAAGGGAATGGGAGAAGTTGCTCATTTCCCACAGAAATGGCTCCTATCCAAAACATGCACTCCAGCATACCTCCTCCTCCATTGCTTTGAGCCAGTCAGATGAAAGCTTTCCCCTGAAACTTTCAGGTTCCCACCATCTATCACTACTCCTGAGCATGAGAGCAGCTGTGAGTGCACTACACCTCTCAGCACTATCCTCATGCAGGAGGATATTCCCCAAAGGAGAGGGGATTTAAGCTGTCGGTCTGCAGCTCAGGCTGGAGAATACTGCATGTGTGTTCAGAGCCTACTTGAGCATTGGCTTTCAACTCCCCGAGAAAGAATAGCATTGTAACCAAGAAACTGCTGATGACATTAACATCAAAGATAATGGGGGTTCCTGCCAAACCATTTTTTGGGAGGGACAGGCCAGGGAACCAAGATGAACTTGTCTGTGCCAGGTGCTTGCAAATCAACCCTTCCCTGGTGCCAGGGTAAAACAAAACCCAAGAACTCCACCACCCCAGGAGTTTCTTAAAACTTATAAACCCAACCAACTGCAGAAGTTTTAAAGCCATACTCAATGCTCAGATTACCCCAATCACACAAACCAGCAGCAAATCCGGCTTTTATTGCTCAAGTGGAACAAAACTTCAAGAGATAAAAACACAATTTGTGGGTGTTCCCTTCACCCGCTGACAGATGTAACACAGCCATTTTGAAACCACTTGTAAATGCCTTTTTTCTTTAAAAAAAAAGGTATAAAGCCTGCCAAGAGAAGTATTTTGTGTGTTTATTTAATTTTTACTATTTTTTTCAAGTTGAAGAGTAAGGAATAAACTTTTATTCTCTTACAGGGTAAATATCAGATCTCAGGGCACTGCTGTAGTCTCCTTGGCTAAACTGCCACCACAGCTCCTGCCTTCCATAACAATTAGGTGCTATTAGCCCTCAAAGGTGCTCTGACAGCATCCAGCTTCATCAGCTCTGGTGTGTGTGCGCATATGCACACATTGATGTACTGCTTTATAATGCAAACCATATTTATTTTTTCCCCTGAAAATGTAGTATATTTTTAAACTTTTCAGCACGGTGAAAACGGATATCTCCTGACCTTAAAATCCAAAGAGCATGTTCAAACCCACAAGAGGAACTAATTTGGGGCATTTGATTTACGGCTGAAATTTCAATTTGAATTTGTTTTAAGTGTAATCACAAACTGAAAGTCTGGCAGCTGGGTGTTTTTCAGAAAATAAATAAAAATATTCAGTGTACATCTGCATTCTAGAGAGAGCATTTTACAAGCCTAGTCCTGTAGTGGGAACAGATGTAGCTAAAGCATTAATTTGTTCTACAGGTACAACGTGTAAATGGGAGCATATGAGAGAGTGTGTGCCTACGTCTGTGTGTCTGTGTGTCTGCTACGTGCCTGCATCTGAGAGACAGAGCCTGACTTTGGGGTGGGTTTTTTTGAAAGTGAGAGAACAAGAGCAAAAGGAGTAGTGGCCAAGGAGGCATGGGGGGATTACAAGGATTTAGGTCTTTAAACTGCAGACCACCTAACAAGATCACTCTGAAATGCCACTAATTTCAGTTAAGGCCACAGACCTCCCTTCCTCTGCCCTCCCTCTCTCCCCCATTGTAAACAACTAATCCCAGCAGAAAACAACAGAGAGCAAAATGTACACACATTCTGCAACATTCCAGGTCCTTCTTTATCTTTTATTTATTTTTCTAAAAGGTCAGCGTATGTATGGAGGGAGGGGGGAGGGGAAGAAAGCCAAAAAAACCTCAAGTCCATCTCTTGTGTGGGCTTGAAGGAAGCTGGGAGAAAGCAAAGTCCAAGAGCACACAATATGGAGCTTTTATAGCACAGCAATTCCTGGACTCGGCTTACTTTCCCCTCCCTCTATTTGTGGCAAAGTCACATAGCTTTAAACCAAAGGACAGGGTGGTCGATTACATCTGAAAGAAATGTAAAGAATTGAGAAAGAATTCCATCTCCTGTCAAAATTATAAATAAGGAAGTATTAATCCCAGAGACAGGCTGATTTATGCAGCCCTGGAACTGCTGACTTTCAGCCCGAGTATCGGTCTATAAATCAAACTCTTAAATCAAGTGTGTCAATCGCTGCAGCACTGTGATACTCAGGCAAAGCAAGGCACCTACCACTGAAAGCAGGAAGACTGCCAGGGGACTGAGGTGCCGTACCCTTCTTAATTTTCTGAAGTGTAAATCTGAGATCAAACATCCTTTGGGGGAACGGGAAATCAAAATACGCAGTGCTCAGCACACCGGGAGCAGGCAGCAGGAGTCCAAGACACAACCCCCTAATTACAGGCTACCCACTGATTATTTAGGACTCTGTGATTAAAGTGATGAACGCTCCTGGGAGAAAGGGGCTTAAGTAACTGAGGTCAAGACCTCAACTGCAGCTCTTGCCCTGGTTGTGCAAGCTTAGGAAGGTATGAATGTCACAGGTTTGCCTTACAGCAAATCTCCTGAAATGCCAATGGAAGTTATCCAGGCCTGGTACTTTAATCCAATTGTGCCAAAACCCCGACATAATCTCTGTTGGGCAGCAAAGCAAATGAGGTGTCTATAATGCAATGCTTAAAACTGTAGACTCACAAGAAAGCAAGCCTGGAGCACAAAGCCTGGGACAGCCTGTTGGTACCGTTCTGCCCTGCCAAGCAGTCGGGTCTCGTGCGCCTCCAGATGAGCTACGAAACGGAGAGACTGACGCGGGAGTTAAAAGCAAAGGGTGACATGCCTCAGCAGCTACTTTGCTGACTGAGGGGTAACAGATGTGAATTCCCCTGGGAGCAACATCCCCTTCTGCCCTGACCAAGGAGATAACAGCCACCACAGGCACCTTAACAATTCTAAGATGTGGCAAGGAGTCAGGGAGAGTTCTAAAACCTACCAGCAACCCCTGAAGGAATTGCCTGCTAGCTAGTGAGCTGGTGGCTGGGACTCACGATCACAGGGGTGAGGCATAAAGACCATGGAAAAACAGGGGAGAGGCAAAAACACTAATAGAGAACTTGGGAACCTGAAATGTTGCCTTTGCCAGCATGCTTTACACACCAATACATTTTTACACACAAACACAAGAACTCCGGGCACTATGAATCTCACGCTATACACTCAAGTAAATACCAAAGCCTACAATAGATGCCAGCAGTACATGCTATAATTTATAGATATATTTCAAAGCAAGCATTCGTAAGTGAATTTGGCCTTTGATCTCCTGTTTTTCCCCTTGGGGGTAACAAAATCATTCTACCCCTCTAAATTCTTCGCCCGTCTCTGAGGGTGTTTTCACTAAGGAACTTGTTTCATGTCTATTTTCTAGCCAAGCTCATCACTGTGGTATGGCTCCTTTACACTTCTTCCCCACACCCTAAACATTTTGCATTACATATTGCATATACTTGCCAGCACTCGTATTTTCCAGTGAAAGTTCAACTGACCTTAAAGGATTGCCTCAAACATACCTTAATGTGTTTTATTAAGTGAAACTTTGGGTGCGGGGGGAGGTCGCCAGGAAGGTCATGCCTCACCTCTGAAACTTCACTTACATCCAGCTCATCTTGGAACAAACAAATTGGTGGCCTTTTATGTAGCTGTAAGCTCAGGGCGGCACACTTCAGCAAAAGAATGCTGAAAGGAGTTTACACTGGGAAACCCCACACAGAGGAAAACTGACCACCCTCTGGATTCTCTTTTGCAGAGTGGGAGGTGTAGGCCAGGTCACGATTTTACAGACACTTCACTGATGGCCAGGAAAAGCTACTTGTGTCTATGTGAAGGAAACAAAGCAGGAAAATTATATGTTCACTATCACCTCTAGGTTTGCCTCACTTTTCCACCAACTGAGACAGACTGAGCGAGGTAACAGGCACAGTAAAAGGAGACCTTCTCTGGGGTTCTGGAAGCACAGTTCTGAGTTGAGAGCTGTGGCCCTTCATAAGACATTACTGGTTAAGTCAGTTTCCATATCATGTGAGCTAGGTTGACATGGAAAAGGTTTCTGTAAATGTCACCCTTACAACTGAACCTGGCTTCTTAGATCCAAGCTGAACTTGTTCAACCCTTGTCTCCTCAGGAACTCAAGAGGCACAATGTGATAATTTCTTTGTCTTCCATACCCAGGTGGGAGAAGATTTTAAAGAGCATCAGAGACATTTATACCCAGATTCCCACCAAAATCCAACAGCAATCAGCTGTTTGAAAAATCTCCATACTCTTTGATTAGACCCATGTGGTTAGCAGGAGACAGAAGCTTATTTATAGCTCTGAAGTCAGACATAACTCTGTCCCCCTGAAGAAGCAAATCAGCAGAATGAGAGCAGATATTTTAAAATGCCACTTTTCAGGGCTCATCTGTGCTTTAAGTTCAACATTTGATCTACAAGATGTTTCGAAAACTGGGATGAGCTCCCTGCACTATCAGGGAAACATCTGTATCTCAGATTAAAGAACAGGTGATTTATTTAAGACAGATTGATGTACCAGGAAGCTAGCCAGAAGAATTTTTTTTTTGAGGAGCTGCTAGTAATAACGTTTCAGACACAAGATAACAGGTATTATATGAGAAATTTCCTCAATACATTAGATACAGTAGAATCATCAGTTGAAAGTAATTGAAAACCAGTTCTGCAAGTAGCTCCACTACTTCCTACTTACTAGTTTCCTACTTTGCACTTTCTTCCTCAATTTATCTTCCTGAAAGGAAACTCTGCTGGCCAGAGGTTGTCTCTATTCAGTATCTTACATAGCATGTGCAGTGAATTAAATAGCAGAATGAAAATTGTAATTCCTGACCAAAACTGCTCACAGTTTAAAACCTAGAGGTGCGACAGAAAGGACAGAACTGTTACATAATCAAGAGAAATAAGACCCTTTTTACAGGTAGGGACTACAATACATATAGTTTTCTTCACGAATTTAATTTTTATCCATATCCATTATATAGTTTATTCATATATTTAAGATGAGCATGTGCTTTTTCTGAATGAAGCTCTCACTTTTCATCTGCTTTCTGCGATATCTATTCTAAACTCATTCTTCGTTCTAGGGAGGCAGGGACCCAACTGGCAGTGCAAGATAAAGTGTCCAGGAGACAACAGCCATCTTAAAAAATGGTTCAAGATACAAAATGCTTGGGAATTTCAGCATTAGCAGATCTTTATTTTCAGCTTTGCAAGCTATGGTGCTGGAAACAACTTCACCTCCTCATTCCTTTTCGTGAGGTTAGGTACTGTAAAATATGTTGCCTTGGCAATAGGATCATGCCTTTGTACTGCCACTGTCCAAGGGGACAAAGACTACTCATGCACTGAACCCCTATAAAGACTCAATTCCACCCTGGTTTTAATTACAACTTTCTTCAAACCACTGACTGTTTCTATGTCAGGTGCTGATTTGGCACTATTGAGGAAACAACCAATAAACTTCACAATCAATCTGCAGTTAGTAGTCAATCCAGCTTGCCCTGCTTGTTGTTTTCTTCCTTTGTACATTTTCTCATACAAAGTAGCAATAAATTGAAGACATGTGGTAAACTAGAGTAGCCTTAACCAGTCACATGTGGTCTCTCTCCAGTGCCCTCACTGAGCAGAATTACATCTGTCCATCTACTTTCACACAGGTAGCCAGAACACCTTTAACAAAATCCAGTGCATAACTTACTGTCTTCACATGACTGAAGAAGGATGATGCTAGTTTTGGCTGAAAAACCATTTTCAGTGACAGTTCTTTCTTCACGTATCTGGGTACTTTAGTCCTTCATACTAATTTTTACTCCAGCCTATTCCTCCTGCCCAGGGAGTCAGAAGCCCAAGGTTTACCACATCTTCCTGTGGCGCTCTTCTAACTCTCCCTCTGTCCTCAACACTCACATCACCCCCCTGCAGTTTGTAACTCGAAGCCTTCGAAGCCTTCGGTGTCACCTCCCTCGCATTCCAGGTTTCCTGATGCTGCAACACTTTGTAATTTGCCAGCATCACAGTGCAGCCTGACCCAAAACATATCTGCCTTTTTAACCCCTTCCCTTTCCAAAAGGTGACCTTAGCTGTGTGCCACAAGGGGAACTTCAGCAGTTCAGTTCAGTTCTTTTGGGTAGAATGTTTGTATGTGGTTCCAACAACATGCTGCAAACAAACTCAATAACCTCAGTCACACCTGCAGCCCCACTATTACAGTTCCTGTACAAAATGCCCACCGCATCAAGGCTAACTGGCAAATATCTGCTGCAAACTCCTTTCTGGAGGCTACACTCTCCTTTTCCCATTGCTAATCCTGGTTTGGGATACAGTTTTTCTGGTAAAACTACAGGTGAGACAGGTTTAGCTTCCTTGGTTTCTCTGTGAAGATCTGGTATTTTCTTGCTGTGGAGGTGAAATCTAGAAGCAAATCTTGGGCCATTTGCTCTCTCTGATAATCAGAGCAGCCTATTTATGATTTCCATAAAAACATCATTTGAAGCAGAATGCTTTCCTGTATTTCCATGAAAAAAGCAAAGCAGCAAAATACTTAATTTCAGACTATATCTACCACAGAGTCCTTATGGTACTGACTACCACCATATCAACAAGACCTTTTCAAAGCATGGCTTACAGCAGACTCAGTATTTATCTGAGCTTTTCATGCTTGCCTTCTCAACTAACCTCTAAGTAGTCCAAAGACCAGATTTTTTTCTCTACTAAAGAGTCCCTTCTCCTGAATCTTTACCAGGGAAACATTAATTTTCCACAACCAAGGAAAAAGGATATAATGTGCACATAAAATGGCCAAGCTCCTTCCCGTAAGTGTATACAGTGGGATGGTTTTACTAACAAACAAGAGATTTCGAAATATTTATCTGCAGGGATGGAATAAAGGATTCAACATGTTTTTCCTGTTAATATTATTTGTTATGCTCAGAGCGCTTCAGCACAAGGTCCTGTATGACCAGAGCAATTAGATGTTCCTGCTGCCAGAAGGTAGCAAACTAAGTAAAACAACAAGACTGGTAAAAATAAAGCTAGTGTTTGATAAAAACCAACAAACCAACCACTGAATGCTAAAACAAAAGCCAGAACAGGAACCTGAAACTAAATGAATCCATCCATATCTAGGTCTCATTTCAAAACAGCTAAGTGTGTCTAAGTCTACCAAATGAAACAACATTATAGAACCATAGAGTAATTTGGGTTGGAAGGGATCCTTAAATGCTATGCACTCCACACCCCCCTAAATGAGCAGGGACATCTTTAGCTAGACCAGGTTGATCAGGCCCCATTCAGCCTGGCCTTAAACATTTCCAGGCATGGGACAGTCCCAGCTCCTCTGGGCAACTTGTGCAAATGCCTCAAAACCCTCACAGTAAACAATTTCTTCTTTATATCTAGTCTATATTCTTTTAGTTTAAAGCCATTAGCCCTTGTCCTATTGCAGTAGGCCAGGCTGAAGTTGAAGTAAGCATCAATTTTATAAGCACCCTTTAAGTTCTGAAAGGCCACAATGAGGTGTCCCTGGAGTCTTCTCTTCTGATGAACCCCGACTCTTTCAGTTTTCACAGGAGAAGTGCTTCAGCCCTCTGATCAGTATAATGTCTGATCATATATGTTGTGGTCCATAGAGTTGAGAGGTGTGGGAAGAGAGACTGACAGTGAAGAATGAGGCAAAAAAAGTGGCTGAGTACCTCAGCCTTCTCCTCATCTGCTGTGACCAGCTTGCCAGCCATGCTTATCAGGGGGTTAAATCTACCAGGCATTACTTTTCATTTGCCAAATGGCACAATCCCCTGGGCAACCAAGCTTCAGTCAAGTCTGTGGGTGTTACACACTGTCCCTTTGCAAGAGAGCTAAATGAGGAGACTCCTGCCCCAAAGATGCAGCAATCCAGGGACCCTCTTGTGCTGCTCCACCCCTGATGAAAACAGAGCAAAGAGAAGGGGCAGTCCTGAGCCACTACAGGGACTAAGGACACACACAGCTACTGCAGGAACATCCACACAGACAAGGTTTTCAAGCAACCTATGATTTTAACTCGATTAGTAGATTTTTTCCAACTATGTTACTCAGTGTAGTCGTTTGTCACTGAGCTCTAGGGAGCCATCCAGAGGGAAAAAAAGAAGTGTTTTGCCACTGCAGCCTGCCACCTGGGCAGCCAGCATCTCTCAGCACTTGTGCTGTTGTATAAATTACATCCCTCCCAGCTTGGTCAAGTATGTCCATCATTCAGCACATATGTAATCTTTGCTATTTTATTGTCTCATTGATGGAAGAATTAGCTGCACAGTGGGAAACACATTAAGAAAGGACTACCAATTATTTTGCCCTGTTACTAGCTTCTTTAATCCCCTGTAATCTCTTCTAAGGGGGGATTCATATCTACTCAAATCACTTCACAGGAGACATATATAATGTAATAGAAGCCCTACACACCAAAGCAAACAAACTCAGCTTCTGGTACTCCAGAGTATCAAATGCACCAGCCATTGCTAGAGGACAGATCATAGTATGCAATGGACTGTCCAAACTAACCCCAGTTACTTGATCCATTCAGTTGGGAAAGTTATCATCACCTAGGCCATGACCTCTGTTCCTCCAGTAACGAGGCAACCACTGCCTAAGAAGAGATACCTGGTTTTGTTCTAAGCACCTTGTGGTGTTCCCACAGCAAGAATTTATCCATTTCAGATAAATTCTGGTGTTGAATACCAGCTGTGAAGTTATTCAAAACCTTTCTTCTGGTTTGGAGATATAATTTGTGGATCTTGATGCTGCAGCAATTACGGCACAGGACCCTCAATCACATAGGAGAACTACCAAGAAATAAACATTTTTTAATTTTGGTTTTGGTGAGTTTTGTTTGTTTGTTTATTTTGTTTTGCTTTTCCTATATTGACATAATGAACTGAAGCTGCTGATCACTTTTGCAGCTCAGACAGGAAGAAAAAGAAAGATTCAACCCAGAGAAGCTAGAGGTCATAGAAGAGGCAAGGGAAATACTAAGGCAGTGCCATGTAGCTCTTGATAAATGAACTTAGAATGCAGAGCAATTTTTGCATTTGGTTGTCCCCACTATTCCAACTTTAAAAGATTTATCTGATCTTCCTTTCTTCTGAGTTATCTATACACCTTTGTCTTTTCCAGAAGTGTCTCACTGCAGTCCTCTCAGCCTACTGCTTCAAGCTGGTGTTACTGCAATGAACACTCCTGGGAATGGCTTTCAGTTACCACTCACATTTGACTTGGGCACTTTTATACTAGACCATTAGTCTGGCTGAGCTGCTCATGTCAGTATAAAAATGTATATTCTTTAAATGACCCAGTTTTTATCCACTTCTCAATGCAATTTCAGAAATTTCTAATATACAACATCTTACTTGGTAAAACTGCCTTACTTGTAGGAAATCTGCTGTGCAATATAAAAATGAGTTAAATCTGTCAAAGCACTTTATTATGCTCATTTTGACCCATATCAGACAACACATATTGACTTTCCAATTAAAGATGAAGACATTTTCTGAAGTTGTGATTAGATAAAGCCTGAGTTGTTTTAGAGACACTTGGGAGAAGAGGTGTTTATAAGGAGTTATCCACTGTGGACAGTTTAGAGCAAAACCACATATAATTTATCCACCTGTTCCAAATGGATCCATCAACACGAGTAAGAATGATTAGCATTTTAGCAAAAATCCATCAGATTTAACCAACGCAATGAAAGAGAGTCAGAATACATTGAAAAATACATAGAAATCCTTCACTGCAAGCAAGGCTTCTTTCAACAAAACTCAGCAGCTAGAGTACTTCTGTTTCTCACTACCTGTGTATGCATGACTTCATGCCCCTCTAATCTTAAGACATATCATGATGCAATAAGAAATAATTTATCAGCTCAGTATCTGTGCAGATCTACATAATATTAATTAGAGTATGCTTTGCAATAAAGATCCAGGGTCTATAGTCTTAATTCTTTCTGGAGAGGAATAATTACAAATCTGACTCCAGTGCATCAGTGTTCAGTAACCACAGAGCAGCTAAAGGGGGTAAAATCCCTGGGACTGTGAGGTTTTTCACTCTTTGGTGGCTATATTTTTTTCACCAAGAGTGACTAGGGATCACATTGTTTTCTAGAACTCACAAAAATGTCACCCCAAAAGTCAGTTTATCTCTCTTAAAAATAATATATCACCAACTTTACAATGCTTGTGGAATTTTGTGAAATGTTTAACATAACAGCTCTGGGACCGATTTAGGATTTAGAGCACTACTAAATGCCAATGCAGACATATACAAGATGATTTGAGACTCTTCATAAAAAATAGTGCTATTTATACACTTAGCTGCCTCTGCTATTTAATGGTAGAGCTGCTGACCTCACATGCAAAACTAAACCATTATGATTGTGGCATCAATTCATTAATCAAAATGACAGAAGGTCTCATGATCAAATGAGAGAGGTTCCTTTACTTTTTATGACAGTAGTGCTTGTGATACAGCCATACTGGATCCATCTGTGATTGAACTGGAAACCAGCTATTTTCTATACTCAATGGAATTCTGATTTATGATGTGCTTGAAATTACTGTGGATTTCTATTAAAGACAAACACTTTGTGGTAAGGTACCATACTTACCTGTAATTTAGTTATGTAACAGTAGTATCCTCTATAGACCCCACATCCTTTGGGGTTTTATGTTTTTCAGATATGCAACTTTCAGAGCCAACTTGGCATTTTTTAAGAGTTTGGCCTTTTTCCTGAGGCCATAAGCAAACCTCAAGCCATGAAGGAGCAGAGAATTTATACAGGTCTGCACAGACTCAATCAGCAGTTTCCTTTCCACTGACATCCACAGGAAGCCAGCATGTATGGAAAGATGGGGGCATGCAGACATCAACAATTACAGACAGGCCACTTTTCCCACATTTAGAAATGTACAGCTCAAGGCTAACTATTTAGTCAGTGTCTTTAGTGCATGAGAAACCGCTACTAGTTGGCAGATTTTCTCTTTGAAAAGTTTATTAATTTATTCTATTACTCAGCATAGGCAACGGTAAAGTAAAGGCTGCAGGATGACAAAAGAAGGGCCAAAGAAAATGACATTTTAGGTGAAGCTGTAATGTTCAAATGTGAGAAGAATATTTCTAGCTGGCAAGCATACCACTTTAAAATATGCTTTGTGCCTCAAAATATTTTAGGGATACTCACTGATCCAGCCACTAAAATAACACTTGGAAGAATGACACACAAGCTCATACAGACTCATATATCCACTTAACTTACTTACACATTCTGAAGATGACAGGGTCTACTGTAAAAATAAGACATTTATGTTCCAAGACTCTTTTAGTTCATTTCACTTGTGCACTTCTGGACTGCTTATAGAGACTTATTTATGACTTGGTCTTTGGAAACACACCCCCTGGTATCATCTCTTCTGGCTGAGGATTCTTTACAGGACAAAAATTACTCACTCAGGATCTATCTAGAAAAAGAGACTGCAAATTTAGGGAAGTAAGGTACAAAAGGTAACTTACCCTTCCTCAATTGTAACAGAATTCATGATGATACAGTTTGTTATCTTAACTCTGTCTTTTATGGTACACATGCTGCCGATGATGGAGTGTTTGATGGATGTCTTCTCTCCAATTTGTGTGGATGACCCAATGATACTGTCTGACCCAATCTAGGGAAGAAAAGAACAGAAACTAGCAAAAGTACATGGAGCTCTCTGATATGTGTTCTCCAAACACCTCTCCCAAAGCATGTCTTAAGCACTCATCAATAAAATTTACCCTGCTCTACCCTGAGGGATCCTTGGCAGAGGAAAGATCTGAAAATTTAGGGCCCATCCCATAGGCAGACAGACAGTCTTCCCAAGGTCTGTTAGCCTGGTAAAACTCCTAAAAAAATCCAGTGGATCTGGCGTTGTAGGCTTCATGCAGAAAGGTAAGTACGGTAGGCACGTTCCTGCTGGTACTCACTGGTTTCACTCAGGTTTGCCCTGTGAGACCTGTTAAAGGGAGGCTTGAAGCTGGCATTCAACCAAAACACATTAGCAAGAAGCAAAGCTGAAATACTGATCCTTTCTAGGTTTGGTGTCCTCAGGGAGGCAAACTGCTCAACTACCAGGAACTGCCATGAGGGAACAAGAGGCTGCAGTGTATGACTTGGAAGTAAGACAGACTTTTACCAAACATTTTAAAAGAGAGAGACTGAAGGGCAGGAACCCATGGGTGAGCCTACAGAAGACTCTGGGCTGCATCACCTACGTTCCACCATTCCACACTTCAGAACCTGGCTTCACTTCCAGCAATGGGACTGAATTTTAGCAAGCAGTTCATGAAACAAATGGCTGCAGACTACTGAAAGAACAGAGATGGGAAAAGGCAACACTTACCATGCCTCTGTCAGTGATCTGTGCAGACCCATGAACCAGTGACTCTTCCAGTCCCAGATTAAGCAATAATTTGGGAACCTACATGAAAAAACCCACATCACAAATTAACATGATAGTGCCGTACCCACAAGTTACATAAACAGCTCAAAGATGGCTTTGGTTTACATTGCACAAGGGTATTTGCCACAAACATTTTAAATTATGGGGAAAGGTAGGTCACTGCACTTCAAATGTCCACCAGTTATGTGTGATTTATCATCTCTCACTTCTGTAAAGGACACAGGTACACTACTACCACAGTGCACTACATGTCTCCTTTCAGCTCAGCTTCCCACCTGTGGAGAAGCAGTGGCTCAGCAGCAGCAAGCAGGCTGGCTCCAGGTGAGCACAGTGACATCCTGTACATCACCACAATATCCAGCATCTGCCATTCCTAATGCAGCTCAGCTTGTTTTACACTGTCCAGTAAAGCCAGGGAGGGAAGCAAGTAATAACAAATATAAACCAGTAAACTGGCATAAAAAGATGACTGTGTCCAGCCCACTCCATAAGATAGCACTCTGAGGCATGGGCAACAAAATTGTATTTTGGATATTTAAGTAGAAAGAAACTAAAGATGATCAAGTGGCTATTCCAGATGATGGAAAGCTGCACAAGAAAAGGCTCTTGACAGGGAGAAGGCAGGTGTTAGATAAGCAGACAGAGCAGCAGTAGGTAATAAAGAGAGACACAGCCCATGAGGTAGCCAAGAACAAATCCATGGAGAGCAATTCTGAACTGGCTCCCGAAAGGAAGGGGAACTAGCATTGTAGGAGATGGGATATCACTCCATCATTCCTTCTTTTGTGGGTGAAAGAGCAGCCTGAGGCATTCTGCATCTCCTGGCTGAAGTCAAGGTCACACAGCACAGAAGAAATGATGACAGCAGGGATGGGGATGTCAGGGGAGGTGGGAGCATTGCAGCAATGCACAGACACAATGTTACACAGTTACTGGCAGGGGTGATGCTATGTATGATGTCTCTTGGTAGGACAGGAAGACAGCGATGTATGAGGGCTAAGAGGTCTGTGTCACAGCAAATTGTCTGGCTGACTGAGAGGCAGCCTGTGCTGGAGCTGGTGTGGAGTTCTGCACATGCTGCTTGGCCATCCACGATGTGGGCACTCACTGTCCATCTGGGAGGTCATCTGGAGTCTCAGCACAGTGATGGTGAAACTGAGTTTGTCTCAAGGGAGGAAGCAGCACTCATTAAGTCTTCCTTTTCTCTACCCAAGCACCTATTTTTACAAAACTCTTAGAAAAGCTTATCTCTGAGATGTCTATTGCTCTGTTAAATTTGGCTGAATGTTGCCAGCAATTTCCAAAGCTGCTATTAAGGAACTGCTACACAGTACAATTGTGTAAAATTATTTCCTTAGAAAGCTGGGATAACAAGAGCTGGTGGCTAAGGAATGAACCTCAAAAAGCAAATCTCACAGATCTGAAGAAGATGGGATCAGATGAGCTCAGATTTCTGAGCTATCATTTCAATTTGCTTGTTGCCCCAGTAGACATTTTCACATCTGTAGCTCTTTATATCTTGAAGTTGGCCCTTCCCACTAGACTTGGATTTTGTTTATTTTTTAAATGCAAGAGTAGATTAGAGCCTTCAGTCCAAGGTGCAGGCACTCCAGAAAACCACCAGGTTACCAGAACACCACAAACTAGGCAAATCCACCTGGATGATGTTGGCTGGGTGAAGAGATGTCCCAACATGTCACCTGACACAAAGATCCAGGACAGGAACACACACTAAAGCACACCTACAGCATAGGTTGGAGAGATTCCTACTGTCCAGTGTTGATCTGCAGGAAGGGAAAAAAATGAAGAAAGGCTCTTGACCTCCCCAGTGGAAAGGTGCTGGGGTGAAATAAATAAAGGATTTTACTGGCCAGAGCAAAGGCCTTATTAGAATCAGTCAGTGGTAGTGCAGCCTGAGGGGTAACCCACAAAAGCTACAAGCTCAAGCATTTTGCTCTGAAAAGAAAGGTTAGACTGGGGGCAGGAGTCAGAGGGAGTGCCTGGGTCAAGGGAAGGTTTAAGATGTGTTTGGATTTAATTCATCTTACAAAGAAACTATTTCCTGCTATTGAAGATAACTCCCTCCTGAACCCACCTGCCCACACACAGGCTGCAGGCATCCAGAAACCCAGCTGGAAGTGAAATGATGTGAGCAGTGTTTCCTCACCAGAAGGGCAATGGGTTAGGATGCCATTCCTTCCCACAGCTACTGGACTGGACTGCTACTGCTATGTGAGTCTGTCCTTTGGGATCTCAGAGTTATAGGTCCCGACTTTGCAGCAAGGGGACCAGAATCTGGTCTGTGAAGGCCAAGACAAGAGCAAACTAAACACCCAAAATCTTCCTTAGAGACCAACAAAACAGGTAACCCTGCAACCCCCCCCACCCCCCCAATCAAATTAAATGTGCATCTTTTATGAGGATTAGCAAGAGAAACAAAATGCAGTGGCACTGAAAAAAGGAACTGCTTTCTCACAACTCCTCATTAAGCTCCATTTTATGTTTTACCTCCACATAGTTTCCTTAGAAATTTTACCATCCTGAAAAAGTTCAAAATTCAAAGAAAATCCTTTCCAACGTTGAAGGCCCCAATGTGACTTCAAAACACTAATTCTTTGTACCACCCAGGAGCAAATATATTTCCTGAACTAACCAAAATGTAGAATATTTAGGTTAAAAAAAAACCCAACCAAAAACAAAAAACCAACACAAAAAATCCCACATGGAGTCTGACTGGCTTAACTCAATAACTTTTTACTGAAGTGGCTGCTGCCAAATGTACACGCACACTTCCCTTAGCTAGTGGTATTCTCCCTTAACCCTTTGGACACACTTGCTCCTGCTATTTTTGGGGAAGTTTTCTCTGACAGCAGTGCTGCCTTTCTTCCTCATCTCCCTAACAACAAAGCAAATCACTTTAGTTATGTGTTCCTCTACAAACATCAAGGAGAAAGAGCTCCAGTGTGTAAACTCATGCTGCCATTCCACAATTTTGATTTGCATGAATTAATCCATTAATGTTGTCAAAAAGAAAGCAACTCAGTCTGAGAGCAAGTGCAAGGCAGTGACCACTTCCAGAATTCCCAAAACAACTTTTTCATCTTCCCAGCCCCACTTCCAGAAATATTGAGTCTTTCCTTACTGGTCTTTCAAAACTAGAGGAAACTGTCCATTCATGACAGCAATGAAGTTCATCACTAGCAGAGCAAAGTACAGAGAACTTGTATATTGCATCAGCCAGTGTAGTAAAAAAACCCCCACAACCCTGCCCCACAAAGATATTAAGAGCTTTTAATCACCAGCTTGTTAGGTAGTACAGGATTTCCCTAATTCTCATCTGTTATTTTTTTCTTTTATGAATTCTCAGTAGTGTGAAAGTGAAAGCTGCAACAGATGCTGCCTCAGATCAAGAGTTCACCTCTGTGTGTACCTGGAGTCCCACAGTAGGAAAACCTGCTCATAAAAGAGTCCTTTTATAATGGAAATCATTAGGCAAATGAAATGAAAGGGTAGATTACATCGCTTTTCAAATTGTTAATAATCTTTGCTATTATCACAAACAAACATCTGCTAGGAAGAGTCCAGTCAGAACTGACCTTGCTTTTAGGGCATGGAGGACATTGATTAAATGAGCTATCAAAGTTACTTCCATTCTTATTTTCCACACTTTGTGGCTCTTTGGCTGCAGGTCTTGCCGCTCCCAAAAACCCACAAGAGTGTGCACGGTGAGGGTTTTCTCAGCTAAATCAAATCTAGAGTAAATCAGTGACAGAACTGTTTCCTGGCCTCACGTCCTATCCAGCCAGCAGCAGGGTGATGTGTGCCTGGATAACGTGGCTCTGGTTCAATTCTCACATTCTCCTCAGCTGTGTCACAGGCAGTCACTCCTGCAGGGTGAAATGTCCTGTACTGCTGGATTCCCAGGTGGAACCTCTGTATTTTCCTCACCTGTCTGTTGGCTTCAATGTAGAGCCCAAGAGTGTTCACTCGGTAGCACAGCCCCTCCTTCATGATATGGACGTAGCAGCGCACCTTCCCTTCGTGGAGAGTTTCGTTCATATCTCCTCTCTGATCATTCCAACAAGAGTTATCTGGAGCAGGTTTCAGCAAGCTATTATCTTCCTTTATGAAACTATAAATGTCTGGAGAACACACACATGCATGAAGTTAGACAGGATTTAATGAAATACCTTCTGAAGAGGAATACTATTAAAATACTGTTGGTGAAGGGAAATATTCACCTCACCTCATCTCCATGGCTAGATACTCAGCAATCATTAACAGATTTTATCACATGTAGTGAGTAAGTGCTTATTTTTATTCTGCAGGTGTGAATTAAGGAATCAGGACAGATGCAATGTTTTGCCTAAGGTCACACAAGGAGACAGCAGAAATACTAGAAATAAAATCCAGAATCTGAGATCCTGTCGAGTTCCCAGTACAGGGTGGTTAAGGCTTAGTCTGTTGTCCTACCCAA
This sequence comes from Ammospiza nelsoni, assembly GCF_027579445.1. NCBI lineage: Eukaryota > Metazoa > Chordata > Aves > Passeriformes > Passerellidae > Ammospiza > Ammospiza nelsoni. The sequence continues at coordinate 26,767,193 of NC_080641.1, forward strand.
TTTTAGGAACTCCCTCCTAAAATTACATTTTCAACAATGCATCTAACTTTTTTCCAGAAAAAAAACCCCAAACAAACTAGAGCTCCTAGCTGATTTGCTAATGGTTTACACCAAAATAAGGGAGGACAAAAAATGCATATAGTACACAATACTATTTGAAAAAGAAATCCACTAGAATATTTGCTAGGGAAAAAAAGGTTCTGAGGAAAAAAAGCTGAGTATCTAAAATAGTGTTTCAGGCTAGCTCTGTACTCTACTCCATAGCTTAGCTGTAGCATATGGGCTTTAAAACTTCCATAAACCCAAATCCTTGATATTGTACTGACCTAGGGATGCTTGCTCTTTTTTCTTTTGGTCCTCTTCTTTGTTGTCTAGTCCTTGCTGCAATGATGCAGGAGAAGAAAACTGTTTCCTAACCAGATGTGGAATCAGTTCACTCCGGAGAGATGTGATTGTCCTGGGGAAAGAGACACATGAGGTCTGTGAATGCTAAAAATTATGTCTTCATTTTCTTTGCATAACATCATCAGACATTTTGCACACTTCATGAGGATGAACCAAAATAGCAAGACATTAAGACAATGTCCACTAGTCACCTGCTTCCTTAATGCATTAAAATATAAAGAAATATTCAAAATGAGCAAAAAGCTTCATTTTCAGAACTATGTCCCCTATAGTTTAATGATATAGATGTGACTATAATTTAATATGCCATTATCCTACAATTCATACTTCTGTGCAGATGGAATGCAGAAAGTACCAACATTGTAATGACAAAAACTGAAGTCACTTTATATGGCTTAAAAATGGCATCAATTGACTGGAAAAGAGAGAATAAAGCACCCACAGAGGGAAAATCTAAGCAGCTCCTCTTCTTTGTGATAAAACTATGGAAATGCTCAAGGATATATGAAATATCAGATCGCTGAAGTAAAATTTTTATGATGCATTAATGATATTCCTGTTCAAATGACAGATCCAGAACATTTGAAAGACTCAATCCATTAACAAGAGAAATTAAGACATTTCAGTTTAGGTCCCAAGACCTTAATTTTCTTTAGATGCTCCAATATAAAAGGTGTAAGTGAACAGAAAGCTTCCAGAGGCTTCAGCTGACAATACACTCATCTTCTCCTTGTACAGAATTCCACTTTTATGGTATCCATTCTGATACCCCAATACTAGGAGGTGGGGAAATCAGGAGGAGTTTTATCCCAAATCACCTATGCCTTAAACAAGGGTCCCAATCACTAGTGTATCTCTACTCTTACATTGATTTATACATTGCAATGAATCAACAAAAAACTCTCCCAAAAGACAAATATCAATGTAGAAAGTCTATTGTACCATGGGATTATAACCCTGCAAATTTAATTTTGACTGTGAGAAGAAAATTTTATTTTTCAATAAAGTATGTGGGGAAAAAAACCAAATCAACAGTTTTTACAGTTGGAGTGCAGTCTTAAAATAGCTTTATTGTTGTTGTTTCATTATTTTAACAATCTCCATTTAGTTACTGAATTGTGGATTATTTAAAGTAGTACTTGGGAAAATCATGCGGAAAATGAACTCAAACTTGGCATGTGTAAGAGGAAGTGCTAAACTTCAGAGGAAGGGTTGGAGAACTAACACAGTGAATTTGGCTAGAGGAACTCAACAAATAACAACCCACAAAGAAAGAGGAGTTGTTTAGAATAGAAGACAGCAAAACTAGGAACTAACTAACAGATTAAATTATGAAAGGCAAGTACTAGAATGAGTACAGTGAAAATTATTTTGGTTGGCAAAATCTCTAGCAAAGGGGGATCTTACACAGTTCAAACTTTAAGACCAGCTCAAAGCCCACCCAGGCCCCTGTTCAGGTCAATGATAGTGAAGCAGACCTAAGGACCAAAACAGCTTTTCCTGTCTCTAGCTTTGAAGGGAAGATTCAGATGTGATTGCCAGTTCAGCCCTATGAACAAATACAGAATGTTTCTTTTCCTTGACAAACTTTTTCTTCAGCCCTCAGTGCAGGTTGTGTCACATCCTCTCTCCTGCAGCCCACCTCTGAAACTTTGCTTTTATGTTTTATTACAGTCAAGGAAAAGCTCTAGCCTTTAGTCTCTCCTCCTGCTCGAAAATAAGATTATAATCACCTTCAGATAGCTGTATTTCAGGAACTAACCAAGTGAAACACTTCACTCCCTAATCACCGAATTTCTGCCTGCTAACCACTCCCAGGCGCGCTCGGCCGCGGCCGTGCCGCGCTCCCACACACGTGGGGCTGTGCAGATGGGCAGTTTACTAGCTCCCAGTGTTTGCCTGCAGCTGTGCCATTCAGCAAGGATTTCCTGCTTGGGTTTTATACTGCATCCAAAACCGACAATCCTCTGTTTCCCTCAGAGGCTGGCTATGGCATTTATAAGATATATTACCTATAAAATACCCAAGTATTTGGCAGTCTTAAATAGTCTGATGCAGAGGACAACACAACACGGTAGGAAATGAAAGCAGTGGAAAGGGGAAAAGACAAAGTTTTGCAGTTTTGCTTGGTTTTTGATGGTTTAATCTTTCTTGGCCAAACTCCTGAAGCTTTCCTGCGATTCTCTGAAGTGCTAGCCACATTCCTTTACCAAAGGTGGAGCAAATCTCTGGGTCATCCATAAGATGTGGCTCAGAAACACATCCTTCTTACTGGAAAAGGAAAACCAAGAAGGTTTGCCTCTGCTTGCTGTTGAAGCAATTTATATGCAACATTAAAGGAATTTGCCTTCGGAAAGTAATAAAAATACACAGTAAGGCCCTCTGTGAGAAAGATTTGGGAATTTTTCGCAACATATCTTGCAAATGAAGATATACAAAGTGATAGCATGAGACTATTATCTGACTGTCAACAGTGGGAGAAACCAAACATCTTGCTGGAACTAGGAAAGGAATTGAAATCAAAGGAAATGCAGAGGGACTGAAGATCCTTCATCAAAAAAGACAAAAATTAGCAGGAGTTTGGAAGAACCAACTGGCCTGTAACCTAGTGACTAAAGAAGACAAACCAAAAAGGTTTTTGATCTAGTATATTTAAAATTCTTACAACTAAATCCCAAACTTCACATGACTATATTAAGAAGAAATAAACATAAGACTGTATAAGCTGAAGAAAGCACCGTTTTTATTCTCTTCAGGTTTTAAAACTTGGAGCACCCTGGTTTCTAAAGCTCCTTGTTTTCATTAGCACCAAGTGAAAATGAAATATGCACTGAGATCCACAGAAGGAAAAATCTGCTGCAACCAGGAAAAAGAAAGTAAAAGGGTGAGTGGAAGAAGAGGAGGGCACACAAAATTTTGGCAGAAATCCAATTCTAAGCCAAGGTGGAGTAAGCATGCTCTTGACACCTCAGAGCAAACTCCAGAGGGTAGAGAGCATAAACATGAACCTGCCTTTGAGAAACATTTGCCAAAATAAATATGTTTTCATAAAATCTAGCCCAAGTGACAGGCCCTTTTTCATGACTTTTCATTCCCTAAACTTTGATTTTTGAAGTTCTATCTGTCTGTTTTCACCTCAACAGAAAGTTGCAGGTTTTTAATGAAACCACCAAAGATGGAGAGTGCTGTTAGATGTCTTCTTGTAAATGAAGAGAGGGGGACACACTAATCCCTGAAGCACCTTATGTGGCTCCAGAATCCTGAGAACAAGAGTTGGCAGCAATTTTGAAACAGGCTGATACTGATCATATTTAAAGCATGCAAAAAGAAGTATCATCCCTGCCATTCATGCAGCAGGTCACAACTACGGGGGATGCTGGCAAGACATGGTGCATAAATGGGGGAAATGAAGACAACTGGGCAGTTGAAATTCATGGTGCAAGTGCAAGAAAAAAAAGTAGGAATTCAAGTGAAGATGAAATAGTTAAATATCAAAAGAACCTCCTGGAAAATTCAATATTAAATGTATCTAAGAGATTAGAGCACACATCAGTTACTTGCAGTCAGCTATGTGGATTGCAGACGCAGACTCACACAATATAAACTTAGAATATTCAAGGTCAATTTTACTTAAAATCTAAAACATTAAGGCACAAAAATGGCTATTTGGTCAGAGAACTGTTATTTTACCAGCAAGACATAATTATACCTTTAGAATTCCTTTATCCCTGGACCCTGTGCACTCTCTGTATTCCCAGTGTTTCTGGGATTTTTACATCTCATTAAAGGCACAGATAAGGTTCATGCTAAATTAAAAAGTTTTACTTGTGAAAGAACTTTGGGTGAAAACACCTCACCTAGGTCAATAAGCTTAACATTTAAACACAGCTATGCAGAGTGTTTCAGAAACTTTTAACTATAAATAAACTTAAAACAATCTACAACATGGCAGAATTCAGTTTGTATCTATGTATATTATATTATATTATATTACATTACATTATGACCCACAGAGGGCCAACTTTTACTTGTTGCTGAAAAGCAATTGCCTCTGGGATGAAGCTTATTGAAACTTCAGCAAGAAATTAAGAACAATGTAGCCAACTGAAACACAAGAAGAGTTTTGGGGGGAAAACTCATACTGACCCCTTAAAAAAAGACCCAAAAAAAGGACAAAAAAAGATTTCACAATTATGCTTTAATGGGCTATGATTTCTGTTCTTTGATATATGTATTGCTGGAGACTCTGTCATAAGACATAGAAAATAATGGTTCTGACCAATGAAGATAAGGAAAGGAATCTCATAAAATATTTTACAATACAAGAGTCTATTTGAATCTAAGTTTAGGTGACCTTGCACAAGTCTAGGTAACTGTAAGTGCTTTTTGGCTTGATCCACAGCAGGAATAGGAGCATCCACAGCAGGAACAGGAGCATCCACAGCTTCTGCTTCCTGCAGCTAATTCTCACCAGCTTCAGACCCTGAACACAACTGTCAGTTCCATTTACCGGCTGTCATTCATTTTCATTTTCCATGTTTAATGTTAAACACCATAAAATAGTATTAATGAGTATTAGCATTCTAATATCCTCCCTGTTTTATTAATCTGTGATGAAGCATGAAATCTACTGTTGCTGTCAGCACCCACCTGTGAAATCTGCTGTTACCCGCCATGGGTAGCTGCAGGGGGCTTCCCTTGCTATCACTGTCAGCACAATCAGCTACATCTACAGGTGCAGATAGTGTTTGTGATTCCCCATTACAAACAAGCAGATCATTAGCCCTTTCATACCTATTTGTATCCTTTTTTTTTTTTTTTAAACAGGCAAATGTTAGCTCTTGTACAGCTATGCAAGTGTACACTGGGTTGGGTTCTGATCTTAGCTCCATGGCCTTCAACAGAGATTCTTCAGATCACATCAAAAGAACATGAGGCTGTATTTCAGACTGGTGCTCATAATTAATGTTAGAAATGTACACATAAATACAACTAAACAAATCCTAAGGCAACTTACAGTTTTGGCCAGAAAGGAGTTGCATGTTTATACAGAACAATAAAGATGTAAGAAAAAGGGAGGGAAGAATAAAAAAAAAAGAGGGTGTGTTGGAAGAAAAAGAAAAGTTAATTCTGAACCCTGTAGGTACATAGTTCATGGTTCTCATCGTTTAAAGGATAAAGCCAAATAACATTTAAAAATTCCATGTAAGCTGGGAGCTCTCTTGTTGAATCTCAACGTTATTTTCTCCTGATCCTTTGATGGAGATTAAAAATTTCCATGTGAATACAAAGAAAGAAACAACAGTTACTCTGAGATTTTTTTCCCTGAGCATTTAATGCTCCAAACTAGAGCAGCCAGCCACCATTCCCATCTCCTCCCCCCTCCTACAAGAAAAAAAAGTCAACTCACTTTGAAGAAAAGACAAAACAGACAAAACAGGGTCAGGGCAAGGGGGATTAGGGAAATGATATTTATATCATGGACCAAATTAAAATGTCAATGCAAGAGGCAGGCAAACAGCCCATGCCACATATATACACCAGGCATGTTTCCTCAAGGAAACAGGAAAGAGATTTGAAAAGAGTTAATGCAGTCCTGAGTTAATACCACCTGCCTCAGACTCAACACCACTTAAAAGACAGTGTTTGGGTCCATTTCCCACAACGCCGTTTTAACAAGCACAATGGAAAAAGGAATTACAGGACTTTTCCCCTTCTTCTCACTGATTCATTACTAAAAATGCTGGCATTTCTGAGACATGCTAAGAATGTGGAGAAAGCAGAGAAGGACTACATTAAAAAGGGAAAAAAAAATCAAGTGATAAATCTAGAGGGTGTGCCACATCTCTGCAGAAGGCTAATTCTGCCCTTACATCTTGCAATAATCCTTTTGCCTTTGTTTGGTGTAACCAAGACCAATTATAATAAAGGAAAATTCCAAAGTAACCAGACAAGCCAATAAATTATCAGGCAATTAATTGTGCCTAATTCAATAACCTGCAGCACTTGTCACAGCATTAAACATCTATTATATCTTGCTATGTTCTATTTCTCCTGTTCTACTCTAAAAATCTGGACCACAAAAAGAGCAAATACATTTCTCACACCCTGCCATAATTTCATATTAATTGTCAGTGTCTCTTATTTTTGAAGTTAAAAGCCTAGGGAGAAGACAAGGAAACTTTGAGAAATGTTCTACTAAAAGGTAATTCCACATGACTGCATTTGTGCTTCATTTGTCTTTCCGTACTATTTTCTAACTAAAACCTTCAAGCCTGACAGCAACATACTCCCAAAGCTCACAAGAACGTGCATGACTCATTCAAAAGCCATTACACAGCAAGCCAGTAAAACTGCACAGCTTTGCAGGCTCAAGTTTATGAATGACTTCCCAAAACTGCAGAATCACCACCAAAACCCCACATTCTGGACGATGGAGGGAAAGCAGAAGACACGCAAGTGACAGTCACAGGCACCATAACACAGAGAGAAACCAGATCAAAGTATGAAAGGGATGGTATGGATGCAAACCACATAAAAGCTGTTCTCAAGTTCCACCAAGTCTGGATGCAGTTAAAGGAGCAGGGATCTAACTTCCACTTCTGCCAAAAAGCCCTTTGGGAAACAAGGCAGCTTTCTGAAAAATTGACCACAGAAATTAAAACTCCTCAATTACATACTCAAATCCTTTGAAAGCGTGTGCACACTCAGCTCAGGTCATCTAAGTAACCTTAACTCTGCCCACTTGCCAAACAGCCAGCAACACCCCACAGCTCCCAACTAACACCGCTTTTGCACAGGAATGCCAGCAAGTTTAGACATTTTTAGAACTTCTCTCTGACCAAAAGTCTCTGAGGCCGTCGGAGGCCACCCAGGGTGTTTGGCAGGTTGTACACACTGCTGAGGAATGGATCCCATTCATTCCCAGACAGCATCCCATTCTTCTGAAACAAGCGCACCTGCAACAAATGGGACTCCTTGCCAAACTCATCTTTCCCGTTTCTCTCCCACCTCCGCCTTTGCAGCCATCTGTGTCTGACTTACCAACTTTTTTCTAAGTGCCTTTGAAATTAGGCTCCTTTTCTGAAAAAGAAACAGGCATTCTGACAATTTGCCTAAACAAACACATATATATGATGCATTTGATAAGGCTGACATGTATCCATAAACTGATGAGTTATGTAAACTTTAGGTGCATAATTACGTATTTAAACACTTCAGACTTGTATAAAACATGTAAGTGTCAGAAAATCCAGACACGGCTGTAGCTTCTCCTGGGCAACCTCTTCCACCCCACACCACTATTGCATCACAGGCACTGGAGATGCCCACATGACTTTACTCATTCTCCATGCAGATACTGTGTTTGGTGGTCTGCAATCATACAGACCTATCCTCAGTTTGACTAATTTCTCTCAGCAGTCTGGGAAATAAACTGGAAGCTCTGATGTGCAATTCAATCCTGCTTCCACCTATACAAGTACCATTTCTATACCATTCTCCCCAGCAATCACTTACCTTAACTCCCATCCTCTATACTCATTGCTAATCTTTGCTCCCCACCTCCCTGCAGGACAACTCTTCTGTTCTTTTTACCATGGTTTTTGCAACATGATCTTCTGTCTGTGATAAGACTAAACTTTTTTTTTTGTCTTCACTTTATCCTTTCTTGGAAAACTTTGAAAGCTTTTTGGCCAATGAATCCCATCTCCTCTTTTTCACAAGACAGCTTTTATTCATAATGTTCTTTCCAGGTGGTATTAATCCATAAAAGTTTGGTGTAAAATGCTGTAGGAGCTACAGTTCATCTCTGAATCTTTGATTTAGGGGAAATATCACTCCTTCTTCTCCATTCAGCTCTTGGACTTCTTCAAAACCAGTAGCTCAACTAGACAGCATTCAGCATTTCCCATAGACTATTGAAAATGTTATACTCCTTTTTTTTTTTAGTTTTTTTCACTTTAAGTAAAGAAACTCACAGTTGCTCCTCTTTGATTCAAGATTGTTCTAAGATCAATCCTTACCTCATGCTCTAGGCTCCTTATCACATTCAAAATGGAACTCAGAGTACCATTACTGATTGAATGATGGTTCACTAACTTAAGGAAGACACTTCTTAGCTACTCTATTCATGTATGAGTGCTCTATCATCAGTGGTAGCATTTATTGTCCCATCTATAGGCAGGAAGTTAGATGCCTCCCACAACAATAATTCAATGCAATAATAAAGTCAGCAAGAGTGCTAGAGACATATTTGTGATTGTTCATGCTTCATTTGCCTTGCTAAGGCACAATGAAATTTAACACTGAACACCCAGAATAAAAAAAAAAAATAAACTATAAGAAAAAGCAGAATACTAGTAAGATAATAATTGTTTTCTCTCTTTACTCAAAATTCAATCTGTCAGTAAAAGGGGACTCAGCATTTCAGAAGGATATATCAGTGACTGAAGTGTTGTGGAAGAAGAGATTTAGATGCAAAACAGAGAGGGACAGAAAAGAAAACATTATCTTGAAAATTGTACATTCAGATCATCTGAGTGAAGAATACAAGGGAATTATATTTTTCACTGCAAGAGACACATATATGATATCATAGTATAAGGATTGTATCCTCACAGGGAGATGCCCAGCAAGGCAAGATAGTAACTTTACCCAAAGTATTATCTTACATGCAAGTAGTGCTGGGTACAGAAAATGTACTGCATTGATAAAAGGAATGTTTAGGGTGATACTGCCCAAGTGGCAATGATTTAAGAAGAAAAAAATCAATGGGAAAAAAGCACACAAAGATGGGTAAACTAATTACTTCTTGGCTCTGAAATCACATCTTGTGTGAAGACAGAAGTCAGCTGGACTGAAGGTTACCCAAGGAAACTGAAACTGCATCAAACAGTGGAAAAATAGTTAACCATTTTTAATGTTTATTATCAGATCAGAACAAGCCCAGCTGAGGCCACCAAGAGGGCCAAGAGCACATGACACAGGAGGAGAAGCTGGGGGAGCTGGGTTTGTTCAGCCTGGAGAAGACAGGGCTGTGGGGGAATCTGATTACATTTTCCACTACCACAAGTGAAGTGATACAGAAGACAGACAGAGTCGTCCAAGAGGTGCACAGTGAGAGAGCAAGAGGCAACAGATGCAAGCTGCAACAAGGGAAATTCCAGCTGGGACATAAAGAAAATAACTTTTCAGTGAGTGGTACAGTCCTGGGACAAGGCCCAGTTTCCATCCTCAGAGATTTTCAAAACTCCACTGCAAAAAAAACCCTGAGCAACACACGAGTTAGACTTGAGCAGGAGGCTGGACTAGATCTTGCTAGACATTCCTCTCCAATCTAAATATTTCTATGATTCTATAATTGAATGACATCTTTCATGGCCTTCCTATATTTACCTTTTTTACAGAATCCAAAGGGTCATAATATGATGGTGTAAGTCACAGTTAGAGAACAAAACTGACATATTTTAACATTTACCTTAGAAAAAGTGTGCATTAGGAGCAGCATTAGCTCCAATGCAGCATATCCAAAGATATGTCTACTCCCAGGTAGTCTGCCAACAGGAAAAGGAATTGTATGTCTTACAGAAGGCATTTGCTGAAAATCATAATGTGTTTAAATCTAGTTTGGATCATTAGGGCTTTTCCCCCTGAGGTTTCAGGAGTAAGCTTGATTGGTACCATGGAAAGATGATAGCAGTAATGATACCCTGGGGGATGAGGACATCAACAAATTTTAAATCCTGGCATTTCTAGTAAGGAGCAGGGAAAGCTCCAACAGCTGGATATGTTTGACAAGGAAAGGAAATGGGGAAGATGAATTGCCATTTCACATTGTAATAGATTAAATGCACTAAGGAGGAGCCTGGGCTGGGTTGATTGCGGGGTGTTTTTCCCCCTTTCTCTCTTCCTTGTTTGAAAAGCTACAATCTATTTGCCCTGACTTCACACAGTATACTTCCTGTAGGAGCTATTTGTTTATTTATCCATTTTAATCACAAGGAAAGTATTCATTATAAAATCTCTCCTTACAGCAAAGGAGAAACCTTCCAGCCACACGGCTGACACATGTTAACTTGCAGGTATTCACAGAGCAGGTTCTGTTTTAAGCCATCTTTCAGGCAGCCACACAAAGACCACCAAAGCTGGGTGTTCAGCTCTGCCAGACCTCCCCCAGCCAGCAGCCCTTGCCAGGAAACACAGGTGACAGCCTGGATGATAAAAAGGCATTTAGAGGGGAAAAAGAAAAAAATGCACTGGTTTAGTCTGGGCAGTACCTTAATATAAACCTGCAGGGGCCTTTGTGTACAGCAGAGCACACAGCCATCCAAGCAGGAGCTCCAGAGACAGACACTCACACCTCCAGTTTCCAAAGATCTCACACTGCCCTGCCCTTTAGCGAGGGAGGAGAAGGGTGGCTCTACTGCAGCTCTTTTCATGGCCACAGATCTCCCAACACAGCACTGAGACAGCAAACCCTCCTCTCCCCTCCTGGTGCTGGCCCAGCAGAGGCTCTCTGTACACAGCAGAGGAGAGCTGAGCAGAGAAGTGTGCTCTGGGATTGCAGCTGAAGCAGTTTGGAAAGGCAGAGCACTATGACCTCACACAATTTGCTCTTATTTAGTTTAAAAAAAAAATACCAACCCAAACCCCAGTGTTTAACTTTGTAAACAAATCATACTGACTTTGGCTATAAAGTTTACTGCAAATTTGCTCAGTTCAGAAAAGAGTTTCTCTACTGGCAGATTCTGGCAGGCGGCTCTCCAGCGCTGGAAGAACTGCAGAAATCTGATTTGTTTTCTTAGCTACAGCTCAGACTCTCACAGGGTGCACCCTGAGAGGAGGGCTCCGCAGGGAAAGTGGGTTTCCCTGGTGGCAGGCAAGATGGTAGCACTCAGCATTCCCAGGATAAGGCACTGTGAATTGCTAACTCAGATGTTTTGACGTGAGCACAGTGCTGCTGTTTGTCATTCTTGCCTTTCCAGTACCACAATTGATCCTTCTGGCCACAGGAAGAGCTGTCCACTTCCTAGGTGACTGTACCTGGGAAACTGTGGCATTTTCTACATCCAAAACTTCAGAAGGACTAGATTCTGGACAAAATGGTGATTTTCAAAACACATTACTAAACACAATAAAATTTTACGTGGTTTTAGGAGGAAGAGGGGTGGGGGAAAAAGGGGGAAGGACACCATAAAAGTATGTGAAATGTCCTAATATGTAAGAGGAATACATGTGTTGTCAATTTTGTTTTACATATGCCTACACAGTCTTTAGAAATGAAGCCTGAAGATCTTATGTCACAAAGTGCATGTGGCACTCAGGTGGAGAACAGAGAACCCAGAACATCTCAGCAAACACACAGTGGCATCTGCCTCCACCAAATCTGAAATGACCACCGTTCAGAGGTGGTGCAACTAGGGTGCCTGAAGAAAAATTGCCCAGAATTTCCTATTTTAAGTTTCTGTTTTCATCTGTTTGTAAATTTTGCCAAACTGTAACTGTTTTGGCTGAAATTACCCATGCCAGGTGTTTCCCTCAAGCTGATTATTTTTTGGATAGCGTCATCAAAAATGTCTCAGCTATTTCCAAGAACAAAATTATGGAAAAACCCCTTTGTTTTGATCATGTTAAAAATATTTCATCTGCTGTGCTGAAAAGCTCTTGCATTTCCAAGCTTAGAATTTGGCACAGCACAGGGTTGTCTTTTCGTCTGGGCATTACATTTGTAAACAGGAAAAGTGCCCATACTACACCAGGCTCAGTCTGAAAAAACACTGTTTGCACAAGCTTGGAAGAGACCTGTTTGGTTTGGGTTTTTTTTACTTCTAAAAGGTAGAAGTACTTCTACCTTGGGCATGCTCCATTCCCTCTTTTCTGCAAGGCAACTGAAGTACTTGTGCTCTGTTCCACAGAGAAACAGATATGCTCTGGGCCAAGGTTGTAAATGCTGAGATGGATATTCTTTGAAGTGTAGAGCATCCCATCTCCTTCTGGTGGCTGACCTGAAAGGTGATAAATCTATGCTGATAACAACTAGTCCGTTAGCAAGAGTCACAGCAGACTCACTGATTAATTCTAGAAGTGTCACATACATAAATATATATACACACACTTAAAGAATATCATGGTAACAGTCTGGGCACTCAAATTAAGAAAAGCAAGAAGCATGTTGTTTATACCTCAATTAAGACCTTGTGTGTTTACATTATGATACAACCCTTAAACACACCTACTTTTCCTCTCTCACCAATCTCAATCTCTTCTTTACCAAATGCAAAGATGGACTATGCCCTGGGGATGGATCACCATTGTGTAATGAGGCAGAAGAATGCCTCATTTGTTAGAACATGTGTGTTAAATGTACAAGGCAGAGGGCTGCAAGAGGAGAAAAGAACTGCTAAGATGTAAGACAAATGAATGATGCCTGAAGAACTGATTTTTACTTTTTTCTGTAATTCCCTTCTGTGAGAGGATTTTATGGATGGTGCTGCATGCAGAACATAAATCTGCAGGTTGCCACTGATTATTACCCTGCAACAGCTATCATCAATGGAAAAGACTTTTTCAACATTACAAGCTCCCTGTATAATAACATTAATAAGTGAAAAATGGCATACTTAAGACAAAGATGCTTCAAACCTCAGCTCTTGTGTACCCTGGTTTCCCACTTTCAGAAGGGGAAAGCCACAGCTTCACTAATAGATGTGTTGAAAAGAGTTAATGGGCATTATAGAATCAGTGATGAGCACCAAGAGGAATGTATTTACTTTTACCTTTCCAAAAAAAGTATTTGACTTATCTTCAGAACATGGTTTAAACAGGGATTAAGGCTGGTGGCCTTCACCTGAACTACAGAAGTTATGTAAAACACTGAACAGTGTCTCCTTCAGTAAACATCTCAGGCAATAAACGATGCAATGGTCACAGATAGGAAAAAAAAAACCCCAAACAAGGTACAAAGTCATGTAACTGAGGCTGCAACATAATATGTGGGGAAAAAAAAGCAAAAAGTTGCAAAGGGAGCCTCAGCTGTGGCATTTATTAATTGGCAAGTGCTACAATTAGCAAAGTTAGTATTTTTAAATGTGGCTTTTTGTATGCTCAACCTGTAACTTAGGTTTGATTAGTATATTCCTAATATACTAGATAAGTTCTGCACTGATGAAATTTGAGAAAAGTATTTTGGGGACCTTATTGATTAGGACCACATACTGCTTTGCTTTAGGCAGCCTTGATCTGGCTTTGGACTTTGTGGTCTACCTCAATGAGGGGTGAACTCAGCAGTCCCATATGCCTACAGGTTTCAGCTGTGAGCATGGTAAAATTCTAACAAATATAACAAATGCTGCCATGTGTACCTGCACAACTGACTTTGGGCACAATGCCATTCATATATATATGTATTATAAAAGCATATTAGGTATGTTCTTAAGCATATTCATAGCATATGTAGAGACATATCTTCAAGACTTAAATTTCCAAAGCAACTTTGAATTTTCCATGTTAAAACTTCACAAGGAAAGGGGTTGCTCTATACCTATCTCCACTCTGCCCTCCTCTCAATTATGTACCTTACTTCACCAGGCCAAAGCTTTAGAAATTTTCAGGAAAAGCAGAACACAAGCTACCATGCAACTTCCCTTTGATCACATTTCTCCTGGTAGCAGCTTTGCTGGGATTGCTAGCAAGCCAACTGTCAGCACACAGCAAAGAAATAGCAGCACATGTCAGTGCAGCACGCAGGCTCACACAGCACATCCTGCCCTCTGCTCCTCGTGAACTTCAGGGGAAAGGGAATAAGGACTCTCTTCTTCCATCTGCTCCGAACGCAGCAGCGAGGCAGGATTCCAACCTAGCACTCAGGAGAGTGCCAAAAAAGGGACTGGCTACTGTGCTGGCTGCCACTGCAGGGCCCCAGGGGTGTGAGGCCCGCCAGCTGTGGGGTGGAGCCGTGCCCCCAGCCAGCTACAGCCTCTGCTGCTGGCTCGCTGCTGGCTCGGCGCGAGCAACGAGCGCTTTAAGAAAAGCAATATTGTGCAGTTCACCGTGTGGTGCAGGTGTTCACCTTCAACTGTCCCTGCCCTGGGCTGCCAGAGCAGCTCCAGCAGCACACACAGCCTCTGCTTGCCTGTCTTCCCACGCCACAAAGCGTGGCAGCTATGAGATCCCTGCGCTGGCTTTGCTCTGAAAGAGAAAATGCTGCGGAAAGGAAAGCTCTCACCTAAATACAAACAGCTCATGTTTTTAACTGACTTCCCTCCCATGTGGAGGTGTGATACAACTCCACACTCTCCACCAATAGCAACCTCAGCAAGTCTAATTTCACTGATGAAGAAAGCAACCTGGTAAAGAATCAAAGGCCTCTGCTGAAATAAACCCTGGGGCCAGGTACCACCAGCAGAAAATTCAGCCAGACAAGAGCTGCTTCACACTGAGGTCACAGATCCTGTTCAGACAGCATAAATCCAGCTGGTAGCAGGGTATGGTCTGTGACCTGTTGTGAATCTCATGTGGACAGCCCCAGCAGTCAGCAGTGACTGGGTACCCACTGCAGATGCAGGGATGGAGATGCTCACCCCAGTCCCATACTGGCGTCCCTGTGCAGAGGCTGTCAGTGCACTGCAGCTGATTAAAGAGCATCTTTTAATCAACCTACCCTCGTGAAGCAGAAGTATGGAAAGAAGAGGAGGAACAAATTCCAGCTGCAGGAAATAAATTGCTATGGGGAAGAATTTCTTCAGCTGTTGTCCAAGCCAGCATGGAACCACGAGTGTTTGAGCTTGGTAGATTTGGACAGGGTAGGACCCTTGCACACTTGATTTCACTAGGAACCTGTGCTGAACTAGGGGATGAGTGATAGATGGAGATTTAACTGCCAAAATGCATTTTTTCCTCCTAGGAGAGGAAAGAAAAAAGCAGTTTCATTGCTGAAAAATAAATTCCCCAGGTTTAAATTACATTAGGGGCATGGCATTTTTTATTTTTGTCTGGACATACATATTTGAGGGTGTTCTAATAAACAGAATATTTCCTCTGACTTTTATTCAAAGGCACAAGCAAGTTCTGCCTTTTAAAACTCAAGAATTTGATTTGCTATAGAGCAGTAAAAATTCAGGCAGGATAATCATAAATTTAGGCCTTTTAAAATAGTTCATAAAAATGTATTAAAGGACTACAAACTGAGTTACAGGCTACCAAACAGTATTTTGACCTCTCCTAACATCTCTCATCATAGAATCTCACTGCTGCCAAACAAATACTGATTATTTTGCAAACAATCCCACCCAGAAGAGGAAACAAGTGCATAGAAAAATCAAAGGATCTCTCTAGCACCGCAAAGCAAGACAGTGATAAAGCTAATGAAAAACCCTTGGTATCATGACTTCATCTTGTAGTTGAATATTCAGCCTTTTTCCAAAGCAGCCACTCAACAAAGTTGTTCCAAATCCTAAAGCAAGATTTTTATAGTTAGACAGAACCAAGGTTTAGCCATTTCATGTTTTTTTCCCCTCTGTTTTTATATTAGTTGCTCGTGACTTTTTACTTTATTTACAGCACATATATTAATCTGAATGCCAATTATTCTTACAGGTACAGCTATAAACAAATTAGATTCACCCAGGCAGAGCTTGTTCTTGCCATATCTTTGCAGCTAAGCTGGGACTCACTGAAGAAGAAACAGATCCCACACAGATAACCACATCAGTTTTCACATAATGCTTCAACCTGGAAGTAATCATAATTTTCCTCTACAAAAGCCAGTTGTAGCAACTGAATTTTTTACTGCTGGGCAACATCTTTTCAACTTTTGTATGTCAAAAAAACATTTGAAAAAATGTAAATGCTTCACTGAGCTACAAACAATGAAAAAAGGTGTTCTGCCTGCCATCAAACCCTGCTGTTAAAATATTAACACAATGTAAATATTGTAATATTGAGGAAGTACACTGTGTCAGTACTTCCTGGCACTGTACAAGAGCTTCACTGTTCCCTTCAGTCCCTGCTGTTAGTTTTAAACACGCACAACTTAAACAAGGCATCTGAGCTTCTCCAGTCCTAGTGCAGAATTGCAGAGAGGCAAAATCTTACTGTAGGTTCTTTCTGGACTAAAAACCAAAGTATTAAAAAGAATCCTTAAACCCAAACAATTCTGTAGATGTCAGTACTTTTGAGGCAAAAAAAAAAAAAAAATCCCGAAAGTCTTTCAAAAGTCTTGGCATATTGCTGCCAAACATGGAAAGATCCTTGGGTATGCACTGTCCTCCCCTTCCTCAGAGAAGAAAAACAAGCTGCAAATGCCCACCAGTGCCAGAAGTCTGAAAGCTGAAGTTATTCCTCATGGCAAAAGTCCCATTCCCCAGATTTGCCAGTTAAGCACATTACTTGCAATTGACTCTCTCAATTGACTGAATAAGCAGCATTTGCGTAATAAAGAGAATGAAGCAGCTATCTACCATCAGTAAGCCAGATGTTGCTATCAGGTCTTAAGAAATGCTGTCTAGCTACTGTAATGATCTATTTGTCATGAAGTGTCACAGAAAAGCAGCACTGCTTCAAAAAATAGTGAAAAAAGAGAATAAGCTCGCTATAAAAACAACAAAAAAACCCTCCTAGTCATACCTGCAAAAAGTCAGTTGTTTTCTTCTATGGGGATTTGAGGGCAACTAGTAAAGTTTTACTCTACTGGCTTTGGTTAATACAAGGCAAAATCCTGACTGACAAAGTCAAAAGTCTCACCAGTTTCCACTGAAATAGCATTAAAAAAAATTGAAATCTGAAGTTACTGCTATTTACACCTCTCTGAGTAACATATCTGACAAGGACCATCCTTGTCCCACAGATCTAAATTCAAAACCAGGGAAAAATAACTGAATGTGTGAAATGTCTAATATTCCAGATATGTCTAATCCCAGCAAAACTCGGTGCTAGGATTTCAAGAAATGAGTCCTACGTGCTGTATTATGACAAAAGAAAGTTGCAAACACTGCTTCATGCTACCACAGGAAGAACGAGAATTCCAAACCCTCAACAACTTTCTAAAATACACTAAATAAATGGTTTATTCCAGGTTTAAAGCATCTGCTGCTCCTGAAGCTCTTACCTTTCACAAGTTTCTGTACACAAGTGGGAACTAAAATAACTTGTACAATGCCCCTGTGTACCAAAGTGTTGGCTAAGCCTTATTCTTATGCGTGGTAAGGAACTGCCCTCAGGGTTAACACAGATTTTCCACTTAATTTTAACTCACTCACAGACCCTTATTCTGGAAGAGCTCCTTCAAGCATGTATCCAGCTGTATCACCAGATTTGTATATGGTCAAGACTAACATAAATCTCCCACCCTCAATGTTTTTTCACATGTCAGTTTATCTGCTAAGAAAATGTACTATGAACACAACACTTAGCCCCTGTATCTTTTATCTTACTTAAAAGGGTAGAAAAACTCTTGAGAACCCAGTGAGCATTCAGTATATGTAATGGGCATGAGAGGGCTATAAAAAGTCTAGGAACGGGACATAATTCCAAAACTGAACTACTTACTGTGAGGGGGAGTGTTCATTTGTTTGTTTTTAAAAGACAAACAGGGTTTTTTTTTGTCTGTTTCATGAAATATTATAGCTAAGATCCTTCTCCGCTTCCATAAATGGATGTTTTTCTTACTCTCAGTGGGTGGTCTCAGAGTTTTGACAGAGGAATATCACAAGCTAAAACATAGGATGCTACAGAGATAGCCCACCTGCAGTGGTGGTGGATGTGAAGGGGCAGAGGGAAGGTGATTGCAAAAGACCAAAACAGACTGTGGTGGGGGAAATCAAAGGTCAGAAATGTATTCACAAACCTAACAATAGGGAAGCCCTGGTAAAATGAGCAGCCAAAAAGAACAGATACATTAGAAAAAGAAGGAATGCATAAAAGGGACAAAAATGTTAGTGTTCACTTTTGCTGGGATTTTTGTTTTGTTTTGTTTTTTTCAAAAAGATCATAATAAGAGACTCAGACATAATTCTTGGCACTTCTTTTAGTATAGTTAAAATATTTTAAAAACTGGTTTCTTTTATATTTCTATTTTATGCTAGCTAATTAAATAGAAAAAAATTCCTTTAAAAGCTCTGGTGTAAATCATGGGTCAATGCAAACTGCTGCTACTACCTTGTGTGTTGCTTGGTTTCTTACCTGTTTTCTACCAGAAAGTCTACCACATATTTCTTCAGACAGTAGAGATGGGCATCCATCAGCCCTGTTCTGATGTGCATTCTGGGGTGCCTGGAAAAGAATAAAAAAGAGAATCATGGAGCTTTTGCATGGCTGTTTACAAGAACCTGACTTTGCAATGAGGTCAGGGGATAGTGACAAGTGTGCAAAGGTCTGTTCCTTCCCATGGAACAGGATTGCTGGAACAGAAGAGCTCAGGCTGCCATTATTGGGCTGTGTCTATAAACTTACACCTGCTGGCCCTGGGCTGATCTGCTGCAAAAGAAAACACCTCCTCCAAGGAGTCATTACTCCTGCTACATCTTCTCATGTAAGTGGAAATTGCACATTACTGGGCAGGAAGCCAAAGTAATGGGCCCAGAGTGCTAAAAGTTACAGTGGGTAATGTCAGGGTACAATAATTCAAAGCTTCTGGCTAAGTGCCTGCCTTAATATATATGCAAGGCTGGGCATGTTCTGCTAGCAAACACAACAACACTACTGTATTTTCTCCAACACTTCCTGGAGGGGAAGAGGGGAAGGAGATGGGGTCTGCTCACCTTTCTTACACTACACATTACAAATGATTGCCACAGCTCAATTACAAAGCACCTGGCTATCCAGCCCAGTAAGGTGGGAAAGATCAGCAAAACTCCCACTCATTATAAGCCAAACAGGGAAGTCTTTGCTTTTGGAGCAGTGTCAGGTTAATATTTCAGAACCTCAGGAATCTCTGGTAGCTTCAAAATTTTAAGAACAAAGTTTAAACCATAAAGACTCATTGACTGCTTCTATTGCTTCTCTTTATGCTTTCTCTGTCCTTGGGTAATGGAAACCCTTTTTAGAACCTGTTTCAAACCAGCTAGATATTTTAGGCCAATATTACTTTCTCTTCCACAAATCTGTGGCCTCATTTGAGACCATTTTGGCTGCCTGAACATTTGCCACTGTTCTCAGAACAAAAAAGCCACAAGAATATTTAGCCTTCAGATTAAAAAAGACAAAACATAACAACAGTCAGGGACTATGCTGAGCTGTTCAAGACATCCATAACTGCACTCACGGTCAGAGGCTATTAAGGAGAGAAATTTCAATCCACACCTGAAATTGTCTCTGTTTTCATTTTGCTTCCTTTGATGTCTGGATTTTATAATTAAGCTTGAATGAACATATTTATCAGTGTACTCTATCCAACTTGGTTTGCTTATTCCAGAACATGCTAAAGTCAGATGTTTGTGATCATGATCACTTTTATTATGCAGTTACCTCAGCAGAAGGATCACTCACAAATTGGGCATGCACATAAGTATAAACAGTAAACCAACACCACCACACCAAATATTTCTTAATACCAAAGTTACCAAGAACATCAGGTGTTCTAGTAAGACATTTTTCAGTGTATTTCTCAATTACTTCCTTGAACTACCAAAGTATTTAAGTCTTAACATTTCATGACTTTTGTGGCATTTCTCAAGCATGCCATTCAAGCTACGCATATTTTTAACTATAACAAAATTCTTGAAGTCCCATTTGCAAAAGGAAAGCTCCTATAATAGCAGTACAACACTTTGCAGTGAAGTATGTGGTACTAGAAAATGATATATGCACTTTCAGTAGATTACTTCATTAACAAAACATGAGCTCACCTAGCAATGCTCCAGTACTGATGTTATCAGTGGCCCAGATGTTGCTGTGGAAGGCAGCCCAAATAGCAATGTTCCTTATGCAAAGAGGATAGGGAATCCACTAATTTTAATGAGATCTTGTAGTTGGAAGTCAGCAGATTCCCTCCTGCTCTGCATCCTGAGAATGGTTTCCACTTTTTGTGTATGTGTGAGAGGGACAAATTTCCTATCTTCTCTGAGAAAGGTCCCTTTGTATTTATGTAATGAATATAATAGTTTACTGGGAAACTGAATAAATCAATGGAACAGGCAATAAACATGCAAACATAAAAAACGAGAGGCAAAAATGGGAGGAAAAAATCCAATTCCTAACCTGAAGATGACAAACAAGACAAAATTTCTTTAGTGCCAGAATGCCAGTTTTTTTCTCTTTCTATTCAAGATTTTTCATACACTCCCCCTTAAACACCAGGCAGAGGAAGGCTGCAGGGGCTAGGCATCAAACAATGCTGTAAAACAGGAATTCCCCAGTAAATGCTGGTTCTGTGGCCAGTGTCTGTGTGGCTCTCACACACGCAGTCTCCCCACCTGCAAACTGGAATAATGCTATTTAGCTACACCACAGGACACTGAGGATTTGGGGCTGAAGTTTGTGTCTGCATGCAAGCATTGTACCAAGATTTTCTGTAGCTATGCAACTTTGTTACAAAGTTATACAAAATCGGTGGAAGTGGACAAATAGTAGCACAGTGCAATCCCAGCTCCTCAATCCCACACAAAACAACCCCCACAAAAAGCAGCCAGACAGAAGTAGTACTGAAACACCAGCCTGAGTTAGCTTTCAATGTAGAATATACTAACAATAATGGAACATCATGCTGGACAAGAGGGAGGTCTCACAATGAAATCCTCTAAAATACAGACCACCTAAGTGATTTGCAACAGAATAGTCCCATAGATTAATATTATAATCACAGCTTCAAAGGTCAAACAGGCAAGTTTGGGCACATGCATAAACAAAGCTGTGATTTCTGTAAACCAGGCTCAAGAAGAGAACAGCCACACTAAACCAGACTGATAAGAGCACTCTATCATAACAAGCCACTAAAGATGATGCTCATTTTCATTGACTAGTGCTTAAACCAGTTTATCTTCAGGTAAAAGCAAAGGAGCCAAATAATCTAACAGATAACAGCAAACCCCATCACCATTTCAAATGAGCATCTGGTTACTAATATTGAGAGCCATGCTCCCGTCTCATGCCTCTGATCTCCCACTCCATCAGCTAATCTTTACAACATATGAAAAATGAGCGTGTCCAAGAACAGCTGATACAGAGAGAATCAAATAACAAACAATGCAGGAGCTGACGCACCTAGACTTATTGCTCCGAGGGAGATAATACAGAAGGCTTTTAATTATATCATCAAAGCCAGAGAGAAGGTACTAGGAGGGGCTGGCTGCAGATGGTTAAGTGTTAATGAATGCCGGGTTGGGTGGTTTATCAAAAGAAAAAGACTGGATATGTATCTGAGAGGGTCACCCTTGAGATGAAAGTTGCAACAGCCATTGTTGGAGCTCTTTAATGAGGGAAGAATGTCAAATGTGTACCCTTTAAGAATCATACCAATTACTAAATGAACTTCAGTTCAATCTAGCAAATGTAATCAAGCACAAGTCATTAAAATACACAGTAAAACTCCCTTTGGTGCTGCCACTATAGTGTCTATTACTGTCTGTGCTCCCATGCAAGGGAGGGGGCTGCTCCCACTTACAAGCTCTGTGTGTTAACTGACAGCAGATTTTAGTCCTAATGATGAGGCACGGAGGGCTCCCTGGCAGAAAGCTGACAATTAGAAGGCTAGGAGAGATCTGTGGAGAAGTCAGGGAAAGATTAAAAGAGCAATTTCAATGTGTAAAATTAGCTTTTATTAGCACATAATTCCACAAAATCCTGACTCAGGATGAGAGTGCATAAAGGTCTGCAAGAGTCCTTAGAAAAGTCTGTGCCTGTAATTCCTGACACGCCATTGTGAAATAATAAGCAGTACTAACAGGATTGATGCATGCTTCATACATGGCATTGCTTTGAAAGTGGAGCCCAGAGCTTTTCTTTCCCTGATAACCCCCCTCAGGATTTCCTCCCTCAGGGAAATCAACCACTGATAGAGCAAACTTCCCTTGTTTAAAGGGAAGAAGTTGGACAATTGTTTCAACTGTAAACTAATTAAGAGAGATTACCACCAAGAGCTGGAGGTTCCAACCAGCTCCATACTCCCACTGACAGTGTGATAATGCCAGGCTGGGGTCAAAATCATAAATCTGAAGGGAGCACACACAATGCTTAAAGCCAAAAAGCCTCTCTACTAAGCATGGGATATTGCCACATTAACCTCACCACCTCACAAATAAACTAGCTGAGAAAGAGAAATCCCATGGCCTCCCTTTCCCTAACTTCATACAGCTGTTGACGGAAAATATGAAGGTCTTTAAATAAGCTCAAGGACCTGAGGCTGTCCGTACTCTAACACTAATCCAGGCAATGACACAATAAAAATCTAATCATACCTGCTATTAACCTGGCTCCTAAACCTACACCTGAATTACATCAGGTGGGCTCACGGGTATTAGTTAATCTTCCTCCCCATCCTTCCAAAGTAAATAAATAACAGCAAGCTATGTGCAAACTACGCATTCCAGACTTGCATCTTTTCTAACTAATGGCATGTAGCTCACACAGCCCATATAGCCAAACACTCTGTCACATTCTTCCTGTCCCCACACCATGAACTGTGCTCTTGCATGAAGCAGCGTGCGGTCCAGTTCAAACACAGTGCTGACCCCTGCCTGTCTGCAAGAACGTGGTGCTCTCGTGTTGATACAAAGCCAGTGTACAGATCAACATGAAGAGAAGTCTCACAGCAAAAGCTGCCAGACCACCTTTAATGTCTCAAGCATTCCTGCTTTTAAAGGAAAAAAAAATAATCCCTAAATCGCATTGCTCATTTACGGGACAGCTCTTGGCTGTAAACTCACGAATAATAAAAGACCACTGTTACACTGGCTCTTCAAAAATCCCAGACACCTTATGACCTTAATTTTTTTTTTTTTTTTTTTTTTTTTTTTTTTTTTTTTTTTTTTTTTTTTTTTACGCAGTGCTTTTGGCCAAAAAGATCCCAAAGCACTTATCCCCATGAATGTCCCCACTGTGTGCCGGGGCTGCTTTGCCCACCGGTGAAATGCTGCCACCTCTGGGCTGCAGAGCCGCGGTGGCGGGGCCGGCCGGGCCCCTCCCGCTGCTGCAGGGGAGGGTGGGCAGAGGGGAGGCAGAGGATGCGACTTCTTGGGTGGGACTGCTCCGGTGCAGGCTGAAAAACACCCCAGCAAGGGGGCCCCAAGAGCTCAACACGGCACAGGCTACTATGAGGTGTCTCCCAACACATGCCATGAGCCCTGGACGCCCCTGAGCTCTGTTCCCCTCCCTGTACTTTTGTAACAACCTTATTTAAAAAGGCAAGAGGGCAAAATTTGCTTTGGTCCATGGAGGATCTCGCAAGGGAGGACAGGACACTGCAGTTCTGGTAACAACTACCCACCATTCATCCTCACAGCTGCTGCTGCTAAAGAGACACTGCACCAGAAATGGGAAGTACTTTCTAAATGAAAATGTTTTATTGATCTGGTGACCTAAGTTGCTTGAAAGCCTTCTGAATAATAAATATTTTTCACTTAAAACCTTCACCACATGCCATTTTTCTTTGTTGTATTATGTTATTAATATACCCATGAGACTATAATAAAAACTCTGAACTTACTTTTGACAAAAACATGCTGAAAACTTTTTGGTAAAGAAACTAACCTTCATGGAAAGCCAAAGATTAAATCATTTTCTCTAGTATAAAGAGTATAGGTTAGCAGTCAGAACTCAGGATCAATATTTGCTCAAGGTCAGTAATGGTTTAGAACAAGCCAGTGTGACCTCTCTGTAGAAAGAGTCATTTTCTTGGCAACAACGCTGTGTTTTAAAGTTAACATCTCTTGTGACGTTGATGCTGAAGAGCAAGGGTGCCAATGGCTGCACAGCCACCCCATCACATGAACCTATAAAAAATGTTTTTCTTCATCCTGCTACAGCTTTCCCATATGAAAACAAGAACAACAGCCACCCCAAGTCAGAGGAGTGCTCCGTGGGGGCTGCACAGCCACATTGCTGGATGTGCACGTGCATCCCCCTGGGAGCACAGCAGACACAGCTGCCTGTGAACGCACTTCCCTAAATTTGGTTCCAAGGGTCTTCTCTACCATACTGAGTGTGAACAGCTGTAGGAAACAATGCAGGGGCCAGGCTGCCCACAACACTACCACCCCTTTTCTCTTTCCCTGTCACTGGAAAAACAGAGTTCATGCAAATATTTTATACTAGACACTTTTATACTAGTACTAGGTATTCTGCTAGAATACCCTGATTGCTATGTATAAACTGGGAAAGCAAAAGAGAGAGACCAAAATGATAATAAGCCTGGAGTTTGGTGTGAACAGAAGAGAATACACTGTGAAGGAGGGCGGGGACTGCCAGAGACATTATTAATAGGTTTTACCCTTGAGCTCTGGCAGCTACTTGTTCTATACACAGAGGAAAAGGATTAATCAAGCCTTGCACGTAAAGGTTCTTTCTATGGTCTGCCAAAATATTTAAAGGGCTATATACAAAGTGCAAGCCTTATTATTATACACATTCAATGTAATCATCTTATGCTACAGTTAAGGCCAGGATGACAATAAAGTAGATTATTGTGGGCTATAACCAATTCAATTCCAACACAACGGGACATGGCTTAGTCACTTCGTTCAGATCTGGTGTTTGAGCTTATTTTTCTTATGCTGGGCTAAACTGTGATTTAAGAGATTTAATCGAGCTTTGGGAAATGCTTTCTTTGCTGAAGAAGGAGAAAGAGCTAGAAGTCTGCACCTGGCAACCCTAATCATTTCCAATTTTCAGCCCATTTTGCTTTCTGCTTCATGGAAATTCACCTTAGTAAATAACTGCTCCCTAAAATCACCAGGGCTGAAAGGATGACAACACTTCAGAGGAACAAGTTTTAGGAAAACAACTGAAGCTGGAGGATTGTGTAGAGACTACTGAAGAACAGCAGCTCCTGCTGATCCCTCCTACATCAGTTCCCTAAGGGCTAAGCAGCAGACATATATTTTTTTAAATCAAATAATTACAGTAAATGCATGGGAAACTGAATACTAGGTCAAAGCTGCAGGTCACTAGCAATATGTAGCTTAAACACAGCAAGGCTGACACAATCTCTTCATGCCACTGGCCTGGACTCAAAGGCAAATAAAACTGTACTTGCAGCATGAGCCTTGCATAACAAGGCTCTAAAGACCTACTGCACCTCCCAGGTGAGGTGGGTCCTACTTAGAATATACAATCTGCAAAATTTGGAATTTAAGGTAAGGGCATATCTTTGGGCTACTAAAATACATAGGCAGAAAGAAATTCTTCCTTCTCTAATTTTAAATTGCAAGCAAAACCATAAGCAAAAAAAGCCTCCAAAGTTGAAATAAGCATAAATGTTTCCCTTGTATTTCACAGGGCCCAGGAGCAGAGCAAATTGAAGTTGTCAAACACATCCCTTGTGTTTCCCACTGTGAGTTGCTGTTCAGGTACCTCATGAGAATCACCTACTTCTGCACCACCAGTTTATTAAAATTAAAAATCTCTCTTTAAACCTGTTGCTATGCATAGGACATAGGCTGATCACTCACTTCCCTTTGCTAGGATCTTTGCCTGACAAGCAAATGGGCTCTTCATGACAGAAGGTGCACCTTTGTGAGTCTTTCTGTAGAACATATCTGCATTCAAGAAAGTTAAATTTCACCAGACTGAAGAAAAACCTGACAAGAGCCTGACAGCAGGTCATTAGAGTTATAAGAAGACTACATGTTAGACAAAGCAGCATCTGGCTCCCACCAAAACTTACAGTCCAGAAAGCAAGAAGGCATTGAGCTTTGAGTCCAAAGATGGGGAAAATTTAAGTGTTTTTATTACCAAAATCTACTCAAATCCAGCCCAGGTAAATGCAGCCTTTCTGCCTTAAACCTGGCAATGCTAATTAAGTGAATTATACTTTGTTCCTGCTCCTTGATGGTCTGTAGCTTCCTTAGCTGATGCTTTGACCTGCGGGGTTTTTGTTGATTTTTGCAACTATTTCTTCTGCCTCAGTTTTGGTTCACAGTAAGTTTTTACTACCATATCTACTCACATCTCAATTCCACTGGAACCTCAACATTTAGCACTTGACATGGTAACCACTCTTCATACTGACTGCAAGTGTCAAAATATTCAATTAGGTAATGAGAACAGCTTCATCTCAGGCAGAATTAAAGTGGGCACAGAACTTGGCTCTGCAGCCACTGTGGAGGGAGTCTGGCTGTGACTGCCAGGGCACAGGCTGCTCCACACCTTGGCAGTGCTGTAAAGGTACATAAAACAAAAATACATGTTGAGGAAATTCTTCTAAGGAATCAGCACTCAGACTTCATGAATCCTGCTTTCCCACAAGAAAACAGAGGGGTTTCCTGACTGGGTTATATGAAGTCATGACTCAGCCTGGGTATTCAGATACACCCTCAGAGACATGATAGCTCAGATTTAAGGCAGCATCAGCCTTGAGCTGTGAGATTTCAGGACAGTGACAGAGCCATCAAAGCTTGGGACATCAACCACTACAGAGTACAGCCCAGTCCTGCAGTGAAACTCCCCAGGTGATACGGACATCACACAAGAAATACAGACATACTTATGCTCTTTTCTAGTTTAAAATAGCCTATACATTTTATCAACTAATATTTTGACAGTATCAAACAATAATTTAATTAAAGTAATGTCTTAAAATTAGCAAGTGTAACATTCTTTTTGCAGAGTGACAGCAGAATTGAAAGCCAAAGGAGAACTGAAGTCAGACTGAAGCCACTGACAGACATCACTCATCTTTTCAGCCCAAAAGAACCATATGATTACTTCTTTTAATAGTTAACTGGCATTTTACAAAATACTATTAGAAATACCATGGAATGAGGAATGTAAGTATCAGAGGGTAAAAAAAAAAGGAAAAAAGATACAAGATACAAGAAAGTATCATCACCACAAGATGACCTTAACATTCACCCAAAGTCTAAACTTGCATTTTTTTTAACAAGTAATTACAGTGGTTACAATCACACTGGATTAGTTTCTGGTTAGACCAGATTACTCATGATTTAAAATTTTCAGACTTGTTAGTAGCTATAACAGAAGTTGCTGCTTCTTATTACTATTATTACTACAAGAAACTGAACCTACAACTAAAACACTTTCAGGAAGATGCTGAAGTTGGAGCTCTATAGCATTGAGCCCAGATGAACAAAAACATACTGCACTAAAGACAGAGCTGGATTTCCAAGAATCTCTCTCACTTTTCACCCCCATTAGTAGCACCTGAATAAAAGTTTAAGGTTGAGCTGGATGAATTTTGTTCCTTCGGAACAGTGATCATACAGCAATTAGAATACTGCAGAAGAAAATCCAGGTGAATTCAATGCAATGAGAAGGTACTTTGAGCAAGTTTCCTTCCTCCTCTGGAGCAGTTATTGCTGACTGAGAAACTTCACATACACTAGAGTGTTCAGCACATGCTAAGGTGGGAGCTGCCTTTATAAATAGTAGGCAAAAAACCTCCAAACAAACAACAAAAAAACCCCCAAAATACATTCTTGAAAGAAAAGTTGTCAGGACAGCTAATAAAACACTGTTCATCTGTGTATTTTCACAATTCCAGTATTAATTTTTGAAATTTTCAGCTGCAGTTTTGAAGTCCAGTTTTTGGCTAGAATTACCACATATTTTATTGCTATCACCCCAGCACATTACTTGTCTGAGATAGGGTGGCTTCAGCAATTAAATAGATAAGAGAAACATCATTAATCCAGACTTCAGTGGTCCCTCACAGTTTAAAGCAGCGGCAGAGAACCATTTTCAGCACAGATCACAAGTTGGTATTGAAAAGCAAGTCAGAAGACAGCAACTGAATCCTCTGTTGTTTATACCACCTGGGCAGTGAGTTTAAACCTCACAGCCTGGATGCAATAAACTGGCCATGGCAAGTACCAGAGCTCAGCTGTTCCATCATTTGCTCTTAGAAGAGCTCTCTATACAAAAACCAGAGCAGCAACAAATCCAGTCCCTGTCCTTTGCAAGGCTAAACTCATGGTAGGACAATTGCCTCATCTTGAAACATTTAGCCTAACAGAAAGAAATGGGTAGTGGATGACCTGAAGATTATCATTTACAATTTTACATCAACCTCAGATACTATTAAAACAAAACAACTTTTATTCCCTTCTTGCTTGGAAAAGACTGGGACCATTCTGTCTGTGGTCGTAGACTGTTTCAGTATTATCCAACTGCATAAACGAAACTAGTGTCAAAATTAAGTTTTAAATGGCTTGAGGTTTATAGGAATTAAAGAAGGAAAAATTAAATTTGAAACTCTGCTTGTTTACTAGCACTAATTAAATATGCCAGATTTCTGGGCAAGCTTCCTAGCCTGTGGCTACTACGTTACTGGCTTGTAAAACAGTCAACAAGTGCATGAGTACAAAGCACAAATACAATAACAGATTTCGTGTACAGTCCTGCCCTTAGTTTATAAAGAAAAAAATGTATTAGAACCAATCTGTAACTATAAAGCCCTGTGCTAACCCTCTAGACTGTGCTAGTAACATTAAAAAGGCCCAAGTCTACAATGGCTGCTTTTGCAGAGACAGTTAAAAATGTAAACACAGAGAGAGGTAAGAAGCAATAAATACAACAAAAATTAACAGGAAGCCTTAAAAGACCATGAAGAAGCCAAATTTTTACTTCTAAAAATTCCATGCTTCTGGGCTCTGCTCTCAAAATAATTTGCTATTAAAAATAAAAGGGAGTTTTACCACTGCAACAGAAGAGGTGGGTCAGATTCTTCACACCACAGAAGCTGCACTCTTCACAAATAGATTTTATTAATATATTGGACTTCGCTAGCAAATAACTTTATTCTGGAAAGCTGGAATTGCACATTTAATGGGAGAATGGACCAGATCTTCAAGTGTACAGTCCTTCACATTCTGTACTTTTAAGACAGGTAATATCTTTGTGTTCTACATTTTAAAGGAACCAGCATAATGAGCTCATAGTCTGTGAGGAAACTACAACAACCAAGAAACAACAAACTGAAGCCAATCTCAGAAAAAAAAGGAGTCTCTGGGAACAGAACAAAATGCAGTGGCAGTTGTATCACCCTTAAGTAGGTAGAGAAGGAAGGAGGGACAGTAAGAGCCCATCAGCTAAACTGTTCTTTGCACACCCTTCTTTCAGAAAAAGCTCCAAATTTACTTTCTGTGCCTGAAGCAGCTGTTTCTACAAAAGCAGCAAACAACTCTTAATAAAAAAAAACACTTGTGGACAATTTGCTGCCTTGACAGCTTTAACGTGAAAAGCCTTTCACAGCAACTCAAATTAATGGGTGTTCCCACTGTACAGTAGTCCTGCTCAGCTTTAAGGAAACCAGGAATTATGCTTCAATAAAAATTCAGCCACGCAAATATTCTGCTGTAAAAAGAGGCATAAACATATAAGTCTTCAACTTCCAGAATCACATACATGAGGCAAAGGGAAATGATATAAAAATAACCAGGCTTTTGTTTACATCTGATTTAGAAGAGCAATTCCAGAAACTAAATTGCTTCCACAGAGGCATTGATTTAATTAGTCTGCATAGCATGCTTTATTTGTGTTCAGACCTCTGACGTACATTGATAAAAAAAGAAAAAAAAAATACACAGTGGACACACACAAAATAATTGCCTAAACTTTTCTATGCCAGATGCAGGTAGGAATTCTCAAACACACTTTCATGGGCTCTTCCCTACATGCAAATGATCCTTTTTTAATATACACAAACTATGCATGTTTTCAATTAAAAACATGACTGGATTGATTGGATCATATATTTTTGCAAACCAGCCAAAAATCAAACACAAACTGAAGCCATGAAGGAATTTCTGGAAGTACAAACCATTCTACAGTTCTAATTCTGGCAAGGAGAAACACCTCTCATTTTCAAACAATACTAGAACTGACATCAGTGCACAAAAATATGCTGTCATTCAGCAATGAAATAACTACATTAATGAGCAGTGTTCAGAAGCCTAAAAATCCCTAAGTGGTCAAAATCTTAGCTTAGCAAATGATAGCCCACTATGATCAAGTAACAGCAGAACACTGGCTTCTTGCTTTTTGGTAACTCCTAATCTCAATTTTGGGTCCTACTATTCAACAGGATGACAATGGTCCTCAGAGATGTGAACAATGGATTCTCTTTAGGACACAAGCAGTGGCAGGGAGGGTGACAATTTTGTTTAAAGTAACAAACAGGACTACTAAGAATGGGTTCTCATACACCTTTTTTTCCCCACTGCATTTTGATCCCCATGAGTACAGATATTGCTTATCCTTCCTCACTACAGATGTAAAAGCCAAAATATCCCAGAGTTTTGGGAATGAAATTCAGCTATGTATGTAAGTAAGACATTATTCACTTTTAGAGACAATATCCAAGTTCAAGTCAGTGCCTACCTTGAATGAATACTTCTGAATTTCATAAATTTTTCTGCTCTTTATAACCTCATCTAATTTTCCCTATGCATGCAGCACGCAGCAATCAGGGATCAACAATTCTGACAGACAAGTCAGATCAGCCTTTGCAAAGACACAGCCACAACACCTTTCCCTGGTGTACACTGCAGTTCCCTTCAACTCTCCTGTGTGCACAGCATCCAGCTGGTGCGGCCTCACATCACCTTCCCAAAACCCCTGCTCATTTCAAGCTTTTGGATGCTGAACAATTTGGTTCAGCTTTCACCTCTTCACCATACAATAACTTTTCAGGCACTGCCCAATGATAAAAACATTCACAGGTCAGTGTATCTAGAACTTAGGAAACAGCCATATCCTAAGATACCATATCCTAAGACTCTGGGTATTTCCACTGAGACATGCATTAACACTCATGGCCAATTTTTTATTGCCATTGGAAGAGCAGTGAAATCAGCAGTAGATATGCAGACATATGGCAGGTAGCAGACTGAAGCCTTCCAGAAGTCTTGACTGGAACTTGTGAGTCACTTCCACTGTGAACACAACACGTTTCCATGTACGAAAATTAAGAGGGCAAAGCATAGATATCAAAGTAAAACGAACTTTTAAATTATTGTGCTGCAGTTTGCAATGATCTTTCACTCATACTCAGTACCAGACACTTTTCTCATACTGACAAGTTCATAACCTTTCATCCACTGCGTCCAAAATAGCGAATCAATCAGCTAGAACTTGAAACACTGAAATGCAGGAGCAGGTAAAGTGACAGATTTCATTGCAGCAGGCTACTGAACTGCAAGGTTATTTCAGCTCTGGAGTCTGGCATTTCTGCTGTTTGTGGCATTCTTGATTTACTGGTACATTATAACTTTGTTTATGCACACAACCTTAATGAAGCCACTATTCAGTAGGGCGGTATCACTTTGTTTTATTACCATAAAATGTCATTCAGAAAGCATTCAGTCTTTCTGTTTATGGGTAAAACTGACAAGAGAAGAAGTAGATCATACACAGCTGCCCAAATCAACTGGGAAGGTGTTTTACAACAGATTGCTTGCAAAAATATCTGTCAAGTTTTTAAAATGTTTAGGAGAAATGAAAGCAGTTAGTCTTCCAGGCCTTCATATGTGATAGGGGTATGGTCACCCCTATCACATATGAAGGCCTGGAATCTACATAATATCCTGAGCATTGTAACATTTTTTTCTAACAACTATCAAGGAATACAAAAAAATGCTAAAGTCTGTTTTTTTTCCAGTATGCTTCCTGCACATAGCAACGTAAATCAGAGAACACATAGAATCCTGTGTTCCAAAGTTACACTACAATGGGAGTACATCTAAAACAAACACATGCAAAGGCCATATTCCTTAAATCTGAAATATATACTATTTTCTCAAAGGGTAAGATATAGAAAAACATACCAGCAAGCACCAATTTGTCTCACTGATCTATCCCCTCAATAGCCAGAGGCTACTTTTAAGTATGCTGACTTAACACAGGAATCTGAATTGTATAAATCAATGTCTCAATTAACATTTTGTTTAGGAAGAGTTACAGAAGAAAAACAGAATGTAATGGTTTGCTAGCATAGTGGCTCCAGAGGTCTGGGACTGTGTGCAAGAAGAATGGAGCTGAATGTGGGAAGGGTCCATTATTCTTTCAATAGTGTCTGGTGCTGCAAAGTATGCACTTGCATACTTTCCAACTGGAAAAGCTTAAGTCTTCAGTAGCTCCTTGGTCTGGGAAAATGGCAGGCACCCAAATGCTAACCCAGGGATCTAGGAACAAGATCTACCTGAAGAACAATATTTTTCAAGTGGCCTTAGAAGTGAAAAATGGCCATAAAAAGAAGTCTCATTTCCCAAGGGATTTTATTCCTTCTGTCTGGCTGCTGTTTGTCAGGTGCCGTTCCCCACACACATCCTCAGCACATTCTAAAGCAAGAATGGAGTGAGGGCCTCTCTAAAAATAATCACACTTGCTGAAAGACCAGCCCTGCATAAATATCTCTAACAACAGTACAAACAGAAATCAGACTTCTTGCCCAATACTTAAGTTGAAATTTATGGCACCACTGGCCACGATTCTGTTATTACTATTCTACCTGGCTAAGGCTCAAAGTCACAGAAGTGGGAATTTCAGAGGTATTTTCAGAAATTATGTAGCTCATCTGGGGGGGAAAAAAACAACAAAAAAACTTACTTAGTTCTCCAAAATGCTGTACCAATGCATCAGTGAACAAAGCTATATATTACACATATATGTATACATATATGAACACATACACCATAAAGATGGGACAGAGAAGTTAAGGACACACACAGCCTCTGAAATTATATTTAATGCTACACCTTGGGAATAATAAAGCAAAAGGGGGGAAATAAAATCAAAGGGAATACTAGAAGACAGTCTCTGGTGCTCTTGGAAATTTCACCAGCTGCCGGATGATTTATATGCAAAAAAACTAGAAGTTGAGCTTTAACTTAAATTTCCCTGCTTTCTTACTGGTTTGCTTCCAACCCTAGGAGTTTAATTAAAGTCCATCAGCCAAATTTTTCTGAAGGACGTAAGTTATTCCTTTTTAAAATCTTCCTGTACTAACTAACCCAGATTTTTTAAACTTTTGAGCTTTCACCAACCTAATTATGAATACATACACCCTCATTTTTAAGAAGGTTAAAGAATTTCAAGATGATCAACCCAAGAAATACCAACAGCTGCTGCTGGCCAATATGTAGGTATGCAGGTACATGCAACTTATACTAAAATGAGTAATGGGGCAAGATACAGCATTCTGTATTGCCAGTTCACATGTCAATATCTAACAGCTACCTCCTCTTCATTCTTAACAGAGTACATAGTATTTGGTGACTGGGGAAAGAGAGTTCTACAAGAAATCTCCAGGAAAAGTGGATAAGCAGTTTTACTGCTTGTAAAAGGAATCTCTCTCTCATCTTCTCTAGCTTTCTCTAGGGAAATGGTGCAATAAATTTGATGAAGAAAGGAAGGATTTAAAGCCAGAGAAAATTAGGATTTCTCAAAGCAGAAACATGCTGCCCTTAGGAATAGATCTCCACTATTTACTTGATCTACTGGAAGAACTCCTGGGGAGCATGTCTTAGCAAGAGAAAGGAAAGTTTGCTATGCTCTTCATTTCCTGTGTAATTCCAGAAACTGCCAGCACAATGCTGTTTGGGGAGAACCACACTACAGCTATTCAACGGGGAATTCGGCATTGTATTCTGAATGAATGGAAACTTTCTCAAAGATATATATTTGCTGCAACTAAAGTAGAATGCAAACCCAGTAAGGATGTGAGCCCCTATACACCTTCAATCAGCTAATTGCAAATTGTGACTCTTTCCATTATGACTTTCGCAATTCTTCGCAGTGCGAAACATCACAGTAAATCACCCGGGTTAGAGTTCACAGGAGCCACAAACTAAGTGCAATAAATCAGCACTAAAAATATTATGCAACTGACTGCAGTTCAGCTGATACCAAGTGTAGCTAATTTAATGGAGAGGCTATTATTTTTATGTGTCCTTGCAAGTTAGTGATTTGGGTCTCAGTGACCAGGATAAAGGAAAGGCTCCGAAATCTGGATTTCTTGGAATAAACTAGATTAATGGTTCCCTGCAAAATCCCCAGGGGTATTTCCCTCCTGCCACTGCAAAAACCTTCTGCTAAGTATGAAAATTTAAAGGACTGAAAATGCATCAGTAACACAGAACAGTAAGAGAACCACAAACTTTGGCTGGGTTCATGAGCCAGAACCTCATCCCCAAGCAGAATCAGACCTTTTAACTGAAGAGGAACAGTCACATGCCTCATTTCACCCTTACTTTGCTTTAAACTAGGCTGTTTCCTCCCCCGCCATATTCCACATTGGCTGATAAATTCCCCAACGGCGGGTGTTAACTAACTCTGCATTCCAGTCTGCTCTGCGTCATGGAGTTCCACATCCCCCTGATGAGGAACACATGGCGGACATGTGCTAGGGGAGAGCCTGACAGCGCTCGCACAAGCAGGGATAACTCCTCTGACCTTTGGCTTTTTCCTCTCTGTACCATCCAACTGCACAATGAGAACTCTGTGCCCCTCTGTCGCCTACTGGTCACTCCAGGATCATGGACACAGCTGAAACCCTGACATTCCAACAGGCAGCTACACTGAATACACGTTGTGGCTGAAAATCTACGTTGAAAGCAAGCGATTGATCATTCTGTGTCTCTGCCCTACACAAACCATCCAGAGGAATTTTCAACCACACAGGTTACATCTGGATCAACTGGGGTAAGTATTTCACAAAAAGAACTATGGTTATGCTTCCTCATGAACTCTGTGAAATAAGGTAACTCACAGCCTTGCTAAAAAGTAAACAGTGGCAACTGTACTAAAGCATTAAGATGTCTTTCTAAAACGAACAGACCATTTATCATCTTTTTAGGACCTGAGCCTGGCTTAGAGTAACAATGAGCTTCAACTTCAGTGCTGTCCAGACTGAATGACTCATGCAGAGTACTGCATTTACCAAGTCACATGGACTCGAGGGTGTCCAAGCAATACAGTCATCCCTTCCTCCTTTGAAACCTCTGAAAAGTAAAACCCAATCTCAGGCTAAGTGCTGGTCTGAGACCGCAGCAGACAGACAGACAGACAGACAAATGACTAATGGCAATCCATGCAACATACATTTACTGCCCATTAGAAACCAAATGCTGAGCCTCAAGCTCTCTGCTTTTAGTCTTATGTGTACTAGAACACTGGCCAGAATCCTGCAGTAAAATGAAAGCCATTGACAATAAGCCTTTCTATAACTACACTCAACAGAATCTCCTGCTAATATTCCAGATTCTGCGATTCATGACCTCTTACCTGTACAAGCTGTCAAGACACAGCATGACCTTTCTTTTAAAAACAGGACCTGGATATGCTGCACCTTCCTTTCAACCCCCCACCAATGTATGAATAAAATAACATGGCAGCAGCAAGAACATGGAAGCAACAGTATTAAAATCAGTAACAGCACTATGTTCTTTAAAATATAAAGTGAATGTTTCATGAACTGCTTTTATACTATGTTCACATTCATTGTACAAGTGTAATATATAAAAGCATCAAATTAAAGAGTTTTCATGATACTTTGCTAGACTCATTTTAGAAATAGTAAATAATTTTTTTAATACTCCATTCCTGAAATTAAAGGCTACACTCATCCCCAAGAAATTTACAGAAAAAGCAGATGAAGTAGAGTGAAGTTTAAATGCATAATAAAAAGGGCAAACTTTCTGAGAAAATGAATGCCTTCTAGCTACAGCAGCTACTCTTAGTGAGCTGAGAAACTAAACAGGCATGCAAATCCTACTCACGGCATCCTGAGAACATCTACTCCATACTCATGTCTCAAACAACAACAACTCTTGTGTCAGTATATTTTTCTCAAGTGCTCAGCAAAACCCTCTTTTCTAAAGAAATATGATTGAACATTTTTAAAGTGTGATTATAGTTTGAGAAGTTAGTGTATAAAAGTCACACCCTTTTATTCAATAGACTTATTCCCCTGGTTTTGATTCAGTCACATCCATTTGCTTTACTGGCTAAAATAACTTTTTACAGCTTTCTAAATTCCTATTAGTACTGTGAAACCAATTCAATTCTGGGAAGGGGAACCAGATTCTTTTCTGGCTTATGCATCTGTAAAAGGATTATTACCTAAATCAACACATACAATTTCTATTTTTTGATAGAGGAGACAGAAAGAATGTTACTTATTTTCTGGATGATAGTCAGAAAAATTTTATTTTTATTTGCGAGAAGACCAGACCTGGACTAACTGTAAGAGGAGATTTGGATCAAAGAAAAGACATCACTCTATAGAGGTCATATTTAGAGAAAATAAGTTATATCCAACAACTTTATATGGTATTTCTCAAAACACCACTTGAATGCAAAGGAAACTTAGTCAGAAAACTTTGCTAAGAGTGAAAACTCCTGATTTTTCAAAGAGAAGACCAC
Source organism: Ammospiza nelsoni (assembly GCF_027579445.1). Taxonomy (NCBI): domain Eukaryota; kingdom Metazoa; phylum Chordata; class Aves; order Passeriformes; family Passerellidae; genus Ammospiza; species Ammospiza nelsoni. The sequence continues at coordinate 26,804,126 of NC_080641.1, forward strand.
CACCAAAGCTAGGATGTGTATTCCTTCTGTAGGCAGCTAAGACCAGCAAAGAGTTTTTGCTCCCTGGTCTGTCCTGAACTGCTCCTCAGGATTTTTCTATTGAGTTGCATTACTGGATCCCCCTCTTCCCTGCCAGTGGCACTGCTTGTGGGGACATCTCCCAAATGCACAAAGAAAACAGAACCGAGTTAGCAAAGTCCTGCTATTTAATCTATCAAAAGTCATAAAGTATTTTTGACACATGTGGCTTATGGAGTTCTCAACTGTATGTCCAGCTGGGCATAAGCTCAGGGTGCTGGCCCCCTTCACCAGCACAGCTGGATCTGGTACAGGACATCTGCCCATGATTCAGTTTAGGATGCTTCATACTGTAGAGCATCTGCCTATACCAGTGTCATTCTCAGCTTTTCTAACGGAAATATATTATAAAAGAGAAAATGAACCACCACAGGAGCAGCAGAGTATTTCAGAGATGCCAATTTCCCAAGAACAACAGTTTTAGAGAGCAGAAACATTAAGGAAGTTGCAGCATGCTTATATATGATTCACTTATTTAAAACCAATTATCAGCAGGAAAAAAAAAAAAAAAAAGAGAAAAAGGATGATATCCCAAGGCAGCAGAAAGGAAATCAAGTGTATCAAAGCTGTTTCTGAGCTCCCTTTACCTACCTACTTGGCAATGCTGACTTTTGAAATTATACTACACCATTCATTTTTACTTTCATGATGCAAGTAGAAAAGGAAGGAAAAACTCCCCAATCTTACCCCCTCTTTTTACTAAATTACCTTAAAAACAGATCTGCATTGTTACTTCAAGGTTACTAATGTTAGTACTGTATATATTTATAGATGAGGTATTCCTTTCTGTCTGAAGCACATGAGGTAATAAGTAGCTGGAATTGTCATGGTGATTTATTAACATATTCTCTAGGAGAAGCCCTGCACCTGCATCTGTGCAGACAGAACACCCACGAAGGCTGAACTCACCCCTACACAGCCCACAAGATCTTAAAAGGAAATGCTCCAAATTTAGACCTGCTCCAACAGGTGTCTTTTACTGTTTCACTTTGCATGACCATAAATATCAGAGGTGGAGCAAAAAGCTCCCTGTCCATTGTAATTGTGCTTTGAAAACAAATACCTTTGCCCCCTCCCAAAGCAGAGGCAGCAGCTATGGAATTCTCATCATTTCCTCACTCCTTCATCCTGTCAAGACCCAAGTCAGAGAGATGTCACCGGCAAAACCAGGCTCCAGGGATGAGCACATAACTTTATTTTTTTCTCTTCAAAGGGCCCTAAGCTGGCTCTGAAACATCCCCAAACTGTATTTCTTTCATTCTAGTATCTCATCTTGCAGCTATTTGCCAAAGTGAATGACATGCACAGGCTGTTCATGGCTTTTTATAAGCTCTCATTACCCAAACAGGGAACCATTTCCTTGAAAATGCTTTCCCCAGCAGCATTAGTCTCTCTAGGCACCACCAATAAATTTGTCTTTTGGCTCAGCCTGTTGCACTCCAAAACGTGCCTGAATAGAAGTATTTGATATTGTTTTCCACTTGTTTACTGAAGGAGGATGCTACCTGTGGGACTTGTCATCAGGGTGATTAACAGCACAGGGAAAATAAAAGATAATTTTACCCGCCAAGTTGAAAGCTTTGCCAGACTTGCTCTGGCAAGCAAAGAGCAAAATCCAGACTCCTTTCTGTGGTGGAACAAGGAGATGCAATCCCAAACCCAAAATGGCTATCCACGACTTACAAAACCACAACACAAATCAAAATAACTAATCTGGAAAAGAAATCCTAACCAAACTGAGAAAGAGAATAATAGGTTACACCATGAGCTTAGAAATTCCACTAAAATGTTTCATTCTGTAACACTTCCACTACAAAACACCCAGGTCAAGAGCAAATAAATATTTAATACTCAAAAGGTACTCAGGAGAAGGTGTGTTTTCCCCTGTCCCTCCTCACCAGCTGCTCTTTTATGGCAGGAAAGTGAAGAGCATGAAATCCAATGATAGGAAGAAGGCAAAGGTCAGGAAAAAGGTTTTTCTTCAAGGATTTAAATTAGCCTTCTACAGTTTTGTGTGTTTTGTCAACACAACTTCCCTCCTGTGAGGAGGGGAAGCCAAAGGGCCTTTGAACCATTTCTGTATGGGGTCTAGATTTTTACCAGTAACAAGATTCCTAGCTTTAAATAAAAGCTCATCTTCCCTCTTCCCATTCCTTTCACCACTCCCTCCCTGTCCCTCCTTCCACTCCCCTCCTTAAAAAGAGACAGGAAAAAGAAAATAGACAAAGGATCTGAAGAACAAAACAAGCACTGGAGGAGTTCTAGAGTTCATGTAACGAGACCACTATAGCCCTTCAAAGGGACCATTAAAAGCAAAACAAACAAAAGCAACACCCTCAAGATGTCTATTGTATTTTACAGAGGAACAAATGAGTGTACTGGAAATTCTCCCACCATCTTGCCACAAAGTCTGTTATTTCATCAAAACAAAGTCCAGAGATCAAGAAACAGCCAATATGGCAGCTGAAAGTCAGTCACATCAAATGATCCATGAAGAAAATGAGATAGGGCTTACTTTTTTTTGCTTTTTTTTCTCTTTCTTTAGTATGATGTATTAAAAAAGTCTTCAAAGACTGTTTCAAGAGTTGCTTTTGTTTCTCACATGAGAAAATCAGGGGTTGAGCAGGTCTAGACAACTCAGTGGTTCAAACATCATTAGCTGCCAACACTTTGTCTTCCTAGAGCTCCCACAGTTGTTGTTACCCTGGATTTGCCTGAAATGAAATTACTTGATTTCCATATATATTTTGCTTCCCTCAGAGCTTCCCAAAGATGGCAGCTGCAGGACAGAGAACACACAAACATCCACAGTTGGTGGTTTCAGCTGTCAGAGGCTCATCCACATGGGTACTGACCCAATACTTCTGCTTGATACTTCAAAGCATCATTTTTATTCATTGTTTATTATTTGTAACACTTAGCAGATTTCTTTTTGTTCTTCTACACTATCCTAGCATCTTTGGGCTTTACTTGGAGGGTGGTAAACACTTTACATTTGCTTTCATAGCTGTGCATGTAAGAACTACAGGGAAACAGACAGATTTTTATCCCATCTGTACATCATCAACACTCCATTCACCAAATCCCAAACAGTAATGCTTAAGATCTGCTGAAGACAATATAACTGAACAGGTGCTACTGAGGGCAAAGTTTAGCCTGCAGGATAAAGCCTGATAAATTTAGCTATAGGAATGAGAATCCTCTGGTTAGATGAACCTGTAAAATCAGGGGTCAACTAAGATCACATATGTTACAGCAATTTCTAAGTCATTATACCACAGCCACCCTCTAGTGCCAGGAGGAAGCCATAAAGACAAGCTTGTCACTAACAGTAGATAAAATATTCCTCCCCTAGCCCAAAATGCATCTATTAGTCTTCATGTGCACAAACCCACAGAATGCATCAGTGATGAATTTCCTACTCCATACAAATCAGCTGCTGTGTATGTTCAGAAGGCTTGCCTGCAGCTTGGTCCCTGCCATGCCCAAGATAAGCCCAGGAGAGCACCAGTGGAAACATGCTGGGACAGGGTCCTTCCATTACAACAGCTAACAGAACCCACTCTTGATCACCTTCCTTCTAGGATAATCCTTAAACTCAGGCAGAGGAGGTGTCATCTTTCCATGGGCACAGAGCATCTCCCTCACATCTGGTAGTGGGATGTTCAAGGAAAGACTGAGCTGTGGCCTACAGCACACACCAGAGGCATTTTCACAGCAGAGATTTATCTGAGAGCAGACCCCAGATGTCTGCATCCTTGACTTAAAAGGTCCACATGGATGAATTCCCAGATCTCAAATAGCTGTTCCACAGGTGTCTCATCTCACAGAGGTGAAAGTCTGACTGTCAGCCTGGGACAAACTACAAAGGTTGGCCTCTCAAGGAGCCAATACAGCTCTGCACAGAACACGTCAGACAACGTGTGCCTGAGAAAACTAAAATCACTGTGCTGGAGAGCATAAAGAACAAGTCATCTTTCCTTCTCCTACTAATGGATATGAATTACACAGTGCAGAAAGCTCAGCTTGTCTGGCATATTTGATAAATTTATCCAAGTCCCCAGTGAAGTTTAATGGTGGCTATAAGCATGGTTTCTGTAATGAATCTTTTGGGGCTGGGAAAGAAAGCTGAGATTTTGTGCCTTAAATGCGTAAGAGGGTCATGAAATCCTGAGAGCCTCTCATGGACACTCTGCAAATCCATTTGGGACTCAACCAATGAGACTAGCATTTCATTTATGGAACAGGACCTATTCCTTTATAGGCCTAACACTTCACAGTCTCTGAATCTAAACTGTATCTGACCTATTGCAATATAGGTTTCATTTCAAGAAGAGTTACCTTTTCATGCATTTTTTTTCTTTCCCTGGATTTTTTTCCTAATAAAGGTATAAGACAAGCCTATCAGTTGGTTCCAATGATGTAACAAATAATAAAATACTGCTCCCAGAATATTGCAAAAGTGGCTTTTCCTCTTCCCTTCTCATTCTACTTTGTCTTTAACCATCTCTCCCACTACACAATTATTTTACCTCATATCAAGTTCAGTTTCTATTACAAGGACCCATGAACTTACTTCTGAAGGATGGATCTTTTAATGACAAGTTCTTCATCCAAGTCAGCTTCATTAGCCATGAAGAGCAATCTTTTTCCTGTGTCATCCACTCCAATGAAGTCGCGCTGCTCCACTGAAGTAGAAAATCAAACACAATCATTACGTAACCCCATTTTAATGCAGGCTGGAAAGACAAATGGCACCACCAACCACCCCTAAAATACAAAATACAACTATGCCAGCAAATCCATGAATTTAATAAATATTGTTGATAACTTTTTCAACTTCTTGTCAGTTGGGGTAGCTGATATATATCATGACAATCAAAACATTGGCCCTGAAAGGTTTGTGAATCCTTTTTATGAAGATGCAAACTACAGGTCCTGACATGCAAACTCAATTTTGAGCTGTGCTTTCCTTTCCTTTTTTTTTTTCCCAAATAGGAACCCCTGCTACCTGAATTAAACCAACAACAAATTCAAGGCAAGCAGTGAGTTCTTCAAATCCAACTGCTGCTTCTTATAATGTCACTCCACACTAGAATTAAGGAGTCTGGAGAGGATTATGATTTCAGTTGAGACATAAGAATTTTGCAAGTCATCTATTTTAGACAAATACCAATACGTAAATCACAAACACACATAAAAGTATAGATTCTAAGACTTCTACCATGGATGTTTCTGGGTGGATTAACTTGGTTTAAATATCTGTTTCTAAAATTGTCCACCAAGAGAATATCTAGCGCTCACATGTATTATTGTGGCAGTCTGTATCTCCTGCAATCAGTGACTGTGCATCAGCAAGGACTCTGGCCTACTGAAATGTAAAGCTTTTATTTTTTAACAGTTTTCCACAACATCTGAATACAGTGGTGGCAGCTCATTCTAATTTTCACTCTGTAGCTGAGCCATCATTCTGGTGGCAGCCATATACTGATATTTACAGACACAGGCTGTACAAGTAAGCCATAGCACAATTTTAACAAAAATCTTTTTTTCTCCCAGTAAATACTGTAATTTTGGGCCAAACTGGTACATATTTGATCTCCTAAGTTCTATGCCTTTAACTATGCTGGAGTAACAACATACTCTACAAGTGGCTAATTCTCTAAGATCATTTTCAGACAAACTACTTTTAACTTTATTTTTCCCAGTTCAGGCCCATCCCTTGTTTTAGCCATATCTGTTCTTTCAGAGTTACCACAGTAATAACTACCATTAAAACAGTCAAATCTATGCAGCTGTTGAAAGTTCTCCTGTGCAATCTTTGATCCAAGTGATCAAGCATACCCTCTTCAGAAAACTCTCAACCCTTCTTAGAAATTCATTACACAGCAAAGAAATATGAAAATAGGCCTGAACATCTAAAACCATGACAAAATAAGTACAATTACAATAAAATTTACTTGCTGTAAAAACTCAGAGTAAGTCTTGAAAGCAGTGCCTATTTTCATTCTGTGGAGGGCTGTGAAGTTTGAGATTAGGGGTGAATGAACCCTCACCTCTGCCACCTAAGGGGGGTCTCCTGACAGGCTGGAAATACAACAGTGACTGACTTTCCCCCATCAAAGCACCAACACTCCCCTACAAGTTCAGGTCCTGCCTGCCCATCTCCTGGCTGTTCTTACAGGAACATATCACACTGCTACAGCAAAACTCTACGCAATAGGAAGAAGGGAAAAACCAACTGAGAGCAGGACCAAGCACATGCCTGACACCAAACCTGCTGCTCTTGCTTGTGTGGATGGGTAAGAAACAAACAGTGAAGTCATGAGAGTGCACTGTGGGATTTTTTGAAGCAGATGCAAGGTCAGGTTTCTCCTTGTATACTGGCAATAAAAAATATTACTTCAGTAATTTAAAAAAAGACAAAACTTTTATACTAAAAACAATTATCCAGAGGTACAAGAGTGCTGTTTCAAATCCCACTGGCATCACTGGAAGGAAAAAATAAATGGAAGAGCAGACACATAACTAGCTCACAAAATCCCAGCAAGAAGTATGAGAAAATTGTTAAAGTGACAGCAACTTAAAATCATTTCAAGTATAAAAAGAAATGCAGGATGTGTTTTGCCTCCTCACAATAGATAAATGAGGACTTGACACTGCTATTGCAATATATTAATTATCTTACAAATTAGATCCCCATCAATTTTAAGGGCTTTAATGATATAAAGAAATTATGACATCATAAGAGAATGTTAAGTACTTTAGTGACACAAAGAAATAAATTTCTGTCATATATTTTAAAATGCTTTATAATCAATCATAATTAACTGAGTCAAGAAAAAGACACCTCTGTTAAAGACTCAGTATCCCCACCCTTTCAATTAAATGGAGAGGATTTCACAGGATGCAGCCTTCAAGACCACCAAGAGGTCTTCTGGCAAACACAGAGAATACCACTGATGAGATGCTTGCTGCTTTCAAGACAAGAAAAATAAGCAGGAAAGAGTCACCATCCCCATCTTTTCTGCCTTTCTTTATACAAAGAAAAGTTCAGACACTATTTTCCACTCAATTCCTTGCAGGTCATCTTTAAGCACACAGCTCCATTCTGGGTATCTGAATTCCTCTGAATTCCAAACACTCTCTGTTTATTTGGGTTACTACCACTGACTAGCATTTTCATGTGTTTTTTTTTTTAATTGCCATTGCTCTTACTGCTCAGTTAAAAAAGCCAATGAGATTATTATTGTCACTATATGACCCCCTAAATATAAAACCCAATGAACTAGACCCTGTAATTTGCAGCTGAGTCAAACATTGCAGGAAACCATCAGGATGAATTTATAGCACTTAACACACTGCAATTCATGCTAATTTAAGAACTGTTCTTTATATCACAGTTCTTGAATGTTCAATAATACCCCAAAAGCAACAACTTTGTATCAGATTCCATGACATATGCGAAATAAAATCCTGTTGATACTTCTCAAAAAAAGAATTGCTTTTTTTGAGTGAAAACAGTGAAAAAATAAATCTAGTGGCTTGTCATGGGATCAATTTTCTAATACAAACACTTGAACAGTAGAGTCCAAGTACATGAAAACTTGTATGTGTCACAATTTAGAGAAGGAGATAATAGTGCCACCTACTATGGCAAACTGCCTAACATACTCCACGTTAATACAGTCTTTGGGTGCTTATAAGTTTCACCAAGTTTTAAGTGTCTGGGATGAAATTTCCAATGCCAAGTGCTTGCTTAAGAGGAACATTTGAAAAACTTCAGCAAAAACCATTCAGCTGGTTCTAAGGCTAAGGAAAAAGAAGAGTTTAGCATAAGCACAACTGGTTTGGTATCCCTTCCCTTGAAAAGCTCTAACCAATTCCTGGAAAACTGCAGCTTTACATGCTTTATTCTCCTCTAGTCTTCTATTTTTGCTGCTAATATTTCTGGATATTGAATTCTTAAGGATAGATCGTTCCAATTTCTGAAATAGCAGGTGCTGCCTAAGGTTTTCTGTACCATCAGGAGGTAAAAGCAAAGCACACAAGCCACGAGGCTCCACAGCCATGCTGCAATGACTGTTCCAGGGGAAAGAGTTTAATTTGTCTTTTTGTAAGCTGTTTTTTACAAGGAAATCAAAGTCATAAACTCATGGAGGTGAGGTTAAAAAAAAAAAAAATTAAAAAATGAGGATTCTACAAGACAGGCTGGAAGGGACAGAAAGCAGCTCCTGAAAACTATTGTAAACTGTGACTGCCTGTTAAAGGACATTAGACAGGACAGGAATCAGAAGAGAACAGGTGACTGTAGGTGGATAAATGAACCAGATGAAGACAAGAAGTGAGAAACAGGACAGAAGATGGAACTGGCAGTTCCATCCATCTTCAGTAAAAGAAAAGAGTAATAGATGACAAAGAAAAGCCAGGCTCTCAACAAGGATCCTTGAGGAAGGAAACTAAGGAAAGAGAACAGGAATGGAGGCTGGTGGCAGCAAGAAGCCAGCACAGACAAAGGAAGATAGATGAGCAAAGATAATGTTCACAGCAATAAGGCAGATTTAGTCAAGCAGGAATGAAAGCCAGGAGGGTCTGGTACTCCCTAAAACACACTTCCCTCCCAGAACCTGGAGAAGAAGCTAAGATTCCTCTCTTGGCCCTCCCCTGCTTTTAACAAATGACTGAAACAGGCCAGGTAGAGTTCACATCTTATCAGAGGCAGTTCACAGGAAACCTGTCACTACTGCTGTCCATGGCAGCTCAAATGGTGCTTTGCATGGGAGATCTGAGCCTCACAGAAAAACACCAGGGGTGACAGAACACTTCTACATAATGGAATTTTAGTCTTTTCAAGTTTGGTCTTTTACAGATCTGAAAAAACACACACAAATTTCAACAAGTCATGTAGAAAGAGTTATGCTGCAAAGTCAAGCACGCTAACATAAAAAACAAGCAAAATAAGAATGCATGTACAATCTGATGTGTTTATATTTGAAAAGAGTCTTCAGATAATCTTGTTTATCCTCACAGACCTCCTCACCCCCACCCTGTGTGCTCAGAGCTCCCATGCTGGGAAGCTCTATGATGTTTAACCACAGACCCATTAGTTTACAACTCCTGAATGCTCAACTCTCCTCTGTAGCAGTGCTCTTGACAATGTTTTATGTGCCATTAGCACTTAGATTGCCTTTTCAAAAATAGGGGAGTTAGATCTGTTTGAGAGTCCAAGTACTAAATGCTTTCAGCCCTACTAACCTTACACATTGCTCCAGAAAAATCTTCATGCAAACCCTAAGAAGTTTTCTTTTAAAAACGTATTTCCTCTGCTTTCAGACAACTGTTGGCTTGCATTTCACTCCTCTCTCAAACAGTTTGAAGCTACATTTTCTTACTTGTAATGCCTCTGAACTTTAATCAAGGACCCACTAAACTGCCAATAGTCAAGGCTCAGCATTTTAAGAGATATCATTAACAGAAAATGAGAGGTATGGTGTGGGAACAACTGTGTGGTATTTAGTACTTTTAGCATATAAGTAAAATGGGTATAATAGCCCTGCTCTGCCTTACAGCAGTGTTGTGAGAACAGACACATTAAAGATTACAAGGCACTAACTAAGATATTATGGTAAAATGGACAAGATAAGCATCTAATCAGCTCCTTGAAATCAGTGGGAGTTTTGCCTAGCAAAAGGCTCCTGGATGTGATTTCAGAAGAGTAATTCACTACATACTATGAGAGGGGAGAATTTCTAGAAGTGCTTGTTACCCACCTAGTGCCGGTCCCTACAGTCAGTGTAAAATTCCCAGCTATAATCTGGCTGATGCTTAGTGCTCTTGAAAAACCTAACGGTTTTAATGCTCATATGTAACAAAAATTCAGGGTTTCATCCAAAACTCACTGAAGTCACCTGGAGCTTTTCCCTTAACTCTTGTGAGCTTTGGATCACAGCCTGCAAGATTACACGAGTCTAATACTTAATTCTGAGCTGGAAAAAACCAAGTCACACCCTCACCAGGGAATCTGAGGAAAAATAGGGTATCTGTGCCTTTTTTATTTCTTTTGCTCTGGGACTGATAACTAAACATATCATACATACCAGTGGTTTCTCGGTAATTTATTAATAAATATGTATTCCTTCCTACATACCTGGCTTTTTTTTCCCTTTCTGTCCTGGTACCCCTTCTGTTGGTTCGTGAGCTTTCTTCATTAACATGGAGAGAGAAGCATCATGTGTTCGGAAGAGATCCACAACTTTGTATAAATCAACATCTGTGATCAGATCGCAGCTCAACACCAAGACATCAGTCTGTCAAAGAAGAAAAAAAACCCCATCAAACCTTTCAGAGATACAAATTACCATATATGGACTAGCATTTGAACACCCAAAACCAAATACACACTTTAACCTTTTTCTTATTTTTTAATTTACCACTGCCAAAAATAGCTCCTAGTTTTTACCAGTGCGCTTTTCCTGATCCTGCTGTTACTGTTGTTTGGTTAATGCTTATCCAGATCTGCACCATATACAATATGTGACCATCTGAATTTTCTTCATCTGCTCCTAAGGACACAGAAGCCATGGCTTTCAAAACCAACAAGAAATTCTGCAGTTATTTCAACAGCTACTTTTAGTTATATAATGAGGTAGAAAAAAAATCTTTCTGAAGAACTCTTTTTAGCTGACTTTGCATCTGGCAACAAAGTGCTGGAAAAGATATTTAAACTATGTTATTTTATTGGGGGACAAAAAAAACAAAGACTATCTAGGATGTGATTTACTCAGTAATTGCACTGCGATGGTGGGCTCAGTTTAGAAATACATTTCCTAAAACCAGCAGTACTCCATATTATAAGGAAAAAAACCAAAAAAGGATGTTAGGTCCTATTTAATAGGAGGCTTGTACTTTATTTTGATCTCAAAGGATTCCAAAATCCCTTATGCAGTTTTTAAGAGAACTGCTGCACAAGTCACAGGAACATTGTCACATATTGAACAAGACACAGCAGCTTCATTAACAGTGGACACTATCAATATAATCCACCCAAAAACTCTTATTTAGAAAAAATTTTCTGTATTTCATGTGGGTTCTGAGATAAGCTGCCAAAAACCTATGAGTTCAGCAATTAACTTAATTTAAACTAATCCTAACATAATATTTGTGCAGCATGGCTGACACAAAAGTAGCAAATTTCCACTTTTGTTAACGATCAACCTTCTAAAGGCCTCTCCAGAAGACAGTGTTTCTTTTCTGATAGTTACCATTTTCACTTTCTCTGCTGCCATTTTCCATGCTAAGCCTCCCTGCAGTGTGACATGGCTGCCTAATTTTATCTTTTTAAAATACATATTTAATGAGAAGGGCATTAGACAATACTTAGAAAAAACCTGAGTTAATCCATGGAGGATCGATCAGTAATTCTACTCTTACTTTTGAAAACTAACTTGGTTTAAAGCAAATTGTTTCAGGATTGACCTCTCATTTCAGAAAGGTTTATTAAAGAAAAGCTTGCTTTTTTATCTAACACGAGGAGATTCCACATTGTAATTGAGATTAGCTGAGGTCTGGTATTTACATTATTTGACAGGTTCTCCTATAACTGCTAGGCAGTTTCATGTGTTTACCAATAAGGTGTTGGAATTCATCATGTCACAAACTGTTGGAGATGCTGATTTGGCATGCTGTGCAAAAGGTCAAGCTCTTCCATTTTCATGTGATTTGTCCCCACTTTACTAAGAAACACCTGGCCGCTTTACAGGAAGGAACAATCTGCAGGTTGAGAATTTTACACATTCAAAACCTGACTTGCATCACTTCTTTTAACATATTTTCAAAACGTGTATTTTATATTACAGTTTTGCCCAAGGAAAGTGTTTTAATTAGCACTTCTCTAAAAAAACCCAACATGCACACATTGGAAAAAACCCCAACAACCCAAACCACTAAAGCGAGTTGCCCAGCACTCTGGAGCAGCCCTGCTCCAACATTCCAGAGTGCACATAGAAAATAAGAAAAAAATTCAGCTTGGTGTGGAAGCAAATCTCCCGCTTCACAACTGTAAACTGTGAAGAAACACATATTAAATATCCTGGAAAATCCTGCAAAATTTTCAGATATTCTGTTTTTACAAGAGCACGAATGAATAACAACGTTTACAGAAAAGACCAAAAGGAATTCAAGACCCATATAAATAAACCTGTACTTTTCAAACTCATTTTATAGAAAGAAGAGATTGCCAGCTTCAAATCTAGCTGCATTTGCTCCAATGGTGAAAATAAGAAATAATCAAATGAGAGGGACTGACACCCCAATAGTCTTATACTAAGGAACGACTATCCGGACTTGTAAAACAAACCTTGTAATTATTTCACATTTTACTAAATGCTTTAATCTGTCACTAATGCAAAAACCCAACAAGCATTTCATAGTTCCGAGCAAGCTCCTGGGTTTTTTCTCCTCCCTATAGGACAAGCTTTTTGCAAAAACTGAATGCAAGACCCCTGAGGAGCATACGGGAACAGAACCACCAAATGTCTGGTTGCCATCTGTTCTACCCATTTACTCTCCCAATATGTAAATAAACGTCAGTGAGCGCAGGGACCAGTGAAACACACAGTTGCTCTGTAAAGCCCACATTTCTGCCTCTCCTCCTGATGAGCAGAGCAGTGGCCTCAGAAGCACGCTGAGAATACACCATGAAAGGCTCTTTTGGGACTTGACAGCTTCCCCTTTGAAACACCACCCCCCTCATAAATAAAGCCCTCACTGTCTAATGGATGCACTTTTTTTTCCAGTGTACAACTCCTGAACGAATAAACTAATGGCTGAATGAAAAAATAAACTATCCTAGAACTTTAGCAGAAGTGTGTGTTTTTCTTTACGTTTTCGAGGTGGGTGTATAAGAAAGAAAATAAATGGTAGAACTTGTGGGTTTTTTACATATATACACACCAAATAAATGCAGTGCACCTTTCCCAATGAGCCACTGATACAAAGAAGAGAAGTACATACTTAGTACATGCACTCACAAGGGGTATGTGAACATACTTGACTTCATGAATTATGCAAACGCCTGAGTACACGCACATCTCTTAATGAAATACATGTAACAATGATTACATCAACCCCAAACTATTATACAGATGATAAGAATCAACACGAACTGATTAAAAAAACCCCAGCAAGCACACACCTCAAGCAGAACAACTGCAAAGGGAAAAAATGCACTCACAAATGCACTCTCCACGCGCATTACAACCACGGGCAGGGCAAGGCAAAGGTCTTAAATCAAGAAGGGCCATCTAATGGATGGAGCATGAGACAAATACTTGGAATATCTGGTATCTTCCTGCTCTGCCAAACTTGACACATTTTGTGTGCCATTTTGTTTCTACTACTTTTATGACAAAGAGCAGGCCTCATCACAGACCAGGGCTCCGCCACAGAAGCTGCTATACAGAGCAGGTGCAAAGGCCACCAAGCATAAGAAAGCAGCAAAGGATTTTGGGTTGAGGAACACAGGAAAACACTGCATTGCTACTCTGAAGGACAGCAGCCCTGCCCTCCTGGTAGCACAGCTCATGTTTTTGTGAGCATCACAAGAGCCACAGCAAAGACAAGGAGAATATAATGCTCCTTGGAAATGTTAACTTGGGCCTTAGCAATCCCTTTTAACCTCAAATTTGCAATTTATTCACTCAAATGAAAAACTGAGACTAAGCTACTGACCAGTGGAGAAAATTGGGATTCTGCAGAGATCATCCCACCTATGATCCAAGTTTCAAGAAGATCCTTCTGCATCCCTACTGACTTCATGAATTATTGTAGCTCTGACCTTTCAGCCCAACCATCCCTGAATACAGAGTATTCAGTTAAGTCAAGTATGAAAACAGGGCACTAAGGTCCCCACTTCTCCATTCTACCTTTCTAATACTGGCTAACAGCATGTCACCATCAAATGTTATAAACTGTGAAATGGTCAGGTATTAAATAAGTTAAATACTTGATCCAGATAAATAAAACAGGGTAACAAAACATGAAGAGATTTATACAAAATAGAGAAAACAGTAAGGAAAAAACACTGAAAACCAGTATGTCAACAACTATATTAAATCCAGCACAATATGGAAAATATACACAAAAACAAGGCCAAAAAGCAGATTGTTTCAAGAACTCGGATCAAGACAGCCGATTTAAAAATAGAAAACATGTTTTCAATGGAACTAATTCATACCACAGATCAAAAGATGGATGCAATTATATGGTGTAATATACCAGCATAAATAAAAAGCCTTGGACTTTCTCACACCCTGCATACAAATGCAATGCTAAAAACCCTTTTATATTCAGCAATTATTGCTGGAGCCCTTATGATCAAACAGGAGATGTCAAGGTTACCACAGATAGCTGGCAGCAAATTATGAATTTTACTATTGGTATTTACTATGCTTTTTCTATCAAGTATAGACAAGGGCAGGACCTCACAGCCTAAACTGCTGATGGCCTCAAAAACAGCAGACTAGAAAATGAGAAAACATGTGTTGCAAGGAAACTGTAATATGAACAAAATCAGCCTCAAGAGAAAGAGGAAAACAAATGTCAGATTGCATTATAAACAGAAAAGAAGCAAAACATCCACAAGCAGTAGAACCAGCTTCTTAACAGAACTGAAAACAGACAAAACACTGAAGCTAAATGTTAAAAGTTTCTAATTGCAAAGTATTACAGCTGAGACTTTGACAGGAAAAGAAAGAAAATCAAGAGATTAGATATACTCAACCTAAGTTAATACATGCACAAACAGAGAACTTTGCATCACTTCCTGCGGTGTCACCAAACAACAGGGGAGAGAGAGAGGAACAAGTTATAATTACTGCTGGAATTAGGACTGAGTTTTATACACAATAGCCTGGAACTTCACCCACATGTTGCATTAACAGTGGGGTTTGTGTGTAATGCTTTTTATTATTCTAAAGAGTGGAAAGGGAAAAAACAGTTTGGCTGTGGGCAAGCATTTTGATTGCTTGTTAGCATTCTCTAGGCAAAGTCAAAGATACCTCCCAGCAATTGCATTACTCACCACTCTTCAGATCAGAAACTTACATCCAAGGCTTTAAATAATCCCTTTTTATCTCAGTCTCCATTAAGAGACCTCCAATTTCCACACCTGTGACCTCTTTGAAGCTCTATAGCTGTTGCTGCAACTGGAGCAGGGAACCTCATTTATTTTTTGATGTCTGTAAGATCTTGTTAGCTACAAACTGAACTGGCCGCCTTTGGCTGGGAATTCCCACTCTCCTTTTGTAATGTCCTTGATGGAGAGATTCAGAGGGAAATAATGATTTAGTACTTTGCTAGCAGACACAAAGCATTTACCTACTCTGCTGTCACCCTGCAGCAGAAGTTTGCTGTAGACCAGCACCTTCTAAACTATTCTGAGGATAGAGGACAGTGGAGGCACAGAATGTCTCTCAATCTGAAATCCAGAAGCAACCTTTCTTCATTAAAGGATGGAAGAATTAATTTTTAAGATCTGTGTAATGTGAAAGGAGCTTCTTAGAGACTTATTTTTCCCTTAAAAAAAAAAAAAAAAAAAAAAGAAAACAGAAAAGTCTGATGGGGGAGCCAAGGGAGTCTCTTCTAATTTCCTGGATGGCCCTGAATTCATCAGGTGAGGATATCTTAAGGCAATGTGAATGCCTTCACATACGTAACCTGTCAGCATCACAGTTTATCTTCCCAAAGAAAGCTGCAAGAAAGATGCCAGAAGCTGGGGAGGAGACTTAACCCCAGTCCCATCATATGGCTCATCCTGTGTTTTGTATCAGATGGGACCATACAATGAAAACACCATTTTAGGTTATCTTTTCATCTCACGAGCTACCATCCAAAATCAATATTTTTTAATTTACATACATATAAGCTAGGAACAGGAAAGATATTCAAGCCTAGAAGGCATCCTGTCTCCTCCCAGAAGGAAGTCGTGTTACCTATGCTCAAACTGACATGTGAGGTGGAAAAGTGTAATTTACAGTTCTCAGCAACCAAACCCAGAACTATAGAGATGAACAGAAGTTCATACACTTATTAAAGAAACTTTCAAAGCAGGACATTGATATTATGACACTTACTGAACTGTAAAACTTCTGGTCTGGAACATAAGTTTTGCAATCCACCTTTTAATCTGGTGTCAACTAAATCAATCTTGTCCTTATACAGTACTCCAAAAGTAATTTTCTCAGCTTATTCCTCTACCCCCATCACCCTTCTTCACTGGTTCTGTTTTCTATCACATGAACCACAAGCTGTTTACTGTCCTTTTAAAAGCCTATCCCGACCACTTGTCACGCACTTGACAAAACTACTTCTACCGCACTTCAACACAGGATGACAGCCCTAGTATCTATTTGTATCTATTCTAAAGGGTGTGGCTTCAGCCTCTGCTGTCTTTATTTTTTTTTTTTAGTAAAAGAAATCTGCTACCCTAACACTTGCAGGACACTGACAGTTGTCATCCTATCAGTATCCTGGGGCACTGGACTGACACAGTTGATTCTGTAATGGTAGGCTCTCTCATCTGTCTGAGATCAGGGTCATCTCCTGGGTTTATGTCCCAGTCCTGAGTGATGTGGTTTTCTCATCTAAAGGCATCCAGAAGTGTGCACTGTGCCTGCAAAAGCTCAGGGGAGCACCCCAGACCCTGCATTTTCCAGTTCATGGAGGGTAAGCCTGGCAAGGTAAATTCTCTCCTGGCTCAATGCAGTGCATGGACAGACCCCTTCTCCACAGGCACAACTCCAGAAACAAATGGCACTCTCCTCATCACTCCTTTCCTGGAAGGCAGGTTTCCAGGACTACCTGGATGGCAGCACTGCCAGACCTGCTGTGCAGCTGATCTGGGACCCTGCTTCCCATGAACAGAAAGGAGAACGCAGCAGTCGGGCTCCAACCTCAGCAGCAGCAGCGCAGCAGGAATTGCTGCCAAAGCCCAGAGCTCAAGCCCAGGCTTAACACTTAATGTAAGTAGAGCCTTAGGCAGTCAGGTGCTGCAGTCATACACACAATAATAATAAAAAGTAGTCCTAATGGAGCTCAACTTATTGAAGGGAAAGAAGGCCTTTGCCCACAGCCAGCAAGGAGCCCAACTGCAGATCTCTCAGCAGCACAACAAAAAGCAGGAATGACTGAATTCAAGGGCTAGGAACCAGTGATCAGCAGAGGAATAAAATGCAAAGTGGTTTAAGAGGGAGAATAAATATAACCTGGAACAAAATATTGAAGTATGTAACAGACAATTCATACATTCTAGTAGAATGTCTAGAAAAGTCTTGCTATATTTCAGAAACGCTTTCACTAATTCACCCCTAAGTTTTGGAGTTAACAGACCCAACTAGTGGGTGCAAACTCCCATAAAGACTAGAGGATCATAATGGTTCCTTGCAGTCTCAAACTAGAGACTAAATAAAAACCAAAACATACAAGCATGTGTCCTCAGGAATCATTCTGCCATCCTGCAGCTAGTATCAGCATGATCTTAAATTAAAAAAAACCCTTTCCAAGGTCAAAACAAGCCATTACACAACACCCAGTTTCAACACTGCTTCAAAAGAAAACCCGAATTCTGATGTACTCTGCAAAGCAGAGGCTCTGTGAGACAGCTCAGTGAAACTGCTACTGTGCACCAGCCTGCACAGGAGGGGAAACCACCTGCCTGAAACCCCATCAGCCTTGTTCAAATGTTGGGGCTCTTCTCTAAACACTTTTCATGCTAGGGTAAATAAAAACACTATTATAAACTGTAGATCCCTAAACTAATCTTCCACACAGGATCATTTTCTCCTCTAGCACCTTTCCAACTTTTCTAATGGTGTTTGGTCTGCAGCAACTGCTGTTGTAAGAAAAATGTTACGAAAACTTCAATACCTCCACTGCTTTTCCCAGCACTATTAGTCTACATCCAGAATTTTCATCATCTTCCCAAAGAAGATGATTGAATTTATACTACAGAAGAATATCTAAATTTGCTTCATGAAAAATCTAAATGCAGATTTGCTTTTCCATTTTCAGCACAGAACCAAGGAAAAATGAGATAACCTGTTTGGGTTTCCCAGTTAAGACAGCATGACAAAAATGCAAAATTAAATTCCAGGCATCCTAAAGTTCACTGATCTTTACCATGGCTTTCACCAAATTAAACAGTGACAGAAAACCAGTACTGAGAAGAGTGGCAGTCTCTGGGATAGCATGTGCTGCTCACAACACCACATTCCTATTATCAGTGTTACACAACTGTACCAAGCTGCAAAACCAGACACAGGGGAAAACCCTCCCAGCACAATTAAGTCCATGGGCTGACATTTGGCATCTCCTTCCTCCCACATTCCCCAAAAACTGGAACTAGGTACTCAGGCTCCAACAGATCAGCTGTGTCTGATCTGAACAAATCCATTTTCTCTTTCAGGGGAAGAATATCACCTGCAATTATATCTTCTTTGGACATTTCTCTGGAAGAACATTCCTTCCTTGCTGCCTGCAGCCTTTTTTGCTTTGTTTCTAGCCTGTGGGATTTCTACTTGTGTATCTTCCCCATGTCTGGATCGTAACAGATCTTCCTTCATACAATGTTTGGGCTTTTCATGGCAATTGTGGGCACTACAGCTGTCACAGTGTCATCCTTAAAGCACAGTAAGTTATTTACACAGGGCAGCTGTATCTATTTTAAATAGGGAAAATGAATGAGGATTTACCAAAATGAACACTGCTATTTACTCCCCAGAAATGAAAACTAGTAGTGGCTGACAAAACCAGGAAAATATTTTTACCAGGATGCTTTTAAATAAATTACTTCAGCTATATGCCTGTGCAAAGAGCTTGCTGTGTCTGCAAGTAGAATAGGCTGAATTTGTGTAATTCATCAGAAACCACAGAGGCCTAAATGAAAACACACACTGTAAGACAGGAAAAGCAATGACCATTAACTTCTACATGGGAACAAGAGGTATTGGTTAACATAATGAGCACAGGCCTGGAGTTCCCAGGAGCATGAAAAGGAAAAGGACATGCAGGGGGAGATGCAACAATTGAAGCTGACAGGCATCTCAGGTCTGTCAATGACTCTTCTTGCAAAACACCTAAGGTTTTGCAGTCTCTATAATGGAAGGCATCCTCTTTAGAGGACAATGGGCAGAATAGCAAATGCCCTAATAATCATTCTTGATCCAACTTTCACAACTAATTGCCTTATTCAAACTTCTGGTGTTTAAGCCATTATTCATAGTAAACCTGGGCAGCAAAATAATTTAATTAGCTAGAGTCTTCTAAAGCTGAGTAACATTAGAAAAAATAAAATAAAACAACAAACAAACAAAACCCCCCAACAACTGCTGAATTCTCTCTTACCCTGCCAGAAAAAATAATGATCAGCTGAAAGTCCTGAACACATTCTTCAAGCACAGAGTCAGGCAGTGGTGTATTGTTCCTCCCAGCCACCCAGCCTGAGCACCTGCCCATGTAGCTGCTTTCTACAAAGACCATCAGCTCTGCTTTGGGAATGGGATTTGGGCATGCAAACTGTAATAAATGTTTACAAAAACAAAAATAATGTTGGCCAGTGCCTTCAGTTGTGGCAGTTTTCAGTATAAGAGGCAGAGAGAGGGAAAAAAGATGCTACATACCCTGTGAACTGCCATCTGATACATCTGCTTTCCTTACTAACAACATTGTTAAAGGCAGAAACAGAAAAACCACCAAGACAGCATTTTAATTTGCCTTTTAAACACTTAAGTAAAAAATGTTTGCTGTCAGCTGAGCTGGAAGAAAATTATTAAATTATTTTTACTACTTCAAAACAGATTAATAGAATATTTAGTTCAGCCTTGCTACTATACAGACCTTGTCTCGTACAAATGAATTTAATTTGGGTTTCTTATTTCCACTGACAGTACAAAAAAATAACTCTATATTATGGGGACCTAAGTTTTTCTTTCCATGCTCACCAAACTCTGCTCAGTCGTACCAAAAGGATTCAGATTCCATCTTGCAGCCGTTGCAGCAAGCTTCCTTACATCATGTGTTTGGAAAGGAGATTTTTCAGCAGAGGAAGCCGAGTGCTTCGCCGCGCGGGCCAAGACTCCACGGATCAGTGACCCTCAGCAGCGCACGGACCACCACCGTGACATCACACTTTCCACAACACGGATCCCAAGGATGCACATACCAAGAGAATCTGGAGTTTCAAGCTTTGTTTATTTGCTCAAAGAAAGTTGGTTTTCCTTCTTCTTTTTGGTAGCTTTTTAGGGTTTGTTTTGCTTTGCTTTTAAAGAGCTATATTACTTTGTAATCTTACTTTTTGAAACTGAGAAGACCAGGTGGACCACCTGAGATGAAACATTTCTCTCACAAGCACTCAGCAGCGATAGCAGCAGAAGACAAGCTGATTAATTCACATCATATTATTCAGGGCTTCCATTAACACAGCTAAGGGCTCATCAAGGGAGGAAAATACGAAATTGTTCCATTGCTGTTACTCTGCTGGAACGCCACATTTTAATCACTGTCTGGAGTATAGTTGGGTGACACAAGGGAGAGAAATGCTTAATAGAAGATGAAAATAATACAGACTCAGTGAAGACAAATGTTTCATCCAGGCACACCCAATCTACCCAAAACACAGATTCATGAGTTAACCAGGTTTTTCAACCTGCTGCCTGGAGAGCCCCAGCCTGGGAGGGGTGCCAGACAGCAGCTGTGTGGGTCTGGTAAAATTTGGCACAGGAAACAAAATGGTCAAATATTAGGGATGCCTACATTTCAGAGGAGCTCTGAAACTACAGTGACGCCCCTTGCCATTTATTTTTTTCATCAACAATAATCGACAATCCACCAAAAGGGCCTTAGCAGCCTGATGAATGGTACAAGCAGAAGGTCACAGAAACACAGTCCTCAAAGGGGTTTCCTGAGTCAAGAGTTTTGCCTTCTGTCATTTCAGCTATTGATTTATTTAGTTCATTTAAAAGCAAACAAAAATGCAAAAAACCAGATTCTCATTCTAGGAGGAAATTGGGGGATTCTTATCTTGTTTACACTTGGAAAACTGTCTCACAATCATATTCTGCTCTAATTAAAACTTTTCTGCAATTTTCAGCCTGTGTTTTCTCACAGCTAATTTAAACCCATTTATACTCCACTCTGAATATCTTATCTCCTTTTCTAGTGTTTGTCCCACATTTGATACATTTGAGTTCCACACCTGCTCAGTATTCCTGGCAAACAACCCTTCTCATTGCCTTAAGCAATACAATTAATTTCTCATCTCTACCATAAAGAATACTTTACCTGATACATTCCAGTTTTGTATCAACCTTTCCTTCCTCCATCAGAGTGGCTGCTTATCATCACACTATTTCAACTAGTATATTCTGAGACACCGCAATTTACTCTTGGGCTTCTAGGTCCTACCACAAATTTCTTGTTACTATTCCCCAAAAGCACAAGTTCTGTGTTACCAGCCAAACTCTATGTCCTATAACATGAAGGTCATGGCACACATTTTGCATACTGGTCCTGCCAATCAGCCAAAGGAGGTCCACTGAACTGCAAAAGAGAAGGCTTTTAAGAATGGCAGCAGAAGTCAAATAAATGAAGACCTATTTCTGGACTGCAAAAAACCATACAGGATGTATCAAAAGACTTTACAATATGACTTGGAAAAAATCATGTCCACTAATACCAGTTACAGAGGAAAAGCCTCCCTAAGTGAGCCAGGGGATTTCATTACATAAAATTACAAGGAACATCAAAATAAGTTCACATTTTAAAAGGCTGTTCCCCATAATAACAACAACAACAAATTACCACTGAAAGACAACCTGCCTACAAAACCAAATTGCATCATCTCCTACCACAGCCTGCAGTAGACAGCACTCAATCTTTTCTCTTGCTAGAAAATATTATCACATATCATCACTGAAATGGTCAAGACTTTTATGATTTCCCTATTACCCAGATTCAACTCACCTGAATGCTCCAGCCAGTGCTGCTTACCAATGAAAACCAGAAACAAGGACTAGTAATAGTTATTGAGGAGAAAGCAAGTATATATGATTTTAAAGAAAAGCTGAATCTCTTCACCTAATTATGCCTCAGTTCTCAGTTGGAGAATTGTGAGGCCAAACTGATTAATGGTGTTTGCTATTCAGACCCCAGAACTGAATGTTTAATAAAAATAAACAAAACAACCCACTAAAGGTACTGGTAAAGAACAGGCCAGACTGACACCCAGGCCTAGGAATACACAAAGTGAAACTTACAGGACCAAGTTTTCTGGTGTTCACTACTTTTCATGCAGGTACCTTAAGGACTCAAGTTTAGCATAATATTTTTATTGTATGAAGGATCCAAGAAAAGGATACATTCAGACTTGTAATGAACATGAAAACCCTAATGAAGCTGCTACCTTGTCAATCAGGTGTAGGCTGAGACAGCCAAAAATAACAGGAAGACTTCCAATAGAGCAAAGAACTTGCATCTAGTATATCAACTTTCGAAGCAAAATTGTCAAAAACATTATTATGTGTGCAGAGTGGGCAAACAGCAAACCAAAACTTTAATGAGTTTCCTTTGCTCTCATGAACTTCTGAACAACTTGCAAAAAGTAAGACTGGCAGTCAGATGGTTGTTACTGTGAATGAAAAGTCAGTCTTCCCTGCCACCAAAAACACCAGCAACATAAAGAGAGAAAACAATGGAAACTACACTTCCTTAGCCCTTACAGGTTTTGCATGTACATGCTCTCCTGCTACTTCTGAATGCAATTCTGTAAGTCTAATCTTGACATCTAATCTTTAAAGTATCAAGCCTCATTACCCAAGGAGCAAACAACAAAAAGGCCCAAAGGCCCAAAACTGCAGGCACAGCAAGCAGCAGTGAGACTCCTTCAGTCAACGCTGGACAAGGCAGCAAGTCATGAAGTGTTACGCTTTAGAGTGTTTTATGCACATCTCAGAATTTGTGATCAGCAGTTCTGCTACCCTTAGACATATTTCTTACTGTGCATTTATAATCTTGGCTCTACTCCCTGTCACTCGCACTGCACACAAGCAAGTTGTCTATGCTGCGCCACGTTACCTCGCTTTCACTGAGCATACTTGCTCTTCTGTCTGTGGGCAATTAACTCAATTTGTGACAACTAAGTTTCAGCAACCAGTTTAAACTTCTCATCAGACTTTTGGCATGGGCTGCAAAAAGCCTGCCAGCAAACTATGGCCACAAGAAGCAGTTGTTTTCACCAGGGAAACTCATTCTTCAACGAGATCACTCTCCCGCTGCACTGCAAACACAGCCAACATACAGCAGCTTTTCAGCTGCCTCTACTGAGGAGTTCTCTCACCTCTATCACACAGGAGAGGGCATACCCTGTAAGAGGTGCACCAGTGGTATGCATTTACTACAGGAATGACTCCAAAGTACACAGTGCAGCAATCTGCTCAAGAACTTAGTATAGGCTTCTTTCAAATAAGAGACCACTTTGTCCTCTGTGCCCAGGCAAGCAGACATGGAATAAAAAGGGCAGAAGCAGCTGCTGCCACTCATACATAGCATCTGACTTAGGAAAGCTTGTGTGGTTTTCAGGACTACCTCACATCTTCTCTAAGCCTTTTTTCTGGAAAATAAACAGAAGATCAACACTGCCGCCTGTGAAGACACACTATTTTCTAACTCACAGACACTCTACTTGCTGCTTCCCAGGGCCACTAAGCAGACCTGGCTGGATTACCAAAAGACAGACACCCCAACATTGATCAGACAATAAAACTGTAAGATCAGGGTTCCAATTTGCAGTGCAGATACTTCCTTATTGCACACATGTATTTAAAAAATACTGCCAAACTGAGTTATGACAAAAGTGATTCTCCACATGATAGAAACAGTTCAGTTAAATTAATTTAGCTAATTTTGATTTTCTTTGTTATATATTCTCTTCACCCTCTAAATACTAGTCTGTGCATTAATCCCTTGCCAGATCTGTCTCCTTGTGCCATTACACATCCATATTTGCCTTGAAGTTTCACCTTGTCTCAAATGAAGTCTTTCTCTTGGGAGTATATAGCCTGTAACACTGCACTTTATTAGCTTCAAAAAGAGCTTCAAAAAGAAACCTCAGGACTTAAGCACTCATTGATGTTCTGTTGCAACATTTATTTAAACAGGCAATTTGGCTAAGATGGCCTAAACAGACAGGGAACAAATCCTATGATTAAGTCTATGACAACAACAAAAACAAAATTCCGTCCCAGATCACAGCAAGAGCTCCAAGCAGCGTTTCTGCCTTACATGGGAGTGTTTTAATTATGCAGCTGGAAATTAAAATTCTGTAAACTGCTGGTTTTATTCAAACAGCAGCCCTTTATCACATCTGGGCACTGTTTACTGAAGAGCTTACTGTAAGACCAAGGGAACAAAAGCAGAGGAAAAGCAGAAAACTGAAGCCCAGCACAAGTCACTGACCCAAGAGTGCAGGCACGCCTGTGTCATGACCAGCAGTGAACACAAACTCTCTGGAGCACCACTGCTCTGCCTCAGGCAGCAAAGAACATTTGTGCACAGCTACTCCCCCAAGCACTAGGTAGACAGACAACAACTATCACACTCTGTATCAAAAATCATAGAAACAAATACAACCTTTTAATTCCTTGCCAGAAAGCTAAGAGTGACCAAGACGCAGCCAGAGCCCAGCCTGAACAGGCTCCAGCCTTCCCAGCTCTCAATTCCAGTCATTCAGAGTCTTTGTGTGCGTTCCCTTGTGAGGTGACCTTTACAAAATTCAGCTCTTTTGAAGACCAGGAAATTCAGTTATGCACAGTATCACTACATAGGACACTCCTTACAACACAACAAAAAAAATTATAAACAAATAACTTCCAGTTAAGTTCAATAAAAGACAGTAATACCTTAATTTTCTGGTGAATATGCCTCAGTGAATCTGCTGTACCCATGTCCATGTTGTCACTGATGCACACAAAATCAAGCTTCATTTTTGTGTCCAGGTTTAGCATCTTCTGGATTTCCTTCCTTGTAATCACAATGACCTCTAGGACAAAGGAGAGTGAGATGAGATGAAGCAGAAAAAAAATCTAAATAATATTAATCACAAATAGGATACACCCACTTTTTTATTTAGAAAGGCTGATGGAACTGTCAAAAGGCTTGAGCAACATAACTGGGTTCTCCACCCAGTCAAGCTCTTTTGGCAACAGTAACTTTTCAAGAAAAGAATTAAACTCTAATGACTGTGAAAACAATCTCCCCTGCTTTGCTGGGGGGAGGCTGTTACTGAAAGGGACACATGCATGTGTGGCATGAGCTACCAAGACAGAACAGACACTTCTTGTATCATTAACCAGCAACTTCAAACCATATGTCCTCAAACAGACCAGTGAGACCCCGTGCTCATGCCACCAACACTTTAGAGCTTTGTCTTTTGCTGCCCCAATCCTGTGTAATCCTCTGTGGACAACACCAACCACACTATTACAATACAATGGTTAAACTATTTCTCAGCATCAGCTTGGCAAGAAAGTGGAGTAATATATGAGCAACAAATTCATTCCATCTACAAAAGAAAAAGGATAAATGCATATTTGAAGGAAATCAATACTGGCATGAAAGCATATTTTCCAAAATGAAGAATGTGAGAACAGAAGCTCTGCAAAGAAAAGACTGAGGAAAGAAGATGACAAGAAACCTTTTCCCCCAGTCTTAAGAATGGGAAGGAAAAGCAACAATCAAATTTTCCAGTTAAAATATCCCCTCAAAACACCTCAACACTATAACATTGTATTCCACATGGAATTTTAACAGAGAATTATGGGAAATAATAAATAAGAATGATAATAATAGAATAGACAAGATGAAAACACAGGAATAAATCTGCATCAATCAAAACTCAACTCATCTTGAATCTATTAAAAAAAAAGAGAAAAGAACTGTAAATATAGGACTTGTGTGGCATTTTGGTGCCAGAGACATGGCTGCTCTTCCACTCCCATACTGGATGCCAGTGTGAAATCAAAATAGGCTGAAGAACCTAGAGAAAAGGACTGAAAGCACACCTTGAATTAGGCAAAGAATTAACTGATGAAGGGGGAACTGGTGTCAGGTGCAAGTTGTAAGCTCACACAGTTCAGCATAAACCTGGTGAGCTGGGCAAAGGCCTCCTAAATATTAGGAGAGCTGAAGCACTTGCAGTTAGGGCAAAAGAGACACAGTGAGTCACCCATGGAACACCCACTTACTTCCACAGCAAGTATGAGGAACTAATCCTCCAGGGAGAGAACTGATGCCACTGGATCATTTAATGCAGGGGTGGACAGCTTGGTCACAGAGTGAAGCACAGAAGGAGCAGGAAGGTGGCAGTTTTCTTACTGAAGCTGAATGCATTTGCTGAATACAACCCTGCATGTCCACACTTTCACTGGGGACAGGTAAGCTGAAGCACTACGTGTGAGAAAGGAGAAAGATCTGACTGCAGCACTGTCACAGAGTCACAGCAGGGTTCAGGATGGAAGGGACCACACTGGGTCACCTGAGCCAACCTCCCTGCTCAGGCAGGGTCATCTCAAATCACATATGACAGGACTGTGTCCAGATGGCTCTGGGATACCCCCAGTGAGGGAAATCCCACACCCCCTCTGACAGCCTGTCCAGGGCTCAGTCACCTGCACATTAAAGAAGTTCTTTCCCGTGTTCAGGTCAAACCTCCTGGGAATCAGTTTCTGCCTGTTTCCTCTTGTACCATTGCTTGGCACCACTGAACAGAGCCTGGTCCATCCTCTGGCACCTCCCCTCAGAGAGTGACAGATATTGATTAGGTCCCTTCTCAGTCTTCTCTTTTCACCTCTGAACAGCCCAGCTCCCTCAGCATTTCCTCATAAGGGAGATGCTCCAGTCCCTCCATCATCTTTGTTGCCCTGCACTGGATCTGCTCCTGGAGCTCCGTGTTCCTCCTGTCCTGAGGAGCCCAGGACTGGACACAGCACTCCAGATGTGCCTCACCAGGGCTGGGTAGAGGGGCAGCACCTAGTGCTAGTGGTCAAGAGCATCGAGTGGAAATGGTTATTTCTGAATAAAGAGCCAGAGAAAGCACAATACTGATTACACAGAAGATTTTAGCTATCTAAATTTCCACTGCAGGACAAAAGTATTGGAAAAAAAAAAAAAGAGACAGGAGAACAGGCAAAGAAGGGAGACATTCAGAATGCAGATTTCAACAAACAAAAAACAAATCCAAGAAACAGAAATTCTTTAGTATCTTCTAATGAAACAGAATAAAGGCAAAGTCTGCTCTTAGTTTTGTTACTTCTCACTGAAATAGTAAGAAGCTAACATGGATAATCATGAACTGATCTTTACATCTCCATAGAATATAGAAGCAGTCAGGGAGAAAGCCACAGACTCAGGATGAAGTGCAGGATAATCATAGAGACAAAATGGAGAAGAAGAAACACAAAAGACAAACATAAATATAAAAACCTGGATGCTTGAAAGGTGTCAGGAAGAAGCTTTAGAAGAAGCTGGGGGGACGCCACAGAAAGATTTGACCAGCACTCAAAAGGTGAACAAAAGCCTAACCTCAGAAGATACTGAAGAAGCTCACCAGGTACTAAACAGCACTTTAGTCCCAGTGTAAACAAAGCCCACAGGGGAGCACCACGAGGGTGCCACTGTCCCCACCCTGCTGTGGCCACACGGACTGAGCGCCTCAGACAGAGCCAGCAACCCTGAGCCTGGGCCAGGCTGAAACAACAAACCAGCAGGCACCCCCGGGAGATGGCACTCCTCACACTGCTGCCATTAATGACTGAGAAAGGAACACGGGAGACTCAAGGTTAGTGACCCAGGGAATGACATCAGAGCTGGGAAAGGCCTCGAATCACAGAATCGCTGCAGTGTTGGAAAAGAGCTTGAAGATCATCAAGTCCGACCAACCAGCACCACCACCACGGTCACCACTAAACCACGTCCTCAAGTGTCATACACTCATGGTTTTTGAACACTTCCAGGGATGGTGACACCACCACTACTCTGGGCAATCTCTTCCAATGCTTTAAAATCCCTTCAGTGAAAAACATTTTCGTAATATCCAATCTAAACCTCCCCTGGTGCAACTTGAGACCATTTCCTCTCGTCCTGCCACTTGTCACCTGGGAGAAAAGACCAACACACCCCGCTCTACAACCTCCTTCCTCGGTGAGACGAGGGGTGCAGGCACAGGGAGCGCAGCCGAGAGGGCGCGAAGGGATGTGACACGGGCCAGCAGCACAGCCCCAGCGCAGAGGGGACATGTGCTACAGCACCTGTACCAACAGGGCACCTGCGACACGGCATTGGAGCGGACGGGAGCGGCGGCGGTGCCCGGGGACAGCCCGCGGTGAGGTGAGCAGGGGCAGCCCGCAGTGCCCAGGTCGGCACACCCAGAGCCCGCCGGGCCTCACCTTCGAAGCCGGCGCGCTCCAGCAGGTTCAGCGGGTACCAGAGCAGGGGCCGGTTCCCCACCGGGAGCAGCGGCTTCGGGATGCTGGAGGTCAAGTCCGTCATGCGGGAGCCGCCTCCGGCCGCCATCACCACGGCCTGGAACTCCATCGTGTGGCAGAGTGAGAGGCAGGGCCTCACCGGGACAGGCGGGACGAGGCCGGGTCCCCGCTCCGCTCCCCGCGGCCGCTCCCGGCACTGACAGCGCAGCAATGGCGGCGCGGCCGCGCTGCGCCTGCGCGCGGACAGCCGAGAGCGTCGATGGCGGGCGAGCGCCGATAGAATCGATCCGCCAGCCCCGGTGGGCTGCGGGCGGCCTCCACCCAGCCAGGACGGCGAGAGGAACACCGAGCGAATGGACCCCGCGCTGCCGAGCGCCGAGTAATGGATCCCTGCCCAGCGGCGGGGGGCGCTCGGCGGAACAGCGCCCCCAGGCGGCCGCGGGGAGAACTGCGGGGGGCAATGGGGGACACTGCGGGGACACCGGGGGAGCACTGTGGGGTGTACCGGGGACACTGGGGGCTCTGTGTGTGGGGTGTACTGGGAACACTAGGGGCTCCCTGTGGGGTGTACCGGGGACACTGGGGTCAGTTTGCAGCTGTGCTCCCCACACCATGTCCAGAGAAGGGACAGGACTCACAGCACTCCCTGCCCCCATGCTCTCCACCCCGCAGGAGCCTGTGCGGGCAGCACCCAGCGTCCAGCGCCATGCTGACCCTTCCAGCTGCAGTCCCAGACCTAGAGAAGCACAGACACAAACAGGGGTAAGACAGCAGGATCTGGGCCTGCTGTTTTATTGAATCCAGTGTCCCTGAGGTTCCCACGGCGTGGGCACAAGGGGGTCTCATTCATCCTTGTCGGTGTCGATGGACATGCAGTTGTACACGGCGTAGCGCAGCATCTCCTCACAGATCTTGGCCCTGGCAGGGGGAATGCCAGGTCACAGCCATTATGGCCACAGAAAACCTCAGGCTTCCCTCCCCACACCTGCCTGGACATCCCCCAGGGGAAGGCCTGGGGAGTCCTGATGGGAACCCCAACACCAGCTCCAGGGAGTGGGGAGCATCCCTATCCCCCGCTCAACTCACGTGGAATAGTTGGGCAAGAAGAAGCTGCAGGAGCATGTGGAGGACTGTGGCATCACGTCCCACGCTTCCGAGCTTGGGAGAAAGGAGAGTCAGACCCCAGCACAGCAACCTGACATCATGTGGGGACTCCAGCACGGCACAGGGACCCCAGGCAGGATGGACTCACTTCGACCTTTCCGGGTAGACGTTGATCTGAACTGGGAGGCGGCTCCGGCCGGTGGCAAACTTGAGGAAATGGCTGAGATCCTCTGAGGGGAAGGACAGAGCACAGGTCTCAGGGACAGGGCTGTCCCAGCAAGGTCTGCCTTGCAGAATCACCCCAGGAGCATGAGGCAAAGCTAAGGGATCCTCTTGGAACCCCAGGAACAGGTATGACCCCAGCCGCTTCCCAGGGAAGCACCTGGTGAGCACCCCTGGGGCACAGGGCAGGGGGAACCCCCTACCCTACCCCGTCCTACTGCACATGAAGAGCAGGTAAAGGTTTGGGGTCACTCACCACTGGTGAAGTTGTTGAGTGCCTCGAAGAAATACTTGATACGGGTATCATCAGGGGGGAAGTCCTCAAACTTGACTGCAACAAACAATGTGCAATGAATTAATTAGAAACTGCCAGCAAAGCAAAGGAAAGGAGGAGACCCTCTGCTTCTAAGCAAGCCTATGAGAGCCCCTGGCACCCCTGAGTGGGACCAGCACCTTGTGTCATGGTGGGCAGAGAAACAGAGGTCCTAGTATGCAGAGTGGCCACTCAATTCTGCCCATAGCAGCTAAGGACCAGATGGACCAGAGCAGGGTTTGCTGCTAAACCTGAAGCATCCAGGGACCCTCCAACTAATCCTCCCCCAGGCTCTCAGGCATCCCATGACCAGGATGCATGTGCAAGACAAGCATTATCAAGGGGATCCCCTGCCCTTGTGGAGGGCAGGGAGCAGCTCTGGGCCTGTGACTTACTGAACTTGCGCAGCTCAGCCACTGTGATCTCCGGGTCCCCACAGATCCTCCTCTCTATCTGCTGCCAGGTGAGCAGGTCCAGCACGGGCTGGGGCACCACACGGAGCAGCCCAGCACGTATGGCTGCAATCTGAGGACACAGGATGGGCTCCATGTCACCACGGTGGGTCTGAGCCCTGGCAGCCACCTAGAGCTCAGAGGACAGCAACCACAGGACCCCATAAGGGACTCCCCAGGGCACACAAACATCCTGGGCATGAGATGCACAAAGAAACCACCCAGCTGGAGCTGGCAGTCCCACAAGTACCAGAACATCTTGCCACAGGAGCAGGGTCCCCTGTGAGCCCTGGGGGACAGTGTCACCTGCTCCTTGCTCTCCTCCAGCCGAGCCTTTTGCACCAGGCGGATGAACTCCCTGCGGTCCTCGTAGCGCACGGCGGTGTTGCTGCCGTTGGGGATCAGCTCCACCACGCGCTGGTCACTCAGCACCGTCGTGTAGGTCAGCTCTCTGCCAAACATGAACTCAAAGCCTTCCTTATCCACCCTCTCCAGCACCTCCAGCAGCTTCACCTGCAATCCAAATGAGGAACAGCCACCACAGTGGAGCCAGAGCAGCCATAAGAGAGCACAGCGCTGCCCTGCCAGCACCTGGCCCTGCTCACCAGCTCTGAGTCCACAGTGGCAAAGTCCCTGCTCCAGCTGACCTCTTCCCCTGCCAGCTGCTTCCACACTAGCGCTGGCAAAGACAGGATCTGCCAAAAGGAGCAGACACAAGCATTCTCCTCCTGCCTCTTCCTCACTCCCAGGCAGCCCCTCTGCCCAAGACAGGGGGGCCCCTGCCAAGCCCCCTCACTGGCCAGGAAGGCTCTGCTGTGCTCACCAGAAACTCCTTGCTCCTCAGGGCTGCTCCCATCAGCTGCCCGATCCACTCATACTTGGGGAAGTCCTTGCAGGAGGGGTTGGGGACATACCTGTCCCTGGTGTCACTGCTGCTGTTAGCCTGTGTGAGACACTCTTAGGACACAGAGACGTGACAAGGCCAGCATGGTCTCTCCTGCAGCCTCCCCCACATTCACCCCTCCACCTGCCTCTCCTGCCCTTTACACCCCTCCAGGAGATCTCCCAGGTACAAGCACAGCTCCCCCAGCCAACAGCCCTGCAAGCATTAAGGTAGGGCTGGCACCCCAGGCGCTGCTGACTGACTCCCCTGCCCAGGACAGACAGACTGTGGGATGCCAAACCTGGTTGGAGGTGCGCACAAAGAATGGCAGGGGCACCGGGACATCGCTGGAGCTGGGACACAGTTCCTCTGACACATCTGTCAGGCTGTCCCGAAAGCCACCACCTGCAGGGGGGGCAGAGGATGGTCAGTGCCTGACACACCACGGCCAGACACTGAGCCACAGTATCTGGCCAAGCTGCTCCCCCGCTTGGGGCATCAGCAGCAGCACTGGTGGGGTAGGGGAGATACAGGAATGATCTCATGTTTGCAGAGCAGGGGGCTGCCGCTTCCAAAGCAGCTGGGACAGTGTAGGCACCCACTGAGCTGCACCCCAACACATGAGACACCAGGGGAGAGCTCTCACCACTGTCAATGATGCCCTCAGTGACGAAATCACACTCCCACCACTGGCTGTAGGTCAGGGGCCACCTGTGGGGAAGCAACAGCCCCATGCACATCCTTCCATACCAGCAGCACCTGGAATCTCCCTGCACCCTGCTCGGGGGAAGTGACACCACACAAATATGACACTGAACACCTACCTGTAGTCCAGGGGCTGATTGTTCTTGGAAGAGCTGAGGCCTTCATACAGCTGGAGAGTAGCAGAGCAGAAAGGGGATGAGATGGGGGCAAGTCAGCTGCTGAAGTGACAGGTACCTGGCACAGGGCACAGCGGTGCCGTACCTGGGTGAAGACGGCGTTCCTGCAGCTGGGGTCCAGCGCGGGGTTGGCACGGTGCTCCTGGGCCAGGAGCCGGTTGATGTAGAGCTTTGGCAGGCAGTCAGGAGCAGAGCTCTCTGAGGACTGCAGACAGTGGGCAATGAGGGCTTCACTCTGCTTGGACAGCAGCAGGAATGGCTTAATGCTCTAGCAAGGGATAAGCAGGGATGGTTAGAGGTCTGATCCTGCCACCACCTGCTGTCTTTTCCACTCCTCAAGTCAGCCCTGGTGTCACAGGGGATGCTCCTCCATCCCTCAGGCAATGCCAAACATGGGAGCTCTCAGCCCTGAGCTGGTCTGTCCCCACTGGATAAAGAGGAAACACGACAGCCCCCAGAAAACCTGCACTTGTGAGGAGATGCCCCTACTGGCACCATCCCAGGGAAGCCTGGCACATGCTCACCCTGAATGCATTGAAGGTGCCAATGCTGTCTTCGGAGAGGGGTATCAGGTAACACAGGACACTTTCCAGGAGCTGGACAAACCTGGAGACAGGAGAGAAGCAGTGTGAGGCTGCAGGAGAGCGGCATTTCACCACAACCCCTGGGCACTGTGCTCCCTGCACATGGGTCCCCTCCAGCCCATTGAAAGACATCAGACACCAGGGGAGCACCCACCCTCTGTCCAAGCACTTAATTTCATTTCCCCAAAAAAATGCTGCAAACAAGAGCAGCCCAACCCATGCTGCTGCACTGCAGCTGAATCACTGCAGAAGGTCTCTGTGGGGCCAGTGCTGACTCCAGCCTGGGGCTGCCCTGCAGGTCAAGGCACGTTGCCTTTTGGGACTGAGATCACTGTAGGAATTGTGGCCTCCCTGTGCCGTACCTCTGGATGAGCACAGCTCGCCGGTACAGCACGTCAGCTTCCACCCTTTCCAGGAGAGGGTAGCGAACCAGCCGGGCTGGCTGGAACATGCCAGCGTTCAGGACCAGGTCCCACTCCCAGAAGGACACGATCTTAATCCCCTGCAGACGGACGTTGTACCCTTGGGCTGCCGAGAAAGAACGGCGACGCTGCGTGTGCTGCAGCCAGCACGGCCCCGATGCTGCAGCGAGAGGCGAGGCGCCCCCAGCACCTGCAGCATTTCATTTGAAGCTCGTTCCTCAACCTCCCCACCAATGGATCCCAAAAAGCAGCAAGTGTGGTAGGAAGAGCCGCAGGGTCAGGATTGGCTGTGGGTTTAGGGCCAGGCTGGACTGGCAGGCACAGCGTGGGTGCACAGGCTCACCCCGGCACTCCAGGAAGCGGATCTCCAGCACGGGCACGTGGGTTTTCATGTCGCGGAGGATGCAGATGTTCTGGTAGCTGTTCCTGCACACGGCATGGAGGGAGATGGCAGAGCCATGAGGCACAGACCATGGTGAGGTGGCCAGCAAGGCACAGGCCACTCTGGCTCCCCAGCCAAGGATGTGCTTCTACCCATGCAAAAGCCCCCACACCTCACCAGGGCTGTGGCAGGAGGTGCCCAAGCAGAGAAGAGGCTGTCAGAGGCACAGAGGCGTTCTGGAGGAGGTGGAAGCCGCATCCAAAAAAGCCAGAAAAGAGCACAAATTCAAAGCAGTACAGAAAGACAAGGCGGCTGAGAACATTCACTGTTCTTGGGGGTCCCAGCAAATCTCACAAGGGCAGAACTATCCTTCAAGCAGAGCTGGTCATGCAAGGGTGGTGTGTTTTTGAAAGAAACAGGGATTTGTGGAAATGAGCAATTTACTAAGTGTATTTTCAACGCCTTGTCAAGGTCCCATCAAAGTCCTGTGAGCCCATGGGGAAAAAACACTGCAAGCATTCAGGTTAAGTAAGGAGCTGGCTCCTGCCACTGCAAAGGACACCTCTGCAGTCTCATGGGTGCTTCTTCAGACACAGATTTCACAGCTCAGCCAGAGAACATCAAACAGGCATGTTTTGAGGGAAGGCTAAGGAGACCTTTGCACTCCTATGTAAGCCCCTGGCTGCCTTGAGAAGGGTGTTCAGGGCCCGGGTGAAGATGAAGAGGTGAAGCACCCAGGACTTCTTGGCTACAGCATGGCAGAGATGCGCAGGAAGGTGGCAGCAGTGGTGTGTGCTCCAGAAGTGAGGAGGAAGAGGTAGAAAGACCACCAAAGTCACCAGGCAGAAGGAAGCACACTGCAGACCAGCTGCTGCAGCGTGGGTGAGGAGCAGGAGAGGAGATAAGGCACTTGACTGGCACATGGAAGCAAGGGACCACCACACTGTGGGAGCAGATGTAGCCTGCACTCAGAGAGCTCCAACCCTCGGAGAGCCACTGTCACTGGCAAGTCACTCAGAACCAACCCCAGCCCCATCCTTAATATCTGCTCAAGACATAGAGACAGCTCAGGAGTTTGGCACAAGCTGGGAACAGGCTGCTCCTCACTCATTACTCACTCGTTAATTAGGACTGTTCTCAGGTGCTGCAGCCTGCTTAATGTTCCCCCATACACAGCCACTCGCCTGGGTATATGGGAGTTGGACTGCCCATCCAGCATCAGCCACAGCCTCCTGGGGGTGAGAAGAGGAAGAAACAGCATTGTCCTCCCCTCATGAGCTGCCTGAGCCCAGAGGTGCCCCCAGAGTTGTCCCAGGCCTGGGGCAAGGCTGTGTCTTCCTGGGGTGCCTTTGGCAGCAGCTGTCCCCCACCTCTACCCCACACCCCCAGGTGCAGCAGGGGGAAAGCTGGGTTGAAGAGGAAGATGGTGCTTTGCCCTGCACTCTGTCCTTCCCTGGCACAGCTGTTGGCATGGAGGGACACCCCGAGGTCTCACTTGACAATGGCTCCTTTCTTCATGTTGAGCCGCACCCAGTGCTGCCCCGGGGGCCCGTTGCTCTCCCAGAAGGTGTGTGTCAGGTTGTCTGTCAGATGGGCTGCAGCACAATCCTCCTGCAAGTGAGCAGAGGGAGGGAGATGAGCATCCTTGGACACGCCATGGCCTCCTCTTAGATGTGTTCTGTGGGTCCAAAGGGGTCAGGAACAGGCCAGCCCCTTGGTTTGCTAGGCTGTGGGTGGATGGTGGCTCCCTGACATAGCAAACTGGGCATGGCTGTGGACCCCCAGTGCCCCAGAGACACAATGGGGTTTTGATCCCAACTCCCAACAGGTTTGCTAGAGCAGCAAAATCCCCCCACCATGCCCTGCCCCTTGCAGAGGGGACAGCCACAGCTGGCCACTCCACCCACATCTGTGCTGATGCTCACATGTCTTGTGCTGCTTTGAGGCTGCAGAGGAGCCCCACTACGCACCGCGTGTGAGGAGACCTCGATGCTGTTGATGTGTTCCTTCACGCAGTCCGCACTCTGCAGCTTCTTCTCGCTGTGATTGTACAGGAAGCGCCCCAGCTCCATGTCGTGCTCATAGGTCCAGCCTGGGGGCACGGACCTGCAGGGAGTCTCTGTGTTAATAGGATGAGAAGACCAGGCTGCACCCCAAACCTGCCCACCAGCAGTGTGCAGGAGCCCTAG
This sequence comes from Ammospiza nelsoni, assembly GCF_027579445.1. NCBI lineage: Eukaryota > Metazoa > Chordata > Aves > Passeriformes > Passerellidae > Ammospiza > Ammospiza nelsoni. Next base: position 26,840,165 of record NC_080641.1, read on the forward strand.
CCCCAGCTGAGACTGGCTGCAGGGTCTCATGGCCACCAAACTGACATGGTGCCAGGTCACTGTGCTGCAGCAGACAGATGGCACGGCTCTATCTCATCATCAGCACACCAGGTTTTAATGGCCACTCCAAGCCAGTGGAATAGCAGTACACAGTCACTCCAATAGTCTGTGGAGCAAAGGCCATCTTCACTTGAGCAGTGCTGAGGTACCAATGTCAAAGGCAAAGTGTCTCGTGGCACTATCCTCCCCCCTCCAGACCCTGAAGCCAGTCTTGGCCCTGCAGGCATGTCCAGGCCCTGGCCAGCAGCCCCTAAGGATGCTGCAATCCCGCTCTAGGAGACGCATTCATACCGAAACTTCTGCACGGCAGCCTCATCCTGCTCTATGAGCCTGGGCATCTCTCCAAGGCGTATGGAGTACGTCAGGTCCACCACTTGTTCCCAGCTGGAGCAGCAGAGGCAGAGGAGTCACACAATGGAAAAGATGTGTCAGTGCTCAGTGTGTCCATTACTGCCTTAGCCTGAAGTGTAGTCAGCAGCAGTGGGGCACTGGGGGTGACACCCAAGAACAGCAGGGGGAAGGGTGAGTGTCCCTGCACCCGAGTATAGTCTGGGACAGAGCAGGGGAATCCCGCCGTGCACATGACCTTCCATCAGGAAAATAAAATTTGAGCTCTCTGATCGCTGCACAACCTCTGTGTCATTTGGGCTCAGCCCAAATTCAAATGACTCAGAAGATTATGACGATACCCCTGGTATCATCTTTATTCTGTGCAGGCGCTGCCACAAGCAAACAGGATTCATCTACAGGGAGCATCCACCTGCCCGCCGGTGCTCGGTGGGGACGGTCCCACCTGCGCTGGGGCTATAGAGCGGGCTGTGCTGGGCGTGCCCAAGGGATTCGGGATGGTTGGGTTTCATGTCCTCTGTGAGGACCGGCCACACGCGTTTCCAGCGCCCAGAGCCCAGTTCCTGCCCGGGGCCATACCTGACAGCAGGTCTGTAATCAACGCCCAGCGTTTGGTGCTGACACTGGATCCTCTCCACGGAGTCAACCGGGACTAATTTATCTCCTCCCTCTCCGAACCTCTGCGCCAGGACCCAGCCCTCCGCCAAGTGACGGGTGCTCGCGTACTCCTCCAGCTGCTCCTGAAGGCACATCCCGTCCTGTCACCGCCGTGGGGACCCGGCATGCCCGGCTGGTTCCCGGCGCCGCCCCCCGTTACCTTGCTGAGCTTGACCCAGAGCCCGGCGCTGTTGCAGTACTCCTCGCCGCTGGCGCGCAGGCAGCCGCCCTTCCGCACCTCGATCATGGCGGCTCTGCCGCCCCGCGCCGGCCCCGGGCTGTCCCACACGCTGAGCAGGCTGCGGGCGGCGGCGGCCGCGGGGGCCGAGGGGTCCTTGCAGATCTTGTACTGCACCTCCCGCGGCACGTAGCAGAGAGCGGCGGGCGGCGCCCGGGCACGGCGGAAACACTCGCTGCACTGCAGCAGGAACCGCAGCCGGCCCAGCACCTGGTGCGGCGCCTCCCCGCCCGCCTTCATCGCGCTCCGGGCACCGGCTCCGCGCCGCTGCGCTGCGCCCCGGGCTGTGCCACGACCGTGTCCGCCCGGGAGTGCCCGCCGGGCCGGGGCGCCTCCGGCGGGGCCGCCGTGCCCACCTCCCTGCGGCGCCGCCCCGCCTCGGGCAGCGCTCACTTCGCAGCTGCCGCCTCCACGCCAGGCAGGCGCCGCTCCGCCCGTGCCCCGGGCACGCCCCAGAGCTTCTTCATCACTCTCGGGCCGCCGGCGCTCCCGTCGCCAGTTCCGGGCCCCCTTTGCCAAAATGTGACTCTGTTACGCCCACTTCAGTATCTGCTCTCTCCCGGCCTCCAACATCTCTGTCATTGCCTGCAATTCCGACAAGCAGAGAGGGAGTCCTGTGCCATCAGGGCACAGGGCTACATCTCCAGCCTGAACAGGGAAAAGAGGTTAGTGGGAATTCTGGTATGGGAGAGCCAGCTTCTGGCTGTTATATCCCTGCCCTGGGCAGGCCTGCAGCAGGTGGAGATGCTCCAAGCACTGCTGGGGAGGAGGACAGGCTTCCCTGCCCAGAACAGCTTTATCCCAGGTGGCAGAGGCATCCTGGCAGCAGGAGTGAGGCCATTACACCCAAAAGCGCCCAACCACACCTCCCCCACCCTGCCCTGAACATGGGGTGTGACACCCCGTGTCATGGCTGCTTGTTGCATTCCACAGCAAGGCGATGGCAGAGAGCAACTCAGCTCCACCCCATGCTACCTTAATTTCTTCACGTTGGGCACAAAGGGTTGAGTTGAAGGATCATGAAACAAGCAGATGGCAGAGCTCAAAGGTCCCTGGTGCCTGCCTGCTCCTCCTGGCAGGTCAGAGTCCAGCTCCATCCCTGCCTGCAAAGGCACAGTGCAGAGAGATCCCATAGCTGTTCATCCCTGCATTGTCACCTGTTGAACAGGCATGACTGTGCCTCACCGCAGCAATGGCCACCTGCCTTGCCGTGAACCACAATGCAGAAGAAATGCAGACTTGGGCCTTGCTTTTGCCTGCAGTAACTATAGCCAGGAGGGTCCTGGGCCCTCCTTCTGCAGCCAGTCACCCTGTACCACTGGTTTTCAGAGCTGCTGTAAAGGGTTAAGCCAGGACTCTGAGTAACCAATGTGACACTACTTTGTGTGCAAGACATGGCAGGGCCAATTTCTGCTTCACCTCCAGCTGCCTCTCACAACACCAGTCTTCATTGCTGCTTAGAATCACAGAATCATTTAGGCTGGAAAAGACCTCTAAGTTCATAGAGTCCAACTGCTAACCCAGCACTGCCATGTTTATGACTAAACCATGTCCCCAAGTGTCACATCCACTATTTAACCCAACAGAAGGACACAGGAGCCCCAGGCAGACCTGAGAAATCATCAGGAAGGCCAGGAGCAGTTAGTTCATTAATTTTATTCTAGATCCTACACGAGGCAGGGACAGACAGAACCTGTCAAACTACTAAGGGTTTGTCATACTCCAGGGTAGCAGTAGCATAACAAGAACAGCTAACTACATGTGCATTATTGATCACCTGACACTATTCTATCACAATCCAGCAGTTGAAGGCAGAAGAGAGCGAGTGGTTACATGGAACCATGATGGCATCACTCCCTCCCCCAGCTCACCCCTACTCACCCTGTAGAGCTGCATCTCTGGCACATGGAGATGCTCCTCAGCAGCGCAGAGACTTAGGATGGCACTGGCTTGAAAATCGATCTCCACTGAATGAGACTGGTTCTTGGGGCGAGGACACGCAGCTGCTGCTTCCTGATAATCAGCACTCTTGCCCCAAGCCACAAGCAGCAGGACTCCAGGGCACTTGATTTGTGCCTCGTCAAACACAACAGAAGACAGTTCCTACCCACAGCTTTAGAGATCAGAGAAGAAACGGGACCCAGCACTGACCTAACATCTATTTTGGGCCCTGAGATTGGCCAGAGTTGAGCCAGGCTGACCTTTTCCACAATTCGCTGGGCTGTCACAGGACATTCAGTTTGTGATTGGCTTTAAAACGCTGCAGATGAGAGGATCAGGCAGAGGACATCCAGGCCACTCCCAGCTCTTTCTTCCCAGCTTACCTTTGCACAGCAAACTCAACAGCACAATCAGTGCATTATCTTGACATTGTTCAACAGCTGCCATGTTTTTCCAGACCCTCTGACCATGCACCAAACAAACTCACTGCTGCAATGGGCTCCTCTCCCTACTAGAGGGTCTTTCACAGATCTCTCACCCCAGTACACCACCACAGCAGCAACTGCTGCGATTCTCCAACATGTGTATGGTGATAACACAAAATAAACAGTAAAACAATGGTTTATATGGTAAAAAAAATGGTTTTCTCAGTATGCTTGTAGGAGTTAAATCCAGACCATCCTGGGTGATTCCCTTTCTGCTAGGGCCAGAGTCCTGTTACTACAAGTATCTTTTAAACAGAAATCCCTGACACCAGCTAGATCATCTCCCCAGAGTCCAGCAAGCCCTTGGGCAGGACAGAGTGGCAGGAAGTAAGACGTCTCAGATGCTAAAAGACCTTGCTGGAAGGAAGAGTAGAGAAATGCAGGAAACGTGGGAAAAAACTAGTTGATAACTCCATAGTCATCAAGTGCTTCAGGTTAGGGAGGGCCTAGATCTAAAGCCAGCAGGATGAAACTGGAAGGTTGATCACAGTGCCCAAGGCTGTACAAGAAGTCTTGAGCATCTCCAAAGAGAGAGGTGCCACAATGCTTCTAGGGAAGGATTCCACCACTTCAGCCAGGTTCTGCTCTCTGTGTTGCCTTGCACAGCAGCCCTCTCCTCATCATGCAAGGCTGGAGCTCTGTATGTGGATAATGAGAGGGAACAGCGCTGTCTAAACACATCTCAGTGAGAAACCTGAAGTGTTCTGGGTATATGTCTGTAATAGCCTCAGCTACTCTCCTTCAGCTGCAGTTGCTTCCAAGGGTAGGGGAGCCAGAGGTGCTTGTTCCCCTAAAACTGATCACCCCAAGCAGCCCTAGCTGGCTCCTAACCTGCCCATTCCAGCAGGTGACATCAGCTCACCCTCCACCAAAGACTAGGGCCATCCTATCCATCCCACCCTGAACTACTTATCAACCAACCCCTGCCCAGCAATAAAGAGAGGGGTCTATTTTATCGCTGCTTATAATTCTGCTCAGTTAATAATGTGGCCTCCTGCTGATGTCCGTTAGAGGTAAGAGGACAAAGTTGGAAAAAGCAGTACAAATTCCATCCCAATGTCAGTCCCTTTTCAGATGGCTTATTTCAAATCCCAGCTCACTGCTGCAGGCTTCTTCCTCAACACTCCCGACCAAGGGCAAGCCAGCAGATCAAAGTCCTTTCACCAGCTTACTCATGCCCATTTAAATCAGACACCCTAGGAAGTGACTCAGCCACCAGCACAGAAAAGTATTGCACTGGTTCTGCTCCTGTTCCCATTCACACTGCTGGTTGAAATCAGCCACAAAGCCACAGAGATCAATTCTGGAACAGCTCTAGGATTTACAGAATACCTCCTCCAGCAGACAGGACTTCACACCCACCCAGCTGAGCATGGAAGACCCTGCTGCAGGCAAGGGCTGCCATAAACAGCTTCCCTAATTCACCCTATGCTCTCTCCACTCACCACGATGCAGATGGCAGCACATACTCCTTCCTGCTCCTACATCCCTTTTAGTAACAACCCTCCTTGGCAGTTCTGGGAATGCATGTTTCAAAAGAAACTCGTGAAGGGAAGGACTTTGCTTACAACTGGAAGTGATCTCTGGATGACAGACTTCTTCTACAGAGAAGAAAAAGCCATAAAACATTAAGACAGGATTGATCTGAACTCACAGCATCAGCCCTGCTCCAGTGCAGCCCCAGTGATTCTGTGACTCACAGTAGTGGAGGTCCAACAGAGCACACAGGCTGAAGATGGAGCTGGAGGTATAAATGCAGACTAACATTGAGCAGCTCCCAGTGCTAGGGAATGACCAGCCCTGCCCAGAGCTGGGAAGATCCACAAACACTTCCAAATAATTGTGAAGGTTCTATTGCCCACTCCTCACTCACAGAGCATATGTCCATCTGCTCAAGGAGCTCCAACTCTTGGTATCCGGTTTCTGTACTGCCCTAGGGCAAAGGCTTTTCCTATTCACCTGAAACCTCGGGGTCCCTTCCCATGGATGACAGGGGGGAGCAGAGCCTGGCACTGCCATGCCTGCTACTGCTTTAACCTCTGCAGTCTGGAAGATGAATTTGGCCCTGACGGCAGATCTTCATGAGAACTAGAAGAGAGTAGCTGTAATACTGTCATTCAGGGGTAAACTGAGGCTCAAAGAGCCTGGAGAACAGCTGCCAGGCCACCAGCATGCTGGATGCAGAACTAAAGGGAAGCAGACAGTTCCCACTCACTGTGAGGAAGCAGCTTCCCCAGCAGTCGCTGCTGTGTAAGAGGTGCCAGGAATGACAGGAACTCACATTCTGTGTGATGTAAAAGCATGGGAGTCCCTTTGGAATCTCCCACAGTCCTCCTGTGCAGGTCTGTTGTGACACCTGGTGGCCAAAGGCACCCCTGCAGCACCTGCCACCAGCCTGCCCCATTCTTCTTAATCCTAGATGAATGATCTAATTTCCATTGACCTCATGTGAGAGTAGGAACAATGCAACAGAGTATGAGCAGGACACACTGAGCATCTCGGCCACCCCCTAGTCTCAGCAGCCGCTCACAGTTCTCTGTCCTGTGCTGTAAGCTGCTGTGCAGCTCTGTCTCCTTACCCCACTTTTGTTTGAGCCAAGTGCAGCCTGGAAGGAGTGAGCATTGTGGAGCTACAAGATGTGGAGAAGAAACTCTTTACAAAAGCCTAGCAGCTTTTTGATGCAGGAGGGCTTAGCCAGGGTTCCATCATCACAATCACATTTACAACCCAAGCTAGCTCCCAACCCTGTTGAAGACCCAACCCTTCATGTCAACTGCAGGGAGCCAGGTTTCACACCTATATATTTATTATATATATACACATCCCGTGGGGACAAGGGAATGCTTCCCACTGCATGGTTTTCTTGAACAATTGTCCATGCTGCTTGGTCAGGCTGCAACATCACTCTTCCCACGGACTCATATCTGTGTCAATGGCCACGCAGTTATAGGCAGCATAGCGCAACTTCTCTTCACATACCTTGGCTCTAGGGATGGCAGGAAGGAAAAAAAGATAAAGGTAAGGAGGAGCCGCCACTGCTGCATGTTCCAGTTGAGAGAACAAGATGCTTTCTGAAATGGAGGATATGCTTCACCAGGGGCTCACAGAGAGAAACTCAGCAGCCAGGTGGGACAGGCAGGGGATGGAAGTGTGGCAAAGTGATGGGACCCAACAGGTCAGCACCAAGGTTAAGAAGAGACCCCACACACAGTCCTCCAGACACAGGGAAGCACCCAAACTTACGTGGCATAGTTGGGCAAGAAGAGAGTGCTGGAGCAGGTGGATGACTCTGGCAAAGCATCTGTTGTCTCTGAGCTGGGGAGAAGGTGACAAACTGGTTAGAACCACCAGGCCAGTGAGGCAGGGAGCCCAGACAGCCCACCCCTGTAGTGTGGGATCTGTCAGCCCTGCAGCCTACAGAAGAATGGACTTACCCCATCTTGTCTGGATAGATGTAGATCCGTGCTGGAAGGCGACTTCTGCCAGTGACAAATCTGAGGAAGCGGCTGCGATCCTCTGTGAAGGAAAAACAAAGACATCAGCAAACCCATCACTAGTGAGCAGTCCCTTCCCTTCAGCCTAGCTGCTTGCTTTCCTTGAGTGGTTTCCCTCCCAGCCAGCAGGCAGGAGCTGTCATGGCACGAGATACGCACGGACAGAGAAAATTGCTCACCATTGGTGAAGTTATTGAGTGCTTCCCAGAAGTACTGAACACGGGTATCCTGTGGCTCAAAGTCCTCAAACCGAGCTGTCACAAAAGGATATAGAGAAGGGTTTAATAAAGATCTGAGCTCCTCCCTCCTTGGCAGTAGGTGCCTGCAGGGTGTGACCACACAGACCCAAGGTGTAAGAAGCATAGTTGGTCAGGCCCCTCCCAGGAAGCCCGGCCAGATCCACATCTCAGCTCCACAGGGGCTCAGACACTGGCAGCCAAGCGATGACCCAGCCTCTCCCACGAGGCTCAGGACAGAGTCAAAAGGACACCCCTGTCCTCATCAGCACCCAGCTAAAGGCAAGAAGTACACAGGACCATATTCTCACTGTAAGAAAGGCTAATACTGGCCTCCCACACTTCTCCTTGTGCCAGCACAGACAGAAGACAGTTTTGCTTTCAGGAAGAGAGTTTTCAGCAAAGCCCTTCACTTACTGAGCCTTTTCAGGGCATCCACTGTGACTTCAGGGTCTCCACAGACCTTTTTTTCTAGCTCCTGCCATGTAAGGAGGTCAAGGACAGCTTGGGGCACCACCTTCAGCAGCCCAGCCTGCATGGCCATGATCTGAAAAGGAGACAAGGCAGGTAAGCAGCATGTTTTGCCCATTTCCCTGACTCAAGGTTGAGCCTAGGGACTCTTCAAGCCATGTGACTGCTGAGCACATGTTCCAAGGAACCTGAAGGAACGGGACAGGATCTCAGAGAGATGCACCCCCCCCCCCCCCCCCCGTTCACTGAGAAAGCTTGTGTCAGAGCTGTGAATAAAACCCCAGTATCACCAGTGATACTAGAAGCCACTTTGCTTCTCAACAGCTCCATAGGCTCCAGGACCCCACTGAAAAGGTTGGATATCATTGCCCTAATGAGCACAGGGACACTAACCACAGTGCATTTTACCAGAAACAGGCTGGGGGCGGGTGTCTGGGAGTCAATGACCAGCCACAGGGTGGGACAGTGTCACCTGCTCCTTGCTCTCCTCCAGCCGAGCCTTTTGCACCAGGCGGATGAACTCCCTGCGGTCCTCGTAGCGCACGGCGGTGTTGCTGCCGTTGGGGATCAGCTCCACCACGCGCTGGTCACTCAGCACTGTCGTGTAGGTCAGCTCATTCCCAAATTTGAACTCAAATGTGTCTTTGTCCATGACTTCCATCACCTCCAGGAGCTTCACCTGTCCAGGCACCAAGTAAGTCCATGTTAGAGAGATGGCCAGAGAGCAGTGATGTGCCCAAGTCCTCATCTTCTCCCTTCCCAGACAAGCGACAATGACACAACATGTTGCCCTAAAGATGTTTAGCAGACCTTGGGCCATTGCATACTTAAAGCAGCAGTCAGCATGGCTGCACCTCTGTAAGAGCATTTGGTGCACCCTTATAGCTGAAAGCTGCCCTTTGTTGTGTTTATTTGACACATCATAGGAGGAATCAAGTACATGAGGACAGGGACACAAATCAGCACCTTGCTGAGTGCCACAAGGAATAGGATAGGCACAGCCTCCCAGTCCCTCTCACCAACACGGAGTCCACAGCAGGGAAGTCTTTGCTCCAGCTGACCTCTTCCCCCGTTAATTGTTTCCATACAAAGCCAGGAAGAGCCAGGACCTGAAGAAGAAAAGAGATTTTGAGTCTATGTCAAAATGGGACCTCGCCAAAGATGGAGATAGGACTCAACAATGCAGACACAAAGAGCCTTCCCTACTTCTCCCTCTGCATGCAGAACTCATCATAGCTGAGCAGAGACCAAACACTATCTCCTGAACTCTCAGCATCATCCCCCAAAAATCAGACTGTGAGTTCTCCAAACTAGTTTGCCCCAAATACCTCTTTTCCCAGTATGTGACCACAGAGCCTTTCCATGCTCTGTTAGACAGGCTGCAGGAGAGGGCTATCAACTTGCTTTGAAGCAAATCTTCTTAGAGGGATGGGGCTGAAAACTTACCAGAAACTCCTTGCCCCTCAGAGCTGCTCCCATGATCTGCCCAATCCACTCGTACTTTGCAAAGTCTTTACAAGAGGGGTTGGGGACATACATGTCCCTGGCTTCTCCAGTGCCATTACCCTGTAGGAGTGAGAGGCAAAACTCCAAGTCATAATTTCAGCACAGCATGAAACACCACAAACTACTCCTGCCATGCCTCTGGGCACTTCTCACAGCAGGAGTGGGCTAAACCCCCCACCCCCTTGGCAAGATTCCCAGTGACAGACCAGTATCCAGGCACTTGTCAGCATATGCTAAAATGAAATGCCACAAAGCAAACCCCTCACAAAGGAAAGCCTAAAGTAGGTATGTCCCTGGCATGCAAGGGGACAGGGACAGCTCTGCATTGCCAGGCATGGAAGGGTTTGCCCCAAACACCCCAATGCACAGCACCTGGTTGGATGTGCGCACGAAGAAGGGCAGAGGCACAGGGGTGTCTGCTGAGCTGGGGCACAGCTCCTCTGACATGTCTGCTAGGCTGTCCCGAAAACCACCACCTGCAACCCCAAAAGAAGGGCATTCTTAGTGATGTGAATTCCCCATGTGCTGATCTTCAGAGTTATGGAGCAAAGATGAGGATTTCTGGTCCAACCTGGCCCTGGGTTGAGCAGAAGGCTCCTACTAGAGCCTTATGGCACTGGAGAAAGTAAGACAAGAGAAATAACATCCCTGCCTGTCCTGTGGAGAACAGTCAGAAGGATCACTGGCACTGGTAAAGCTGCTGTTAGTGACTAATGGAAATTTGGTCCCTCTCCCAGCAAACAGCACTTTTTATCTGGGACACAGCCAGAGGTGGCAGGACAAGGTAACCTGCCTTCCCTCTCTCATCCGTGGGAATTAACACTGGAACCAAACAAAAGCACCTACAGCAACAGTCACCTCATCAGCCCCCGACTGCTCCAGAGGAGCTCTGGCCTCCTGCAGCCCCTACCTTGGTCGATGATGCCCTCTGCGATAAATTTGCACTCCCACCACTGGTCATAACGCAACGGCCACCTGTGGAGAACCAGGCATCACCTGAGGTGCTGCTCAAAGCCAAGGAGGTGCTGGGACAGTCACAGCAGGGACATCAAGGGACTAGAGTGGAACAGTCTGAGTTTAGGACAGGACAACATTTTAATCTCCAGAGATAGCTGCATCATCAGTAGGGAGATGATACCTTGGGGTATGGGCCCTGATCTCGTGGCTCCTGTCCTAGTAAACCCTCTCCAGAGTAGAGCACATGGGCTTCCCAAACACCCTGCTGAAACAGGACACAGCTCCCAGCTCTGCATGGTGCCTCCCCGAGACACTGCTTACCTATAATCCAGAGGCTTTTCAAACTTGTCTGAGGGTTTCAGACCTTCATATACCTGCAACAAGCAGAGACAATCAAGGTTGGTATCCCCTCTCCAGGGGAACTGGTGCCACATGAAGGCAGGTACATCAAACACATCAAATCTCACAGCAGTTTGGGGTGTTTGTGCCCGCACAGAGCCCCAGATCTGCTGGAGGTGGGGAGAGAATGCACCCAGGAAGATCAGCATTGCTGTGTGTAAAACCACAACACAGAACTCCATGCAGCTACTTGACTGTTGTCACACAAGAATTCTTTGCTGCCTTTTTAGTGCAACAGGACTGTTACACTCTCCACAAACAACATGCCACAGAGAGCATCCAGGATAGAGTACAGATTTCAACTCAGAGATCCCAAATCCCTCATAGATGTTATTCCTTATGGGACCATTAGCACCTGTAATTACGGAGCCTGTGAGTCACATGAAGAAGCCTTGAAGGCTTGGTCTGTCTCCAGCTCCAAGCTCTCCCTTCCACCCATCCTAATGCAAATCATTTTGATTCTGGGATGCCCCAGTCTCCCCAGACCAGCAGGGACCCTTGCAGGAGGGACTACCTGGGTGAAGACAGCGTTCTTGCAGCTGGGGTCCAGGGCAGGGCTGTCCCGGTGCTCCATGGCCAGGCGCCGGTTAATGTAGAGCCTGGGCATGAAGTTGGGCTTGCTGGTCTCCGAGTCCTTCAGACACTGGGTAATGAGAGCCGTGCGCTTCTTGGACAGCAGCAAGAACTGCTTGATGTGCTGCCAACAGGGAGCAAAACATGTCATCTACTTTCTGCTGAAGCCATCACACCCCCCTTTCCCAGGGCCTTCCCACACAGAGATATTCTCACTGACAGTATTTGCTTCCCCTCTGCCTCTGAAAGATTCTGCATTCTGGCCTAAGGGAGATAACAAGCTCAGCCCTCAATCCACCAGCTGTCATCTGATGCTCACACTCCAGTGTTGCTTAGAGTCTCTTTTACCCTCACTCTCACCAGAACACTGGTCTTACTATCCCTTTTAGTTGTAATCAAATCCAGCTCCTCTAAACAAACAAAAAACCCCAAATGCTATGGGTCCATGTTGACCTGGCACAGGAATTACAGTCCTTTCTGACTAGGCTTTCTGACACTAGCCCACAGAATAGGGCTATCCTGGTAATGTCCAGCATGTGTATTCTTGGAGAGGATACAAGGAAAACAGACAACTGGAGGGATGAACTCAGCACTATGTAAAGGATGAAAAGCAAAAGCTTATTAAAGCCAGGAAGAATGTTACTGGTAAAAGCCTTGATGTTTGGACAAGCCAGCTCAAAGCTGCTGGCAGGAAGTGCAGGAACAGAGCGTCCTGGGCTGAGATCTTGGAGGGGATGTGGATCCAGCTTGCATGCCCAGCACTGCTATGATCCAAGTCCCTTGGATTTGAGGGTGAAATATTCTGGTTTGAATCCACTTGTTAGCCCACAGCTACATGCTTCTACATCAGCAGTTTAGTAGGAAAATAAACAATATCACCTTTCACAGTCTTAGTGACTTGAGCTCAGGAAGGTATTTCCCTCCAGCTGCTTTAAAAGCAACAAGCCCTGGCTGCCTCCCCTACCACAACATGAGCACCATCACCCTGCCAGACTGAGGCCCCAACAAGACACAGGGCCAACTGCTCACCTTGAGCTTGCTGAATGTGCCAACAGTGTGGTCCCAGGCTGGCACCAAGTGATGCAGGACACTGTCAAGGAGTTTGATGAACCTAAATCCCAAAGAAGAATGTATTGCAACAAGGAGTGATGGGGATCTCCACAGATCTATTCTAGACCATACATCCCTGAACACAAGCAGAAAAATAACTGATCCAAACCAAACCCAGCATAGTTTTTCACCTCATGGAACCTTTGGTACTAAATTCCCACTCCCTGGGCACTGCAGTGATTTTGCATCCCTCTGCACATACCTGCCCCCCACACTGCACAGATATATTGTGCTTGTGACACATAAGACACTGTAAACTTGAGCTACAGAACTCCTCTGAAAGCACGAGGGAGCCACCCCAGAGAACCCACTTTGTCCCCAAATGGCTGTCATTTTCTCCAGTGTCCAGGACATGTCTCAAGAGGAGTGTCATAGTTTTACAGCTTCCAGCCATGTACATACTGGAGATGGCATCAATCCCTGCATGCAGTGGCACCTGTACCTTTGAATGAGCACAGCCCGTCGGTACAGCAGGTCAGGGTCAGTCCCTTCTAGGCGAGGGTAACGCACCAAATTGGGCAACTGGAACATGTCAGCACTGAGCCCCAAGTCCCTCTGTCGGGAGGATTTGATTTTGATGCCTCGGATACGAACATCAATCCCATCATCTGCCAAGGAAGACCATAAATGATATGCCAAAATCACAAGAAAGCAAGCCTTAAATAAAGTGCAGGAGGTCTATAAGCAAACACAGTAGGAATGTACCAGCTCCACCAGCTCTGGGGCTGGGCACCGGGAGCTTCAAATACCTCTGCGAAGAAGAAGCAGGGTATTTACAGGAGAAAAATAATTAAATTATTGAAGGCAGGGAAAGATAGGATGAAAGCTGAGAACTTGCAAAACTTCAGATCTCCCAGGAGTTTCCCATGGTTCTTTTGAATCTCATCTAAAACAGCCCACAGGGAGAAGTAGTACAAGTCACAGCACAAACTCTTAATGTACAGTATTTTACAGGTGCATTATGGATGTGGTCACAACAATCAGCCCTACCTCTGCACTCCACAATCCGGATCTCAATGACAGGCAGGTGTGTTGTCATGTCCTCAAGGATGCACACATCCCCAATATAGCTCCTGCAAACACAAAACAGATGAGGATTAAAGGGTTGTTCCCTCACCCATCCTGCTAAAATCCACTTGGACACTTGTACAGGAAGACAGTTTACATCTTTTGAAATGGGAGCCTGTGGCAAAAACTCAGTTCTTGCTTACAGTTACAGCTGAATGCCTGAACCTGCTGGTGACTCAGGTCCAGGTACCATGATTCTGATGTGTCCCACAGTCGGATGAGGAGAGCCCTGATGACTGTACCATGCTCCTGCAGGCAGAGTGAACCCGCATCCCAGACAGCCTGGCTTGTACTGCATGCCTGCTTAAGGCCACTGTTCAACAGCTTGGGCCCCTGCAAGAGCCATGTGTGCACCTCCACCACTCACTCATCAATGCCGACATCGTTCAGTTTCTTCAGATTGTCCCCCTCGCCCCCATACACAGCGACACGCTTGGGCATGAAGTTCTCATCAGTGGTATCCACTGTCAGCAGCAGCTTCCTGCAGAGGGAAGCAGGACATTAAGAAGGCAATTACATCTGAACACCTGTCACTACTCCCTCTCATCACTTGGTCATGTTGTTACAAGCTGGGATTCCCAAGTACCTGTGACAATGCTAAAACCACCTTCAAGCTCAGAGCCAGTGTAAGGGCTGAAGGGCAGGGAGTGCAGGGCAAATTTGGGCCGTGACACTCAGGCAGAAAGGGAGTGGCAAAGCTTGCCCCAGTCATTAGCCAGCATGTAGAGCAGAAATGACTCTGTAGGGCAGAGAGAGATGACTCACTTGACGATGGTGCCTTTCTTCATGTTGAGCCGCACCCAGTGCTGGCCCTGGGACCCATCACTCTCCCAGTATGTGTCGGCATGGCTGTCGGTCAGGCATGACACATTGAAGTCCTCCTGGAAGAGGAGAAGTGAATGGAAGGATGGAAGTGAGTGCAGGATTAACTTCTCTTTAGTGGTTACTTTCATCATGAATCTCAGTGTCAGAGGGTATCACATTGGCCTGTTCCCTTTGCTGGGCTGTGGGGAGACACCGGGAGTGCAGAGCACACAGGACACTGGGGTTGACTATCCGAGGTGCTCTGGGGTCACACACACAGCACAGAGTATCAAACCCTCCCTAACATCAGCTTTGTAGCTAATATTAGCACTGGCTTCTCAAACCACTGTGCCTCCGGGGGCTACATTATACAACATGTTGCATGATACTCCCCAGGTTTTTCTCCCACATGCTCAAACAGAGTGCAGTCCAGGCCAGAGCAGCACAGCAGGCAGTACCCATGCTCCCCAGCACAGCGGGGCTGATGTAGCCCTGTCCCTTTAACCCACCGTGTAGGACGAGACATCGATGCTGTCCACGTACTGCTTAACGCTGCCCAGGTTCTCATCCTCCTTCCCAATGTGGTCATACAGGAAATGCACCAGGTCCTCATCACATTCATAAGTCCATGTTGGGGGCACAAACCTAGCAGGGAAAAGGGATTACTGGGTCTGGAGAGCCAGAAGCAGCCAGGCTAATGGGTCAAAAAAGGAAGGTCCACATCCTGCTTGCCTTGCTCAGTTTCCTGCTTTTTTGCAGGCATACCTAGGACAAGACTGTGCTGTGCAGAGATGCCTGTCTTTCCCCCTCTCCCCTAAGTCTGCAGGAGACAGCTGTGTGGGCAGTCACAAGAGACAGGAGCTTGTCCCCCACCATAGCAGAAGCCAGGAAACAGTTCATACCGAAGCTTCTCTACTGCAGCCTCATCCTGCTCCATGGGCCTGGGCTTCGCTCCGAGGCGCAGAGAGTACGTCAGATCCACCACCTGCTCCCATCTGAAACAACACAGAGAAGTGGAGTGAGAACATCCCAGAGGAACAAGAAATTGGTGATCGAGGAATAGTTGTAAGTGGAAGATTTGCATTTAAAGCCCCACCGTGTTCCATCCTCCATCATCTCCAGCATCATCTGTTGCCCTTTCCTTTCCAACTATGTCTACTCCTTTCACACCCCGCTGGGCATGTGACAAGCACAGCGCCCGAGCCAAACCCATTCCACTCCACATCCGGCATCCCTCTTGCCTCACTTCCATGAAACCTGTCCAAGCAGGCCGGGGGTTCCCTAGCCCAGGGCAGGAGGGGCCGTGGGGAAGCATCCCGAGCCCGCACAGGAGTGAGCGCCTCGGCGCTCCCGGGGAGGGACCCAGCGGGACACCGCGGCGGCCCCGCACCTGATGACGGGTTTGTAATCCACCCCGAACAGCTGCTGCTGTCGCTGGATCCGCTCCGTGGACTCCACGGGCACCAGCCGGTCCCCGCCGTCGGCGTGCTTGCACACCAGCACCCATCCCTCCTCGAGATCGCAGCCGCTCCGGTACTCCTCCAGCTGCTCCTGTGGGGACAGCCGGCGGTCAGGCGAGGCCGGGCTGGGCCCTCCGCGGACCCAGCCCCCCCGTTACCTTGCTGAGCTTGACCCAGAGCCCGGCGCTGTTGCAGTACTCCTCGCCGGTGGCGCGCAGGCAGCCGCCCTTCCGCACCTCGATCGTGGCCCGCGCCGCCCGCTTGCCGCCCCGCGCCGGCCCCGGGCTGTCCCACACGCTGAGCAGGCTGCGGGCGGCGGCGGCCGCGGGGGCCGAGGGGTCCTTGCAGATCTTGTACTGCACCTCCCGCGGCACGTAGCAGAGAGCGGCGGGCAGCGCCCGGGCACGGCGGAAACACTCGCTGCACTGCAGCAGGAACCGCAGCCGGCCCAGCACCTGGTGCGGCGCCTCCCCGCCCGCCTTCATCGCGCTCCGGGCACCGGCTCCGCGCCCCTCCGGTTTACGGCGAACCCCGCCCGCCGACAGGCAAGATGGCGGCGCCCGGCGGGGCGGACGTAGAGCAAGATGGCGGCGCCCGTGCCACGTACAGAAGAGCAAGCAGCGGGGCAAGATGGCAGCGTACGGAGGGGCGGGGAAAAATGGCGGAGTGAGGAGAGGCGGGACTATGTCGAGATGGCGGCGTGGACGGGGCGGGACGGAGACGGGGGCGGGACGGGGATGGGGGCGGATCGCGCCGCGTCGGGAGGCAACGGAGAGGGCGGGGAGCGGCTTAGGAGCATGGCGGGCGGCGATCGGCTCCTGTGAGTAACCGGGACCGGGCAGGCCTGCGTCCCTTCCTAATGTGGTAACGGGGCCGTGTTCCGGCACTTGCTGGGGGATACCGGTGTGCCTCTAGGAAGGGCGATCTGGCACTGTGGGAGCACTGGGGATTGTGCTTTCGCGCTGAGATCCGGTACTGGGGACACTGGTGTGGCTCTCGGACACCGCCGAGGCGCTGGAGTGGCTCTGGGATTATGGTGCTGGCACAAGAGTCCGCTACAGGGTCACTGGAGGGGCTTCGGGCAGGGAGGGAGGGAGGTGATCCTGCGCTGGGAGGGAGCAGCAGGGCCGCTGGTGTGCTAGTTAAGTCCCTGGTCCCAAATGGAGGTTTTGGGGACTTTGTTCCCATAGCTCCTGCGGTTGCCGGGGTCCCCCTCCCCGGCGCAGGCCGGACTCGAGCAGCCGCACAGCCCACGGGGAGCTTGGGGACGGGAGTTTGGGGATGGGGAGGTTTGGGACCGGGAGGCTGGGGACGGAGAGTTTGGGGACGGGATTTTGGGGACGGTAAGGCTGGGGACGGGAGTTTGGGGACGGGGAGGTTTGGGACTGGGAGGCTGGGGGCGCGTGGCCTGGCACAGACCGGGGGGAAATGCAGGACTGCCCGCCCCGCTCGTCCCAAATCTCCAGGCGGGAGCAACTGGTGGCCCCGATAACTTAATCTCGCGGGCCCTGGGCAGACCTCGCCTCTCTCCCGGGTGGCCCACGGTCCTCAGCAGGAAGAAGTCCTGGGCTGTGGTGGGGACAAGTTATCGCACTTGTCACAGCTGGGCGCAAGCCTCCTCTGCAGTCAGGGAGTGGGGACGAGCCGCTTACTCTGGCACGCAGTCGTGGGGGACTGGCAGGGCTCCCGGACCCCTCGTGGGTGACACCCTGTTCCTGCTCTTTGCTCCGCAGCCCCAAAGGCTTCCCCAAGCTGAAGAACGACACGTTCCTGCGCGCGGCGCGCGGGGAGCAGACGGAGCACACCCCGGTGTGGTGCATGCGGCAGGCGGGGCGCTACCTGCCAGGTTAGCGGTGGAGGCGTGCGGGGGTAGCGAGGGAGCCGCAGCAAGCACTTGGTAACATTTGTGGTGGTCCTTTGTAGAGTTTCGGGAGACACGGGCGTCGCAGGATTTCTTTGCCACTTGCCGGAGCCCAAAATTGTGCTGTGAGCTGACACTGCAGGTGAGCATCACTCAGCGGTCTGTGTGTCCCCTCTGTCTGCCCAGATGGGGATGGGGAGAAACCTTGGTTCTGGTCATCCTGGATGGCCTCAGTAAATTGTGCAGCCCTTGGGGACTCCGCTGCCTCCTGGGCTTGACCATGTCCTCCATGGGAAGGGAGCTGCAACCCCTCACTAACGTTTCCTCTTCCTCTGTGCAGCCACTAAGACGATTCCCCCTGGATGCTGCCATCATCTTCTCTGACATCTTGGTGGTGCCCCAGGTAAGAGCCATGGCCAATGCCACAGGGAACAGCAGCTGGTAACAGGGCAGAATTCAGGGCTGCTCCATTCCTGCTTCTCCATTTTCCCCTGTCCCCAGGCACTGGGTATGGAGATTGTCATGGTCCCTGGCAAAGGACCCACATTCACAGAGCCCCTGAAGGAGGTGGAGGATCTGCTGAAACTGCGACAGAAGGTGGATGTCACTGCAGAGTTAGGTTACGTCTTCCAGGCCATCACACTGACACGGCACAGCCTGGAGGGCAAGGTGCCGCTCATCGGCTTCTCGGGGGCACCGGTAAGGAGCGTGGCTCCTCTCCTCTCTTGGGGTCAGATCAGCTATGGCACCCCCAGCTGTGGGTGCTACATGGGTGTGTAACAGGGGGCATTAAGTGCAGGAACAGCTGTGCCCCAGGCTCTGGGGTGCTCACAGGTCCTACCTTCAGCACTGTGACTGGGACTTTGTGTCTTCTTTCATCTCCATCACTCTTCTCACTTCACTCCTCCCCACAGTGGACACTCATGTCCTACATGATTGAAGGTGGTGGCTCCACTACAATGGCCAAGGCCAAGAGCTGGCTGTACCGTCACCCCGAGGCAAGCCACCGTCTGCTACGCCTGCTGGCTGATGTCATCATCGACTACCTGGTGGGGCAGGTGGCTGCTGGAGCGCAGGTGAGTCCTGGGGCAGTGTGGACAGGGCCAAGAAGGAAGGCAGGGGATAGGGAGAAGAGAGAATCCAGCAACTGGAAGGAGGAGCAGGGACTGAGTTGCTGCTCTCCCAATCCCATGGGAAAATGGTTGAGTCACCATTCCTGGAAGTATTTGAATGACAAGTAGATGTGGCACCTGGGGACACACTTTACTGCTGGATTTGGCAGTGCTTGCTTGTTAGACTCAATAATCCTAAAGGTCTTTTCCAGCCTAAAGGAATGTGTGTCCCTGGCAGGCGCTCCAGCTGTTTGAGTCCCATGCTGGGCACCTGGGCCCGGAGCTGTTTCAGGACTTTGCCCTGCCTTACATCCGGGACATTGCCCAGGCTGTCAAGAGCAAGCTGAAGGAGGAGGCACTGCCCCTGGTGCCCATGGTGAGTCAGGGCTGCCTGGATTGACCCTGACATCTGGGCACTGCTGGAGAGGGGTGCATCCCCTGGTGCTGGCTTCCCTCAGTCCAGTCTGTGGAGAGGGGTCTGAGCCACAGCAGTGGGTGCCCATCTCCTCCCTCCGCAGATCATCTTTGCCAAGGATGCACACTATGCCCTGCGTGACCTGGCCCACGCCGGTTACGAGGTCGTTGGTCTCGACTGGACCATCCGGCCCCAGGAAGCTCGGTAAGAGTCTGACTGAGGGCTCAGGTGTCTGGGCAGGATCCCAGACCAGGTACTCTGACCTCCTCCTCTGCCCTGAGACATCCCAGGCCTGGACATTGCTGCTCCAAAGGTGTGGATAGTTGGGCCACCATGCTGCAGCTTCTAAAGGCTGTGCTGAGGGGTCCTGGGTGTCCTGCAGTGGGGGCTGCAGGCACACCTGGCTGCCCTCGGTCTCTCTACCACATGCAGCAACTCACCTGTTTCCTCCCTGCTGCAGTGCACAGATAGGAAAAGATGTCACCCTGCAAGGGAACCTGGATCCATGTGCTCTCTATGCACCCAAGGTGAGCCATGGCTAGTCCCAGCAACTAGGGCTAGTTCTACCCTAGTTCTACCTCAGCTTTGCCACCTGCAGCACTGGCTCATGTCCTAGCGTCCCCTCAGGCTAGCTGAGATTGGTGTCAGATTGGTCTGACACATGGTTTCCTACCATACCTACAGGAGAAGATTGGCGAGCTGGTGAAGAAGATGTTGGAGAGTTTTGGGACCCAACGCTATATTGCCAACCTGGGCCACGGCCTCTACCCTGACATGAACCCTGAACATGTGGGTGCCTTTGTGGAAGCTGTGCATGCTCATTCCCGTCATATCAACAAGCACAGCTGAGCCTGGGGCCTTGGGGACAGGACTCTGGTTTGGGCACAGTCAGCCATGTTGTCACAGGGCTCACTCTAGGCTGGGCTGCAGCATTAAACCAGGACCTTCTCTGCAGCAGCCGTGTGGCTCTGGCTGGGGGATGGGGAACTGGACGGCCCTGAAGGAGATGGGAAGTCACGGCAGGCTGCTAGAGGAGCACGTGTGGTGAGGGGGAGCCCCTGAGCCCCATCCTGCAGGTCCAAATGGGGGAACAGGGATGGCAGCAAATTGCGGAGGATGCCTCTCCCTGCCAAGCTTCAGTGTCCATGCTTGCAACAGAGGATGTGAGCCCAGGGCACAACAGCCATCTCCTGAGGATGGATTGCTCAGCCCTGCTAGGGAAGGTGGGTGCCTGAGCCTTGCAGGGTCACAGCCTGGGAGCTTGGGGCTCACAGCCCACCACTGGCAGAGACTCAGCATCAGCTGTCCCACAGTCCTGCTCAGGTTGAAATGGGCAATGTGTCCTCAACCCAGGCTAGTCTCGAGGGGCTGGGAGAGCCAGCAGGACTCACCTGGGAGAGACAAAAATGGCAGGAGAACCTTTGACACAGCACCACCAGCCCCCTACCACACTGGCTGAGATGGCAACAGAGGCACCATTGCCCTCCTCCTCCAGCTCCCAAAGCCTCTTTAGGACCACCCCCCTGGTCCTAGAGTGTTCCCCCATGCACACCTCCCCATCTTCTCTGATCCTCAGGGCCAAGCTTGCCTGGGGCTTAGCAAACCCTGCAAAAAGCAGCCCAGGAACCCCAAGTTACAACTCCTTGCCACCCCATTCCACACTGCAGCACACTCACTGTGGTCCAAGCTGGCGGCAGGATGGATCAAGACACGGAGAAACGCTGGTCTAGCTGGCATGGATAGGGCAGTGTCTCCAGCAGGGGCAAGGACCTACTAACATTGTACATGGCAGGGAGTTGCACCCAGAAGCAACCAGGGTGCCCTGTCCCTGCTCTGTCCCCCTCTGCGGGAGCTGGCTACCACAGGGGGCTGCAACACTGCAGAAGTGTGGTGACCCCCCCAACTTCAGAGAAAGGCAGGAAAGACACAGGCGGTAACGTTCATCCCTTTTATTATTAAACATCAGATGAAGAGGTCGCACACACACATACACGCACGCACGCAAGGAAAAAAAAAAAAGGGAAGGAAAAAAAAGAGAGAAACAGACTGGTTGAGGACCGCTATTTCGGTGGCGACACAGACCGAGTACAATTGGGTTCCTGGCCAGAGCGCGGACACAAGTCACTTGCCAAAAAATTAAACCAGACAGCAGATAACTAACGCGCATTGCCCAACTACAAGTCACCATCCAGACCGGCCCTGGCCCCCCCCAGCCCTCCCAACCTGCTGCCAAAGAAATGAACCAAAACTGAAGAGCCACTGGCCCAGGGCTGGAGTGTGTCCCCAGCGCCGGGTGAGCTGGGAAGGGCCGAGCCTTGGCTGCACCACGGAGCTGGAATGAGCTGGGAACGTGCAGGAAGGTGACGTGGCTGCCCCTCCCTCCCCCGGAGCCGCAGCCCCTGTGCCCGCCCAGGCACTCACACCCTGCACCTGCCCTGCGATGGGCCAAGTCCTCCATCGCCAGCATCTGTGTGTGTCCGAGTGAGCATCGCCCCAAGTTCCTTCCTTTGCTGGGCTGCTGCTCCTCCATCCATCTGTCCGTCCGTCTGTCCCAGGGCTGTGAGTCAAGAAGATGTTCGCCTCCCCCCCACACCCTTCTTGCTGCTGACGATGCCATGGGAACCTGAGAAATGTTCGCGTGCCTCCTCCTCTTTTTGTCTGTGGTTTTGTGTGGGTTTTTTAAATAATAGTTTTAATAATAATAACAACAACAATAATAATAGCAATAATAAAAATAATCGCCCCAGCCCACAACAATTTCAAGTATCCCCCAAATAAAAGACAGAATTATAAATAATTATAACTTTACAATTTAATAATTGACACATATACTATAGTATTTACAGTATCATAAATGCTTTTTTTTTGTGTTACTTTTAGTAAGCAATCCCTGAGAACAGTTACTTTTACTTGTTTTTATTGAAGTATCTTCACAAATAGAGGAGTTTGCATGTCTCGGGCGGGCGGGAGAAGCGCTCTGCAAAGCCATTGCTTTTGGTGACGCATGAGGTTCTAGTGTCGCAGGTTTCTTTGCTTGCTTTTTTTTCCTTTTTTTTTTTTTTTTGTTTTGTTTTGTTTCATTAAATTCCCCACATAATTGTAAAGATTTTTCACTTTGCAACCTTCGTATCCCTCTAGCGACCACATCCTTCAGGAAAGAGGTATTAGATTTCCAGGTTAGCTTTTGGTATTGGCAAGGGAGGGCAGGGGGCTGAGTAAACCATCCTTTTTCCCCGTGGTTGCCTTTTGGTTTGTGCCCAAGGAATCTCTGGATCCTCTCAGTGTGTAAAATGGTTAAATCCAAGAAAGAGTAACACTAAAAGGAAAAAAAAAAAAAAAAAGAAAACAAACAAAAAAAAAAGAAACAGAAGACCAGAACAGAGCAGCCTCTGCCGATGGGGGGAAGCTGATCTCCACTTTCCTTCCTTCTTCTCTCCCTAGTCCCCGTGCTGCGGCCAGACCCTGCCAGTGAGCATGGCAGGAGCCGGGGCTCACCCAAACCGTTCTCGCACCAGCAGCATCAGTTTTTTCTTGCCTTTGTAGATTTGTTTAAGATTGTCAATGAATTGGGCGAACTGTATGTGCCCGTCCTGTGCCAGGAGGAAGGTCTCCCTGGCCTTGCTGAGGAACTCGATGAACTCCCCATAGTGCCGCGGGCTGATGTGGGTGAGCCGGGAGTGGGTGGTGTTGATGTAGGCGCTTATCGTGGCGTCCAGCAGCTGCCGCAGGGGGGCTTTGTCAGTGGACATCAGCTTCCCCGAGTTCCTGCGCCCAGGGATGCCGGCCAGCCCGGGCGCTGTCATGGTGCAGCGCCGAAGGATGTCCGAGAGCACCGTGGCACAGTGCACGCTCTTCACCACCAGCGGGATGATGGCCGCCAGCTCGTTTTTGCCCAGAGAGTGGCTCAAGGCGCAGGCCCAGAGCACATCATTGATGGCTGGGTGCGTGTCCTGGTTGTAGGCCAGGTTGAGATGTGTCATGGCCAAGGAGGCCAGTTTGAAGGCTCGCAGTGGGTAGCCCCGGTGCTCCATGTAGCGGGCGATGGTGAACAGCTGGGTGTAGGTCATGCCGGTGGAGGCGGCGTCAATGACGATCTGGTAGGCGGTCTCAAAGGCGATGTGGTCCTTCTCGCAGAGGGTCAGGGCAGACAGGGCGCAGTTCTGGGGGTCCTTCATGGCGCACTGCAGGGCCAGGGTGCGGGCACAGCTGGCCAGCTCTTCCCGCTGTGGGTAGTCCAGGCTCAGGCGCAGGATGGTGTTGTGGGACATCACTGTGGCCGCCACAATGCTGGTGGCTTCCGTGGGAGTGAACAGTGAGTACCAGCTCTGCAGGATGCTCACCAGGGCCCTCACTCCTGCAAGAAAAGACCAGGGTCAGAGCATATCCTTGGAACCTGACTGAGTTCATGGGGCACCATCTGAGACCCAGAGACAGGGCAAAAACAGCCCACAGCAGTGCTGAGCTGCTGCCTCTGCCCCAAGAGGGACAGGGCAGAGGGGGACAGGCAGAAGCCCACCCATACTGCCATGCTGCAGGGCACAGAGACCACCACCGGCCTAGGCCAGGTACAGGGCACCCATCCAAGTCTCAAAACCGGCCACTGCTGCAGTCCCAGCCCTGTCAACTGGTGCTCTGAGGTAAATTCAGTTACCCAAGAAGAAATGAAAGACTCAGGGGAACTCAGATGCTCAGGGCTAGGCATGACCCAAGGATCTCCATGCCCAGCCCTGCTCCCACTGCACGCAGGCCAGATCCCCCAGCGCACATGGAACTCACCCACTTCAGTAGCGCACGTCACCAGCCACCTCACCATCTCCCGCCGCCGCCAGTTGAGCGTGGACAGCGTCATGCGCATCACCTGCGAGGCAAACCTGGGGTGACTGGCTGCCCTGCAGGACTCTAGTGAGGCCACCTAACAGAGCAGTGCTCCCCAAAAATCCCTCTGGTTCAACTGGCTACTAACTACCTTGCACTGCCTCACCTCCACCCAAACCACAGTGAGCACAGGGGTTTCCCAGGGCTAGGTCCCCTGCTCAGGACCATGCAGGGATCAATTTACTCCATCCACAGGGGACACCCTGCTTGGTGGAAGACCATAACCAGCACAGCTGCCACAGCAAGAGGGGCTGAAGGGCCACAGCATCCCCAGCATCATCCTGTACCTGGAGCCCCAGTTCCAGCGCCACATTGAGCAGGGTCGTGTCAGAGTTGCTGTCCGCTGGTGTAGCAATCTTGAATGCATCCTGAGCCAGCTTGAAGATCAAGGAGGAGGAGTGGATGTTTTTCTGGATGGCCTCCAGCACCGTGCGTAGGCGCAGCATGTCCCCTGAGAGTAAGCAAGAACGGTCAGATGGCTCAGGCACCCCCCAACTTGCCCTGGAGGCCCATCTCTTCCCTGCACCACAGCCAGCCCCTCTGACACACACACAGAGGGACACACAATGATGCTGGATCAGGCCCTGCAGCCCAACAGTCTAAAATGGAGCACCCTCCCCAGGAAGTGATACAGCAAGTGTCCTCACTCAAGTTCATCCTCTCACAGAGAGGACAAACAAACCTGAGTGATCCCAGACTCGTCCTGTCTTTAGCAGACATCTCCAGGCACCTGGATGTTCCACCCTGGCTTCAAGTTTGACAGCTGTACAGCAGCTTCTTCCCAGAAAAGGAGGGGTTTGGGGAGATGCCTAGCATTGAATGGCTGCAAAAACATCAGTCTTCATCCAGGAACATTAGGAAGAAGAGGAAAAGCTGTTTGCTGCACACACACTGTCTTGCCCAGCAAGTTCCCTCTGCAAGGCTGGGCTGGGGTTACCCAGACTTGCTGCACCTTGGTCCTTGATGTCCCAGGTCAGGCACATAGCACTCACAACTGAGACAGGCTGAGCTATCCCCAAAGAAGGGAGTTCATGACACAATACCCAACGGTGCTGCAGTACTTCTGCTACAGGAGGTTGTGGGTGCTAGGATATATGATGGCACCAGGAGATGGGGCAGGATCTTGGAAGAGGGACACACCAAGGCATATTAATATCATGATCTGCACCTATCCTCCTATCAGTGCCTGTGGGATGCAGAGTGGGGAGTGGGACCTTTGGGATATGTGCACACCAGAGGTGCTAACATGCCACATTAGGTTCCAGCTTCATTTCTACTCCTACTCATAGACTTAGCAGATGAACTTCATGCAAAGACAACCAAATCATGCACAGCAGTGTGAAAAACCCAGTGCTGCACCTGGACACACGGAGACATCTCGGGTGACTCATAGCTAAAGATATCACCTGCCACCCACCACAGCCGCTTGCACTGCCACCAAAATCCAAGCCTCCCTAAAATGGCTCGTAGGGGCGTGGGCAAGAGAGGCTGCAGGATCACACTGGGACATGCTGCAGCAGGGGAACACCTGAGGAAGGGGACGGTTGGAAAAACAAATGCAATCCAACAGCCCTACATCCCCAACATAAAAACCTCATCCCATTAGGCACTGGAAGGGAGAAAAATACCTGAAGGATAAGCCAAGTACCAGCTCTTCATCTGAGCACTGCAAATCGGGCAGAACACCATCAGCCCTGGTAAAGCAGCCTAGAGGAGGAGGCTGGAAGGAGAGAAGAGGCTGCCAAGGCAGCAAGGTTGGAGCTTTCTGACAGCTCATTTCCCTTCCCTCTCACTAGGAAAAAAAAACATTCCCTGTCAGGCTGGCAGCACCAGGACATCAAGGGCAGTGGTAACTGCTTGGCTGACTGACCCTCATGGAACACAAGACTCTTGCCACCCTGATGGGGTTGATTTCTGGTCAGGAGGATGTATAATGAAAAGCCTGTGCTCTCCTCTGTAACAGTGCCTGGGCAGAAACTGAAGAGGCCCAAGAGACCAGTGAGGTGTTTCATGAGCCCCTTGCAGCTGGGACCAAAGTGTCCTACTCAGCACTGCTGATTACATGTCCAGCAAAAGCCACTTTTGGTTTGGTGCACAGGAAGCCTTTCTCTCTCCCACAGCCTGTGCAGGATCATCACCACAGGGTGGAAGAGACAAACCAGAGGTGAAAGGATAAACAGCTTCAAACTAAACCATGACATGACCTCATGGCATGCCTGGCAGGGACTGCTGGTCTGGCAGCTGGCTGTGCTGCCGAGCAGGCATGGTCCTGCATCACATGGGGCACTACCCAGGACCTGCAGCACCATGGCTTCAAGGCCTGCCTGCACCTCATTGGAAATTCCCATCCTGCCCTGCTGGACCACAAGCCCTTTGGGATAAGAATCCCAGAAAGCCCAGATTCTCAAGGCCAGCTCATCATGCCCTGCCCACAGCAGGTTGCTAGTGGGGCACCATTGGGGCCAGTGCCAGCAGAAACAACAGCTCCCTCCTCTCTCCAGAAAAAACTCTTCCATGCTCTTGTGCACCATCATCCCACCAACCCTGTCCCAAACTCCCTGCCACCAACCTTTGGCTGCCGTGAGCATGGTGGAGGCGAGCTCGCACTGCTGTGACTCCAGGTGCCCCAGGGTGAACCAGCGCGGGTACCTGCTGGGCACCACCGACACCAGGTGGTGAGGGTGGGTCACGTCACCGGATGGGGCCGTGGTCTCCAGGACAGGCAACCTGAAGGGCAAGCAGGAGGAGGCACCATGAGAGCCCAGCCCAGCCCCAGCCTCACCTCCTGTCCCTGAGGTGCTGCCAAGGCGAGGCAGGGGCTGCCTGGAGGCAGCTGCCTGCAGCAATGCCTTTGAACACATCCTGCTGCCGTGCACATGTGCGGCTCCCCGGGCTGCGTGCTCAGCACATGGGCACAGGGATCAATCTGAGACTGACTTGAAAGGGGGGAGAAAGATCCACGGAGTGATTTACAAACTTGTAAGGAAAAGCACAGACCTCAGAGAAAAATAAAAAGGAAGAAAAAGAAGTAAAATCCCTCCTCCCCTCCTGCTCCTTTCATGTCAAAGCACCCGGCAGAACTCCTGACTGTATCATCTGGTTCTTCTTAAAATGCTTGGTTATGATCAGAAGCAGCAGCACATTTCTCCAGGGCCTCTGCAGCCAGGTTAGGTTGCCTATTTTTGTGGGCACATCCAAAAGCCTGGAAAACCTGGGGGAGAAGCAACCCTGAAGAAAGGGAGCAGGATTCTCAAGTCACCAGCCATGGTGACAAATCCTAAACCCCTGAGTTGGTGCTGGGGTTGCTAACTTGACAGCTAGTTATGCAGAAGGGAAACTGCAGCCTGGACATGAAGAGCATCCAAATGTCTCTGCTATCCTCACTTGCAGGCTTGAGATAACCACAGGGCAGCAGAAGCCCAACTTTTCCAGCCCTGGACACAGATACCCAAAGACAGGGAGTCCTAGCTGGGAGCAGGGGATGGGCATTAACAGATGGCATAGCTGGGGCCCTCAGTCCTGTTCAACAGCCAGAGGTCTCAGGTTTGCCAGGACATGGTACTTCCACACACCACAGAGGCCCCTGGCCACTTATTAGGACTGGTTGTCCTCCTGAGCAGCTCTTTCCAGAATAGGGGGATTTCAAACTTCCCCCCAGTGCTGGAGAGAGATGACCCATTCCATTTCACTGAGGAAATGCTGAAAAAAGGCAATGCTCTGGGCCAGGACTTATAACAGTGGTAGAAGGAGAGAGCACTGGGATGTTCTGGAGTTGACAGTGCTCCAAGCATTGACTTGTTTAGGAAATTCCAGCTTTTTCAAGACCCACCCAGTCCCTGCCAAAACAATACACAGGGTGATGTTTGAAGTGTGTCATGGACTGGGGAAGGAGATAGGGCAGCTCTCAGCATCAGCTGTTTCCCCAGTTCCTGAGACAGAGATGGGTTTTAATGGAGAACAGAGTGCAACTGTGCTCTCCACCTGGCTCTGTGACACCCTGAAGCCCGGGGCAAACCATCCACCCATCTGTGCCAGGATAACAGCCCCTGTTGCAGGCAGAGAGGGCTGCAGGGTGCCCGAGGCCTGGCAGACAGAAGGCAGATGACAGTCCTGTGTGTGCCTGGGACCTGCTCTGGCAGAGGATGCCCGTGTCACAGGGGCAGGCAGGCCCAGCCTGCAGTGAGTGGCTGGGTGGAGGGCTGGGCCAGCAGACATTATTGGACCCATAAAAATCTGTACAAATGGAATTTATAAACCAGGAATCACCCAAATGGAGAGCAGGAACCTCTCTGCACTGCTGCTGTGCCCAGTAGTCCTACACACTGCAAAAGATCCCATGGACAGCAAGCTCCAAGCCTGTCTCCACTCCCATCCCTGCTCTAAAGTTGCAAAGCATCCCAGCTTCCCAACAAGCACAGGAGAGAGGCAAAAAGGGGAGCAGAGACAGAATTAAACATGCACCAACCTCATGGCCCGCAAAGCCAGCTTGTATGCCAGGTCAGCATCGTGGGGCAGCAGGGCAGAGAACAGGTATTTGGCAAAGGTGTGCATGGGGACGCTCTCCCGGTGGATGACTTCTCCCAAGCCACTGAAGGGACCACCTAGGCAGAAGCAGAGCCCATCAGTCATAATTAGCCCAGCAGGATCTGTGGCTGGGGTCTGCACCACCCCAAAGCTCTGAGGATCTGCTGTTCAGCTCCCTGGCGTGTTACTCAAGTTGGATCCAGGGAAGCTCTTTCCTTTTCTAAAAGAAAATAAGAAACTAAAGCCATGTGCTCAGTACCCTTCTCCATATTGCCTCTGACTTGGTTTTTTTCTAGGGATGCCAACAAACCCTTGCTTTTCCAGGTGACGGGGCAGAGCAGCCATCCTACAGGCTCTGCACCACATCCAGAGAGGAAGAAGCAGGATGTGCATAAATTTTGAAAAGGGCACCTCAGAGACATTACCAACACTTGGCTAAGACACAAAAGTCAGCTAGATGAGCCAAGGCCCCACCTTCCAGCAGCAAGATGCACTGCTTCCTCAGGGTCTGCACCAGCACTGGGTCCAGCTCCAGGTCCTGCAGGCGGGCAATGATCTGCTCCTCATTGCGGCACACCTTGTCCTGGGCATAGAGACCTTCGGGCATCACTCTCTGCTGACCCATCCCCATCAGGGCCACCTCTAAGGCCAGGGACAGGTAGGACTCGTCACCGTCCTGGCTGCCGGTCACAACGGGCACGTGTTGATACACTGGTGGTTTGGAGTCCCCAGCGTCTGAAAGGAGGGAGAGGAGATGCAGTGGGGTTAGAAGAGTGATCCCAGAGAGCAGAAGCATTGCAGAGAAAAATCTCTCACTTCAGAAGCAAGACCCACACTTCCCTTCCTGTCTGCTTTCAGTTACTCAGAAACAACAGATGAAAGCTCCCTGAAGGAGATGTGGGCTTCATCCTCCCTTCCTGCTCTCACAAGGAGATGCAGGAGACCCAAGACATGTGCAACAGGGTGCACAGCTGACACCAGAGCCTTCCCTTGGACCTGCTCTGCTCTGGCTGCAAACCCTGGGGCTGAGAAAACTCTATTTCTCTCTACTCACTACCTTCCTTCTCTACAGCTCTGCCCTGGTGCTCCTGCCAAGGTGGAGAGGGAGCACTCAGAGTCCAGATGTCCAGAGCCCCAGATCTGCACCCATCTCAGCCACAGACACCAGGAAGGGATCCAGAAGGAACACTTGGTACCTGAAATTTCAAGGCAATTTTCCTCTTCTAATCTACAAGCTTCAGTCAGGGTGAGAAAGAGGCAGCCGATGGGGTTCAGAGGGTGGCCTACCCAGCCCTCCAGGTTGGTGATGGTTGTTGCTCCTCTCTGCAGCAGTTCTGGATAAAATAGAACAGAATAATGGTAAAAGTAAGCAATTTAAAGGCAAGTTCTGCACCCAGAGAGGCTTCTGAGACCAGAGGACTTTTCTTATCCCACAACTTGCATCACAGAAACCTCTAGGGCCAACTCTGGCGTGGTAGTTCATGAGGGCAAGGAGAAGCCACTGCACAGACAACTGAGGGAGCAGGCACAGACACAAAAGAGGTGTCCCTAAGGCCACATAAGATGCAGCAACTCATTCTCAGTTCCAAGGAGACATGAGGGTCTGCAGAGTCCCAAACAAAAGGGCTATAATGCCAGACCTGCAGCTCATGGACTGATTTGCAATGGCAGCCTGAATGTTCTGGAAACACAAGCAGAAATCTCTCCTGAGATGACCAAGACTTCCAGTGATTCTTAAAATTTCATCTTTTGGTGATCTCAAGCTGGCTGAGCTGGCAAGAACCAGGAGTCGCTGACCTTCAGCAGCACTGCAGTAACTGACCCCGGCTCCCTGCCAACTGCAACTGCAAAAGGAGGAACACTGGGCTTGTCTCCTGGTACACTGACTCAGGAAATGCAAGGTGGAAGTAGCACACACAGCCAGTTACTGCTGCTCTGCAGTCAGGCAGCTCCTCTTTAATGCAGGCAGCTCTTGCCTGGGCAACCCTTACAGGCAACCAGACACAGCAACAGTGGGTATAAGAACATCCCCACTGCAGCAGCCTGAAGACAGCACGTGGGCAGCTCTGTCCTTAGTATATGGATATCAACTCAGCTTGGCTCAAGCAACTCAGTTTGTCTTCCTAGGACATAAGCAGTCCCCTGCAGTGCTGCCCATCTCTGCCACTCTGAATGGGGCAGCACAATTCTGTTACACAATCACTAGGCTGGAAGAGACCTTCAAGATCACTGTGTCTAACCCATGCCCTAACACCTCAACTAAACCATGGCACTAAGTGTCACACCCAGTCTTCTCCTAAACACATCCAGGGATAGTGACTCCATCACCTCCCTGGGCAGGCCATTCCAGAACTTTATCACCCTTTCATAAAAAACTATATGAAAGTTTAACAGTACCCTAATACCCAACCTGTATTTCCCTTGATGCAGCTTGAGACTGTGACCTCTGGTTCTGTCAGTGCTGCCTGGAGAAAGAGACCAACCCCACCTGAGCACAGCCACCTTTCAGGGAGTTGTAGAGAGTGATAAGGTCAGCCCTGAGTCTCCTTTTCTTCAGGCTAAACACCCCCAGATCCCTCAATTGTTCCTCACAGGGTTTGTGTTCCCAGCCCCCCTCCAGCCTCGTGACCTCCTCTGGACACACTCAAGGGTCCCAACGTCCTTCCCAAACTGAGGGGCCAGGACTGGACACAGCACTCAAGGTGTGGCCTCACCAGTGCCAAGTACAGGGGAAGAATGACCTCCCTGCTCCTGCTGGCCACACTATCCCTGATCCAGACCAGGAGCCATTGGCCTTCCTGGCCACCAGGACACACTGCTGGCTCACATTCAGTCAGCTGCTCACCAGCACCCCCAGGTTCCTTTCTGCCTGGGCACAGTCCAGCCACACCATCCCCAGCCTGTAGTGTTGCAGGGGGTTATTGTGGCCAAAATGCAGCACTTGGCACTTGGACTTATTAAACTTTATCTTATTGGACTCTGCCCATCCATCAAACCATTCCAGGTCTCTCTGCAGAGCCCTCCTACCTTCCAATACATTGACACACACTCCCAACTTAGTGTCATCTGCAAATTTACTAATGAAAGACTCAATCCCCTCATCCATGTCATCAATAAAAATACTGAACAGAACTGGCCCCAGCACAGATCCCTGAGGGACACTACTGGTGCCTGGCTGCCAGCTGGATGCAGCACCCTCACCAGCACTCTCTGGGCCTGGCCATTCAGCCAGGTCCTAACCCAGCACAGAGTGCTCCTGTCCCAGCTGTGGGCTGCAGCTTTTCCAGGAGAGTGCTGTGGGAGACAGTGCCAAAGGCCTTGCTGAAGTACAGGTACAGAACATCCACCAGGAGGGTCACCTGGTCATGAAAGGAGACCAGGTTGGTCAAACACAACCTACCCCTCCTAAACCCCTGCTGGGTGGCTCTGATACCCTGGCCATCCTGTGAGTGCTGTGTGATGACGCTCAATATAAACCTTATCAGGTACTGAGGGCAGGCTAACTGGCCTGTAATTACCAGGATCCTCCTTCCTACCCTTTTTGTGAATGGGTGTCACACTGGCCAGCTTCCAGACATTTGGAACCTCACCAGTGAGACAGGACTGTTGGTAAATGATGGAGAGTGGCTTCACAAGCTCATCTGCCAGCTCCCTCATCACCCTGGGGTGGATCCTCTCTGGTCTCATAGATTTATGAACATCCAAGCAGATCAGCAGTTCTCTGACTGCCTCTTCCTGGATACCAGGGGGCCCATTCTGCTCCCTGCCACCATCTACCAGCCCAGGAGGCCAGCTGTCCTGAGGACAAGCCATCTTCCCACTAAAGACTGAGGCAAAGAAGGTGTTAAGCATTTCCACCTTCTCCTCATCTGCAGTTACTGAGTTCCCTCCCGCATCCAGTACAGAACAAAGGTTGGTCTTACCCTTCCTTTTGGTGTCAGTGTATTTGTAAAAACATTTTTAATTATCCTTTACAAAAGTTGCCAAATTAAGTTCGAACTGAGCTTTGACATGTCAAGTTTTTTTCCAACGTACCCTAGCAACCCCCTTAAATACTCCGTGAGACACCTGACCCTCCTTCCAATGATGATACATCCTCGTTTTATTCCTAAGTTCCCTCAGAACATCGTTGCACATCCAGGCTGGATATCTGGAAAAAAGACATTTCCAACAGAGATACCCCAGCCAAACATCACAAGGCACTTGTCACATAGCTCTACTCATACCTTTCTTCTGATGCTTGTATATTTCCAGCTGCCTTTGCTGCTGCAGTCGCAGGGTGTTGATGATGGCAACAGTGAGTCGGAGAGCCTCTCTGGGGTAGCCGTGGGAGCGCAGCGCATCCACCCGAGCGCAGGCTGTGGGGACGTGCTCTGCAAGGCAAGGAACAGGGCACGGCTGAACCACAGGCATTGACAGGACAGCACTCATGGGCCACCTTCTACTCATGTTCCCCAGGAACAGGGGCACGGCTGAACCACAGGCATTGACAGGATGGCTCTCATGGGCCACCCTCTACTCATGTTCCCCAGGAACAGGGGCACGGCTGAACCACAGGCATTGACAGGACAGCACTCATGGGCCACCTTCTACTCATGTTCCCCACACCTGAGCTAAACTCCTGCTTCCTGTCTTGAATTCATCCCTTTCTCCCTGCTCCTGGAAAGGATGCCTACCAGGAATACTAACGGGACTCCTGCCACTTTCAACCCACAGCAGCCACGTCAGTACCTAAATCCCCACCTCCACAAAGCTTATCTAATGGCAGCATTTCCAACACACCATTGCTGCAGCACCACAGCTCCAACGCTGCCTGTTACAGCCCTGCCACTCATTTCTCCTAAAACCTGCATGGCTTATCTCGATTTCTCTCACTGCTCTCAGGGCACAGGGTGAGGCTGGGCATCCAGCACTGTGCTGGGGGCACTGGCAGACTTGAGGTGATGCTTTGAAGTGACTCCCTAACACCTCCATGGAGTGAGCTCTGCAGACATCCTGTCTCTTCTGCAGTTCTCCTACCTGGTGTTTTATTATTAGGAACAGTTGCACTAAACCCCCTCCCAAGACTCACAGTTGCTTAGGAATTCATCTGCTCCCGCTGCTTATTGCTCACCTGAAATCACAAGCAACTGTGGAGAGGATTATGACTGAGTGAGAAATTAGCAGGAGCAGATGACATGACATGCTGCATAACAAGCAGCAAAAATCCCATTTTCTTTCAAAATGTCCTACCAAGGGGAGAAAAAAACCCAGGCAAACACAGATGATCTGAAGTTATCGTAGAGGGATAATTTCTATTCCTGGAAGACTTCAGAAAGCTCTGGAAATGCAGACAACCACCTCCACAAATGGGGTATCCATATCCCAAAGGTCACCCACAAGGAATACATGAGGAAGAGATTTCAGAACAAACACATCTGTAAAAGAGCTTCTTGTTGCTCCCTCTATTCATTTGCTAAATGGATGAAATATTCATCTTCTCACTGAATTCATCACTGGAAGTTGCTGACCAATCACCCTCCTCTCCCAGCACTGAGTCCCTGAAGAGGTGCCAAGAAAGCAAAAGCGCAAAATCCAAAAATCAAGGCAAATGCATCAGAAAAATAGCATGCACCAACCAGCTGGGGAAAAGGGCTCACCAGAACCCAGACTAGGCTCAGGAGAGGGGAGCTGTGGCCACCACATCCCTTCTAGATGGAGTCCATGGATGCACTAACCCAGCACTGCTGCCTGTGGCTGTGTGGGACGGGGATCTCCTGCCTGCAGCTGCCCAGAACTCTTCCCAGAGCAGAAATATCCTCTCCTGTTCCAGCTAAGGTGTACCAACAGCCTAGATTTGAGCCCTTCCTATCTCCTGGCATTAACAGCAACCTAGTGCCTGTTACTCCAGAAACTACATCTCTAGACAACCTTAAATATTCTCTTTCCTTGTGGCAGACCCCAGCTTCTGGAGTGGACAACAGTGCAATGGTGGGCTCTGACCTGTTTTGTGTTCATATACTCAACTCTTGGACTGCAGGGAATAAGTAATTCCCCCTTCCTGAAGGTGGGTGGGGACTTGTGTCTCCCATTTTGGGGTCTGTCTTAGGGCTGACAGCCACACCAGGTTCCCCCCCAAGCCCTTCATGTCACTCATTCTCATCCCAGGCAAGTAACTGTTTGAGGGTCCACAGATCTGCCTGGGGTGATGACTTTGCAGGAGAGAAGAATTTGTGTGGCTTGAGGTACTTGGGCTAAAAGCCTACAACACAGGAGGCCTCTGGGCTTGCCTGGCCCAGTACACCTTAAGCTCCCATGAGGCTTAATTGTACTGACTGCTAGTTGCCTTTAAGAGAAGACTAACAAGAAGGGGAGAGGAGGAAACAGAAAATCTGCAGGATACAGCTGTGCTTTTGCAGTCAATTTTCAAGAGACTTTAAGTGTCCAGACCCTCTGTACTGGAAACAGTGAGAGGTTGCTCTGGGGACAGCTAAACACTGGCAGGATAAAAAGGGACATGATGAGCTTGGTCCAAACTGCCCGAGAGAAGGCCAGACTGTAAATATGTGGAGATTGCTCTAAGGATTGTGGCTGGGGCGTGGGTGGGCACTGAATTCTTCTGCTCCCCCCACTCCTCAGGCTAAGGGCCAGGGCAGCAATTTCAGTCTAAAATGCAGGAATTGCAAGGACCCAGGGCAGCCTCAGGTGACTCCTCTCCACTAGAAACCCAACCCACACAGGCCATGAGAGGGGCTGCTGCTTTGGATGCTCACCCAGCCACAGGGGCTGTCCCTGGGAGTTGAAGAGGAGGCTCTCCCCCTCCCGCTGGTAGGAGGGGGACACGTAGAAGTCGCTGCTGATGATGCGCTGCAGGTGGCTGTCCTGCCAGTGCAGGTCACAGCCCTCGATGGCCCGCGTGAACACCGTCCGTCTGGGCCTGGCCAGGGAGTCTGCAAAGGGAAAAACATCAGTGTCCTGCTGGGGCAGGGGCAGCCTGCTCCTCCTCCCAGACACGACCTCCCTGGGCACAGCTCTGCCTTTACAATGACAGCAAAACCTGGTCTCACCCCAGTAGTTTCTGGGAGGGACATGGGCTCTGGCTTTGGATACCTCTGCTGACTAATGTCTCCTCAGACAGCATTGCTAAGTCATTTGCTAGAATAGCTGACTTGGTCAGAGAGGTGAGAAAAGAGCCAGGCACCACCCACCCATTTGCTCTGTGACCACAATCCACTGTCACACACCAGGCTGATGCCTTGAAACCTGGCAGTGTGCTCCCTCCCCTGTGACACTGAGCATGCAGGCAGCTGCCCCTGGGTCAGGACTGGGCTTCCTCAGCATTACTGCCCTGCAAGCACCATGAGCTCTCCTCCTCTGCTCCAACACAGTCTCAGCTGCACTGAACTGCAGCTTCTTAGATTAGCAGCACATGAAGCCACGAAGGGAACCACACGAGTGTCTCAGCTGCCTCCCAGTGACTGGGGGAGCCCACCACCCCCAGCAGCCTCTGTGGGCCATGTGAGAGGGCTGGAACGGAGGAGACAGCATCATCTGAAACCCCGCTGCTGCCCTGCACCGGATATCTGCTCCTCTTCAGAGCTGCTCTGTAACTTCACGGGCCTTTCTGAAACTACCAAATGCTAGATTAGCATTTCACCCCATCCAGACCAATCAAGACAAATGGTTTGATATGAGGAAAAAACCTGTCTGGAGCAATCCCACTATCACTCCAGCCACACTGGATCATGAAGGCCAAACACAGCTGGCAGGCTGCAAAACGGGAAGCCCCAAAGGGGGTGCAACGTTCCATGTTAGGTCCTGCAACCCACAAGAGGGGCTGAGCTAAAGGCATTCAAGGGTGTAAAACAAAAGGCACTGTTCAAAGCTGATCCAGGGAGGCTGGGTAAACATGCTCCGGAAACGATGGCAACAAGCAATTAGCCAGAATGCTGCAGGCACCCTGAGGTGGAGAGAAATTAAACAGGTGTTTGTATGTTGAGAACCAAGGCTGCTCACTTTACCAGGAAGGATTTCAAGAATCAGCTGTTCTTCAGTAATAAAAGAGGCTGTCAACAATCTGGAGCAGTATTTGCATATGCACAAACACGAACCCCAGGACACCTCCAGGATCTGGGCTGCTTTCAGTCCCCTTCTTGGAGAGGCAGGAGCACAGGGACAAGAGAAAGAGACATCCCTGGCATGTGCTTTGGGAACTCCCTGAAGGTCTAAAACAAATGACCTGTTCAGCCCTAGCAACCTTCCCCAAATGCCAGAGCAAATCCTTGGGAGAGCTGGGAACATTGGGGGGGTAGTCCTGGGACTGATGCAGGACATGGAGCAAGGCCAGGTTAAATTAAGCTGCTCCCTGAGGAAGAGCATAGGGAGGTCGGGCATGTGGTCCTGGCCATGGCTGGCATGGTTGGCAGGACAGCCACACTCCCCAACTGCTGCTGCAGGACCAACCCCACCCTGAATAATGAAGTTTCCCCTGTGGCATGGCTGCTGTCCCCCTCTCCTCCACCCACTTTGGCCACACATAATACACCGAAGAGCAATCCAGTGCAGCAGACAGAGGCATGTGAAGAGCAATAACTTTCAATTAAAGTCTACTTCAGGCAAAAGGAAGGAGAAAGTGTGTTTAAACTTAAAGGGATCAAATGCTTTGTCAGCGGTTGAGAAACTATTTTAGCACTAAGGAACAACCCCTTAACTACATCTGCTCTGTCTGTGCTCTGCACTTGAACTGCGTTAACATTCCTGGCTAATGACTTCCCTAGCACCTGAATCACAGCCTTTAAGTGAGGCTTAAGGGCAGGGAAATGGGCTCTGCACCATCTCCAGCTCCTCACTCTCACATTACAGCCAGGACTCCTGAGCTCAGCTCTGCTCTGTGGCAAGCAGCACTGTTTTCCTGTATTATCCCATGCCCAAACCCGCACTAAACTCCCCCAAAGTCAAACTGCTTTAGAACAGTCCCTAAACTCAAAACGCGGGCAACTTTACCCTGTAGCAAAGAAGCAAACATTTATATATAAACCAGAGGCTGTGAAGACAAATATTGTGTACTCCTACGACTTGCAGAAACATAACCAGCAGCTGAAGCGAGTTCTCTCAGCTTTGGGGTGAGTTCTGACCTGGACCCAACCCCTGTGGCTGTCAGCTGGATTTCCACTCCCTGCCCAGACTCACCTTGGCTGTGACCGGAGCTCTGCGTAAGCGCGTTAGTGATGTTGGGAAGCTCGTTACCATAATTGCCATCTTCCAGGGGACAGACGTCCATCTCACCCCACTTGCGCAGCTGCCGGAGCCAGCAGGATTTCTCTTCCAGCTTGCAGTGTGGGTTTAACACCACACACACCCACAGGGCCCCTAAACAAAGCCAAGAAATCACGGAGGTGCCACCGCCATGCGTGCGGGGCAAAGCTCTCTGGCCGCCCCGAGAGCCTGTGAGGTTCCATCGAGGTTTGTAAACTCATTTCAGCATAATGCAGAGACCCAGGAGGGGGATTTACACAGCTTCTAAATAAGGAGGAAATTAACTCTATCCCAGCTGAAACCAGGACAAAGTAAAACTCCTTCGTAATGAAGCTAAATTATAATCTCATGAGATGGGGGACAGTGGGGAGGGGGGAAGGAGAGAGCGGCTGTGTATGAATTTGTGAGTGCTTCTGTCTGCCAGGACAAATCTAGTGTTTGAACTATACATCAAAGCATGCTTAAAAACACCCTGGCAAGCTGCAGAGTCTGCATCTCCAAAGACTAACCTGATTTTGATCCTACCCACGTTCCAAGCGCTTTAAAACCCGCTCTGAATGCTATTTCATCTGCTATTGTTCTTCAGGCCATTTGCATTCAACTATTTAAAAAGGAGATTTGGTGTATTTTCTTTCTTTTTTTTTTTTTCTTTTTCAATCCCTACTAGCCCCAAGCCTGCAGAGGAACCAGCAGAGGAACCTGGAGCTTGGCCTGATGTCTTGCAGAGCCCTCCCTGATGCAAGCCCTTTGGATCTCACAAGTCAAGCTGCTCACCAGCAGGACACCCACACTGACACCCTCTGGGTCAACCATGGGACCTCACATGATGCTGGTGATGCTGTCTGCTGTGTGAGAGACAAAACCAGAACCAAGGACATCTGTCATCATTAAGATCCAGCTCGTCCTTTCATAAAACAGGGCTGATGCCGGTGCTGCTAACTGAGCCTTGCAGACTATTCCGAGTCACTCACTGCTCTGATAAGGGCTACAGCAACCTGAGTAAGTGTAAACCCGTTGATTTTTCTTTAGCTAACTCCATTTCTACCCAAATTTTCCTGCATAGCTGCCAGGATGTAGCATGTCCCCTCCCTTGTGCTTCCCTGCAGGGTGGGATGGCTGTAGGCTGACACAGCTGCAATATGAGGTATCCCCAGGGATCCCCTCAGGCTGAGCAGCTCCTGCTGCTTCTCTCTCTGTCCATGTCAAATCCTGTCACACGTGGAACAGCTCAGCTTCCTGCAGAAACACCCTCCCTGCCTCTCCTCCATGGGCTCAGCAGAGCCCTGGAGCACCTTCCTTCTCCCTGCTGTCCCTCACCTCTCCATCACTTCCAGAGCCAAAGTTCCCATCCCAAAGTGACAGCCAGCAGCACAACAACATCACCCAACATGCCTCCACTGCACAACAAGGAGATTCCTCCACAAGCCCCAACCACCTCCCTCGCTGGCCGCGTTTTGAGCAGCAGCTCCCCAGCCCTGCCATTGAGCCAAACAGCCCCAAGCAAGGCTGCAGATCCAACGGGAGCCAGAGCAGCCAGTCCCTCTGCCAGACAACATGAGGCAAACCCAGGCTGAGCAGCGATGTCCTGGCTGTGGCTCCACTCTGGTGCATCTCTGCTCCTCTGCATTACAGCTGAGCTTTGGTGGTGCTTCTGGGTGCATGGCCCCTGACCAATCCTTTGCCAGCTGGAACTTGTGGACATGTCTGGTTCAAATCATTAGTAAGGCGTGGAGACTGTGCCTGTCTGGCTCCTTGGAGCTGCCTGGCTGGGCAGGACAGACGTCACCACGTCACAACGCAGATGGTGGCAGCAGCATCACATCCAGGAATGGGCACGGGAAAAGCAATTGCAGGCACGAGCACCAGCAAATGTCCAAAGCAGCCCTTGCCCAGTTCAGCTCAATCTCTGCCCCCAGAAAAGCCCACCAACACCTCACTTTTTTCTGATGAACAGAGGGGATTAAGATTTTTGAGCTGCAACATCAGCAATTAATTAATGTGTAAAAGAGGTACCTCCCTGGGGGCCCATCCTTACCAGAGTATATCTATGTCACTCACTCACAGGCTCCTGCAGGCTCCATGGGGGATACTCAGACATGGCATCTTTATAAAAATCAGGTCTCAGCTCCAGAAAATGAGTCTTCCTTAAGGAAGGGGATAGAGCTTCCCACCTCCTCGGGTGGCCATGAGATAAAACCTGCACTCGACTCTGGGTGTCGGGCATTCCCTTCCCACCAGTGCTCCCCTGTTGTCACTGCTCTCACTGCTCTTCGCCCACTCTGGGGGTGCTTGTGTCAAAAGCAGCCTCGGGCAGTTTCAACTCACGCCTCTGAGGGTGCACAGATCTTGACTGACAGGCAGTAACAAGGCTTGGTGCTCCAGCTTCACCGCCCCCAGGAATGGGATGCACCCGCTGGATTTTTGGCTCCCACAGCTCTGCTAATATGCGTTCCTCGGAAGCCTCATGACTTTGCTGCCTATTTTTGAGAGCCCTCTGAGGCATCCTTTGCATGCCAAAACATTATGCCCCTGGGCTCTCCTGCAGAAAGAACGATGTGGTGGGGAGGTGGGAACTAGGAGGGAAGTGAGATTTGCATCTGTCTCAGTCATGATAATTATCTGGGAGATATAACAGAGTGGTTTTCTGAGCCCTGTGGTCAAGTGACATCAGCTGACAGCACAAGTGACTCCTGTCCTGAGCCGAAATGCCACACCAGGTCAGACTCCATGTCTCTTCACATGCTGCAGAAACCTTCATCTGAACTTTCTGATAGCAGGAGGTTAAGTGGGGAACAAAGCGGCAGATCACGATTAAGCTAAGCCTCTAAACAAAAATGCTTTTTGATGACGGGGCTGGGTGCAGGGACAGGGGGGGTCAGAGCCTTCCCAGCCCAGTGGTCCTGGCTGCAGGCCCCAGAGCAGACAGGCGCTCCGATCCCGCGCCCAAGTTTCCCAACCATCAAAGAAATTCTCCCGTTTCCCACAGGGTCGCTCCCCGGCTTAATCTGCTGAAATTCCCCACTGTAAACAAGTGGCCGAGATAAATAAACCCGTCTCCAGGCAGATTAAGGTCAGGCTGCACTTCAGCTGGTTTTTCGTCTATTTTTTGTAATTAGGCTTTAATCGTAAGTACTAATGCGCCAGGGCAAATACTCCCACGCTGCTGAGCTCTCCATCCAGCAGGTCCTTCCTCTGGCTCCCCAGCAGACGGGGCAATAGAGGTTCAGTTGGCAGCACAGGCACAAGCAAACTATCCCGTTTTTATTTTCATTTCCTTTTTTTTTTTATAACTCTGAAATCCTGCAAAATCCTTTACATTTTCCCCAGCATAAATCCACAATCTTCTTTAAGGCTGATCTTCTTCCAATCCCACGCAAGTCTGTGATGCAGTCTTTGCTAAAATCGATGATTAATTATTAAACACGTGCCCAAAATAATTTCCAAGAGGCCCTTTTTTTGCTTCTAATTGGTGGAGGATTGTGGTCTGTGCCAGGGCTTCCCGTGGCAGCTGGCAACAGGCTCCTCATCCCTCCTTCAGCAGTAATGGTAATACTGGCAGCTTTGGCATCCACAGCCCACAGGCAGTGGGATGTAGTGCTTCCACTGCCCCATGTGCCCTGGCTACTGTTACCCACCCAGGGATGGTTTAGGACACTGCTCTGCATTCCTGATGTTTGCTACTGGTGAACACCCCCAACTCCGAGCAGCTCTGGTCTCTGTGCCTCCACACCTCCTTCAGAGATATGCTCTGCTCCAACAGTAAACACTGCACAAGGCCAAATGCAAAAGGCTTCTGTAAAATGAAGGAATAATCCCTGCTTTGAGTACATTCCATGCCCTTCTGGAGTTGCTTCTTGGAACATCACCGTATCCTCTACAGGAGCTTCTCTTCAGCATGGAGATGCCCAGACCCTCACGTGTGACGCGCCTCTGCCAGGCGAGCTGCTCTGACGTGTGTTGGCTGGCACCACACTTCCCCTGCTGTCGTGTTGATCCAGCACTGGAAGGGCCCTGACATTCCCCAGCCACTCTGCCATCTGCCAACGGGGACGTGCTGCCACCTCCTCCCACTCTGCCGACCAAACCTGCATGCACCAACCTGGTCCTTGTACAGTTAAGCCAGGACTGAAACCCAACCACCCTCGCCTCTCCTGTGCTCCCGCTTGGATAGCAGTTTGGAAATCTGGCCAAATAATCTGTAATTTTAAACAAATTGCTTCCTGCGTCCAGGCCTGCCCACACATCCATCCATTCATATATCACCAGTGCACTTGCTTTCTTCCATGTGGAAATTCTGGCTTGGTGGACTTGGCCACCTCTCCGGGCTCCTTGCATATCCAATTGTCTAGCTGCAGCATCCCAAAATCCTGGAAATATCTTCTTGGCAAGCAAGCACAGATGAGCTCTCCAGAGCTGGTGTGGTTATTTCCATCCAGGAAAC
Source organism: Ammospiza nelsoni (assembly GCF_027579445.1). Lineage (NCBI taxonomy): Eukaryota > Metazoa > Chordata > Aves > Passeriformes > Passerellidae > Ammospiza > Ammospiza nelsoni. The sequence goes on from NC_080641.1 coordinate 26,882,434, forward strand.
TTCATACAAAAACAAGACATCCCACCCCTGCCCAGATCTTGTCTGCATAGTTTGGCCAGGGTTCCCAGCCTCATTTCTGTTTGCATTTGTTGGGCACTTGGTAGGTGGGTTTGTGATTTCCAGCTGCAGTTTCAGATGTTCCAGATCCCAGACCATCCTAATCCTTCTTCCAGCTCTACCATATCCCTTTGGTGCTAGCCCATCCGCCCCTGCCCTTGGCACAGTATCTCCTACCAGCAGGCTGCAGAGGAGCTCAAACTCACTCATCAAACTATGGCTCAAGTCAAACTATTCACTCAAGATCCCATATATCCAGGAGAGCACAGAACTGCAGGGTTAACTTCGCCACACAACCCTACTCCCCAAAGCCCACGTCATCTAAATGTTTTATTCTAATGATATTACAGTGTCAGCCAGCTGAGCTGGTGTCTAAGGTGCTTAGCTAGAATTACCCAGAACTGCATTTCCCTCACAGCCAGGCTCTGTGCTGCCCATCCTGCCCCCCTCACTCTGGAAACGTGCACCACAGCAGGCAGAATCTGTTAGATGTGATGAGACTTGAGAACCCGCCTTCCCCTCTCTGGATCAAGGTTCCCCCAGGAACAGAACTTCCACATCCAGGCTACATCCAGCCCCTGGGGCTCACCTGCCCTGTGTCCTCCCTCACAAAGGCTTTGGGGCAGCTCACCAAATACCAGCCTGCTGGAAGCACAGGACCAGCAACACACTGCACACCTATCATCCTTGATCCTTTTGCAGGAGAGGGGCAGGTTTAAGGTTTTGAACTGTGTGGTTTGGGCCTGATCCAGCTGTCTCACAGTGATTCCCCAGCAAGGGATGCAGTAAGGTCCTGGCATGTCTCAAGGTCTCCGTTCCCAAAACAGAGCCCCACAGAGCCTCTGTAATGATGCCCATTGGGCCAGCAGACAGGTAACTCTGCTCCTCTCTGCAAGGCAGTGACCCTTACCCAGCTCATCCCAGAGCTGCCGGCACTTCTCTGTTATGCCTGTCCCCTGCTGCCTCCAGAGGGAGAGCCGAGGATCAGCCATGAACTGCTCTGTAATCAACGTCAGCATCCTGGCGCCATTGGAGTCCCTCATGCGCAGCATCTCCCGGACCTGGAAAGGACAAAGAGAAAGCCTTGGGTGAGACAAACCATGGCCCCTCAAAGGTGCTTATGACACATTCACCTGGCTGGCAAGCCACAGCTTCCTCAGCCTGAGGGTTCAGACTGTATGTAAATGCATACATACATATATATGTGTGTGTGTATAATGGACAGTCACGCATTATAACCCTCATGCAATGGCTGTGATGAGGCTGACGGGAGCCCAGTTGAGTAGCAGCCACAGCCAGGCTGTGAAGGAGACTGAGATTAAGAACATGAAAGCAAAGCCCTTCTGCAAAGAAGGGTGGTGAGATCTGTGAGTTATGGTTCCACCTTCCCATGGTCTTGGTAGGCTTTGCAGGGTTGGCTTTTTCCCCACTGCGCTGAAGGGGAGATGGGGGAATGCCCTTCCTTGCACAGGGATCATGGTATCCATGGGAGGAAAGGACCTGCCAGGACAGCAGGTGAGACAATCCAGGCCTGACCCAGAGCCTGGATTACAACTGCCTGCTCTGCGACAGGGCGAGAAGGCACTGGAGCAGAGATTCCCAGCTGTGATGGGCACCCTGCCAGGGCAGCCAGCGAGTGCCAGCTACGTGACACGCTGAGCAGAGATGGGAGAGAGCAGCCGGCTCCTCACCTTGGCAAACATGGAGTTGAGCTGCTTCCCCGAGCCGTAGTACCCTCCCTGAGATAGGAACAGCTTCACCTGCTCTCGGACCTGCTCCTCGTCCAAGTGCCAGCAGTTCTCGTCATCGATGCTGGCCCCAGCAGTGGGGTCAGGAGCGCCTGAGAGGATGGGGGGGAGAAAGAAGAGAGACAACCATGTTTATGGCAGCAGGGTCAGCAGTCCCACTAGCAAGGAGTGCACCTACCTCTGTTTTATTAGGAACACACCTTTACTTTATCGGCTCAGGTGACAGAAAACCAACTTGATTCCTCAGCAGTGAGCCCAAGTGGCAGCACTGTGCTGTCCTAACACGGTACTGGCAGCAGCCACCAGGAAGGATATCCTGACCACAGGGCTAATGCTTGCATGGCCCCTCACCCTCTGTACCCCATATGAAATGAGGCTGAGGAAGACCAGGGACCTGCCTTCCTCCCAAGCCCCAGGAGTGCAGGCAGCACAGCTGCAGAGCCCGCAGAGCTCTGCGGCTCCAGGGAGCGCCCAGAGCTCCTGCTCCACATGACCAGTTTGTTAAAGCATCAGTAAAGCTCCAATTCCTGCAAGCCCTTCCCCATGTCTGGAACAGTCTAACAAAGGTACTACTGCACTTGGGCTCCAGAGCCCTGGGTTAAACACCTGGTCCTGCCCCTCACTTGCTTTAGGACAGGGGACAAGTTCCTGGGCATCAGTGTACCTGCCTGAGAGAGACCCTCCGTGGGAAAGAACAAAGGATCAATAACCCTTCAAAGAGCAAGCTGTGACCAGAGCAGGGCCTTTGGCAGGCACACATATGCGTTCACACGCTGCATTTCATCTTCCAGAGAACAAAAGAAAGAAAGAAAACCCACAATTGATTTAAACAAGTTGGATCATACTTCCCTCACCTTGCCCTTTTCAATTCCCATTTTCCTGCCCAAACACTATCCTACATCCCAGCCATGGGTTCCAGGGCTCACAGGACAGGCAGTAGCACAACTCCAGTGAGCAGCCAAGAGCACAAAGTAGAACAGAAAGTTGAATTTTCAGCTGTCTGCTTTTAGGTCCTGCTCTACAGAAACTCCTTAGGGAAAATCAGTACCAAGGAGGGACTGCTGCAGCTGGAGGATGCTCCACTCCACTTTGGTCTGCTTCTCCTATCTCCCTCTCAAGAGAGGAAGAGGGTGAGCACAGCAAGAGCAAGGTGCTGCATGAGAAGCCATGGGATGCTGTAGCTGACACATTCCAAATTAAATCTTCATGATGTCTTTTTCAAAACTGGGATCTGGTTGGGGAGCAGACATCACTTTCCTACAGAGACAGCCTGGGATGCTGTGCACACCCCAGCATTGCTGAACCAGGAGCTCAAATACAATTCATGAAAATTGTGCTCCAGGATGCCTGCTCAGCAGGGCAAGTGTCTCTTCCTGCCTTGTAAGAAAGACAACATCAACCTCAGGGGTTCTGCTCCTCCAGCGGCTGAGGACACTCCTGACCCGCTAAGATACAGTTATTTGTATTAATGTCCTTTACAAAATTACTTTAATTTCTGCTAACAGTCACTGCCTGAGAGAAGTTCCAGCAAGCTCTAGGCATGCTGAAGGGACAGGATGCTGCTGCTCCCTCTGCAGAATAATTTATAGTTGACACAACCACATAATTGGGACGAGAGATGGAGCAGCAGAAAGGAAATCACAGTTCCTGGATGAGCATGAGGCCTTTTGCCACATGTGCCCTGATCCTGATTCCACTCCCCTGGAGAAGCAGTTAAACCCTGAGCCCCCAGCAAGGGCGAGTCCTGCTCAGTGTAAAACCAGAGTCAGCTCAGAGTCCTGTCCTAAGCCACGAGGGACAATCACAGCCAGGGACAGGGACAGTCTGTGCCGGCCCTCTGAGCTTTTCTGTGCCTTTTTCCTTCCCTCCCCCAGCCTCATCCTTATCTCGCAGATAAAGAGCAGACAAGCCGGTGATTATCCCCTATCAGGAACCGATGACTAATCTGTCTACCATGAGCGCTTATCCGGCCCCATCGCTAGGTATCCCAGACGCTTGCACTCTTAATATCCTCCTCCCCACCATCCTGCCTGCTGCAGCCATCCAGAGCGGCCTCCACTGCCTCTACAGGGTCACCTGTCTGTCTGCAGGGACAGGAGAGCACGGTCACCTGGGCTGACCCATCCCACCAAAGCTCAGCTCATCCCTCATCCCTCACCACGGCCGTGGCCGCTGTGACAGATTAAGGGGGAGGAGGAGGTCACAAAATGTAAAAAGTAGGTTTGTTCTTTGGGGGTTCCCGGGGCTACCCCGCCGTGCCTGCTGCTCACACGCAGCAGCGTTAGCAACGGAAAGCCCGAGCAGCGAGGAAGGGAGCGTGCAGCTAAATAAAAACCTCCTCCTCCCACGCAACACATTGAGCACTTCGCACGTTGGGGTTCGGGCCGCAGCCAAATTAGCAACGCGCCTCCCGCGCCTCCAAAGAAAGCCCCAATTTGCTTGTAAATGTATTTTTCTCTCCTATAAAAGATTCAGAGAGAGGGCTGTAATAGCGAATTCCCACACGTGCAGCACAACCCCGCAGATAACGGGCTGCCCAATTACGCTGGGGAGCTGGATAAACATTTAAGAGCAAACAACGGGATTTGTGCTGGGTTTAAATATTAATGGCAGGATTTGTCCACTTCCCCTTGCCAACGTTCACACCGTGGGGGCTTCGGCAGCGGCACGCCGTGACGCAGCTGATGAGTGATTCCATGTCTCAGCTCCAAAGGAGCTGGGAACGGCATGTAAAACAGCCCGGCGCCTGCATAACACATTTCTCATATAGCAGCATTCGTGCTCCAAAGAGCCCTGGTTCAGATGTGCTGGATCTTGGTCCTGCCGGATTCAGATTTAAGGAAACACCATTGCACATCTTGAGTGGAAAGAGTGTTTCACCAGCCCGTTTACACTGGCTGTAGAAACTGAGATAAAAATGCAATCCATCACACCCCGAGCTGGGCTCCCCCCTCACTGGGAGCTTGAGGGTTTAACTGTTTGACAGCCAAGTGAGACTTGGCAAATACAATGACTGAGGAAAAAGGACTGGAAAAATCTACAAATTAGAAAACAGAGTGAAGTCAGGCATGGAAAATTCAACTCCTTCCTCAGAAATTAGCTGCCCAACATGAAGAAAACAAAAGGAGCTCCTGGACTGGGAAGCTGCAGGTTTTCAGGGCTGAGGAGGCAGTAGGACCTTCTGGGTCACGCCAAAGCACTGTCACGTCCCAAACCCAAGCTCCTGAACCCAAGAAGGGGAGATACATCAGCTGAGTAGTGTGGAAAGCACTCCCAGAACATTTGACTTGAAGCAGGATAGGTGATACAAAGAAAAAGGCATGATTATAATTTTTAACCAGTACCTGGAGCTGATAAAGTGATGCTAAAAGCCACCCAGTGATAAGGGTGGCTGCTCCAGCATCTCCCTTATGGTCATTTCACCCGACTGTGCCCAGCACCCAGCAGTGCTCTGGGGCCTGGCCGTGCCAGCCCCGGGGTCAGTGGTGCCTGGAGCAGGGCTGGCTGTCGTGGTGGCCATTCACAAGGGCCATCTCATGACTGCACATGGTGGTGTTGCTGAATGCCTCCAGGCTCCTCCCCGGCGTCCAGAGAGAAAACAGATGTGAAGGATCAGCTCAGGGCGGGGGGTGGGGTGGACATGGACAAATAAGCAAACGGCAGAAAACCTTGAAGAGAAAATAACCAGGCACCAGAAAGGAAATGAACTCTAACAAGGGATTAAAAATAGCAGCAAAGCAAGGAATCCAGCTCTGCCAAGACTCCCAGTTCATTTTCAAGAGGAGGCAAGTCAGAGGGAGCTGCCAGGGCAGCCTGAAGATTCACATACACCTGACAGCATAGGGACAAGGGAATCCAGACTGGCTCCTAGCATGGTGGACAGGAGCAATGTGGTCCAGCTGGTACCAGTACCTGGTGCAGCCAACTTTGGAAGCTGCTTGTCAAGAACCACTCGTGCTCTGGAGTCATTTGGCAACCCCAGCTGCTCTGCAAGACAAGGAGAAGAGCTGCCTTTCTCTCCAGCACTCAGGTGTGCTTTTTCCCTTAAATCCACCACAGCTCAGCAAACAGGAACATGAATGTCCTGGAGATCTGACCTTCTCCTCCTCCCCTGCGGGAAGGCAGAATTTCAAATAGATTTACTGGTGCTGCCCTCCAGACGCTGTCTCGAGATGACCTGAAAGTCAAAGAGTGCCCGAGGACTCCTCAAACATCAGCCTTGGCTCGGTGTGACAGGACAGGCAGGGACTTGCTGCACACTGACCTGGCAGCCAACTCGCCGTGCACAAGGAGCAAGGTGGGACAGTATTAGCCCAGGAGTTGAAGGAAAGCTTAAGGTGGTCAAGAATGCATGTAGGACAAAAGGGAATGGATGAGGCAGCAGGCTTCTTATGGCTCTTGCATGAGGAGATCTGCTTTTCCCGTGTCAAAGCATGAGGGACCATTACCTCTGAGGGTTTTCCAAAGGTCCTCTCCTCCAAGGAAGCTCCCAAGACCCTGCAGGACCACGGAGGCCCTTTGGTGATTCACATGGCTTGTCCTCAGAGGGAGTTGCCCCTGCACCTTGCAACAGCAGAGGTTTTGGGGCTTTTCTCCCTTCTGGTTGAGAAGAGCATCCCAAGCCCTTTGATGGCACCAGCTGAGCACCACGGGTACAGCATCATCCACTGGCATTGCCATGGGCCAGACAGACCACCCCAGCCACAACTCCTGGACTGAGGGCAGCAGCACCCTCTGCCATGTCCACATACTGCTCAAGCTGGGTGAGTTACAGAGCTGCAAACATGGGTTGTGCCAAAATCTCCCGCTCTTTATGCAAGAAAGGGGGAGAATTCATCAGTGATGCATGAAGGGAACCTCTAAGCCCCAAATCTGGGGCCACAGGCACCGTGCCATCTTTAAGCTCTCAGAAGAGCAGACCGAACAGGGTGCCAAGGTGGCCACCACCAGATGATCCTCATTCCCATGGAGTCCCAGCTGCTGGACCCAAGCTTTCCACTGCAGCTTCTGGCTGCCCCCAGCATTCCACCCACCAGGAGAGACCAAGCAGCCACGAGTCACTTTTGCTGGCACAGTGCAATCCTTGCAGCCTTGCTCTGTGCCAGGCAGCCACACTGCTGGCTTTGTCCCCTTGGGGAGGAGCATTGAAACCTACCCTGGTGCCCTCCCTCCAGCTGCCACTCCAGACGCCAAGCGCGGAGGTGCCAGACACGGGAGATGCTCTCGCTGGCACACGCTGCCCTTCGCAGCCGAGGCACAGGAGCAGAAACGTGACCCACTTCAGCAGGCAGAGGTCAAGTGGGGAGCAGAGCTGCAGGCACACCTAGGCTCTGCCTGGCCTGAATCCTCCGGGAACACGCAAGCGCCTTGGCTGCGCTCCAAGCCTCCATCATTACTGGATAGTTTGCATTTCCTTCTAGGAAGGCAGCCGGGAAGATCGGCACGCGGTGCGCAGCCTGCGGCTACAGACTCCTGCAAGGAACAAAGCTCCAGTGCCCGGAGCTGAGCGAGACAGACAATGGACAGTAATTTTCTCTGCCATTCAGGCTCTGCAGGAGGAGAAGGAGCATCCCTGACAGCCTTATTTTACAAAATCAGACAACCCCCTTGCACAAGGGGCATTCCTCAGCCAGCCTGGTGCAAAAACAGCTCCTCAATCCTACAAGCTCACCATATAAACAAGGAAAGAGTGACCAGAGGCAGGTGAGGAAGACCTGATGCTGATACAAAGCTCAACAGACATACTCTCAAAAGAAGGAGGGACAGGGTAAAAATAAGGACATTCTTGCTCCAGGGTGTAATAACTTCAGGTGTCCAGTGCACACCGTGGGTTTCTGTTTGGGTTGCAGAGGCTGGCCTGCCAAAAGACACCTTGGCCCCAACCCCAAGGCTGGGGTGTGACCCCAAGGGTCAAGAAATACATATAAAGCTCTGTGTAGAGCATAGCTTAAAGAATTACAAATCCCAGGATCAGTGACCCACTCCAAATGCATGACTGACATCTGGGAAGGGCAAGATGGTGGACAAATTTGGATTCACTTCACCTGGAGAACTCAGAATTCCTCTCCCACAAACAGACCCCCATGGTTGCAGCCCTTCCTCACCCTGGGGTCAATCAGGTCTGCAGTGTAGTTGGTTGCACTGTGGCTGTGCTTCTGGCAGGACCAAGAGGGCAAAACTTGCAACATTGTCTGGGATCAAGAATCAATGCCCGGGACAGCATCACCATGAACTTGAATGTGAGGGGTTTGGAGCCATCCTTTTCACAGGAAGCAACATTTATGAGCTATGGATCACCTTAAGAGCGTGTCAACATATGAAGGCTGACCTGCATCCTTCCCCAGGGTGAGACAAGGCTGCTCTCCTGCTTGCAGAGGTGTTTACTCACTTGTGACCAGCCGGGCAGCCACACGGGTGTCAGGTAGGTGCCGCCCTCTGTGGGGTGACCATGTTTCTGTTGGTTTAAAATCACACACTGGAGTGTGTAAATTTGCACCAAGTTTGAAGGGAGTGAGAATTTTTGCTTTGTTTTTTTTTTTTTTTTAAACCACTTGTAAAAACAAGACGCAGATATTGAACTGGAGCCAACAACTGTATCTTTGTAAGACTCTCAACCACCAGCCTTTTGCTGACTCTAGAACAATAAATATTCAGAGCCTTAAAAGCTTTATTTCAATCTGCTTAGGAGAAAGCAGCCTCAAACAATGGCCAAGAAGGGATCTTGCCCAGCCTCAGCAGATCAGTTCAGAGAGGGAATGGCCCTCACCAGATCCTTGCAGCATCACAGCTCCTCGTTCTTTCACAATGCCAGAAATTGAAGGCCCCCCTGCAAAAGCCAGTTAGTTAGAGCACAACCACCCATGCAGCACATGTGGCCCAGCAGAGGAGACAAAGGCCTCTCCCAAGGTAGGAACAGGAACTACCAGATTGAGAGAGATGAACACATCTAAGATCAGAGCTGCCATCACCCCCATGGTGACGGTGAACCTCCGGCCTTACTTCTCTACATGTGGATTCAACTAGTTCAGATGGTATTTTAGGCTGCATATGGGGCTTTTCATCTTCAGAACACTTAACAGGCACGTGTTAATCCCTGCAACGCCCTTCCGTGGCAGATAAGTGTTTATTATCTCTGCTCTACAGCTGGTGGGATTGGCACAGCGGGGAGCTGCTCATTGTTGCAGACCCTGGGCAACTTCAGCTCCTGGGCTCCTTGAAAAGACACTGTGGGAGATCCCCAGGAGCCTGGGCCACATCCTGGGCCAGTGGAGCAGGGCTGGGCTGGGCACTATCCCCCAGATTTTCAGGAGAGGAAGTCAAAAGCATTTTCCAAACACAAAGCCCCAGGACACATCTCCACTGCCTTTGTGCAGTAGGAAAGAACAGCGGCGCTCATTTATTATGGGCAAATTAACGCCCATGGAGATTAAAGCTTTATCTCCTACCAGCTCAGCCACATCTGACTTAGTGCAGGGCTCAGGCTGACACTGTGTCCCCACGTGCTGGAGTGCCACATCCCCACTGGAGCTCCCTCTCCACAGGGTCCCAGCACCACGTCCTCAGCTTCTCCATTCTACTCTGAGCTGTCCTTGTGCACTACCAGCCTGTCCGCTCTGCCTCTTCCTGCCTGTTGAAGCCCATGTTTGACAGACAAACACATAAAGAAGAGGAGAGGGCAGGCTGGGGACACCCCAGCCATGTGGTCCCAACACCCATGCATTAACATCAGTGTGACACTGACAGCTTTTTTCTGTGCATCCAAAGACAAATGTAAAATGAAGAACACCACCATGGGCACCAAAACCACCACCCTAGCCCCAAGCACAGAGCCAGGGTCACACAGTGAGGAGGGAGGAATTACCGTGCACTTGGTTGATCTCAGAGTTGGATGACAGGATCTCATCAGCCAACTTTTGGGCGGTGGGCAGCACCTCGGTGTGGTGTGCTGTGATCAAATACTGAACAAACTTCTGGAGCTGGTCCCTGTTCATCTGGAAAAGGGTCTCTGAGATGGGAAGACGGAGTTTGACCTGGTCTGGCTTGCGGATCCTGTACAGTGAAAGCGCCACGACGTGAGCGCAGTAAAAAATGTCCTTGTTCCCACAGCCACACGTCACGGAGGTGATTTTGCAGCGGTCGAAGCTGATGGCCACCTTGTAGGTCATCTCTGGTTCTGTCGCAGTCGCTGGCTCCGTTACTGTTCCACTGAGGTGGAACCCTGGAGAGGGAAAGAAGAAGAGGGAAAGGTCAGGTTAGCTTCTCTCTGACCACAACCACCCATGCCAGCTGTGGCAGGAAGGAAAGCCAAGACTGCTTGTGTCTCTCTCTCATATACCAAGGAGTGCAGCACCCAGCACAGCCCATCCCCGTGGCTTACACCCAGCAACACCCAGCCCGTGTATACAAACACACTTCTGCACCAACACACACACACACAGCCAGACTCATCGGCGAGTTTATTTAACAGCCAAACCCTCAGGGGAAGAGCAAAGCTGCTCGGTTCCCATTTGTTTAAGTATCTCAGACTGTTTCTCTCCTGGGAGTCATTTCCATCCACGCCTCCCTCTCGCTGAATTTGCAACTCACATGAGTGAGGGCTGGTAGAAAAAGACCACGTTTGCTTTTCTTTGATGAGGCAGACAAAAAAAATCCACAAACTAAATGCAAAGCAATTCCAGCTTTGGTCTCTTGGCCAGGTAGAGTGCTCCAGGGCATGGTCACAGCGCTGAGCTCTTCCACACAGTGGAAACAAAGAGCAGGGACAGGAGCTATGCACAGACCAAACCACAGCTGGGGGAAAACCGCTCCCTGAGTTCCACAAATCGTTCGCACCAATGTTATGGGGCTCCTGACAGTTCCTACCATGCAGAAAGTGGGTGCAGCGCCTTCAGGCATAACATGTGAAAAAAGCTCCCAGAAGAACCAGACACGTGAGGAACATGAAATGGGTTCAGAAAGTCCCATGGGTCCAAAGAATTATGGATGTACCAAGCAAGTGAGGGACTAAGTCAGTGAGGTAAGACTGACTGATGGATGCCTATCAACCTCACTTTCAATGGGAGCATCAGGGAGTCCTCCTCATGATCCAGTTGCTGAGTGGGTGCAACACCAACACTCTGCACTTGCTCAGCCACCTGGAAAAGGGATATCCTTGTTTCTCACACTCATCTACCTTGCTCCTCCAAGAGAGTGAGGCTGCACCAGGAGGTTAATTAACACAGCCAGGGCAATCTGGTGTCCCCCTGTCAGAAGAACATGGTGTGGGACCTGGCACCTCACAGTGCCCATCCCAGCCATCCTCCCTGAGGAGGATGCTCACTTTTCTCCGTGCCACTGCAACCTCATTAAGCCTGTGTATGTACAGGTCCCTGCAGAGCCTGCCATCCCCTCGGAGAAGGCAGCAGACAGCTGAGAGCCCTACAATTAGCGACAGAAAAGGAGAAGGGGTGGAGGGGTGAAGATTAAAATACATTAACTGCATCAAACCCTTGTGCGTTTGCCAGCTCTTACAAAGGCTTTCGGAGACAAATTCTACCAGAGGTTTTTAATAAATGGCATCAAAACCAGCTATTCACTGCCAGTCTCTTTAAAGCCACGCCAAAAACCACATTCAAATCTGATTAAGCGTCAAGGAGGTCTGCTTTTACTTTAGTGCCGGGGCGGGGGGGAAAAGCAGACCTGTTCTGCTGCCATCACCCAAAAGCCAGCCCATGTGGCCAGCAGAGCAGGAGGGAGGGACGCCCAGCCCTGCACTGCCCTCCCTGCTCACGGGAGCAGGAGCAGCGTGGCTGTGGAGGTGCTGGGCTCGGCGCCGCGGCAGCAGCACGGGCAGGGGCTGACGAGCCTCCCCCTCCACACAAGCCCGTCCCCTGGCAGCCAAACTATATAAATCCAGAGGATAAACTCCAAAGTGTTTATGTTTTACCACTTCTCTGGTTTGCAATGCTTGGCAGGCGGCTCCGACTCACTGCCAGTTTCTCCCTGGTTTACTTTTTGAACAAGTTAAAGGGACTGGAAACCGCGTTCCTGAGCAAGTATGTACGTATATCCTCATATGTGTATGCCTGCACACACATATATAAAACACTCTAGGACAAATTACTGGCCATAAACACTGCCTTGAAATGCTTACTTCAACACAACTGTGGACCAGACCCCACTTGGGGCTAACTGGTGAAAGGCTGGAAGAACTCATTTAACCAAATTATCTGTTTCAGACAGGTATAAGTCTGAAAATATATCAACTGTGGTCTGATCCAGCCTCTCACGACAGAGTATTTGTCCAGATATTCCTCAGGATATTCTCAGGCATCCCAAAAGCTGTGCTCTCCCATCTGCTCCAAGAGCTGGTCTTCACAATTCAGATCTGGTCTGCACATCCAACAGGACCATCCATTATGTCAACGACTGCCAAGTTTATCTGGCACTCGAGCCCCAAGTCAAGTCTTGGTTTAGATTTTAGCTGTGGTGACAGTAGGTCTGTAGGATAAACTAGGAACTCTACAAAACATTTATCAAAAGTTGAGTCAGAAATTAAACACGGAGGGGTGGAAGAGAGATGAGCTGGCAGGTACAGAGGCATTATTTGTGGATATTTACATTAACGTGAGGTCAGACTGCAGCTACCACATTGCAGCCAAGTCTGCACCCCAGCACCACGGCTGCTGAGCACACGAGCCCAGCAGTGATGGGTATCACAGTCCCAGAGAAGAGTGGTGGCTCAAAGACAGGTTTTGGTGTGGTTACTTCATAGCCCATCAAAGCACACATTCCTGCTCCACACAGAACACTGGTGCTATCACTAAAAAGCTGTAGGTAGTCCTGGAAAAGTACAGCTGTCACTGTACCCTCCTCTCTGCTCATCTTACATCCTAGAAGAAAGAAGCATCCTAGGAGCTGAGATATCAACACTTCAATAGAGAGAAACACAGCCCTGATCACTGAGAGCAAAGACATACTCTGTGTCCTCCCTGTACATTCAATTTAAGATATTCCTACAGCCCAGTGCTTATCTAGGACTTCATCTTCTGTTCTTAACATAAGCTAACTTGGTGTTTGATTTGCTGCCGGCAAAGTGACAGTGCCAAGGCTTCAAAACCATGGAAAATAAATAATTAAATACCATCTTTGTAACTACAGACTCATTATGCCCCTCCAGAGTCTAGCTTTGTCCCAAGATCTTCACCTTTCCCCTGCCCCAGAACACCCTCTCCTACTTTTACCACAGAAGCTTCCCAGTGGATGGCTCTTTGATCGAGGTTTTAAAAGGAGACGAGTGTTCACAACTGCCCCAGAAAACGCACAGAAAGGTGCCATGAATGTTCATGGGCACACAGGGCATGATGAGCTCATCTCTTTCTAATCCCAGCTATCCAACCCATCAAATGGGGACAAAACACTGGAGGAAGAACCTTCCTTGTTTTTCTGCCACAGGACATTGCACCTCTGATTTAAATTAAAACAGATCCTAGAATTGTTTTCCAGGAGTTTGCGAGTTCCACATTACAAACTTGTCATCTGGGCAGCACTCTCCTCTTCAGAGCTGACAAACCTTGCAGGCTGGGAGGAGGATGGATCCACAAAAAATAAAATAAAAATTCCTGGGCTCTCAAACAGCTAAGCCTTTAGCAGGGATCCCAGTGCAGGAGACTTTGCTATTGGGAAACAGTATTAACACCTCAACAGAAGCATCTTTAACCAAGATGGTGAATTTTTTGATTTCTAAACCTACTTGACCAAAAGAAGCTGTTCAAACTCTTCCAGTACTGCAAGATCAGAAAGCCTTTCAACACGACATCTTTAACCCAGATATCCTCGTGCCAACCACCAGGAGAAACCACTAGCCTGTCCTGCAGCTCCAAACTACCATGAGGCCAGCTGCAAAGACCCCTTGCTTTGTGGCCTTCAGCAAATCACTGAAGATAAAGCAAACATTTAGGCTGGTAATATTGAAATACCTGGAGTCTGGAGACAGGCAGATGCCCAGATGGAAATTTAAACCCCGAAAGCAAGCAAAACCAAGGCATAGCCCCTACCCTTCTCATAACTGTGGCACCAACACTTGCAAGAGAGAGGAGGACTCCTCCACACCTACCACACTAGCTGGGAACCCGAGTGCTCAGCTCTGCTCCCTCTGGCAGTTGCTGCTCACAGCCATCCCTCGGATTTCACGCTGCAGCCCAGACTGAAGTCACAGTTGTCATTTGCTAAGTTGTGCCATTCGGAAAAAATGAGCTCTTCCTTCCCAGGCGTGGCAGTCGCCCGCCTTCCCCGGAGCGCTGGCACAGTCCTGCAGGGGTGGAAAGCACCACAGAGCTGCAGCCACCTTCAGGACCCTCCCCTGAGGATGCTGCACTGGCACTGCTGTGTGAGAGGGTGATGGCCAGTAACACACAGGTAACGTGGGGAACATTTCTTCATGGCACTGTGGTTCTTTTGTCTCCTCCACAGCCTCTTCTCTGTCCTTGTGATAATTCTGAAGCAGGGCAAGGAATGGCTCAGTAGAGGGAAATGTGCACCACATCCCTGCCATGAGCATGGACCGCTGGACCATGTACATAAAGAACTCACAACCACACCTAGCTGTCAAAACCTTAAGTAACCTCCCAGTACCTGAGGCTGATATTTTGGGCAGCCTCTGTTAGGAGCCACGTGATGGAAAGTCCATCCACGCAGCTTCCTGAAGGCACCAGCCACATCCCCTTGCATCACAGCCAGAGAGGGGTGGCTGTGGCTGACAGCAGCTTGGCTGCTCACTGCTCTTGTACTCTGTGCTCAGCTCCCAGGATTCTCCACCTCTAGCCAGATTAACCCCACTCCAAATCTGTGTTTGGGGAGCTCTGTCTTCAGGCAGGCAGGAGCTCTGTGAAACCAAATGGAAAAGAATAGATGGATATTTATGGGCCTCAGCAGATGTACATGAGGTAAACTGAAATTCTCAGTGCAAGTTGTATACACTAGGTTAACATGACCCAAATATGTTTTTTTTTAAATTTCCAAACCACAGCGGAAAGTTATTTTAAACTAAAGTGATTCCAAGCTCTTTAGTGATTAAACGGACTGCAGCTCCAGCTCCTAGTGGAAAAACCATTTGTTTTTCCAGTGTGTGAAAGCCATAACTAGCAATGAATAATAATTGCCGCACCCGAGTGTTATTTATAAGCCATTCTCAGTCACATTTCCATGCCTCGAAACAGCAGCTTTCTAAACATGAGCTCAAAATCGGTCAATATTTGTAATGTAGACAACACCCACGGGAGGAAGGTGTCGGTGTGCTCGGGCGGTGGGAAGCGGAGGTTAGTAAAATCTCCCGAAGCTTTCCAGCTTCTAGATCAATTCCTCCAGCCGGCTGATGCTGACAATTGCTCAGTCCCTGACCTTGCAGTTGGAAAGGAGATGGGCTCATGAACTCATTTGCACATGACAATGCTCCAGCAAAGTGAATCATCTGCCTCCGATAGTAACGAGAGTACGGCGTGCCCCAGCCCTCCCGGGCTCCATTCAACCAGCACAGGGCTGGCCTTTTGTGCTGCCAGTGCAAGAAAGACTCTGCTGAAGATGTGTGCAATTAAACCCACTTTTCTTGTTGCTCTTTTGATTCAGCGGCTCAATGAGAGGCACCCTAGGCAGGTGTTGTCACACACAGATAAAATGTGCCTTTTCAGAGCACTGGCAGACAGAAAGAAAGAGGGTAAGGCTGAATCAATTGCCATTTCTCCCTTGCAAAATAGGGTATCCAGGCTTCCAGCGAGTCAATGAGCAGAGCTGCTATGAGTTTCCATCCTCGCTCCTCTCCAAAGCTACTCTGTTTTGTGACCGCAGGCAAAGGTGCTGCTGTTGAGACAGACTTTGGCAGGGATGAAGGAGGCAGGCGATGGCTGGCCAGGAGGATGCCGCCCCAGCAGCACAGAGCCACAATTCTGCTGCTAAAAGATTCCCCCCTGCAGCCCTCCTCCCGGTCCCTACCATGCTCCTGCCCTTGCCCAGTCATTATCATCCTGGAAAAGCACCTCCACTTTCACAGAGCTAACAAAGACCATTAATATCACCCCAGGAAGGAGCCATGCCCGCAGCTGAGCTGCCGCAGGAGGAGCCGAAACAAAGGGATATGGATGAGTTGGAGAGTATGCACCCTGCCTGCAAGGGTCCCCACCACACACCTACGGCCTCAGGCACCCACTACCACAGGTTTGGGAGAAATACTCTTCTACCACCTCTCCAGGTAGGCCAGGGAAGAAGCAAGAGCTGCAGCTGTAAACAGAGGAGATGGAATGGGGCTGTTTGTGCTGGAGGGAGCCGTAAGCTCCTCTGAGCAGCTGAGTAAGCTGGAGGGACGCTCTCTCTGCCATCTGCTCTGATCCCACAACACCTCCTGCAAATGAAGAGTCAATCCGCTGGTTTCTATCCCTGTTAACCTCTAATCAGCCAAGAGGACCGGCCTCTGCCTTGCTCTTTATCCGAGCCAGCTAATGCGTGAAGCGCACCGCGCTTCCCATCTGCTCCAGCATTACTAGAGTTAAAGGACAAAGCCGTTTCCCTGTCCCGAGCATTCACTTACACAGATGCCCTTGTATTAACTCAATTTCTCAGTGATTTCCATTATTACCCTTACGAGATTTCTGGTGTTTGTTTATCTAGGAGCCTGAAATGGAGGTTTTTCCCCTCCCCCTACCCAGCTCAGGGGCTTGGCTGGCCCAAGGCCATGCTCCAGACAACCAGTCCTAATCTGTGATTTTACCCAAAAGTATTACAAAATGTTCTCCATTTTCTCCCCAGCCTGGAGTGCTCTTTGTTGCCCATATCATTCTTAAGAACCAGGTTTTTTGGGTCCTTGTTGCCAGCCCCAAAGCCAAGACCATCCTTTCCAGCATCACCTTCCACAATCTTCCAACACCTGCCCACAAATGGGTTTTTAATCTACGCAGATGTACAACCCTTGCTCTGAAGACATACGGTTTGGGCAAAAAAGAAAAAAACACAACCAGTTTTAAAGCTTGGACTGATTTCCTCTGCTAAGGTGTAGCCTTGCAAGCTGAATTCCTCTGCTAGCAGGTCAGATCCAGTCAATCTAAATGATGGTTCTGAAGCAACAGAAAGGGCTTGAAGAGACGATTACTTCACTGCATCTTGGTTAACATGTGATGCAATAACTAGCGGCAAAATGCTGTCAAGTCTCCGTTCTTTACTGCTACAGTGTAACTAACTTATAGGCATCTTGAATATAAAGACTTTTCTTACAAAAAACAGAAATGTGAGGAAAGGTGAAGATGTGCAGTACATTTTTAAGCAGAAGCAGTGAATGCAGCATCCTTACAGTCAAGGGAGAAAACGCGATGCATTTTTGTGACCATCCCCAAAGCATCCAGACCTCTCCTCTTCTCCCGGTGCCTACAAGTGGCTATACCCGAACAAGGAGCAACATGGTTCCTTGTTCAGGTAGTTTGCTCAGCAGATGCAAGGGTGTTTTCAAGCATGAAAGAAAATATCCACAGCGAGGAAATTCACTTTTGCCGCAGCTTCCGGGCTCATGCGTGCCATCAGTTGGAGCCGCCACAAAGCAAACCCAGCCCCGCGCTGTCACCACCTCGGCTGCCTCAAGGAAACTGATGGGAGATGCCAAAACTCACACACGAGACTCAGATGGGGTCATCTCCTGACTTCAATGAAGCCACCCAGATTTCCAACAGCTGAGAAGCTGGCTTCTAGCACATAAAAGGGTTCTAATTAGGAACTGCCTCTTATCCCTTCATGCAAGCGTCACCATGATGGGATCACTGAACTTCATCACAGTCAAAAGCAAAGGGAGCAGTGCTCTTCCCTTCATCGCCTTTTTAGTGTGGTGATTCACAGAGCTCTTAGCGCCACAAAAACATAATCCCGGCCCTTAAAGCAAAGTGCCTCCTGTGCCAGAGCCCTTAACCCGTTGCTCCTGGTTTAAGGGCTCCTTCCATAGGGCCCTCTGCTTGTGCAAGAAGCTGATCCAGAGCCATGGACATGCTTTTCTCTCGAGGTATCTGCTCGCCTTGCTGACCTGTTTTTCTGAGACACAACCTCCCTCCGGAATTGGCCGCTTTTCCAGGACTTAGCCTGAGGCTGGGGAGCAGCTTTGGATTTTGTCTCCAAACATGCAAAGATAAATTGCATTCAATGCGTATTTTACCATTTAAAGCTGCCTCGGGAGTGGGCCATCTTCAAATCAAAACACAAATTCAATTTACCAACATTGAAAAACAAACGCAAAACCAAGCCTGAGAAGCTCCTGACTTGTCTTCTTCCCACATTTTGGTCTTGTATAGGGCAGGACTATCTTAATCAGAATCAAACCAGGGCATCACACAGTAATGGAGGGAAGCAGGACACCACCCTGCTCCTCCCTGAGACACCAGACCTTAAAATAGCAGCTCTACAATTTATAGGGAAGTTATTAGTTATGATTTTCCTGGCCCTCAGATGCCTTCCAAGGGAATGAGGCAGCCTAGATTCAACGCGAAAATCTGCTCCAAATTCTTCCCCAAAAAGACACTTTTTCCACTAAGAATAGCTCTTTCATTTTTAAGAGAGCATAAAGTCTGACTTTCTAAGTCACTGGCAGTGTTGTTAAATGAACACTGTATTTACAAAGCATTTCAACAGCATTTCTGGTAATGGTCTCAGTAACAAATTTGTTGAAAAGGTCAATTAACTTCCTTCCGAGAACCTCACTTCTAAACACAGAAAATGGCTTTGCATTAAAACTGCCTCCACAAAGTGGAAAAAGCTCTAAGGTGACACCATTTTGCCATTTCCGCCCTCAACTCCCCATTCAGGAGCTGAGCAGACCCCAGGAGAAGGCACCAGAATGACTCCCCTCTCCCGCTGACTTTTAGAATAAACCCACCTTTTTTTTTTTTCTTTTTACATATATATATATATATATATATATATATATATATATATATATATATATATAAAATATATATTATATATATACATATATATATAATTTCACTAAGGAAACCACAGACACACACTTTATATTGCAGAAATATTATTATACTTAAACAGCTTAGCTCACTTCAGTAACTTCATGAAAACTTAGCCATTTCCTCCCCACTCTGGCCCCCAAACCAATAAAGCTTAAATTCTGGAGCTTATTTGGGCTGCTCCATGTAGGGAAATTATCTGCTCATTGCAGAATAAATTATTCAGCAATTGCTATTCCAGATCAGCCTCCTCTGTTGACATTTTATTCCAGAATAATTTTTGGAAACTGAGTAGATTTCTGAAGAAAGGGACCTCAATTCCAGGACAGGGAGTTATCCAAATACCTGCTGGCACACCAGTGGCTGGGCTGGTCACCATCCCATGGAGAGAGCCTTGATCAAAGCCATCCCAGAGGAGGAGATGAGAGGTGGTATCAAGTTTGGGAAGACTGACTGCTGTATTTCAACATCCAGCAAAAAGTGAGGTGAAGGAAAGGCACAGACCTTGATTTTGTGTGGAAATAAATGTTTTTTTGAGCTTTCTTTCAATCAATAAATTGCAAAGCAAGAGGAACCACCCAGCAAGAGGCTGGAGGACTTTGCATCACAAGGTGTAACATCAGGAGGGTGGCACAGCTTTTATCCATCATGCAAGGAAAGTGTTGAGGGTATTCGAGAAGCACCAACTCTGACAGTGGAGAGCCCTGGCAAAGCATCTACATGTGCTGTGGCAGTCTCCCAGCCCAACTCAGCCTGATGGTGGATGTTTTGTGCCTCTTCCACACGGCCCAGGGCCTTTTCTGGGTATTCTCCAGTTCTACCAAATTATGCATCACATCCAACACTACTCAGAGTCAGCTCCATGGAGCCCAGAGGCCGTGCCTGAGCAGCCAGACTCATTGCCATTTCCTGGGTACAACCATTTCCACAACTCCCACAAACAGCCCCCTGGTACAAACACCACCACGCACAAACCTCAACACACTTCAGAGGGCAACAGCAAAGCAATGTGTTCATGCACTGCAAGGAAAATCAAAGAGGGATAAGACCAAGCCAAGCGAGGCAACCACAAAAAAGCTCTCAGTTGCCAGTATGTCCTCTCTGGTGAGACCCCACAGCGAAGTTCTGGGTCATGGCTGACAAGCAGTCAAATTTCCCGATTCTGCAGGACCAAAACCCTCTGCAGAACAGTCAACATGCTTTAAATAACACTTTAAAAACCCTTTTGATCACATTAGTCTTCACATGACCTTTCTGAGAAGTCAGGAAGGCAGCGGGAGGTCTGCAGAGCAGAGACTTCCCCAGCAGCCCTCCTTGCTTGAAAGGAATGTGGTTGGGAGACAGATGCCTGACAAAGATGCTCTGCTCTCCTGCATCAGCAGTTTTCACCATCTTTAGCATGCAGGCATTTCAGGAAAAGCAGATTCCCGTGCAGTGATTTTAAGCTCCTCAGTACCACCCTTTCTCCTTCTGGACACACATTGTGCCCAGCATCTCCCAGCCACACATCACAGAGCTCGGCTTTAGCAAGGAGCACGCAACTGGAAAGCTGTCCCACCATGCACAGGAAAACACCAGCCCCCTCCTGCTTTTCAAGTCCAAGATGACTCCACAGCTTCACAGCCTTCAGAAACACAAAGGGCCACAAAAGCTGATATCCAGGGAAATAGGAGCCATCGCTCTTGCTGGGTCGGGAGCAGTGTACAGGCTGCCTCTACGAAACTCATGTTTCTCATTAAAAACTTCACAGATTTTTTTTTTCTTCCCCTGGAAAAACATTGTTATTCAACCCACAGCCTAGACTGCAGGCTCCTCCGTTTGCTTTTGATGCAGTGCAAACATCTAAAATGACACCATGTAATGACAAGATCTGTCATCGGGATGGCTGGGGCTACAGTAGAAAGAAAAACAAAGGAACGATCCTTTCCTTCTCCCTAGAATTCAACACAATTAAAACAAAAGGAAACCTATATTGTGAAGTTAATGCTAAATACAAAGGATTGAAGGGAAAAGGGAAAAGCGTGATGTGAAACATTTAGTGATGGTTTTCTTCCATTATGTGACATGAGGCCCCTTTGGCAGTGGATGGAGGGTCTCCAGCTCCTCTAAACACAGATCTATTTCAGTAATTAAGTTCTCTTACAAAGGGGGAGAGGGAAAGGGCTGCAATATCTCAGATATCTGTGGGTGAAATTCCACCTCTGCAGCCTCCTGAAGCTCCTGGTTAGCCCCCATCCTCTATGGGACAAGCCAGGCACAGCTCCCTGGCAGCAGACACAGTAGGTACCAAAGGGTTATCAGCACATTCATCACAATTTGGAACTGGAAGCAACCAAAAACGCAGTCAGCTCAGCATAATGGGAAAGAAATAAAGTAAAAAGCAAAACCAGATGAGCAACTAGGAACTGACTCCTCTCTTCCCTTTGAAAAGGGAAGCCAGTAATTTGAGAGAAGGTGGTTTTACCCACAATCTCAGCAAAGGGTTTTAGGAGTCGCCCGAATAATCACATACCCTAAGTATTACACAGTAGTCCCACTTAAGAGATGGGAAAACATGGTGGGGAAATCTTCCTGACCCTTGAAAGCAGGTCCATAGGCATGCCCAGAAAAGGAGGAGCAAGTCCCACACTGTGGGTGACATGTCCTGGCTTGGGGAGGTCTCTCCTCTGGGCAGATGGCAGAGTCCACCTGAGCAGCTGCACCCTGCTCTTTTTCCTGCTCCAGGATGAGCAGGAGCAGAGTCCCCCTTCCCCTGCCTGGGAAACCAAGACAGAGGGGTCTAGCAGCAAATTCAAGGCCAGGGAGCAGTGGCTGGGAAGTATGCAAGGAGTCCATGCTCCACTGCTGTGTCTCTAGCACAGAGAAAGAAACCTCCAGACCTGCCTTACCCCCAGACATCTTCCTGGGGCTCAACTTGTAATATCTGCAAGGTTTTAAGTAAACTCCCATGTCTGGGCTTTCCAGAAACCACTGCCACTAACTATATATGGTACTTCACTGCAAAATTAATTGCCCTAATGAGAGTGGTCAGGGCTGATGATGCCCTCACTAAAATGACACCTGCAAATGTATCTGTGCAGGTGGATTCCATATTGCCCTGATGCTGGGTGTTGCTAACCCCACTTCCACAGCTGCTTAGCAACTCCCACAGTTTGCTGCACCGACTGTGTGTACACCATTAAGTACCCTCACATTCAGGTTTTGCAGTTGAGGAACGGACAGGAGATAACACAAAGGCCATTTTCTCCTACAGGAGGTGCCACCTCAGCCTCTGCTGGACCTCTGAAAGTTCCTCCAGGATGCCAACGTGCAGCACACACCACTGAACAACCACTACCAAACCATTTGCTGTGGAAAAGCCTCAGTCTGTGGAGCCACATCAGAACCCTGGTTATCACAGGCACTTCGAGAAGACGCAAGCATGACCTTGAAACCACCAAGGTACAGAAATAAACTCAGTTTGCTTTCCAAAGCTTGTAACATTTTAAGCAGATACAACTGCTTTTGTCATGGCTTATGGCTTCTGAGTAACTTGAGCTGCTCAGAGAAGTTAACATCAACCTGATGCACAACCAGACTCCACCATCATGCCCACACTCCCACAGAGGGGGTATGCATGACACTAAGGCCAAGGTCACCTCCAAACCAAACACAGCACCACCTCAGGTGGGTGTCTGAAGGAAGCAGCTGTGGCATCTGGCATCTCCAGGGGGCTGAGACCTGACTGGCACCACACACCGAATGACGATGCTCGCTTGGAGGAGCAACACTAGGATTGCCCAGTGATACACAGGGAAGATGTGTCTGTCCAGTTGTGCTGGGTTTCAAATTTACCCAGAGCTAAAAGAAATGAGAGCCTCAAAGTCCCCAGCAAGACCAATTCAATTCCCCCTGAGCCCTTGCTCAGAGACCTACTTGCAGAACTTCACACCCACCACTTGTGTGCACAGGAAATGGTCAGCCTTTACAGGCTCTGACACTGATGCACTCACCTCAACAGCAAACAGTCCTTCAACAACACACACGCCAAATTAAAATGATTCCAACCCTCAGCAGCATCTCTCTCTGAAGAGCAACTGCCATTACTTATTAATTTGCTTCCTCAAGATAAACAAGAAATTTATTAAAGTCTGAAAGAGACCAGGAGCACACAAGGCAGCAGAGGGGCAGGGGGCTGCCACTTGTCTTTAAAAAAATAAATACTTCTATGCTAGATTACACTTTCCAGTTGCTGTTTCCCCCAGGAACCAGTTTCCACTCTGTGGAAGATGGAAACCCCACAGACTACTATGTTATGTTGAGGGCTCAGTCATGTTTGGCGGGAGGAAGCACCAAATTTTGGACCTAGCAGGTGAAATGGAAATAAAAATAGACATTTTAAAATAAAGGCTAAATGCATCTGAGTGATGAGTGCATCTGTCTACAGGCTGCTCTCACAGATCATGACCTTGACATCTTGCAGAGGAGGTGCAACCTTTGACAATCAATTCAGCTCCTTGTTTAGAGAAACTGCTCCATTAAACCTAGAGATGAACTCAGCATGGATGAAGAGACCAACACTTCCCAGGAGAGCTGAAAACAGTCTCACTCCATTCAGTCAACAAGCAGGTGATGCTCGTGGGTGGAACTGGAAGAACAAAACTCTTCAGTACAGTTTCCTACGTCATCTACAGTGAGGAGAAATGGTTGGAAGGATGATGAGGAACAGAGTTTCCTTCACGCTCACAATGTACATTTGCAAAGGCAAAACATCATCTGTGGATTTTCCACCCATGCAACAGCCGCTCCAACAGCCTTGCTTTCATACATCCCCCTTGTTTCTCCAGTCACAAGGGAGGAATTAAAAATGGCTGTTTCCAGCCCAGTACGAGTTATCAACTGCATCACTACACCAGCACAAAGGAAATTATGTTCCCAGTATATCCAGCATTTGTGCAGACAGGAGTACATAGGAGATAAAAGGGAAAGAAAACTCACAGCAGGTAATCAGGACACCTAAAATACAAGTGGCAAGTCTGCAGTCATGGCTGCCTTCAGTCCTGGTGGTTTGCTGAAAACCAACTTGATTTTTGAGTGATCAGTGCAGAGCAACAGCACTGAGGATGCCCCTGGGGCAGTCACAATCTTGGGACCTCTAGGATGCCATGAAGCCCTTATTCCTCAGCCTCCCCCTCAATGAAGGTCTGAAACCCCACATTAGCTTCCTATCATCTCCAACCACACTACTGTAAGAACCACGGCTTTGAGAGCTCTATGCCACCAAGAGACATTGCTGCATTCAGGCAATGGGTATGAAGTGTGCTGGGGTGAGACACCCCCAGACCCATAAGTCTGAGTGAACTGAACTAAAAAGAAATGAAAACCAAATCCCCTGAGACCATCCCAGACTCTATGAAGTTCAGCCAATCCCAACTGTTCTCTTCTCCTACTGACCCCTGGACCACAGCAGTCATGGGACTGTCCTGGTCACACCTTTGCAATCCTCAAGCCAAATGCTTGGGAAATGCTATTCCAGTTCAACACCCCTGGGAGATGTGATGACTGAAGGGCCACCAGTGGACATCCCCAAGCTGTCCTGCAGCAAGAAGACAGATGAAACAGCATGGTTGGAGGCAGGCACAAGTGACAACGCCAGCTTGGGGCAGTCCAGCCTCCTGCTACTCTTCACCCAGCTCCTCCACATCCAGGGTGGGCTACAGGTATCACCCAGTATCCAAAGCAGATGCTGGATCCAGCTACCACCACTGAAGATACCAATTAAACACACCTTGAAATTTTTGGCTTCCTGTATCTGTGTCGACTGGATAGTTAAGCTGACACCTTTGCACATTCTCTTTGTCTGGAGCCAACAGATCAATCTGCCTCAAATACAGGAGATATCTTTTTAACACTCCAAAGCTAATGAAAAAAATCCCCTCTGGTGAAAGGAAAACACTGGATCAGAGAAGTTTTATTAGCCCTTAACCATGTAAAGTTGGAAGCTCGTCCCCTGTTTAATTCTAATACTCCAACTCTGTTAAACATTAACTGTATAAATAATCAAATACTTCACATGACAGAGTCATACTTCCAATATGGGGCAAATAACCCAGAGGGTAATGAAGGGTGTAGTCTTCTGGGCTGAAGGATTTCCAGCGCTCTCCAAAAAGCAGAACAAAGACAGTCCCTTCCCCCTCCTCTGCCTTCAAAGCAAAAGCTTTGATTCACTTGGGGAGACCACATCAAGCCAGAGCAGAGGCATGCAAGTGATGTATCTCATCATTCCCCTCTGCTCCAGAGACACACGTGAAACCACCAGCCACTGTGCGGTCTCAGCCTTCTCAAACAACTTGCATCCACTCCTACAACACCCAACTCTCCCTGGTCCTGCTGGCTGGCAAGCTCTGAGAGTCCTTCTCACCCTTGCTCTGCACTGCTTGGGGAGGTGATGTGGCACCAACCACCCAGCCCACATCAGTCCCAGACTCAGACCATACACCAAACCCCAACGTTGCTTCTTCAATAAGAGTGTTCTCCTGGCAAGCAGGACTTGAAGCAGGCAGGAGCTCCAGCTCTCCAAAAGTCTGTGGTCTTCCACCTGGCTCAGAGGGGCCACAGACCCAACCCCACGGAAAACATCCCTGGTCTCCATTGCTTGTAACATGGATCACAACCACGTGGTGTTCTTGAAATTAAGCTCTCACTTTCCTTGGGCTTTGGTTTCCCTGACTGCAAAGCTGGGACAATGTCCCTTCTGGGGTTCATAGGGGTATTTAAAGGAGCAGGCTGAAGTTCAGTTCCTCAGGAAATAACTGGTGCATTTGCTGTGGAAGGAAAGCTCTACGAAGAAAAAAAAAAATGTTTGAAAGAAGTTAAATATTAAAAGCTGCATTAAAAGTATATAAAAGTGATGCTGACCATTCCTCTCATCCAAGGCCACGCTAAGGTAATTTTTTGAATGATGTAATCATCTGATGCCCAGGACTGCCCCAGTTTAGACTGATGCTCTCACTTTAATGCTAACTGAAAAGCTTCAAGTGATGCTTGACAATCAAAGTATCAAGAGCCAAATGGAGAATGGTCTGACCCACAGCCCTGCCTAAAACTGCACTTTCAGTACTCCTGAGCTGACTTTGGAAAGCCAGTATTGGCTTTGGCAGAACCCAGGAGAGTCGTTGTGCATTAATTATCACTCTTGCTCTGCAGACAGACATACAAAAGATAAAGACAACAGTGAGGCTTGTTCAGAACAAGGGATCCAGCACCATCTCAGCACAAGTACCTTCTCCTTCAAGTGTTATTCAACCATCCAGATTTTGAAGACAGCCCTTGACTGAAGGCTCTTTACCTACACTGTAAGGTAAAGCATGGACTCACGAAAACCCATGTGATTTTTGTCCACATTGTTAAGTTTAGGTTCAGCACACCACCTGAGCTATACAAAAAAATCACCTCTCCCATGCACAGCCATTAGTCCAAAATCTGCATTGTTGAAGGAGTCAGCAGGACTCCTCTCTATCAGCTGCATGGACAAGAAGACACCCACTTCCACCACTGCACCCCCACAGCACAGCTGAGCAGAGCTGCATGGTCCATCATGACACCTACATAATATTTCAACCAAAATTGGACTGTTCTGGGCTTCTCCCAGCAAGATCCTGACTTATCTCCTCCTCCTGCTGACAGCTGAGAGTGCAGCTGGGATCTACAAGAACAGAGAAAGGCTCTTGGTTTCTAGAACGTCAGCTGTGGAGGTGGGGGAAACCAGGTGTTGCATTCTTGGGGAAATGTTTTTCCTGGTCAGCCCATCAATTTCTATGTGCTCCTCTCAGCACCCCCAGGAAGCACACACAGCATGTACAAGAACATAAGACACCCCTCGGGGGCTCCCAACCTACCAGCACTGACTGGAATAGCTCAGGCTTAAGCCCAACTCTTTGCAGACACAGCCCATCCCACACACAGAGAGTCTGAGAATGTAGAGAGTGAACATGAAGGGGAGAAGGGTCCCAGATCCTTGGAACTTGGTCCCTTCAGGAAGCCACATTGATAAGGGCTCAGCATGGCTTCACAACATCTGTAAGGAGGTTTCAGCACGTAACTCAGATGTCATTCGAGTTACTGGTGCAGCACTGGGGGAAGGACCCTCTGAGAGCATTGGACACGAGCATCTCAGTCCCTCCTGGCTCCCTCACCCACGCTGACACACTTCACAGGCAAGCTGCCCACGCCTGGAACAAGCAGTCTGCTCCAGGGCTGATTCCCACTGCATCTCCCATCCTTGTTTAAAATGAGAGCTAGATGGTTTCCCTCCTGTACATGGTGCAATGCCAGCCACACTGAACAGGCTTCATGTAAAACACAGCCCACTGCCTTTCCAAGCCAAGGGGGAGACATTCTCCCAGTCTGCAGATAGCAACTTCAGACACCCTTAAAGCCAAGCTCTTGGTCTTGCTTTCCTTCATGAAGCAAAAGCAGAAAAAGCACCACAGCTCCCTGAGTCCTGCTTTTTCTGCCATCTCCTTCAGCAAGATAGACATACAGACCTCCTCCAGCTCTGCAGCAAAATCTTATAAACAAGTCACACCCGACAGGGACATGGAGATGCCAGGGACATTTCTGAAGGACAGCAGCCATGATGAAAGCCAGAGCTGAGCAGATTTCCTATCAGAAAGGTTAAACCTTGAAGATCACTCCCTGAAACACTCATCCCAAAGAGAAAGACAGGTTTTAAGGTGAAACCAAAGAAGGAAATTCAGCCAAAAGAACCACGTCCCAGCCTGTGGTGCCACGACTGACGTGGCATCCAACAGAGCTGCACAGCCCTCGAGCCACTGCCTGTCCCATCCTTCTCCATTCCCGCAGTAAAAGCGAAGAGAGCCCAGGAAAAGCAGGTAAGGCTCCTTCTGAGGAAATGCAACCCTGTTCCTCATGAAGCTGATGGAAAGGATTATGTCCGATGGCCAGAGAGCTCACTCACACTGAGGGCTCTGGGCAGCATCTATGTAAGCTTTTCTCGCATGGATGCTCTCCCCCAGACACCTGCCATCACTCTGCTTGGAGACACTCGGGTCACAGAGCAGCTGGAAGGCATGAGAAGCCCCAAAACAAGGCAGAGTCACCAGCATCACGCTGCACACCTCTGAGATGCAGAACCTAGGGGCTGGAGGCACCAAGGCAGCCAGGATGCTGTGGCAGAGCTGCTGCCACCAACATCCTCCTACACCAGCCACCCACTACTCCAGCACCACCAGCGGTCCAGACCTGGAGGTAAAGCCACGAACCACAGCAGGAGAAGGGCAGACACAGAGGCAGGAGAACCAAGGGCTCTTTGCCTCCCATGCAGCCCTGTAACTGCAGCCAGAAAGCCTTTTGGACCTACAGTTCCTTATGCTGACAGAAAATTCAAGCTGAGTTTTACTCCTGACTTGCAAATCCTGAGGAGGAGGAGGAAAAGGGATTAAAAAAAGCCAGGCCATCTGCTCAAGGGCCTTGCAGCAGAGAAGAAGGCTGCACATGGTGATTCTCCAGGTAGAGCCCTGGTACAACTTTCAGGTTGACTTGGCCATTTGATTTTTTTAGTGCAGTTCTGGACCCAGATGTTTCATAACACACACTATCGAGTGTGTACATGTGAGGAAACTACCTCCAATCTGAATATCCCTGAGAGCACATTGCTCTTATTAAACACTGCAGAGCTATTGCTCCATGCAGCATTAACAGTACAAGACGTTCTGGTAGACTACAAAAATTGGCCCATAAAAAATAAACACTTCTGTCTTACTAAGGGCATCTGGAAATGACCCAGAGAGCTTGTCTATTTTCATTGGTAGCATTTTTGTGCAACAGAAGAAAGAAACTGGTTGTGAGTTTTGAGCAAATGTTCCTCAATTGCTTACAAGGAATCCCTGAAAACACCAGCAAACACGCCACCCACCCAGCTCCCCACAGGCAGAGCTTGGAAGACCACAGTGTGGTCCCATTTCATTCAGGCTTTACACCACTAACTGTCCTTCCTGTTGTCTCTCAGTAAATCACATCCTTGAGGAAAGAAACTTGTCCCGTACACAGGACCCACCCACTGCCACAAGCATCCCACCCCACCGCAGCACACACGTGGCAGGGACAGACAGGCCAAAGGAATGGGCACGCTGCCCTTTACTGGGATGCTCCTCTGAGACCAAACTGTGGCTCTGAAAGAAAAACCCAGTAACAACGTTTGAAGTTAATACCTTTGCACTCCCCAGGGCTACAAACCTCCACCTTGGCAGCTGGACATGCAAGAAACAAGTCAATCCTTGGCATTTAGGGGTGCAAAGCTGAAACCTCCCTTTGTGTGCCAGAGGCCTGTGGTCATTCTTGGAGCTTCAGCACGTCAGCAGACAGCAGCATGACTTGCCATGCTGCCATCATAGCACACCAGCAAGTCGGGAAGCAGGAGGTCCAAGAGCGCTGCTAACCTTCTTGCTCTGCTGCAGAAACCAGCCAGAAACACTCACATCCCATCAAGGATGGGGTCCCGAAAGAGCAGACAGGAATAAACCATAAAGAGATAGCATCTTCCTCAGCAGGCTCTTGTCTGGATATGTATTGCTGGTGACTGATTTCTCAGGGCTCTTCAAATTCCTGCTCCAAGCTCAGAGGACAGGAAACAGGAATGGTGGAGTCACCCATTCCAGATCCTACCCAGGAACTGCTCTGATGACTGCCTGGCTCCTTCCTTCACAGCAGAACATTCCAAAACTGAACCAAAACAAACTCTAGAGTCATGACACTTCTCACAAGGCAGACTCTGGGCTCTCCAGCCAGGCCCAACTGCAGACGCCACAGAAGTGTATTTATTTTAAAGACTATTTGAGCTGGAGTTTGTGAGAGAAATTATCCTTTTTCTGAAGAACTTGTGGTTTTTGTAAAAACCGATTTTAGCAACAGTCACATTTCAGGCTCTCTTTAGAGAAACCATCTGCTGATCTCCCAAACGCGGTGCAAGCATTTCTGCAGCCCTCTGCAAGGACCGTGCACAGGAGACACAGCACCCGGTGAAGGGCTGTGACTCCAGCTGCACAACTGGGAAATATCAGAGACAAACTGACCTGATGTGTCCTTGCACAGTCCCATCCCATGCTTCTCCCTGACCCTGGGAAGCCTCCCTCTTCCAAACACTGCCATTTTCTACCTTTGCCTAGAACAGCCCCGTATTCCGATGTCTCCTG
Organism: Ammospiza nelsoni; assembly: GCF_027579445.1. Lineage (NCBI taxonomy): Eukaryota > Metazoa > Chordata > Aves > Passeriformes > Passerellidae > Ammospiza > Ammospiza nelsoni. The sequence goes on from NC_080641.1 coordinate 26,912,392, forward strand.
CCAGGCCCAGCCCTACCTGCCTGCCCTGCTGTGGTTAGGGACACACTCCCCACTCTGTGCCTGCTCCCCAAAGCAGCTGTGAGAGGACAAGACCCTCTAGTGACAGGAGCCACTGGCTGGGAATGGCCAGCATCCAGCCCTGCCTCCCTGGGGAGCCATGTGGGAAGGAGCTTTGCCCATTGTGAAGGCACTTGGGTAATTACCAGCTGCCAGAATCAAAAAGTCTCTGCTGAGAACATGCAAATCCCAGCTTTTCTTGGATTTGACCACGTCTGCAAAGGGACAGCAAAGACATCTCACAAAATAGGCACCTCCTCCCCATTCCCCTTGCGCTGAGTCTCGCAGCAAACTCTGAGAAGTGCTCTCTGGACTTCTGAAACAGGGTGAACACAATATCTTACTCTCCAAAATGGCAGGACCACTTTATAATTTTTTCCCCTCCCTTAAAATCAAACCATTCAAGATCCACCATGAAAATTCCAAGCACAGATGTTGAAAACCCCCAATAAAATTACAAGCCAATCAGAAAACAGGATCTTATCTCATGAACTGGTGCACAAAGCTTCATAATAGCTGGCACCACCAACCCCACCCCCAGCAATCCCCATCCTGAGGCACACTGCTCCCAGACACCTGCTTGGCAGCACAGCAGTGCCCATCTCCGCTCCCGCCTCGCCTCTGCCGACGCTGAAATTGAAGCAGACTGACAGCAGGATAATTCGGGGGAAAATTGCATTTTCTATATAACTTTCATACGTGACTATATTTAGCAGATGGAGAAACAAAGTACATGTATTCAGTAAATATATATTTTTATAGCTGTAAAATTATAAACACATATGTATGTTCCAAGGAGATCTGAAGTCTATTTTAAGACGCTCTTCACATGCGGATCATTAAAGCCTACAATACAGTTCCTTTGCCATATTATAATAAATATGGAAAGTGAATACACACTTCTCAACTCTTGTAGGTCACGAGAGACCTAAAGATGATCTCGTTTCTCTTCTGGTCGCCCTCTTTAGTGCTGCTTCAAAGGGAAATTGGTTTCATATGTGGGTTGACTGTACCTCACAGCATCATTTTGCCTGCAAACCTAATTTAGTGAGCTGCTGAAACACTGTTACATAGGCAAGCATCGATTCCAGACCTCTGCAAACCCATAGGGTCAACATTGGAAACTAATTCCTCGCCTGACAGGCTGCTGGCCTTGCACGAGTAGCAAAACTAGCATCTTGCCACCTCTCACATTCAGGAGGCATTAATCACACTTGCATCGCTCCAGCTATTGGAATTTCTGATCCAGGCTGATTAATTTCCTCCCCATGCCCATTTCAAGCTGCTCACAGGCTCAGGGCTCTGCCTTTGGGGAGGGATGCTGAATTTCTCTTCCTGCTCCCTGCACGGCCAAAGCCAGGAAAGAGGACAACTTTCTCCACCTTATTTCCTCAAGACTTCTGCCCCTGGGGAGTCAACAAGGTTTTAATCAGCACCTGGCACTGTATCTATCAGATATGCTAATAAGGTTCCTTACCTTAACAAACACCCTCAAGAGCAGACTCATCTATCTTAATTGGTAAACGCTTCATTAATAATGCAGCTGAGGAGTCTCAGAGCTAGAAATATAAATAGCAAGCTCTGATGCAAGGGCTTTTTTTTGTTCTCCAAGTACAGATTCAGAAGGAAGGTCTCTGTCGTGCCCTGCTGCAGACACAAGAGCCCTTTGCAGCGTGCACAAAAAGCCTCTTTTCTTGTCTCTAAGGGGTCCAAGTTCAGAGCATCCTTCCCAAAGGAGAAAGGCAGGCATGCTGGAAGGCATTCCTGGGCTGGGAGGCACCCAGCAGGACGGGAACCCATCAAGCACCAACACAGAGGTCAATGTGGACACGCTACCGAGACAGTGGCTTGCAGCCACTGATCAATGACAGGAAAAGCATTAAAACGCCTCTTTGGTTAAGTCACAAATTCCAGTCCTATGATTAACGCTGCTCTTAGCCAGGGAGCAAAGCAAAGGCTCAAACACCACAACCAGAAGGGACGTCTGAAGAAAAAGATCTTGTGTGTCTGGGACTGCGCATTCTGCAAAGAGATGACCCCAGGCCCACCACGCTGATCTCCAGATCTCCATTTTAAGGACTTAGCCAAAACAAGGCAGGAGTCTCTGAAACCCAGCTCTACTCACGAGCTCCAGGCATGTTAAAATAGTAGGCTTGGGTTCTCCTTTTTCTTATAAAGTCATTCTGCAGACAAAAAGCCAGACAATTGGGGATTTTAAGTATACTCAGTTCAGCCAGAGACTTGCTGATCTTAATCAAGTTTCTCAAAGCAATGGCCATAATTTCTACACAAAACCATTTTTATTGTCCTTTTTTTTTTTTAAAGCTCTGCTTATCAGTCCCTACAAAGTCACAACGGATCAGATTAGGAGTTTAAACCTAAATGTAGAAGAAGAAATTATTGAGGTTTATGGATGTTAGGTCTAGTAATTGTTGATAAATATCTTCCTCTGATGACATCAGGAGGATTTAAATAATAATGAAGTGTTAGATCAAATCCCAGATAAACAAATTTTGGCAAAATTTTAAATATTTCAAGCAAGGAGGTTTCAGACACTTTTCTTGGGGAAAAAAACTACCAAAAAGTAGGAAAAAAAAAAGAACAAAAAGTTTTGTTCCACATTCTACCACCACATCCTCATCTTGATTTTTTCTAAGCAACCCTTCTCTGATACCATCTCTGGTCTCCTGCATTATTTATGAAATCTTTCTACAGCAAATGACTCTTCCAAATAGTAAGAAGTTTTTAAAGCACCAGGCTTGGAGAGCAAGGCTGCTGTGCAAGTCCAACTCAAACTTCTAATGTTACTTTGAGTCCTGTGCTTAAAGCTCCTTTGGAAATGGCTCCTGGGCACATGTTCTCAATTGGAACAAAAAGGCAGGCCAGAGATTGTATTTCCAAAGGATCACAAAGAGTCACACCTGGAAACACTGTTTTTTTCCCCAAGTCCCATTTAGCAAACTTAACTGGATGCTTGCCAAAGGTACATAACTCCGTTTTGAGCAGCTCAGCAATGCTCCCTGGGACAGCAGCATCAAGATGGGATTTTGCAATGGGGTCTGCATGGCCACAACACCCATATATCCCTGCACTGATCCCAGGCAGAGGGGCCTAGTGTTCCCCATCCCACAGAGTGCCTCTGGCTACAAGTGCCTCATCCCACACAAACCCACCATTGTGCAGGATGCTCTGCAGCGCCAGCCCGGCAGGACACCAAGGACACTGAAAACTGATTTCTCCAGCCAGCCCGAGCTCCCGCCCCACTGATTAATGGTCCTCCGCCACAGAGGCTAATAGGATCCTCTTTGAAATCCAAATAACCAGCATTAGTGACCTCAGAGCCCTGTCTGCTAACTGGACGTACAGCCTGCTTTTAATTCTCTTGATTTTCCACTGCATCTTCCCTACCAAAGCTTCCCTTCCCACAATGTTCTTTCTGAGCTGCCACAGCCCTGCTCTGCTGAGTGCTCCCCACCTGCCACCCTGGTTACACCCCGTGTGTGGCTGCACAGCAGCATCAGCCCAACCCAACACATCCTCGCCTGATCCCCTACCCTGGGGAAGGGCCCAGGTTAGCTGCTGCAGCCCCACAGCATGTCTGTACCCAGACAGCAGCAAATGCTCCCCTGGCACAGCAAACAGCTATCGAGTGTACCCCAGGGTTGGTTCTCAGCAGCCAACAATTTAAAGCTAAAATTCACCAGGCTTCCTTGCCATTCCCACACCTAGCTCAGCAAAAGCCTGTCTGTAAGGGACATTTAGGCAACCAGCTCTGACTACAGTAAATCTCCTTCTTTCCTCTCTCTTTTTTTTTTTTTTTTTTAATCCATAACCACCAGCTTTAAAGCTTTAAATCAATATCCCCTCTTGCGATCTGCATTCAGCAAGGAATTATTCACATTGAGAGCTTTAAAAATTAAGCTAAACCCTGCAGGGCCCAGGCCAAACTTATATCACAGCAAAGCTTTAAACACTGGATCAGGGACACAGCGTGAGCCATGTCCTGGTCTTAGATGCAAACTAAACGTAGAAAACAAAGCCGCCGTCACTGTGTTAAAAGGAAAAACCATAAATGGTCCATGCTGTGGCTTCTCCCAGGGACATAAGGGACAAAGGCCCTCCTTCCATGAAGAGGGGTCAGCCCATTCCAACCAAACACCTCGCAAAGGAAAGAAACTAATTGTCCCTGCAAAGGAAAGAGACTTATTGTCACTGTTTGAAAGAGAAAATGGCAGCTGATCTATCCACCCGTCTGTAATGCTGGCCAGAGGGAGGTCTTTGAGGGATGATGTGAGGACAAAGAGGGCAGTGCCATGTGCTCCCTCCACAGAAGTACCCACATCCATGGGAACAGGAGGTTCTCAGCGCTGCTCACCCACTGCTGCTCACAGCCAGACACAGCTGGCCCCAAGCTGAGAGCACACAACATGCCTAGAGGAGCCAATTTTAAGGTGCAATTGAAGAAGAGGTGGGAGAAGAAAAACTCACAACTTAAAAGAGCTCCTGTTAGTGCCCCAGAGGACCACAAAGGCAGGAGAAGATGGATGAAAGAGCAAAGATTCTCAGCCTCACCGGTAAGAGAAGCTCCCATCTCTAATCTGAGGAGGTGTCTGATCTGCTCAATGACAGGACTAGACAATACAAGGAAGACACCCCACATTCCATCTCTCCTCCCACCATGGGGACAAGGGGCTGCAAGCACGTCCCTCTGCACAAAGATACCTCAATCCCACCTGATGCTGTGATGGTGGCAGAGGGTTGGGTATAACCAGTCCAGGAAACAGCTGGATTTCCACCACCCCCACAGTGGCATCTAAATGAGCATTGAAATCTTTCCATCTTTCCTGCCTGAGGGATGGCATGAAGTCCATCTGCACTGTGCAGAGAGCATCCTTGATCTCACACTCACCAGCCTCATGTAAGACCCAACAAGGACTGGCAAGGGTCAAGGAGCTAGAACAAGGCTAAGAAATTGGTACAGAACAAAGCAAATCGGGAGGCTCTCCTGGCCCCAAACATCCTCATGGTCCCACACACTGACCTCTTAGAGGTACGAACTGCCCAGAGAACTCGAGGCTTGAATCCACCCCAGGGCAGAGATTATGCCTCTTGTTCAGCTCTTGAGATGCCCACACACAGCCACTTCTCCAGCTCTCAGCCATGGGGGTGACTGCCCAGGCCTTAATATTTGTAAAGTCCTTAGGAAATCCTTGGAAGGAAAGAGTAGAGTATTATTATGAAATAATAGTTTTTTAATCTGCTCCATCTGAAAGCTGCAGCTCTTTGTTCGGCCCCACGCTGTCTAAGCCAAGGGTTAAGGCTTGACTGGCTGGGCTGTGAGAAGCCATCCTCCAGGGTGGGGGAAAGGCAGACTTCTGAGGGTCTCGAGAACAAGGTGCCTTTCTAACCCATTCGGACTCCAATAAACAGCTTTAGATGTAACAATAGGGGGCTGAAAACCCAAATGCCCAAAGCCTGCAGACAATCAGGACTGTTTAAGCATCCACAACTGACATTCCTAACACCACCTGAAATGTGTATTTTCCTTTCTGTTTCAAAGCGTTATTTTCCAATCAGATTATGTGCAGGATAAATACCCTTATGCGGTGACAGCAGGCACTGCACAAGAAAATTGGGGATAATGGTAAATGCAAAGATTTACAGATACTTATCTCAGCATCTGCAAGAAATATTAGCTTTGAACGTGGTGTTCAAACACAACGTCAATCACTAGAACCAAGAAAAGTGCAAACTTGCTTAGCTGAACTTAGCTCTAAAGTAAATTAAATAAATAAAATATAACTAGGCTTTTACCATCTCTCCAATGGGAAGCAACAGCCACATGCATGAAAAGCCAGGCTGGTCCAAGCTAACAAAGCACAGTAACAGATGAGAGACTGACACTAATGATCCTGGAGACACTGCTCTTCTCTGAGGTCAGGGACACCCAACCATGAGGGACACAACAAGCAGGGAGGAGACCTGGCCATCACCTGCACACAGAGCAGGCACAGACACTGTGGCTGCCAAGGAGCACATCAGTGCCACTCAGCCAGGCTGTAGGAATGGCCCCACAAGCACCCCAAGCTCACTGCAGCCACAAAAGAGCACCCACGTGCTCAAGACATCACACTACACCCATGCCTTGGGGACAGGAAGGCTTGCTGGTTTCTGCTGTCACCATTCCTTCCATAACCCCCACCCAGGAAGAGGACCCCAAGCCCAGGCTGCTGCCAAGGCTCCCTGACCAGCACCACCCAGGACAACACTCCTACACACTGATTTGCCAACCAGCAGCTGTTAAATGCCCACACAGGTCCTATGCATTCCCACATAAATAATCCATGTAGCAAGGAGATCTCTGCAACACACTTGCCCTGACACTGACCTACAAGGAAAGGATGCGCAATAAGGTCCTGAAACTTTAATGAAGCACTGTGAAAAAGAATGTTACCGTCACCAGCTTAAAAATACACCAAAATCACAAGCAATTTCAATGGACATAAAAGATGAAGCAGGAATATGCCACTTCAACAGCCCAGATCTACTTACCTTTAAAGATCCAACACATACTGGTATTTCTGAAGATGTGGCTGGACTTCCCCTGGCTGGCCAGACACGCTCTGAAAGCACAGGAACCACTCTCAACTCCTCAGCTCCTTCCCCTGCACTTGCTTTCAGCACTGAACATCGTTCACACCCCCAAAGTTAGCCAGACACGCAACTGATCCTCCAGATAAACAGCCCGACATCTAACAGCACTTCTTGGGCTACAGCCACGGACCATCAACAGAAGAAGCGAAGCTGAGATCTGAAATCTTATCTGGTCGCTGCAGAAAGGCGGCGGAGAAGGTCAGCTTTCCATCGTTCAGCAAAGCCATTCAGCGCCAGCACACAAACACTAAAAAATATCACTGGTGAGTTAAGACAACTTTGGGGTTTCTGCCTTGCAGCCAAGTATCACTCAGCGGCCATTAAACAGATTTTTTAGCCATCAGTGGAACATTAGAAATTCCATGAATCTGAAGTTTATTAATTCCACAATACAGTTTATACTTTTTTCAGGATTTATACTCCTTGGCTTCACTCTTTCAGCTATAAATAAAACCATTTGCTAAGTTGGCTGATACATTGCAGCCCATGACTGGCACATTTATGCAAGTTGGCTGAAAAACAAGAGGGTTCAAGGAATCGCCAGAAACACTAAATCCAGTTATTTCAAATCTATTTTGAAACATCTAATAAATCTGCAGGGATCATTTGAGATACAGAACTGGCTAAACTCAAGTAGCCATGCTTCTGAACAGCATCCCTGACATTTATGGAGTGGCTGATGTGCATTTTACAGCTTTCTCTCTCAAGTCCTTCACAGCTCACCGCATAATATTCATGTCCTTGGAAAGTCTTCAGAAGAGAAAGAAATGGAAATAAGAGAAAGAAATGGCAAAAGAGATCCAGCAGAACAGACTTATAGGATCCCCCATGCCTTTCCACAAGCTTGAAATAGAAAAGAGACCTACATCCACAGGTTCCCATCTTAGTGGAGCGAACCTGGCAGGGACAGGTTCAGGGGTCTTTGTACCACAGGTATCCCAAGGAGGAGGCCTGTGAAGACAGGGCATATACAGGCTCAGCACAAGGAAAAGGTGGATCTGGTCTATCAAAAAGCTCAGGCAAGAAAGTGAGCCTGCATAGCTACTCCCCAAGTCAAAGGCAGTTGGAGAGCTCAGAGCCTTGTGAGGCTGGGCCAGTGCCAACTAAATCTGGGGTAGATGGAAATTCTGAAATCTCCCCAAGTCTCAGAGCTTCCCTGGTTAGCAAGAGACAAGTGATCAAAGACCTGATCAGGAGAAAAAAATAAAGATACTCAAGTCAAAATTTTTATCGTAGCACTTGCAATCTGTGCCCCGAAAACTACTTGTGAACAGAAAGAGACTCTGGCCTCAGGATACATCAACATTTCTTACCCCAGAGCACCAGGGGACTGACAGCAGTTTTGCTCCTCCAGTAAGATGAGCAAGCCAAAGGAGAAGGCACAAAAATAATCTCATAGGGAGAGGGCTGTGTAGGAAATCCTGAGCTAGAGGTGGGGCCTTAATATTTAACTGGAGCTTTTGCATGCTTATTTCCTGAGCAAAACCAAAAGCCCTGGCAAAGCTGCTCAGACAGGTGATGATTAGCACTGCAAAACCAAGGCAGGCTCTCCAGGACCTCAAGGTGTGCAGCGCCCCCAGCCATGAGAGAGCAATTTCAGCCCTGGGGAAACTGCAAAAACTTTTAGACAAACAGAGATGTGATAAAATAAATGGGAAGGGAGGAAGCCAAGGTCCAGGGCTTCCTTTCCTGCCTACCCTGCTCCAGGCAGGAGTTGATTTTTCTCTCAGCCACCAAAGCCAAACTTCTGAGTGTTGGTTTGGGGCACTCCAACCTCCAAAACTTACAGCCAGGGTATGCCCCCCGATAGCTACATGTTGGGTTTTCCTTACCTGAAATAATCTCTATTTCTTGAAAGTCCCTCCTCTCACTTTGTATCTCCCAAACAGCAGCAAGAGATAGTTGCCAGCAGCTGTGTTTCATCCATGCAAATACCAATCATTCTGGAGCATGTAACACTTGATAAACACGAAATCCAGTGGGACGTTTTTATCCCTGTGCCCTGTCTGGCTGACAGGTGACGAGACTACAGCCCCTAACACACACTGCAGTGTAATTCACCTCCCTGCCACCCCCAGCCCTGTCCAGAGAACACTGCAACACCCAAGGCACAAACCTACTCCAGAGGTTTCCCCGCCTCTGCTTCGCTTGCTGGGAGCCAAAAAGCAAATAATTCATCATTCCCTGCCCCTCCCTGGTGCAACTGCTCAGAAATTGCTGAGTCTGACCTTACTTATCGCTGGATGTAGCGCAGCTCTGTTTTCTAATCCCCCACATCTGCATTTTGTACAGCCCTTTTCTAAGGCTCTTCACATTTGCTTCACAGTTTATCGCCCTGCTCAAGCAAGATGACGCATCTTTAAACTTTCCACTCAAAAGAAGCGCTGAGGAATGAAACCATTCAAAACCCAAGAAGCTGCCTCAGAAAACAGTCCCCACAGAAAACGGCCAGCAGGAGTTTTTTTTTGAAGTCATAAACTTAATGAGACAAGGGATTATCTCTTCTGTTGGAAAGACTCCTTGTTCCTGGTATCATAACAAAATAGCGAACCATTTGAGGGCTTTTCTTCTTAGTTTTGCTCAAAAACTAGGACAATAACAACTGAACTCAGAGGAAAAAAAAAAAAAAGTTTCCCTATGTCAAGACAGAAAAAGGCTTCCCAGCACAGACTTAGGGAACAGCCCATTCTCTATGCCAATCCAAGAAGTCCTTGCAACACGGATGACCCTAAAGCAGTATAGGTCCTATAGGTCTACTCCAAAGTTCCCTACCAGTGATACATCCCAGCAGTCAGAAAAGGTTTACCATGGTCTCCACAAGCTCAAAACTTCAGAAATTTTAGGACCCTGTATGCAAATAACATCAGTCCACCCTGGCAAAGTTGTTTGTGCTGGAAAAGCCAAAGAGGAGCCAGGCAACACACAACACAGAGAGAACAAGATCTAAATGCAGAGATGCTGCTGCTGCTTGGCATCCCACGGGGTTGACCTTTACATTGTTTCCCCCTTAAATAAACCTCAGCTTCACACCCATCCACGGTCTCTGGGGACCCCCATGTCACAGGAGACAGCATTGGCTCACTTTATCTGGGCTTGGGGATCTGCAGGGTCTGGCAAGCACACATACACCAATCCAAACAATAAGGACACCATCAACAGACAGGGAATCATTCCATCCCATGCCTTCAAACCACCAGCCCACTCCTCCTCTTTGCCCTCAACACCACAGGGAGCCTCTGATCCCAACCAGCTCCCTGAGCACAGCCCCCAGCGCCTTGCAGTTCAATAGGGGGGCTCTCTGCGGGGGTCTGGACTGGGTTTCAAGCACAAAGCATTGCCAGAAGAGGAAAACCGTGGATAAGAAACAAATGGGCAGCTCTGCAGCTCTACATCAGGCCTGCAGGAAGCCAAGGATGGCTATGAACACCCAATGGACACAGTCCCCCAGCAGGGGTGCTAAACCAGAAACCACATGGCCTGGTGGCCCCAAAGAGCACACACTGCCTCCCACGTCGGAGCCTTCCAGCGTTATTTGTACACGAGGCCATGTTGAGTCAGGGCAGCCAGAGACTGCTGTGGCTCCAAGGAGAGGCACACAAACGGCCTCCCCTCATGTTCTTGACCACCTCAGTCAAGAGCAGCATCAGGCTGAGCAACAGCCAGGGCACTGGTGGGGCAGTACCTTCCATGGGAGGGTTTGGGCAGGACAGAGAGGAGAAGGGAAAGTCAAGTTTCACTAGGCCCAGCAGCAGGCTGGCACTGCAGACGATGCCGGGCCCAACACACAACCTGCTGGGAGCAGAACCCAATGCCTTGCTCTACCATGGCTGGTCTTACAGAGTTGGTGCTATCAGATCAAACCCCTGTGGCCTCAGCTGAGCCTGGGAAAATGTTGGGAATATCTGTTGTCCCTTTGGCTTGTTTTATCATCTGGAGAAGGCAAGACCCTCCACAGCGCAGGCAGACACTACAGTCAGTGCAATTTCAGAAGAAATCTTGTGATGCTACATGTGTAACCATTTTTCTGCAGTCTGCCCCAGTGATGTTCCCACATGGTGCAAAAAACCAGCCCAAACACTCTCCTTAATTAGGTTAAGTTAGCTGTTTTTACAGCTTGTAAGGTTCAAGCTAGACCAATTATCTATGTACCCATTGCATTAGCAGGGCTGGCTGCCTCAGATCTGAGTTCTTCTTCCTTAGATCCAAAGAAAGGAAAGGAAAAATAAGAGTAGCTCTAAAAACGAAAAAATGCTTTTGGTCTCCCATCAGGTGATTTCTTACTCTCACCTGGGTTTGTCACACAGATGCACAGCACCTGGGCTGATGGGAGAACCTGTTCACACCACCAGCAGAAAAAGAGTCCTGGGCCTCACAGTCCAGCACATCTCCTCCTCTGGGCAATCCTCCCACAGCACTGCAAGTTATTACAGATGGCTACACCAACAATAACCAAACATGACACCCAGTCACCTCGAGATCGCTTGCAGCCCAGCTGTCCTGGAGAAGGGACAACCCATCCCATCACTGGGCTAAGGCACAATCAAATATTTAAATGAACGTTTCTGCTTCAGGTCAGCTTCGCCTCCCTCCTGCCGCCGGCTCCGGAGCGGAGAGCGATCCCCTTGCATTGCCCTGACAACCTGGGGATGGGTTACAGCCACGGCTGGGCTGCTCAATGGCAGCGCCGGGTACTTGACATGCGACAATGGGATACGTTTGCCTTTTTTCAGAAACGAGAGGCTGACATTGTGAAGCGGTTAAAGCCAGACATCCAAGTGAGGCCATCACCATACACGGGCTCAAAAGGCTTTGTCTGCCCTTCTAAGAGAAATTTCATAATATGCGAGGGTGAGCAGTCAGCAAAAGGCTTGGATAGCTCGACTTATAATCATCCCCAGCTTCCTCACAACGGCCCTGAATGCATCTTTGATTGGTTATGTATGAGAGGAGCCATCCCCAGCGTGGTGCCAGACATGTGTGACACAGACCTGGGTCGGACTCCTGAGCAGGAAGAAGAATTCTGTTCAGCAGCAATGCTTAAAGGGTGGGAAATAATAATAACAACAATAATAATAGCAATAGTAGTAATAGTAATAATAATAATGAGATCACATTATTAATGTGAATTTGGACTTATTATTGAAAAACGTGGCAATTATTTAATCCCAAATGGTTTCAAGATATTATTGGTTCAATTGTTGTTCCCCCTCTGCAGGCAGGGTGAAGAGCCAATAACAGCCATGGCTGCTATTCCCGAGATGGGCACCTCCACACATCCCTGTGCTTCTGAGTCCAAGGGGAAGGGCCACCCATCCCCAGGAGCGCCGTGGCAGCCCCAGCACTCCCCAGGACCCCAGTGCCAGCCCCTCAGAGGGGAGGGGCGTGGATGCTGTGCTCATTCACTGCACAAGTGACTTTCCTGTTGTTCCCGGCGAACAAAAGCCGAGCGGGCGCAGTGGGCCCTGAGAAGAGTGCCTTCCCTTTAATAAACGTGATTTCGATCCCAGTGAATATTCATACAATTACCCTAGCTCTAATTTGTATAAAATGACAGCCTGCAAACCAGGGATGATTGAAGAGGACCAAAATCATTTTGTTTGATTACAATCTCTCCTCCCTCCTCCCCCCCTCCCCACCTTCATTATCTTTTATGTCTATTTAAACTCTGGACACTGCATATTCATCTCAATTCTCCCTCCATCTCTCCTTCTGTTTGTGGGTTGCTGCTGCTTTTATTTTTTCTCCCCCCTCCCATCTCTCTCTCTCTCCTTTCATTGTAATTTTCTTCTTGCTTCTGTTGTGCATTCAGGGATTTGAGGAGGTTTTCAGGGGGAGTGGGGGTGGACTTCATTTCATAAAAAAAAATACTGTGTTGTCTGGATAGAAAATTACATTTGCATGCTCGAGGGGCCTGAGGGCTTCTCTGTGGGCTTGGCAGAGATCCTACCTCGGGGAGGGGGAGGGAGGTGGAAGATGCTGATTTGATTTCCTCCTCTTCCCACCCCTTCCCCCTTTCCTTTCCATATTATGTATGTCTGCCTGATTTTTCTTTTCTTTTTCTGCATGTGCAAACCACTTGAAGAACAATGGCACAGATTAGAGGCCTTCCTTAGGGCTGTTTATGAATGCAGTTGTGGAGTTCAGCAAAGCAGAAACATTACATACAGTAATTGGACATTTAATTACTAATGAAGCTAGCAACTGAATTTTTTTTTCCAAGGGTCTGAAGCAATGTGACAGACCCTCCAACTGCAGGTTTAATTATGGCTGGAGATGGGCTTAATACTCCCCATCTTGCACTCTATTACCCTCTCAAAAGCCCTTCTGCCTTTTATTTGTAATTTTTATGCCCCTGCCGCATACACAGGCAGAAACATCCTGATGCTCCATCAGACAGGATGATGCTTCTGCTGCTGCTCTCAATTGCTGTGAAGCCAAGAAACCAGTCTTGGGCAGGCTTCCTACAGAGTCAGCTCTCTTTAGAGCATGGAGGGAAGAGACCTGTTTTGGTAGCCAAGAACATCCAGAACAAATCTCTCCTTGATTATATTTCAGTTTTGGCCCAACCTAATTTTTGACATCTCAGGTTTCAATCCCTCTTTTTAAGAAATCAAATACTCAGGTTGTTTGTCCCCATATGGGGATATTCAGTTTCCTCCTAGAACTTAAAGCCTAAGTTTTCTTTTCCTTCCTCCCCCTCACCCAGCCATGCCTCCTCCAAACACCATGGGACAACTAGAAATAAAGACAGAGGAACCAGAGCAGGCTCCAAGCAGTGTGAAAGCAAAGGTTTGCCCCAGAAAGTTTTGTTTCTGTAGGGCTACAATCAGGCATCAGAACAACACTGGGCTGGTTTCTGGAGGGAGAGGTGAGCAGGTCATGGGTCAGGGGGGAATTAGGTACCTGAGATCTCAGTCCTACCACTGGCAGCACATCACACAGGACCCCAAAATGACAGGCCAATGTGCACTGGATCAAAGCTTTCACCTCTATCTTGTCTCCGACAGGGAATGACAACCCCCAGAGAGAGTTTCTCCCTTGCTTCTAGCAAGAAGCAGCTTCAGAACTTCCTGAGCTGGAAGCTGCATCTGGACTATCTGGTTTAACACCACTGAAACGGGGCTGGAATAGGGTTAACAAGCTTTCTTTGGAGTTTTTTCATCTCATTCTGCCTCACTGAGTTTCATTCATTGCAGCTCTAATTTCCTTCTCCAGGTGAAAGGAGACAAGGTGCCAAGGCAATCCCACCTCCTCGTGCAGAGTGCTAAGCTCCAGGGAACTGAACCTCCAGCTTCTGTTGATCAAAAAACCTTCTAATTGATTACAGATGAATGCTGTACAGCAGAACTGTTGGATTTTAAGAGCAAAGAGAGCACTTTTGTAAAATGTCATATGCATATTGGGATTTTTTCTTTTCTGGTTTTAATGACAAAGTGCAAATTTGGGGGTTGGGGGGAGAAAAGACAGGAGAAAGAGTAACAGATGTGAAAAGATGAAAAATGTTCCTAAAGAACAAATCACCCATTTCTTCCTCCAGATCTCCCAGCACATTACATGGAACTGTAGGCTCTCAAGATTCATTCACACTAATCCTCGTGTGTTACAGAGTGAATGAGCAGCATTCAGTCAGACCCATGGATTCAACTGGCCTGCACATTCTTACACCTCCTCTGGTCTCAGAAAGGACTCGTATCTATGAGAATGTTGTGCCAATGAGCTAAATTCACTACAAAATGGAGCAGCTGGTATCCTACTCATACAGGTTATGGTGGAATTCTATCACTGAGGGACTAAACCAGCAGACAAGGCTCCTCTAACACCAACTGCAAGAAAATCATCTACACACCCCAAAGGACTGGGACAGCATCATCTCCAAGCAGCACTGATGTCTCCACTGACTATTAGAGATCTTGGAAGACTATACTGAAAAAGACACACAGCTTTTAAACAGTGGACAGCAGGCAGGAGTTCCTCCCAAACAGCATGTGCCTGGATAATAGATGCAATTTCCCCCCTGGATTTGCCTTCCAAACGTGGGATTCAGCCAGCAAGCACATCAAAAGTTCACTGGCACCAGTGAGAGGCCCTGCTGCTCTGCTGCCGACTTGGATCCCAGACAACTCGCCCCTGGCTGTTTTAGAAGCAGATACCATATTCCTTGGATTAGGAGCAAGAGTCTGCACCAAACCTCTTCCAAAACTTTGCCCAGTTCCTCAGCTTTGACTGAATTCAGGACTTTTTCTGCTGCATGAACAGTTGGGCAGAAAGTCTCTGGTAATACAGAAACCTGGCCCTCATTCACCTTCCTTGCCCAGGGAAGCAGCCTAGAAGAAGACTATTTCCAAGAACTAATTCGATGTCCCTTCACGTGATTTTCAACCTGCTCTCCACGGACAGATGCAGCTGAAGGACTCGGTCAGTGTTTTAATAAGTCCTTCCACATCCTTTTTCAGATCAGGCTAAATAACAGGAGGCCACCACAAAGCAATATGGGACAGGGGAGGATTCCATCCATGGGGTCATGGGAGGATCCCCCAGCCCTGGCAGTGCTGAAGGCTGTGTTGGATGGGATTTTGAGCAGTCTGGTCTAGTGGAAGGTGTCCCTGCCCATGGCAGGGAGGCTGGAACAAGATGATCTTTAAGGTCCCTTCTAACACAAACCATTCCATGATTCTATGATTCAGAAAGGACAAACAGGCCCTACAAGCTGACATCTCTAACCAAAACCTGCTACTGAAAACTGGATGCAGTCAAGAAGAGAGATCTAGTGACCTGGGCTCTGCCCTCACCTCCTGTCACCTACTTCAGCATGTGGTGGCCACCTCATGTTTCAAAGGAATGCCAAATTTCACCCAGGGGCATCTCCAGGAACACTTGCAGCTGACTAGCAGCAGCCCCTGCCCTTTGGGAGCTCACAGTTGCCAATTCAGTGCTACAGACACGTTGGTGGCCACACTCATCTGCCTTCCTGTGTGTCAGAATTACACGACCCATTGACTTATCTCACTGCCTCCACCTTCCCAGAGACCTTGTGGCACCATGAACAGGGTCACCAGGACCCAAACTTCCAATCACATTCATCAACTTCTATCAACATCAGCTGTATTTTAAACTGTTTTGAAGCAATAGTGGTGAACATAAAACACAACCTAAATATAGATTGTATGACAGAATGTAGCCCTGGTGTGAGCTGCCTTTGACCAGCACAGCTCCATGCACCCCTCACCATAAGGAATCACACTTTGCCCAAGTGACCTGCAACTGCTGTTGTCCATCTGAGAGCCCTTAAATGAGATCTGCTTTACAGAAAAGGATGAACACCCTCCTGCTGAAGTCTGGGCCTCTTCAAGATGTCTCTAGTCAGATATTCAACACTTAATTGCTTTTGAAGACCAAAGAGACCCTCTTCATTCTCCTCCCATGTGTTTATCTTCTGTAGAAGTCAGCTGCTGAGTTTGCAGGAGAAAGATCAAATAACAACTAAAAGAAGTTTTAAGATGCACACCCACTGCCATTAATCATATATGTAATATCTTCCTTCCCTCACTGCCTTAAAAATGCTTATTTCCAGACCCTGGCCAGCCTGCTCCCTACAAACACAACTGTGGTGCCCATCAGAGAAACAGCTCTGGTGGCAAAAACATGCTACCAGGTGTGAGAAAGTATTCCCTTACTCAACATACCCACTGATGCTGGGCAAAGGTGCCAGCAGGAAACCAGGAGGACAGGGAGGGTCAGCCCTGCCCAAAGTAGCTCCAAGGCTGGAAAGGAAAGGAGTGCAAGAGCCTTCTCCAGGGCTTGGCCATGGGAACTATCTGTGGGAGGGAGCTGGCTTCTCTGGCAATGCTGGTGCTCCTGTGGAGACCTGAGCTCACACAGCAAGAACTACCTGAGATTCTGGGGCCATTCACATCCACAGGAAGCTGCACTTAGACAAAGCTTCCCTGCTTTAAGGGACAACAGACCAGTCAAACCACTTCAAAAGGGACACATCTGCCCAACAGTTGCCTTTTTACCAGCTGTCCCATGGTCCAAAATATCCATCACCTTCCCACACATTGCCATACGCCACACAGACTGAGATGTCCCAAACACCCTCCAGATCCTGCCATGAAACTAGTTCACATCAAAACCTGCTCACATCAGAGTCGAGATCAGAGGGGAGCCTGATCTCCTCCAGCTCTCCCACCATGCTCAAAATGGCCTCCCAGAACCCACTCGCTCCCAGGGATTTTTGAGCTTTAACTCATCTTTGCTCTCAGTTCAGGGGGTTCAGGGTGCAGGGCAAGGCTGGGAAGGCAGCCCAAGGCTCACACACAATGAAGGAGAGTAGAAAAGAAGAGTGCAGAAACCCACACTAAGGACATTTGCTCTCCAGCAAGACCAGAAAAATCAAGCCAGCACCACAGCATTGCTCAACACAATCTGGATGGAGACAGGGAGGCCCTGCCTCTTACTCACCATTGGGATGGGGGTAAGCAAAACAGCAGGGCCCCAGGATCCTGGCTCCTCCTGGGGAATGTGGCACTCAGACCCCATCCCAAACCATCCCTGCTTTGAACCCTGGCAAAAACCAGGTTAAAAACAACTGCCCCTCCCCGAGAGCCCGCTGTCATGCTGGACAAGGACACTGCTCTTGAGCTGGACTCCCTTTCAGCATCTCTAACTTGACACAGCTGTTCACTTCAACTGCTAAAAGCCAGTGTAAGCTGATTTTGCAAAGAGCCCGTCTATGTAAACTGCGCTGTTCCTCCAACATAAATAGTATGATCCTGGCTTATAATTTCAGCAACTTGATGTTTTCTTGGCCAAGAGTGAGCCCAAGCAACTGGAGATGGAAACAACTTCAGAAAGTGTGGCCAACCGCACAAGAGAGACTGAAAAAGCCCCAAAGAGGACCTTGCTCACAGCCACATGGCTGAACTAACACTCCATCCCTGCAGGTCACACCCACGTGCCCCACAGGCTGGTGAGTGCTTTGCACTGACACACTGCACCCTGCAATGTGCTCCTGTCAGCCATGGGGTACCAAGGGAGATACACAGCAAAGCTGGCAGAGAATCAAACCACTTAGGAGTCAAAAATATCCCAAATCTAATCCTGTTCCTTGTAAAAGCAGGTCCTGAAGTCTGCATTTTTAGGACAAAACGTTCTTGCTGATATAACACCTGGGAAACAGAGATGAGGCGCACATGTTGGTGAGGAGGGTCTACAGCCTCCACTACCACCATCCCAGTTTCTCATGCTTCTGTCTCAGTCCCAAGCAGCCAGGACAGCTGGTGACAGCCAGTGGTGGTCCTGATCTCACCTGGAAGAAGCTCAGGATGCTGCATGCCCTATTTACACAGAACCCACATCACACACAGCATGGTCCTGAGGGACACAGGGACCTGCACGCCTTCAAAACCACAGCAAGGTTCTGGCCATGCTGTCTGTGTGGAGTGCTTATATGTGTACACAGTCACACACTGTATGTAAAGCAGTCTTTACATCCATGTACTGTCCTACTGAAGCAGTGCTGCTTCTTTGTTCCCTGGTGCAGAAAGCATCCTTTGAGCTAAGAAGATTTCAAAGCTCTCCGCTCCTCACTGCAGCCAGAGATAAATACATTAGGATGCAAGGAATTAATAACTTAAGACAACAATTCTGAGTTTAATAGAAAATGTTCCTCCCACCCCTCTCTCTGAAGAGGAGGATGGCTGTTAAACCTGTGCAAAACTTGCATTAATTCACCAACTGTTTCCATGGCAGAAACGGGTGATGCAGTGAAGTCAGTGACTTCATTTCCTGAGGACACCAGATCTTGCTCTATGCTAAAAATAGAGATTTGTATTTTAGGTTGGCAAAGAGATGCTGATTTTTAAGCTTCCTTGCAAATCTCTGTAAAGACACATACCTGAGCAGGAATCAGTACCCAGCATGATTTGTCACCTGGAGACAGCAAGACCAAAGTTGTCTGTCGGCAAAACCAGCTCCTTGCTTCCTTCCCTGC